>NC_091980.1:15248707-15978707 GCF_044704955.1 Pristiophorus japonicus | reverse complement strand
ATGTAATACCACTTTTTAAAAAAGGAGGGGGAGAGAAAACGAGTAATTATAACAGGTTAATCTGACATCAGTAGCGGGGAAAATGTTGGAAACCATTATTAAAGATGAAATAGCAGCGCATTTGGAAAGCAGTGATAGGATTGGTCCAAGTCAGCATGAATTTATGAAAAGGAAATCATGCTCGACAAATCTTCTAGAATTGTTTGAGGATGTAACTAATAGAGTGGAGAAGGGAGAACCAGTGGATGTAGTGTATTTAGACTTTCAAAGGCTTTTGACAAGGTCCCACATCAGAGATTGGTGTGTAAAATTAAAGCACATGATATTGGGGGTAATGTACTGACGTGGATAGAGAACTGGTTGGCAGACAGGAAGCAGAGAGTTGGGATCAATGGATATTTTTCAGAATGGCAGGCAGTGACTAGTGGGGTGCCGCAGGGCTCAGTGCTGGGACCCCAGCTTTTTGCAATATACATTAATGATTTAGATGAAGGAATTGAGTGTAATATCTCCAAGTTTATAGGTGACACTAAGCTGGGTGGCGGTGTGAGCTGTGAGGAGGATGCTAAGTGGCTGCAGGGTGACTTGGACAGGTTAGGTGAGTGGGCAAATGCATGGCAGATGCAGTATAATGTGGATAAATGTGAGTTTATCCATCTTTGTGGCAAAAACACGAAGGCAGAAATTTATCTGAATGGCGGCAGATTAGGAAAAGGGGAGGTGCAACGAGACCTGGGTGTCATGGTACATCAGTCATTGAAAGTTGGCATGCAGGTACAGCAGACGGTGAAGCAGGCAAATGGTATGTTGGCCTTCATAGCAAGGGGATTTGAGTATAGGAGCATGGAGGTCTTACTGCAGTTGTACAGGGCCTTAGTGAGGCCTCACCTGGAATGTTGTGTTCAGTTTTGGTCTCCTAATCTGAGGAAGGACTTTCTTGCTATTGAAGGAGTGCAGCGAAGGTTCACCAGGCTGATTCCCGGGATGGCAGGACTGACATATGAGGAGAGACTGGATCGATTGGGCCTGTATTCATTGGAGTTTAGAAGGATGAGAGGGGATCTATTCGAAACATATAAAATTCTGACGGGGCTGGACAGGTTAGATGCAGGAAGAATGTTCCCGATGTTGGGGAAGTCCAGAACCAGGGGACATAGTTTAAAGATAAGGGGTAAGTCATTTAGGACTGAGATGAGGAGAAACTTCTTCACTCAGAGAGTTGTTAACCTATGGAATTCCCTGCCGCAGAGAATTGTTGATGTCAGTTCATTGGATATATTCAGGAAGGAGTTAGGTAAGGCCCTTACGGCTAAAGGGATCAAGGGGTATGGAGAGAAAGCAGGAATGGGGTACTGAAGTTGCATTATCAGCCATGATCATATTGAATGGTGGTGCAGGCTTGAAGGGCCGGATGGCCTACTCCTGCAACAATTTTCTATGTTTCTATATTTCTCTAAACTGGTAATTTGTAGTGTAATTGTTAAACCTTTTGCTCATAAACCAACAAGTTCTTAATAGCAATGTGTTGCTCTGAATTCTTAAGCAAAGAACCCATGAAGCAAATACATTACCGTGGGGTTGGTAGATTTAACTAAATGTGAGGTTTCACATTTTGGTCGGAAGAATAGTGAGATCACTTATTTCTTGGAGAATATGCGTCTAAGTGGAGTAGAGGAACAAAGGGATCTCGGAGTACACATAAATAAATCGCTAAACGTAGCGACACAGGTTAATAAGGCCTTTAAAAATAGCAAACAAGACACTCGGGTTTATTTCCAGAGGGATAGAATTGAAAAGTAGAGAAATTATACTAAACCTGTATTGAACCTTGGTTAGACCACACTTGGAGCATTGTTTACAGTTCTGGTCGCCATCTTATAGAAAGGATATAGAGACACTGGAGAGGGTGCAGATAAGATTTACAAGGATGATAGCAGAAATGTGAGGATATATCTATCAGGGAAAGACGAACAGGTTGGGTCTCTTCTCACTTGAGAAAAGAAGGCTGAGGGGTGATCTATTAGATTCTTTAAAATTATGAAATGTTTTGATAGAGTGGATTCATCATCTGAAAGACCTCTATCAGGTCACCCCTCAGCCTTCTCTTTTGTATAGATATGAAGTCAAGTCTGCACTGGTGTTTTTCTGCAAGGGACCACCTAGTCCAATCTCATTCTCCTGCTCGTACCCCAATCTGTTTGCAACATGTTCCCTATTTACATTGAATGTGGGAGCTGTTGCGTTCTTACACACGACAGCAAATCAACACGAGGCACATAATGGAGACAAGGTCACTCTGTGACCTGTACCTTTATTCACAGGACCAAAGAGTGATGACCCTGTGTGGGACCTCCCTTTATATACCTGAATAACCAGGTGAGGAGTTTCTCCCACCCACTGTGGTCAAGGTGTGCATTTCTCAGGTGCATACAGTGTACAGTGCTGTTACATAAAGGTTACAGTTATGTGAAGGTTACAAACATGACATCACCTCCCCCCAACGCCTTTAGGTCAAAGATTGAGTCTTTCAGGTGGTCGACACTCTCTCGTGGAGCGCCGCAGTCGGGCATCTGGTTGTTGAGCCTTGGCATGCGTCTTTGTCACCTGTGGTGATTCCGGCTCGTCCGGGCTGGCCGCAGGGACAGTGCATGCTGCTAACGGTTCTTGTTATTCGTTCTCTGGCGGTGGTGTGGGCGGCATCTCATGATGTTCCTCAGGTTCCTCAGTGTCCATGCTGAACCTTTTTTTTACTTGGTCCAGATGCTTGCGGCATATCTGCCCATTGTTGAGTCTGACCACTATGGCCCTCTTCCTCTCTTTACCAATTACAGTACTCTCGAGCCATTTGGGCCCCAAAGTGTGATTAAGAACAAATACAGGGTCATCGATTTCTATCCATCTCCCCTTTGAGTTACGGTCGTGGTACTCATTTTGGGACTGGCGCTTGCCCTCAACAACGTCTGACAAGACTGGATGAATGAAGGACAGCCGAGTTTTTCGTGTACGTTTCATGAGTAGTTCCGCTGGCGGGACTCCCGTGAGTAAGTGTGGTCGGGACCTATAGGACAGCAGGAGGCGCGATAGACGGTATTGAAGGGAGGGTCCTTGAATCCAGAGCATGCCTTGCTTTATGATTTGGACCACACGTTCTGCCTGGCCATTGGAAGCTGGCTTGAACAGTGCTGTCCTGACATGTTTGATGTCATTACCCAACATGAACTCCCGGAATTCATAGCTAGTGAAACACGGGCCGTTGTCGCTAACTAGGATGTCCGGCAAGCTGTGGGTCGCAAAGACTGCATGCAGACTCTCCACTGTGGTGGATGTCGTGCTCAAATTCAATATGATTCACTCGATCCATTTCGAGTATGCATCAACAACAATGAGGAGCATTTTTCCCATGAATGGGCCCGCGTAGTCTACATGAATACGTGACATGGCTTGGTGGGCCAGGGCCATGGGAAGAGTGGGGCCTCCCTGGGGGCATTGCCCAGCTGGGCACACGTCGTGCACCTGCGAACACAGTGTTCCAGGTCTGCATCAATTCCTGGCCACCATACATGTGACCGGGCAATGGCCTTCATAAGCACGTGCCTGGGTGCTCGCTGTGGAGTTCCCTGATGAATGCTTCCCTACCCCTCTGGGGCATGACTACCTGGCTGCCCCATAGTAGGCAGTCGGCTTGGATGGAGAGTTCATCCATCCATCTGTGAAACGGTCTGACCTCTTCGGGGCATGCTCCATGTGCGGGCGCCCAATCCCCAGTCAGAACACATTTCTTAATCAGAGATAGGAGGGGATCCCTGTTGGTCCAGATTTTGATTTGGTGGGTTGTGATGGGGGAGCTTGCGCTGTCAAAGGCATCGACAGCCATAACCATCGGCACGCTTTGCTCTGCTGCCTCCTCGGTGGTGGCCAGTGAAAGCCTGCTGAGTGCGTCAGCGCAATTTTCGGTGCCTGGCCGGTGCCGTATGGTGTTGTCATACGCAGCCAGCGTGAGAGCCCATCGCTGTCTGCGAGCTGACGTATTGGCATTGACAGCTTTGCTGTCGGACAACAGGGATGTTAACGGCTTGTTGTCTGTTCCTAACTCGAACCTTCTGCCAAAAAGGTACTGGTGCCTCTTCTTCACCCCGTAGACATATGCGAGTGCTTCCTTTTCAACCATCCCATATCCCCTTTCTGTTTGGGAGAGCGACCTGGAGGCATAAGCCACAGGTTGGAGTTGGCCCTCATCATTACTCTGCTGCAACACGCACCCAACCCCATAGGATGATGCATCACATGTCAAAACCAATTTTTTACAGGGGTAGTACAGGGTCAATAACTTATTAGAACAAAGCAGGTTCCGCGCCCGATTGAAAGCCCGTTCCTGACAGTCCCCCCAAAACCAATCACAACCCTTATGCAGGAGCACGTGTGGTGGCTCCAGCAATGTACTTAAGTTCGGTAGAAAGTTACCGAAATAGTTCAAGAGTCCCAGAAATGAACGCAACTCTGATGTGTTGCCGGGCCTGGGCGCACAGCGGATCGCCTCCGTTTTGGATTTGGTAGGCTGCATCCCATCTGCGGCAACCCTCCTGCCCAAAAACTCGACCTCTGTGGCCAAAAACACATACTTGGACTTCTTTCGTCGCAGGCCTACCCGGTCCAGTCGGCATAGCACCTCCTCCAGGTTGTGAAGGTGTTCCTCGGTGTCTCGGCCCGTGATAAGGATGTCGTCTTGAAATACGATTATTCCGGGGATGGATTTTAGCATGTTCCATGTTCCTCTGAAAGATAGCGGCCGCTGATCGAGTGCCAAACGGACACCTATTGTAGACAAACAGCCCCTTGTGTGTGATGATGGTGGTCAGTAGCTTGGATTCTTCGGCCAGTTCTTGGGTCATGTGGGCCGAAGTGAGGTCCAACTTGGTGAACAGCTTGCCGCCTGCCAGCGTGGCAAAATGATCCTCCGCTCTCGGAAGCGGGTATTGGTCCTGAAGAGACACTTGGTTGATGGTGGCCTTGTAGTCACCACAGATCCTGACCGAGCAATCCGTTTTTAGAACAGCGATGATGGGGATTGCCCAGTCGCTGAATTCAACAGGCGAAATTATGCCCTCTCTTAACAACCTGTCCAACTCACTCTCAATTTTCTCCCGCATCAGATACGGCATGGCTCTGGCTTTGTGGTGCACTGGTGTGGCGTCCGGGGTGATGCGTTTCCTTACTTTGGTGTCTTTGAAAGTCCCGACACAGGTTGAAATAATGACTTGAACTTTAGTAGGACCTGTGAGCATGAACTTCGCTCCTCAGATGAAATGGCGTGCACATCCCCCCATTTCCAGTTCATCTCGGCTAGCCAGCTTCTTCCCAAAAGCGCGGGACCATTTCCGGGGACAATCCAGAGTGGCAGCTGATTCTCTGATCCATTATGTGTGACCACTAACATTGCACTGCCTAGCACTGGGATGATCTCTTTGGTGTATGTCCGTAATTGCGTGTCAATGCGTTCTAGTTTGGGTCTGCTAGCTCTGAGTGGCCACAGTTTCTCGAATTGTTGGACACTCATGAGTGACTGGCTGGCTCCTGTGTCCAGCTCGATGCGTACCAGGATACCGTTTAACAGTACTCTCATTATCATTGGTTTTTGTTTATGAGCTGTGGATGTTTGCCACCTGGACCTGCTGAACTTCAGCGTCCATTGCTGTGTCCCAGGCATACCACTGCCTTGCAGACCCTTTTTGTGGTTCATCCACTTCGTAAACCAGCCTCGCTGCGGGCTTCCTGCACATCATGGCTAAATGTCCACTCAAGTTACAATTTCTGCAGATGAATTGTTGAAACCGGCAGGTCTTCACAGCATGTTTGCCCCCGCACCTCCAGCATGAGCTGAGATTGATGTGAACAAAAGAGCTGTTACCAGGCATTCCTCTCTGATCGTCTCTTTGATTACTCTTGAGCACTCTGTTTGTGGGTGTCAATGGTCCCATCCCGGGATGTATTGTCCCTTGTGATGGTGTAAATATCCGTTCAACCTGCCATTGTCTCTGTTGCGGGCCCACCCTTGAGTCTGTTACTGTCTAGTTGGTGTCGAATTGCCTTTGCCTGCCTGTGGGGTTCTGAGTCGCGTTTACCATGTTAACTCTCTGCTCCAGCGCCACGTTGGGAGCAGAGTTGCGCACGTATATGATCTTGGTTTCCTCCTCCCCTGCCATGAAGGTTTGAGCCATCAACTTGTTGCTTCCAAGGTCAAGTCCTTGGTCTCAATTAGCTTCCTAAAAATCCTGGCATGACCAATGCCCTCAATGAAGAAATCCCGCAACATCTCCTCCCTGCAGGCGTCTGTGAACTTACAGAGGCTAGCCAAGCGCCGAAGGTCCGCAACGAAGTCCGGTATGCTCTGCCCTTCCCGACATCAGTGTGTATAGAATTGGTATCGGGCCATGTGTATACTACTTGCCGATTTGAGGTGCTCACCGATCAATTTGCTGAGCTCCTCAAAGGTCTTGTCCACCGGGTTCTCGGGTGCGAGCAGGTCTTTCTTCAGCGCGTACGTCTTAGGTCCACAGCTGGTCAGTAGATGCGGCCTTCGCTAGTCAGCCGCTGCCGCTCCCAGCCAGTCCTTCGTGACAAAGCTCTGCTGAAGCCTCTCAACGAAATCGTCCCAGTCCTCACCAACACAGTACCGTTCCTCCATGCTACCGGTGGCCATTCTCTTGAGTCGTTGATTCCCGTTTCTCGTCGCCAATTGTTGCGTCCTTACACACTACAGCAAATCAACACGAGGCACATACTGGAGACAAGGTCACTCTGTGACATGTACCTTTATTCACAGGACCAAGGAATGATGACCCTGCATGGGACATCCCTTTATATACCTGGATGACCAGGTGAGGAGTGTCTCCTACAAGTTCACCCCCTGTGGTCAAGGTATGCATTTCTCAGGTGTATACAGTGTACAGTGTTGTTACATAAAGGTTACAGTTATGTGAGGTTACAAACATGACAGGAGCATCAGCCAAGATCTCATTTAACCCAGCAGCAGTCGACATTATTTCATCGAATTTACACACAGAAACAGGCCATTCAGCCCAACAGGTCCATGCTGGTGTTTATGCTTCACAGGAACCTCCTTCCACCCCACTCCATCGAACCACATCAACATACCCTTCTAGTCCTCTCTCCCTCATGTGTTTATCTAACTTCCTATTAAATGCATCAATGTTATTCACCTCAGCTACTCCTTGTGGTAGCGAATTCCACGTTCTAATCACTCCGGGTAAAGACATTTTCCTGAATCTTTAACTCCAGTGGTGCACTGGCCAGGCAAATCCAATGGACTCTCGTAGTACTGGTAGAGGCCAGGTAACTGTTTTTTAAATGTCAATTAAAAAAACATTTTACAAAGTAAAGAAACAAGGGGGCCAAAATTGCCCTCAGCCCGAAACGAGGCGCACACACCCTGTTTTGAGTGTTTTTAACCACCCCAGTGGTTGAGGTCGCCTCTTGAGTGAAATTCCGCTCTTTGTTGTTTTTTTTATTCTTCGGATCCGGAAGTTGTTCTTAGTGGGGGCGATACGTGGCTCTGGCAACACCTGAAAGGTAGAAGTTGGGGGCGGTGCCGATAGCCCGCCGCGATGACATCATCACAGCACCATTCCACCATGGCTCTCCCCTTCAGTTAAACTTCGGTTCACTGGGCCGCCAGGGAGGGTTTCGGCCGGGCCAGCGGCCTGGCACCAAATAAGGGGTGGCAGGCTACCTATTGGCAGCCCGGCTGAACCCAGGGGGCATAATTGTCAGGCTAACATGACTGTCGGCCGACAAAAAGAAAACAGGGCGGCAGTGACAGTGCATCCTCCCCTTCAAGGGAAGCCACACCACCATTGCGGAATATCATCGCCTCACTGGACCACCGCGAAAAAGCAGGTTTTGGCACCGCCTGGCGGGCCAAGGATTTTCACGGCCAAATTTCGCTGTCGGGGGGGCGGGGGGGTAGATCGGCAGTGCGCACGATGATGATGTACTTAGCACGGATCGACAACAGCGGAGCAGTGGAGAGGGGGAGTGGGTCACCGCCGGGATACCGCAGGAGCGGAATTTTGATAATGGCGGTAATTACATGAAAAGTCTGCGGCCATTGCACTCCGCAGCATGGCCGTCGCTTTCCGGCGTTAAGGGCCTTCAGGAAAAGGGGCAATTTCGGCCCCATGTATTCGTACATCGAGATTGTACGCCATCAGATTGCCTGCTAATTGCAGGGGTGGGTGACAACGGGGGCATCACTCAGGTCAAAATGAAGCAACTGATGGAAGAGCCAACTTCGAGTCAAGTTGCCGCGTGTGTTCCGATTGTTCGGCAGGCGATCGATCTGGTGACTGGCGCTCCCCAATGGAAATAAACGGCAAGTTCAAGAATAAGTGCTCATCTTCAAAATGTTATCGAGTGGTTGTGAAGCGCTTTCCGTCATCCTGAAGATGTTAAAAGACAGTGCGAAGGGTTCTTTCCAATGCAGAAACGATTATCATTACGCATCACTCTAAGCCTCTTTACAACAGTTATCTATTTGGCTGTCGAGAGTGACTGGTTGTATTTTTGATCATGTATATGCAGAATACCGTCTCTATGTATCTTCTGTTCACTTATTCATCATCATTTCAATGTCAGCCATGACTCAGTGGATAGCACTCTCGTCTCTCGAGTCAGAAGATCGTGGGTTCTAATCCCACTCCGGTGATACTATGATGCCGCACTGTCAGAGATTCTGTCTTTTGGATGATGCATTGAACTGAAGCCCCGTCTGCCCTCTCAGGGGGAGATAATAGATCCCACAGCACCATTTCGAAGAAGAGCAGGGGTGTTCTCCCCCTGGAGGCTGGTCAATATTTTTCCCTTGACCAACATCACAAGAACAGATTATCTGGTCGCTATCACATTGCTCTCTGTGGGAGCTTGCTGTGCGCAAATTAGCGGCTATGTTTCCTACAATACAACAGTGACTACACTCCAAAAAGTATTTAATTGGCTGTTGTCGGGTGTTTGTTTTGTTCACTCTACTCTGATTCTCAGGCCTCGGAACTTATAGTGGGAAAGGACAACATGTGGCACAATAATTTAAGCTTAACACAGTGTCAGTTTTATAATGCAACAAAAAACGACTAAAACTACAGGACTAGACTTCTGAGAGAAATCGACTGAAAACGTACAATCACCCTTCCTGGCTGTAGTTATTGTAGGTTCGTTGTCATTGGTTCTGACAGTTATTGTGTCTGTAAGCACTCTAGTAATGACTCCACGAGGTAAGTCATTGCATTTGAACTGTTGTGACCTTAGTCTATTTATTGCAGCTCCTGAATGAGGTTACAGTAAGGTGAGCTCCCTTTTATACCTGGTTACTTGCAGTGTGCTGGTGACCCCTAGGTCTCCACCAATTGCACCCTCGGTTGGTACAGACATCGTGTATACAGTGTGAAGATACAGTCAGTGGTCTTATGTAACTGGACATTGAGTGTACAGGGTATATACATATATTCTATATACACAACAGGTTCGGTGACCTGCTTCTGTCTGTTCTCTGCAGTGCTGTTCCTTTCGTGTCCTTCTGCCTCGCTGTTTGTCCTTCTTCGTTTCCATCTTGCTTGCCTGCTTGTGTTTCTGTGTTCGTATATTTATATTCATAGTATGAATAAGTTTCCCACTGGGCCAGGGTCTGATTAATGCATCTGGATCAATGTGGTGACTTGATTAACTGGCTGTGGTGATCAGTTTGATGGCTACTAATTTGCACACGGAGTCGACAGTGCAATATATAACTCCTTATCCTTTGTAGTCCTGGTTTCTTGCAGACTTGTAGTCTCTGGGGTGAACTGTTTTACCCCTTGTGGCCAATCAACTCCGGGGCTCTTCTGAGAGATTGTTTCAATCTCTTTGTCTGTATGCATAACCAAGTTTGGTCCTTGACTACAGGGATTGCTTTTAATGGGTGATGATTCACCACTTGCCTCAGGCTGGTGCCTTTTACTACTCCTAGGTAGTCCAAAAGTTTTTACTTTAAAACAATTTGTTCGTGGTCTCTTCCTGTGCCTTGTTCAAAAAAAAAATAGGTGTTCCCTTACACTGTAAAGCACCACGGGAGTTCCTGAGGTCACGAAAGGCACTATATAAATGCACTTCTTTCTTTCATCTCCACGGCAATTGGTTGTACTGCAATACTGTGACTTCTTGCCCAACCTTAGCCGAATCCAGAGTGACTGCTGCTATGGCGTATAAGCTCTTCTGCGCATGCACATGTATCTGGCGAGCCTACATAATCTGACTGATTTTCATTCCATTAATGTGAACACGCTGGGCTAAAACAGACACATGGGTGGGGGCTCAACTTTGGTCATTCCACGGAGAGTAGGAATGCATCAATCCATCCTTTCCCATTGCAAGACTTCATTTATCTAACAAAGGGTCTCATAAAAGTGGTGGCATGTTTGTCAAGTGCAGTTTCTAAACTGCAGCAGGGAGAACTGGGATGTGATACTTGGTAGAGAGTTCCTCACCACAAGAACCTGTTTTTTTTCCCAGTCAGAGCCAAGGATTGCTTCAGATCTTAGTTAACTGTGGTTCGCAATAGTTGGCTAACTGTGCTCATTAAAATGGAAAATGCAAGTGTTACACACTAAAATTCACATTACAAATTCTCACCATCAGCACTACGAAAACATTAAATGGGGAATTAAAGTTAACCATTATGCTCTGTTTCCCCTCACGATGCATTTCTGATGAATTCTGCAAGTCTTTCGATTCACGATGAGTGTAGTTTTAAGTAGTAAAAAGTAACGATTTCAGTCAGCTGGGGCTCAGTGGGTAGCATACTCGCCTCCGAGTCAGAAGGTTGTGGGTTCACGTCCCACTCCAAGAACTTGAGCACATAAATCTAGGCTGACACTCCAGTGCAGTGCTGAGGGAGTGCCGCACTGTTGCAGGTGGCGTTTTTTGGATGAGATGTTAAAGCGAAGCCCCGTCTGCCCTCTCAGGTGGACATAAAAGATCCCATGGCACTATTTGGAAAAAGAGCAGCGAAGTTACCTCTGGTGTCCTGGCCAATATTTATCTCTCAATCAACATAACAAAAACAGTTTATCTGGTCATTATCACATTGCTGTTTGTGGGTGTTTGCTGTGTGCAAATTGACTGCTGTGTTTCCTACATTACAACAGTGACTACACTTAAAAAAGTACTTCATTGGCTGTAAACTGCTTTGAGATGTCCGGTGGTTGTGAAAGGTGCTTATAAATCCAAGTCTTTCTTTTATTATACAACATGGAACCAATCTTATAGATGTTGACTATTAAGTTTTATTGATAAATTGTGCTGCTTTCTCTCCCTACTATTGCCCTTTACTTGGAGATGGAGAGTTTTGCTGTTTACTTCTCAATCCTTCAGTTTGGTTGGTTAAAGTGATACACAGTTGCATGTCCTGCTCTCTCAGGTCTCAGATACCCAGTTTCCCTCATTGCGACGTTATCAGCTCGGACTTCCAGCAACTTGGTGGTTGTACTGAGTCAGTGGTTTCTCAAATTTGGAACATAAGAAAATTTTAGGAATGAGGTAAAGCCTTTCAAACTAACAAGCCTGTCCCTTGAAATACATCAATTCCATCTACATAAGAACAAAAGAAATAGGAGCAGGAGTAGGCCAGTTAGCCCCTCGAGCCTGCTCCACCATTTATTAAGATCATGCCTGATCTGATCATGGACTCAGCTCCAATTCCCTGCCCACTCCCCAGAACCCTTGACTCCCTTATAGTTCAAAAATCTGCTATCCCCACCTTAAATACATTCAATGACCCAGCCTCCACAGCTCTCTCTGGTAGATAATTCTACCGATTCATTATCCTCTGAGAGAAGAAATTCCTCCTCATCTCAGTTCTAAATGGGTGATCCCTTATTCTGAAACTATGCCCCCTAGTTCTAGATTCCTCCACGAGGGGAAATATCCTCTCTGCATCTACCCTGTCAAGCCCCCTCATAATCTTATACATTTAGGTTATGTGAGTGGGCAAATGCATGACAGATGCAGTATAATGTAGATAAATGTGAGGTTATCCAATTTGGTGGCAAAAACATGAAAGCAGAATATTATTTGAATGGCGACCGATTAGGAAAAGGGGAGGTTCAATGAGACCTGGGTGTCATGGTACATCAGTCATTGAAAGTTGGCATGCAGGTACAGCAGACGGTGAAGAAGGCAAATGACATGTTGGTCTTCATAGCTAGAGGATTTGAGTATAGGAGCAGGGAGGTCTTACTACAGTTGTACAGGGCCTTGGTGAGACCACACTTTGAATATTGTGTACAGTTTTGGAGTCTAAAGGGGAGGAGTAAAAACAAAATGAGGAAGGTGGCTAAACCGTGGCTAACAAGGAAGATTAAGGATAGTGTTAAATCCAAGGAATTGGCCAGAAAAAGCAGCACACCTGAGGACTGGGAGAATTTTAGAATTCAGCAGAGGAGGACAAAGGATTTAATTAGGAGGGGGAAAATAGAGTATGAGAGGAAGCTTGCTGGGAACATGAAAACTGACTGCAAAAGCTTCTATAGATATGTGAAGAGAAACAGATTAGTGAAGACAAATGTAGATCATTGCAGTCAAATTCAGGTGAATTTATAATGGGGAACAAAGAAATGGCAGACCAGTTGAACAAATACTTTGGTTCTGCCTTCACAAAGGAATACACAAATAACCTTATGGCAATACAAGGGGACCGAGGGTCTAAAGAGAAGGAGGAACTGAAGGAAACCCTTATTAGGCGGGAAATTGTGTTCGGGAAATTGATGGGATTGAAGGCCAATAAATCCCCGAGGCCTGATAGTCTGCATCCCAGAGTAATTAAGGAAGTGGCCATAGAAATAGTGGATGCATTGGTGATCATTTTCAACAGCCTATCAACTCTGGATCAGTTCCTATGGACTGGAGGATGGCGAATGTAACACCACTGTTTAAAAAAGGAGGGAGAGAGAAAAGGAGTAATTATAACAGATTAGCCTGACATCAGTAGTGGGGAAAATGTTGGAAACAATTATTAAAGATGAAATAGCAGCGCATTTGGAAAGCAGTGACAGGATTGGTCCAAGTCAGCATGAATTTATGAAAAGGAAATCATGCTCGACAAATCTTCTAGAATTTTTTGAGGATGTAACTAGTAGAGTGGAGAAGGGAGAACCAGTGGATGCAGTGTATTTGGACTTTGAAAAGGCTTTAGACAAGGTCCCACACCAGAGATTGGTGTGTAAAATTAAAGCACATGGTATTGGGGGTAATGTACTGACGTGGATAGAGAACTGGTTGGCAGACAGGAAGCAGAGAGTTGGGATAAACGGATATTTTTCAGAACGACAGGCAGTGACTAGTGGGGTGCCGCAGGGGTCAGTGCTGGGACCCCAGCTCTTTACAATATACATTAATGATTTAGATGAAGGAATTGAGTGTAATATCTCCAAGTTTGCGGATGACACGAAACTGGGTGCAGTGTGAGCTGTGAGGAGGATGCTAAGTGGCTGCAGGGTGACTTGGACAGGTTAGGTGAGTGGGCAAATGCATGGCAGATGCAGTATATTGTTGATAAATGTGAGGTTATCCACCTTCGTGGCAAAAACACAAAGGCAGAAATTTATCTGAATGGCGGCAGATTAGGAAAAGGGGAGGTACAACGAGACCTGGGTGCCATGGTACATCAGTCATTGAAAGTTGGCATGCAGGTACAGCAAGCGGTGAAGAAGGCAAATGACATTTTGGTCTTCATAGCGAGAGGATTTGAGGATGCGAGCAGGGAGGTCTTACTACAGTTGTACAGGGCCTTGGTGAGACCACACTTTGAATATTGTGTACAGTTTTGGTCTCTTAATCTGAGGAAGGACATTCTTGCTATTGGGGGAGTGCAGCGAAGGTTCACCTGACTGATTCCTGGGATGGCAGGACTGACATATGAAGAAAGACTGGATCGACCAAGCTTATATTCACTAGAATTTAGAAGAATGAGAGGGGATCTCATAGAAACATATAAAATTCTGATGGGATTGGACAGGTTAGATGCAGGAAGAATGTTCCCAATGTTGGGAAAGTCCAGAAGCAGGGGTCACAGTCTAAGGGTATGGCGTAAGCCATTTAGGACCAAGATGAGGAGAAACATCTTCACTCAGAGAATTGTGAACTTGTGGAATTCTCTACCACGGAAAGTTGTTGAGGCCAGTTCATTAGATATATTTAAAAGGGAGTTAGATATGGCGCTTAAGACTAAAGGGATCAAGGGGTATGGAGAGAAAGTAGGAATGAGGTACTGAAGTTGCATGATCAGACATGATCATATTGAATGGTGGTACAGGCTCAAAGGGCCGAATGACCTACTCCTGTAACTATTTTCTATGTTTCTATGTTTCTATGTTTCAATAAGATCCCCTCTCATTCTTCTAAACTTCAATGAGTATAGGCCAAGCCTGCTCAAACTGTCTTCATAAGATAACCCCTCCATCTCAGGAATCAACCTTGTGAACCTTCTCTGAACAGCCACCAATGCAAGTAAATCCCTCTTTAAATAAGGAGACCAAAACTGTACCCAGTACTCCAGGTGTGGTCTCACCAATACCCGGTACAGTTGTAGCAGGACTTCCCTACTTTTATACTCGATCCCACTTGCAATAAAGGTCAACAATCCATTTGCTTTCCTGACTATTTGCTTGTGCTTGGCTTTTCATCACTTCCTTCAATTTCTTCTTCCTTCTCAATACATATCATGATCTCGCAAACCCATTTTAACTGTCTGCTTCAATATCATCATCATCATTATCATAGGCAGTATCTCGGGGTCGAGGATGACTTGTTTCCACACTAAAAGATAGAAAGAAGAAAAGTAAAAGTGGAGGGCAGAGAAACCCAAGGCAAAAATCAAAAAGGACCACATTACAGCAACATTCTAAAAGGGCAAATTGTGTTAAAAAGACAAACTTGAAGGCTCTGTGCCTCAATGCGAGGAGTATTCGTAATAAGGTGGATGAATTAACTGCGCAGGCAGCTATTAACGAATATGATATAATTGGCATCATGGAGACATGGCTCCAGGGTGACGAAGGCTGGGAACTCAACATCCATGGGTATTCAACATTCAGGAAGGATACACAGAAAGAAAAAGGAGGTGGGATAGCGTTGCTGGTTAAAGAAGAAATTAACGCAATAGTACGGAAGGACATTAACTTGAATGATGTGGAATCTGCATGGATGGAGCTGCGGAATACCAAAGGGCAGAAAACGCTAGTGGGAGTTGTGTACAGACCACTAAACAGTAGTAGTGAGGTTGGGGACAACATAAAACAAGAAATCAGGGATGTGTGCAATGAAGGTACAACAGTTATCATGGGCGATTCTAATCTACATACAGATTGGGCTAACCAAAGTTTTAGCAATATGGTGGAGGAGGATTTCCTGGAGTGTATTAGGGATGGTTTTCCAGACCAATATGTCGAGGAACCAACTAGAGGGCTGGCCATCCTAGACTGGGTGATGTGTAATGAGAAATGACTAATTAGCAATCTTGGGGAAGAGTGACCATAATATGATAGACTGGAAAATGATATTTAAAGGATTGACGGTGGATAGGCAATGGCAAACATTTAAAGATCACATGGATGAACTTCAACAATTGTACATCACGGTCTGGAGTAAAAATAAAATGGGTAAGGTGGCTCAACCGTGGCTAACAAGGGAAATTAAGGATAGTGTTAAATCCAAGGAAGGGGCAAATAAATTGGCCAGAAAAAGCAGCAAATCTGAGGACTGGGAGAAATTTAGAATTCAGCAGAGGAGGACAAAGGGTTTAAATAAGAGGGGGAAATAGAATATGAGAGGAGGCTTGCCGGGAACATAAAAACTGACTGCAAAAGCTTCTATAGATATGTGAAGAGAAAAAGATTAGTGATGACAAACGTAGGTCCCTTGCAGTCAAATTCAGGTGAATTTATAATGGGGAACAAAGAAATGGCAGACCAATTTAATAAATAATTTGGTTCTGTCTCCATGAAGGAAGATATGAATAACCTCCCAGTAGTACTAGGGGACCAAGGGTCTAGTGAGAAGGAGGAACTGAAGGATATCCTTATTAGGCAGGAAATTGTGTTAGGGAAATTGATGGGATTGAAGGCCAATAAATCCCAACAGCCTGATAGTCTGCATCCCAGAGTATTAAGGAAGTGGCCATAGAAATAGTGGATGCATTGGTTATCATTTTCCAACATGATATCGACTCTGGACCAGTTCCTATGGACTGGAGGGTAGCTAATGTAACATCACTTTTTAAAAAAGCAGGGAGAGAGAAAATGGGTAATTATAGACCGGTTAGCCTGACATCAGTCGTGGGGAAAATGTTGGAATCAATTATTGACGATGAAATAGCAGCGCATTTGGAAAGCAGTGAAAGGATCGGTCCAAGTCAGCATGGATTTATGAAAGAGGAATCATGCTAGACAAATCTTCTGGAAATTTTTGAGGATGTAACTAATTGAGTGGACCATGGAGAACCAGTGGATGTGGTGCATTTGGACTTTCAAAATGCTTTCTGACAAGGTCCCACACCAGAAATTGTTGTGCAAAATCAAAGCACATGGTATTAGGGGTATTGTACTGACGTGGATAGAGAACTGGTTGGCAGGCAGGAAGCAGAGAGTCAGGAGAAATGAGTGCTTTTCAGAATGGAAGGCAGTGACTTGTGTAGTGCCGCAGGGCTCAGTTCTGGGACCCCAGCTATTTACAATATACATCAATGATTTAGATGAAGGAATTGAGTGTAATAACTCCAAGTTTGCAAATGACACTAAACTGAGTGGTGGTGTGAACTGTGAGGAGGATGCTAAGAGGCTGCAGAATGACTTGGAAAGGTTAGGTGAGTGGGAAAATGCATGGCAGATGTAGTATAATGTGGATAAATGTGAGGTTATCCACTTTGGGGGCAAAAACACGAAGGCAGAATATGATCTGAATGGCAGCAGATTAGGAAAAGGGTAGGTGCAACGAGACCTGGGTATCATGGTACATCAGTCATTGAAAGTTGGCATGCAGGTACAGCAAGCGGTGAAGATGGCAAATGGTATGTTGGCCTTTATAGCTAGGGGATTTGAGCATGGGAGCAGGGAGGTCTTACTGCAGTTGTACAGAGCCTTGGTGAGGCCTCACCTGGAATATTGTGTTCAGTTTTGGTCTCCTAATGTGAGGAAGGATGTTCTTGCTATTGAGGGAGTGCAGCGAAGGTTCACCAGACTGATTCCAGGGATGGCTGGACTGTCATATGAGGAGAGACTGGATCAACTGGTTATTTTTTCACTGGAGTTGAGAAGGATGAGAGGGGATCTCACAGAAACTTATAAAATTCTGACGGGACTGGACAGGTTAGATGCAGGAAGAATGTTCCCGATGTTGGGGAAGTCCAGAACCAGGGGACACAGTCTAAGGATAAGGGGTAAGAAATTTTGGACTGTGATGAGGAGAAACTTCTTCACTCAGAGAGTTGTTAACCTATGGAATTCCCTGCCGCAGAGAGTTGTTGATGCCAGTTCATTGGATATATTCAAGAGGGAGTTACATATGGCCCTTACGGTTAAAGGGATCAATGGGTATGGAGAGAAAGCAGGAAAGGGGTACTGAAGTTGCATGATCAGCCATGATCTTATTGAATGGTGGTGCAGGCTCGAAGGGCTGAATGGCCTACTCCTGGACTTTTTTCTATGTTTCTATGTATCTATGTAAAAATTAATACTCAGGTGATTGATGAACTTATTTTAAATGGTGGAAGATGATGTCTGTGCGTGAATTCTTTGACCGTGGGTTGGCCATTGCACATCAGCCTCCATACAGCCTTGAGGGAGCAAGGTCTTGATCCAGTGGCAATGGTTAGAAACATAGAAAAATGGAAAATAGGTGCAGGAGTAGGCCATTCAGCCTTTAGAGCCTGCACCGCCATTCAATAATATCATGGCTGGTCATTCACCTCAGTACCCCTTTCCTGCTTTCTCGCCATACCCTTTGATCCCTTTAGCCGTAAGGGCCATATCTAACTCCCTCTTGAATATTTCCAATGAACTGGCATCAACAACTCTATGCGGCAGGGAATTCCATAGGTTAACAACTCTCTGAGTGAAGAGGTCTCTCCCCATCTCAGTCCTAAATCACCTACCCCTTATCCTAAGACCCCTGCTTCTGGACTTCCCCAACATCGGGAACATTCTTCCCACATCTAACCTGTCCAGTCCCGTCAGAATCTTATATGTTTCTATGAGATCCCCTCTCATCATTCTAAACTCCAGTGTCTAAAGGCCCAGTTGATCCTCACATGTGAGTCCAGCCATCCCTGGAATCAGTCTGGTGAACCTTTGCTGCACTCCCTCAATAGCAAGAACATCCTTCCTCAGGTTAGGAGACCAAAACCGAACACAATATTCCAGGTGAGGCCTCATTAAGGCCCTGTACAACTGCAGTAAGACCTCCCTGCTCCTATACTCAAATCCCCTAGCTATAAAGGCCAACATGCCATTTGCCTATAGATATGTAAAGAGAAAAAGGTTAGTAAAGACAAACGTAGGTCCCCTGCAGTCAGAATCAGGGGAAGTCATAACGGGGAACAAAGAAATGGCGGACCAATTGAACAAGTACTTTGGTTCGGTATTCACGAAGGAGGACACGAACAACCTTCCGGTTATAAAAGCGGTCGGGGGGTCTAGTAAGGAGGAGGAACTGAGGGAAATCCTTATTAGCCGGGAAATTGTGTTGGGGAAATTGATGGGATTGAAGGCCGATAAATCCCCAGGGCCTGATGGACTGCATCCCAGAGTACTTAAGGAGGTGGCCTTGGAAATAGTGGATGCGTTGACAGTCATTTTCCAACATTCCATTGACTCTGGATCAGTTCCTATGGAGTGGAGGGTAGCCAATGTAAACCCACTTTTTAAAAAAGGAGGGAGAGAGAAAACAGAGAATTATAGACCGGTCAGCCTGACATCGGTAGTGGGTAAAATGATGGAATCAATTATTAAGGATGTCATAGCAGTGCATTTGGAAAGAGGTGACATGATAGGTCCAAGTCAGCATGGATTTGTGAAAGGGAAATCATGCTTGACAAATCTTCTGGAATTTTTTGAGGATGTTTCCAGTAGAGTGGATAAGGGAGAACCAGTTGATGTGGTATATTTGGACTTTCAGAAGGCGTTCGACAAGGTCCCACACAAGAGATTGATGTGCAAAGTTAGAGCACATGGGATTGGGGGTAGTGTACTGACATGGATTGAGAACTGGTTGTCAGACAGGAAGCAAAGAGTAGGAGTAAATGGGTACTTTTCAGAATGGCAGGCAGTGACTAGTGGGGTACCGCAAGGTTCTGTGCTGGGGCCCCAGCTGTTTACACTGTACATTAATGATTTAGATGAGGGGATTAAATGTAGTATCTCCAAATTTGCGGATGACACTAAGTTGGGTGGCAGTGTGAGCTGCGAGGAGGATGCTGTGAAGCTGCAGAGCGACTTGGATAGGTTAGGTGAGTGGGCAAATGCATGGCAGATGAAGTATAATGTGGATAAATGTGAGGTTATCCACTTTGGTGGTAAAAACAGAGAGACAGACTATTATCTGAATGGTGACAGATTAGGAAAAGGGGAGGTGCAAAGAGACCTGGGTGTCATGGTACATCAGTCATTGAAGGTTGGCATGCAGGTGCAGCAGGCGGTTAAGAAAGCAAATGGCATGTTGGCCTTCATAGCAAGGGGATTTGAGTACAGGGGCAGGGAGGTGTTGCTACAGTTGTACAGGGCATTGGTGAGGCCACACCTGGAGTATTGTGTACAGTTTTGGTCTCCTAACCTGAGGAAGGACATTCTTGCTATTGAGGGAGTGCAGCGAAGGTTCACCAGACTGATTCCCGGGATGGCGGGACTGACCTATCAAGAAAGACTGGATCAACTGGGCTTGTATTCACTGGAGTTCAGAAGAATGAGAGGGGACCTCATAGAAACATTTAAAATTCTGACGGGGTTAGACAGGTTAGATGCAGGAAGAATGTTCCCAATGTTGGGGAAGTCCAGAACCAGAGGTCACAGTCTAAGGATAAGGGGTAAGCCATTTAGGACCGAGATGCGGAGGAACTTCTTCACCCAGAGAGTGGTGAACCTGTGGAATTCTCTACCACAGAAAGTTGTTGAGGCCAATTCACTAAATATATTCAAAAAGGAGTTAGATGAGGTCCTTACTACTAGGGGGATCAAGGGGTATGGCGAGAAAGCAGGAATGGGGTACTGAAGTTGAATGTTCAGCTATGAACTCATTGAATGGCGGTGCAGGCTAGAAGGGCCGAATGGCCTACTCCTGCACCTATTTTCTATGTTTCTATGTTTCTATGCCTTCTTTACCACTTGCTGTACCTGCATACCAACTTTCAATGACTGATGAACCACAACACCCAGGTCTCGTTGCACCTCCCCTTTTCCTAATCTGCAGCCATTCAGATAATATTCTGCCTTTCGTGTTTTTGCCACCAAAGTGGATAACTTCACATTTATCCACATGATACTGCACCTGCCATGCATTTGCCCACTCACCTGACCTGTCCAAATCACCCTGCATCCTCCTCACAGCTCACACCGCCACCCAGTTTAGTGTCATCTGCAAACTTGGAGATATTACACTCAATTCCTTCATTCAAATCATTAATGTATATTGTAACCAAGGCAACTGGAGACCAGGCTCCGCTGCATGTGCCAATACATACACACTAACTCAAACATACTCAAACATGTTTCAACAGCCTTTCCAGCAGCTTGCAAGGCCTTCTTACTCCAAACATCTCTCATTTTTAACCTGCTATATTAACCCTCCACGAAGCATCATCGCTGTGCTTTGCGTTGGTAAATGTGGAGTGTGAATGATTTGACATCCGTTTTTTGCTTCATGCGTGAAAAATGTTTCCACCACAACAAAAACGACTTGTATTTATATCGCGTTTTTAACATACTGATATGTCCAAAGGCGCTTCACAGGAGTGTTATGAGATATTAAAAATTGACACTGAGCCGCATTGTAGAAAGTAGCGCAGGACAAAGAGGTAAGTTTTGAAGGAGGAAAGAGAGATAGCGAGGCGGCAAGGTTTAAGCTTTTAGGGAGGGAGTTCCAGAGCTTGGGGCCTAGGCCGCAGAAGGCACAGCCACCAATGGTTGAGTGCTTATAATCAGGATTGCTCAAGAGGGCAGAATTAGAGGAGCGCAGACATCTCGGGGGGGGAGGGGGTTGTGGGGCTGGAGGAGATTACAGAGATATGAAGGGGTGAGGCCATGGAGGGATTTGAAAACGAGGATGAGAGTTTTGAAATCAAGGCATTGCTTAACCAGAAGCCAATGTAGGTCAGCGAGCACAGGGGTGATGGGTGAGTGGGACTCGGTGTGAGTTAGGACACACGCAGCACAGTTTTGTATCACCTCTAGTTTACGTAGAGTAGAATGTGGGAGGCCAGCCAGGGATGCGCTGGAATAGTCAAGTCTAGAGGTAACAATGTCATGGAGGAGGGATTCAGCAGCAGATGAGCTGAGGCAGGGGCGGAGACGGGCGATGTTACAGAGGTGGAAATACGCGGTCATAGTTATGCTGTGGATATGTGGTCGAAAGCTAATTTCAGGGTCAAATATGACACCAAGATTGCGAACAGTCTGGTTCAGCCTCATTGAGCTCCACTCACCAGCCTGATCCAGAGCTGATTGACTGAAGCAAGTACACGGGATAATCGAGCAGTGCAGAAACTCGAGAGCTGAAATCCCTCGTGACTATTTCCTTGACGAGAGGTTGGCCCTGCATGCGAAATGGGAAAACTCATTTCGAAACAATTATTGATTCTGTTTGGCATCTAGCGCCAATTGCTTGAACTATTGAGTTCCTTTAAAAAAAATGTAGAAACAACTAGATGAGTTAGTATATTGGGACAGATTTTGCTGCAGCAGGACGTTGAATGTCGTCAGCCATTAGTTAGACTTGCCCCTGCACTCAGTTCAAAATATTTCTGCCCACAAAGTTGCTGGAAATCCAAGCCAATAACAGCACAGTGAGGGAATCAAGGCATCTGGGATCTGAGTCAACAGGGCAACCAACAGGGTGCTTCCTTAACCAATCAGATTGAAGGATTGAGAAATAAACAGTGGAAGGACTGAGAAGAAAGTGTAAATTGGAAAGAATATGAGAACATAAGAAATAGGAGCAGGAGTAGGCGATACGGCCCCTCGAGCCTGCTCCACCATTCAATAAGATCATGGTTGGTCTGATCTTGGCCTCAACTCCATTTCCCCGCCCGTTCCCCATAACCCCCCTTGATTCCCCTAGACTATAAAAATCTATCTATCTCAGCCTCGAATATACTCAGGAACTCAGCATCCACAGCCCTCTGGGGCAGAGAATTCCAAAAATTCACAACACCCTGAGAGAAAAAAATCCTTCTCATTTCCATCTCAAATGTCCTACACCTTATTCTGAGACTGTGCCCCCTGGTTCTAGACGTTCCAGCCAGGTGGAAACAACCTCTCAGCATCTACCCTGTCAATCCCCCTCAGAATCTTGTATGTTTCAATGAGTGTGTGAATTCAATGTCAGATCAGGTACGGAAAGAGAAATAAAGAGAAGAAAGGAAAGACAGAATGAAAAGAGAGAAAAATCTCCAACAATTATAACCTGAAGAAATGAAACTTCACACTTGCAATAGTTTACTTTCAGTGCCAGAGAGGTTAATTGGCTGTAATTAGCAATTATTATGTTGCTAAAAGGCTATTTGCGCTTTAAATGACATGATTTAACTTTCTGTGGCAAGTTTAGTTTTTATCTGCTGGGTAAATACAGCAACTTCATGCCATTCAATGCATGCTGACTGTGTTAGCGTTTAGTGTCAGCTGTGGCTCAGTGGGTAGCACACTTGCCTCTGAATCAGAATGGTTGTGGATTCAAGTCCCACTCCAGGGACTTGAGCACAAAAAATCTAGGCTGACACTCCAGTATAGTGCTGAGGGCGCGCTGCACTGTTGGAGGTGCCGTCTTTCGGATAAGACGTTAAACTGAGGCCCTGCCTGCTCTCTCAAGTGGACGTAAAAGATCCCGTGGCACTATTTCGAAGGAGAGCATCAGCGTTATTCCTGATGTACTGGCCAATATTTATCCCTCAATCAACAGAACAGAACAGATCATCTGGTCATTATCACATTGTTGTTTGTGGGACCTTGCTTGTGTGCAAATTGGCTGCAGTATTTCCTACAGCATCATCATCATAGGCAGTCCCTCGAACCGAGGATGGCTTGCTTCCACGCCAAAAAAGGTTAAGTTCACAGGTGTTCCAATGACAGACTTAAAATTCCAGGTCCTGAAGGGTGAAAGATGCCTGTGCGTGGATTTTTTAACGGTCAATGGCCATTGCACACCAGCCACCACACGGGCTTGACAGAGCTAGGTCTTGGTCCAGTGGCAAGGATTACCCAAGACGACTAGAGATCTGCTCTGCTGCACGGACCGAGGCTGCACACATATCGCAGTGTGGGCTGGGCCCGTGCTGCCCCTGGCCCCGAATTCACGCCTCTCACGTCCCTCGACAGTCTCTCGCCGCTCCTTCGCCCCCAACCTCGCCGCTCCTGCTGTACCTGCCCACGCTCCAATCACCGACCTGGACCTTGATGACGTCACTCTTTGCTGCCGTCGCAGCTCGTGCTGCTCTTTGAAGTGGCACGCCTAAACGCTGCTCCCAGGCCGCTGCTCGCCGCTCCTTTTATGGCCCCGACCTGCCGCTGGTGTTCTCCCGCAGGTCAGGGCCTCCATGTTGCTCCTGCATTTGGACAAGAAGGGATTGATGTGAGGTGTTTAGCAGATTGACTAACCTCGTACTCGCTGATCCAACTCCCAATAATTTTCTTCTTAGGTGGACTCTCATATCGAGGATGACTTGCTTCCACCTCACATCAATCCCTTCTTGTCCAAATTGGTTAGTCTATTGTGGGATTCACACAATCAGAAGAATATTCAGGCTTTAAAGAGTGTACAGCACAGGTCGATAGGATGCTGCCTAGTGTAAGGAAAGATTTGAAAAATGTTGCTTTATTCATTAGTGCAAAGCAGATTACAGAGCAATAGGGTTGGAGTTTTTATTAATGTGTTCACAGGATGTGAGCATCACTGGCAAGGCCAGCATTTATTGCCCGTCCCTAATTGCCCTTGAGAAGATGGTGGTGAGCCGCCTTCTTGAACCGCTGCAGTCCGTGTGGTGAAGGTGCTCCACAGTGCTGACTTTTGTCTAGCTGTACAACTGAGTGGCTCACTAGGCCATTTCAGAGGGCAGTTAAGAGTCAATCACATTGCTGTGGGTCTGGAGTCATATACAGGTCCAGACTGGGTAAGGACAGCAGATTTAATTCCATGGTTAGTGAACCAGATGGGGTTTTCCAACAATCCAGTATTGCATGGCCACCATTACTGATACCAGCTTTAGAGTTCCAGATTTATTTAATTAACTGAATTTAAATTCCCCAGCTGCTGTCATGGGATTTGAACTCATATCTCCGGATCATTAGTCCAGGCCTCTGGATACTAGTCCAGTAACATAGCCACTATGTTACCGTATCCCTTAAGTAGCTAAGATGAGGACAGAATGGGACAGAGTAGACAGAAGCAGACTGTTTTCACTTGGAGTCTGGATCAAGGTGCCAAGATTAAAAGTAAGACATTTAGTACAGAGAAAAGAGGAATTTGTTCAAAAGCCAAATATTCCGGATACTGGAAATCTGACCTAAAACCAGAAAATGCTGTAAATGCTCACCAGATCGGGCAGCATCTGTAACTCACATCTACTGGATCACTAGTCCAGGAACATAACCATTACGTTACCATTCCTGGTGCTACTTATTCCACACCTGCAACTCAAGTGCTCTCTTTGCTATATTGAGTGATAGAGATTCATGGGAGATTACTTCTGCCAACTATTCTGTGCCAGGAAATATGTGCAGCCACTGCCAGCTAATCGTGATTTGCCTTCAAAGGGAGGATTTTTACGTGGGATCAATTCACTGCTAAATCTTTAAATCAGAATTGATTTGCGTTTCCTTAATGATGAAAATCTGAGCAAGTGGTTGAGTTTGTGTGTGTGAATAATACCCCAATTAGCCAGCTGAATACCCAGTGGTTCGGCCAAATTCCCTGTCGAGAATATTTTATTTCTGCATGCCAATGGTATTTGCATCTAGAGCAACAACGGAAAGGTTAAATTTTAATTGAGCTATTTATGTTTGAAGCTGGTTTGATGTTAAAAAAACTCATGTTTTTTTTCCCAAAAGGAACTGAGTCATTTGAGTCATTGAACCTGCCCTTGATATTACAAAACATAACACCTATTAGAATACCTTGCACCAACTCCTCTGGAAAACAACGAGGAGAGAACAAACATGCTTTCATAGCGTCCCGCAGTCCTTCACAGCCAATGATGTACCATGATGTTGGGGAAGTCCAGAACCAGGGGTCACAGTCGAAGGGTAAGGGGTAAGCCATTTAGGTCTGAGATGTGGAGAAACTTCTTCAATCAGAGAATTGTGAACCTGTGGAATTCTCTACCACAGAAAGTTGTGGAGGCCAGTTCGTTAGATATATTCAAAAGGGAGTTAGATGTGGCCCTTACGGCTAAAGGGGTCAAGGGGTATGGAAAGAAAGCAGGAATGGGGTACTGAAGTTGCATGATCAGCCATGATTATATTGAATGGCGGTGCAGGCTCGAAGGGCCGAATGGCCTACTCCTGCACCTATATTTTCTATATTTCTATGTTTTGGGAAGTTTTTTAAAACATTTATTCGGGATGTGGGCATCGTTGGCAAGGCCAGCATTTATTGCCCATCCCTAATTGCCCTTGAGAAGGTGGGGGTGAGTTGCCTTTTTGAACCGCTGCAGTCCATGTGGTGAAGGTACTCCCACAGTGCTGACTTTGTCAAGGTGGTTTGGTACAACTGAGTGACTCACTGGGCCATTTCAGAGGGCCGATCAGAGTCAACCACATTGCTGTGGGTCTCGAGTCACGTATAGGCCAGATTTCCTTCGCAAAAGGGCATTAGTGAGCCAGTCATTTTTATTTCTGACAATCCAGTAGTTGCACAGTCACTATTACTGATACTTGCTTTTTATTCCAGATTTATTGAATTAACTGAATTCAAATTTGAATGCACATCTCCGGATCATTAGTCCAGGCCTCAGGATTACTAATGCTATGCTACCGTACCCTGCTGTAATGTAGGCAATCACATCGGACAATATGCCAGGGTAAGGCGTATGGTAGCAGAGTGGTTATGTTATTCGACTCAGCTGCCCAACCCGATCCTCGACGACGCCCTGCGAGCCAAGTTGAGGGCTGCAGTAATTCCCACCCTCCTGTATGGATCAGGGGCATGGGCGACTTACAGAAGACACATCAAGTCACTGGAGATATATCAGCAACAATGTCTCCGCAAGAGCCTGCAAATCCCCTGGGAGGACAGACGCACCAAATGTAGTATCTCCAAATTTGCGGATGACACTAAGTTGGGTGGCAGTGTGAGCTGTGAGGAGGATGCTATGAGGCTGCAGAGCGACTTGGATAGGTTAGGTGAGTGGGCAAATGCATGGCAGATGAAGTATAATGTGGATAAATTATCTGAATGGTGACAGATTAGGAAAAGGGGAGGTGCAAAGAGACCTGGGTGTCATGGTACATCAGTCATTGAAGGTTGGCATGCAGGTACAGCAGGCGGTTAAGAAAGCAAATGGCATGTTGGCCTTCATAGCGAGGGGATTTGAGTACAGGGGCAGGGAGGTGTTGCGACAATTGTACAGGGCCTTGGTGAGGCCACACCTGGAGTATTGTGTACAGTTTTGGTCTCCTAACCTGAGGAAGGACATTCTTGCTATTGAGGGAGTGCAGCGAAGGTTCACCAGACTGATTCCCGGGATGGCGGGACTGACCTATCAAGAAAGACTGGGCTTGTATTCACTGGAGTTCAGAAGAATGAGAGGGGACCTCATAGAAATGTTTAAAATTCTGACGGAGTTAGACAGGTTAGATGCAGGAAGAATGTTCCCAATGTTGGGGAAGTCCAGAACCAGGGGACACAGTCTAAGGATAAGGGGGAAGCCATTTAGGACCGAGATGAGGAGGAATTTCTTCACCCAGAGAGTGGTGAACCTGTGGAATTCTCTACCGTAGAAAATTGTTGAGGCCAATTCACTAAATATATTCAAAAAGGAGTTAGATGAAGTCCTTACTACTAGGGGAATCCAGGGGTATGGTGAGAAAGCAGGAATGGGGTACTGAAGTTGCATGTTCAGCCATGAACTCATTGAATGGCGGTGCAGGCTAGAAGGGCCAAATGGCCTACTCCTGCACCTATTTTCTATGTTTCTATGTTTCTATCAGTGTCCTCGCCCAGGCCAATATCCCCAGCATTGAAGCACTGACCACACTCGATCAGCTTCGCTGGGCAGGCCACTTAGTTTGCATGCCAGACACAAGACTCCCTAAGCAGCTGCTATATGCAGAGCTCCTTCATGGCAAACGAGCCAAAGGTGGGCAGCGGAAACGTTACAAGGTCACCTTCAAAGCCTCCCTGGTGAAGTGCGACATCACTACTGACACCTGGGAGTCCCTGGCCAAAGACCGTCCGAGGTGGAGAAAATGCATCCGGGAGGATGTTGAGCTCTTCGAATCTCAACGCTGCGAATGTGAAGAGGTCAAGCACAGGCAGCGGAAGGAGCGTGTGGTAAATCAGTGCCACCCCCTGCCTTCCCTTGACGAATATCTGTCCCACCTGTAGTAGGGTCTGTGGCTCTCATATTGGATTGTTCATCCACCAAAGAACTCACTTTAGGAGTGGAAGCAAGTCTTCCTCGATTCCGAGGGACTGCCTATGATGATGATGATGGTTATGTTACTGGTATTAGTGATCCAGTCAGCCTAGGCTAATGATCAGATGTCATGAGTTCAAATCCTACCATGGCAGCTGGGGAATTTAAATTCAATTAATTAAATAAATGTGGAATAAAAAGCTAGTGCCAGTAATGGTGACCATGAAACTATCGGATTGTTGTAAAAACCTATCTGGTTCACTAATGCCCTTTAGAGTGTGCTTACGTGGTCTGGGCTATATGTGACTCCAGACCCACAGCCCCCTGAAATGGCCGGACCAACGACCACCATCATCTCGAGGGCAACTAGGGATGGGTAATAAATGTTGGCCTTGCTGGCAATGCCCAAAGCCTGTGTATGAATAAAAACAAACGGCTCATGGCAAGGTCCCAGAAACAGTTCTGAGATCAACGACCAATAGTTCAGCAATGCTGGTTGAGGGACTAACATTGAGCAGGCCGCCCAAATAATTACCATGGGATCTTTTATGTCCATCTGAGAGGGCAGACAGGGGCCTCGGTTTAAGCTCTCATCGAGAATGGCAGTCTCTCCAACAGGTCAGCACACCCTCAGTACTGCATTGGTCTGTGCTGCAAATTACGTGTGCAAATCTCTGGAGTGGAGTTTGAGGCCATGACCTTCTAAGTGCGACTGAGTCAGGACTCACACCAAACAACAATGGCCTGCCATCCCCTAAAGGTTTAGTGGGTAAAGGTCCGAGATGGGATTCCAGCTCAGAATAACTTGGCTAATTTCAGTCAGATTGGGACAGAAAGGGTGCTAGCAATTATAAGATGCTACAGTACAGAAATAGGGCTATATGCTCCCCATATGAGTTATCTACTCGAATCCTACTCTCATGCTTGCATTCCCTTTAATATTCCTCTTTTTAAGAACATAAGAAATAGGAGCAGGAGTAGGCCATTCGGCCCCTCGAGCCTGCTCCGCCATTCAATAAGATCCTGGCTGATCTTCTACCTCAACTCCACGTTCCTGCACTATCCCCATATCCTTTCATTCCCTTAATAGCCAAAAATCTAGTGATCTCTGTCTTGAATAGACTCAATGACTGAGCCTCTACAGTCCTCTGGCAGAGAATTCCAAAGATTCACCACCCTCTGAGTGAAGAAATTTCTCCTCATCTCAGTTCTAAACGGCCGACCCCTTATTCTGAGACTGTGACCCCGGGTTCTCGACTCGCCAGATAGAGGAAACATCCTCGCTGCATCTAACCTGTCAAGCCCTGTAAGAAGCATCAAGCAGCTATCTAATTTTCTTTCAAAAAAATGTATGATCTATATCAACAATAGTTATGGAACATAGGAGTTGCTAGACGAATCAGGCCATGTTCCAACTATTTGCCATCTACCATTCTGGTAGCCACATGATACAATAATGATGGAGTTGTTGACTAACCATAGCAATCAATCTCTTTCTATTAGTCTACAACAGACGCAGACATGAGGTGAGGAGAACCCCCAGTGGTGGAGAGCTTTGGGCTCCAGAGACGAAGAACAGGGGAGCACTTCCTGGTGTCTGGGCCAATATCTGTTCCTCAATCAACATCACCAAAACAGATGAACTGGTCGTTTAAAAAAAAAGAAAGAATTGCATTTATATAGTGCCTTTCACAACCACCAGACATCTGTCCGCGATGACAAAAAACTATCCAGCCTAATCCCACTTTCCAGCTCTAGGTCTGTCGCCCTGTAGTTTACGGCACTTCAAGTGCACATCCAAGTACTTTTTAAAAGCGATGAAGGTTTCTGCCTCTACCACCCTTTCTGGCAGTGACTTCCAGACCCCCCACCACCCTCTGGGTGAAAACATTTTCCCTCAAATCCCCTCTAACCCTCCTACCAATTATTTTAAACCTATGACCCCTGGTTGTTGACCCCTCTGCTACGGGAAATAGGTCTGTCCTACCCACTATATCTAGGCCCCTCTTTTATTTTATATACCTCAACAAGGTTTCCCCTCAGCCTCCTCTGTTCCAAAGAAAACAACCCCAGCCTATCCAATCTTTGAGCTGAGGACTGATACAATGACCTGCTTCGATCTAGTGGGCCTGAGTTCCAATCTAGCTCACAGAAGGTGCATTGTACAGCCAGTCTGAGGTTCCTAGTTGAAACTGTTGTATATGCATGCCTATTTACTGTGGATGTCTGTAACCCTGTTACGCAAAACAAGATGTATCCTTACACAGTACACACCTTACCTGTACACCAGAGGGTGCTGCTGTTGGAGACCTAAGGATTACCTGCACACTGCAGGTGACCCAGTATATAAAGGAAATCACACTTGGGAGCTGCAAATAAACGACTACAGGTCTGCACAGTTTCAGTATCACACCCTGCCTCGTGGAGTCATTTGCTAAAGGTATCTACATGCACGGCAACTGGCGACGAGGTCACGAACTACAAGCTCAACATGTCTAACCTCAGCAACTTTCAGCAATTTACAGAGGGAAAAGTTTGGGATGCTTTTGTGGAAAGATTGGCCCATTTCTTTATAGCCAACGACCTGGATGGGAATACACCGGCTACATGACCGAACAAGCTCAGGGCCATCCTGCTTATCAGTTGTGGGCCCTCCATCCATTGTCTCATCAGAAACTTGCTAGCCCCAGCGAAGACAACCACCAAAAGCTACGAGGAACTTGTAACAATCATACAGGAACAACTAAAACCGAAAGAAAGCATCCTCACAACCAGGCACCGATTCTACACTTGCCGGTGACCTGAGGGCCAAGAAATTGCTAAGTATGCTGCACACCTAAGAAGACTAGCTTATCCATGTGATTTTGGAGACCACCTAAATGAAGCCCTAAGGGACATATTCGTCATTGGAATCGGCCACGAGACAGTTTTGGTCGAGTGGCAGGATTTATCCAAAGTTTTTCAAAGGTCGTTTGGCTCATCACAGACTGGCTCGCCCCTGTGTCGATTTCCATGGAGATTGGGACCCCGTCGATATCCACTTCCATTGGAGAACTTTCGGTGGAGCAGTTAAAGATTCCATGCTCTTCTTCCAGGGTTTGAGCAACTTCCTCTTTATCTGTGTCGGAGCCCGGTTGATCAGCCAACTCATCAGAGACGCGGTGAGTACAGCTTTTTCTGCACATTCTTTGGAGGTGCCCTTTCCCTTTGCAACCTTTGCACGCATAGTCTTTGTAGCGGCACTGGTGGGCCCTGTGGTTTCCTCCACAGCGCCAGCATGGGGCCATCCGGTTTGCCCCATGTGGCAGACTCAGGGTCACCACGAGGGCCTCCTGCACAAGCTGCTCTCGGCTGACATCACGGTCACCCTGCAGAAAGCAATCCAAGTGAGCCAGGCCTACTTGGTTTCGGCCGGTGACTCCAATCGAATACTGACCCAGGACTCTAAACCGGCGAGCGCAGTGCATCGCATGGATACTTCGAAAGGCAGGAAGGCTGCCCCGAGTCCAGCAACCCTGAGTCCGCCACATGGGGCGCATCGGCGCTCCAAGTACAGCGCTTGTTTTGGGAGTCTCGTGTCGGGCAAGCGGATGATGTGGCCTGTCCATCGGAGCTGATCAAATGTGGTCAATGCTTCGATGCTGGAGATATTGGCCTGAGTGAGAACACTGACATTGGTGTACCTCTCCTGCCAATGGATGAGCAGGATCTTGAGGAGGCAGCTTTGGTAGTACTTCTCCAGTGCTTTGAGCTGACTGCTGCACACAGTCCATGTCTTACTTACATACATAAAGGAATATTAAGGGAACCATTGGATATTAAGGGAATCAAGGGATATGGGGACAGTGCAGGAAAGTGGAGTTGAGGTAGAAGACAGCCATGATCTCCTTCAATGGTGGAGCGGGCTTGAGGGGCCGAATGGCCTACTAATTCTTATATTCTTATACTTGCATTTTATAGTGATCTTTGTTCGATTTCTTCAGCTCCGGTCCACAGATGATAATTTGTACGAAGCAATAATTGAAGCTGAGTAAAGAATTGGCTGTAAGTAACGAGTAAAGGATCACATTAAGTCCAGACCTTTTAGTCTTTTCCAATGATGTCTGGCAGTGGAACCTGCAGTCAGCTGTTCTTAGACGAACATCTTGTGGATCTGCACTCATAATACATATCCACACTGTGCCCGTAGGCCAGGCAATCTGGCACTGTGATTAGCCATGGAAACGATTCCTCTCTGCTTAAAGTTAAACATTACACCTGTTCCCTTCAGGTAACTCTTACAGTGCCAATTTAACTGGAACTCCCTCTACTTGTAATGAATATTATAACGGATATTAATATTTGATTAAATCCTCACCATGGAGGAGCAGTTGACCCGGAGAACTTGTGTACAAATTCTACCGTGGCCATTTGAAAATTTAAATTCAGTTTAAAAAAAAATGATATGGGAAATGGCGGGAAAATAAAGAGCTGGTATCGGTAAACGTATCCTTGAAGCCGTTGGATTTTCATAGAAAAAAACAACTGGTTTAGGAAACCTGCCGTCCTTACCCGGTCTGCACTAAAGATGACTCCAGCTCCACACCAACACAGTTGACTCTAAGCTGCCCGCTGACCCGGCCGAGCAGATCACCCAGTTGCAATAAACCAGTACAAATAAAAGTGCAGCAGTTCAAGAAGTTGGCCCAACATTACCTTTTTAAGGCTACTAGGGATAAAAGAAAGAAAAAGGAAGACTTGGATTTATGTAGCACCTTTTATGACCTCGGGATGTCCCAAAGGGCTTTGCAGCCAAGGAAGTACTTTTGAAGGGCTGTCACTGTTGTAACAGGGGAAATGCGTCATCCAATTTGCGCACAGCAAGCTCCCACAAACCACAAACAGCAATATGTTGATTGAGGGATAAATATTGTACTGGAGAACTCCCCTGCTCTTCTTCAAAATAATGCCATGGGATCTTTTAGGTCCACCTGAGAGAGCGGAGGGGGCCTCGGTTTATCGTCTTATCCAAAAGACAGCACCTCCGACAGCGCAGCACTTCCGCAGCATTGCACTGGAGTGTCGACCTGGGTTTTTGTGCTCGACTCTCCGGAGTGGGACTTGAACCCACAAACCTTTGGACTCAGCTGCCTACAGAGCCATAGCCGACAACTGGATGGGCAATAAATGCTGGCCTGCCAGTGACGCCCACGTCCCGAGGATAATTTTGTTTCAGTTGCTATGTGTAATGACATGTGTGCCTTTTCATGAGATTTCCTCTGGTTGGCATTTCTGTTGAAAGTTCAGACACATTCTTTGCTGCATCAGGATCCTTGAGAATAGAGGTAGGAGATTTATCAAGGATCACACTTGATTGCTCCAGTACTAAGGTCACCATATCTTGCCATATCTTGGCACGTTGATGACTACAATAAGGCCAACAATGGGTCGGGACAGGAGCATGTGAGCTAGTAGCATACAATGAAAGATGTGGCATTTCCGGGGCAGACAACACTGTCGACTGAACTCATTGGTTACTTCGAACACCTACACAGCATCTTTTATATTTGTAAAAAGAAAGACAAGATACAAGAACTTGCCAAGGCTTTGGCAGCACCTCCCAGACCCGTGACTTCTACCACCTAGAAGGACAAGGGCAGCAGGCACATGGGAACACCACCACCTCCAAGTTCCCCTCCAAGTTACACACCATCCTGATTTGGAAATATATCGCCCTTCCTTCATCGTTGCTGGGTCAAAATCCTGGAACTCCCTCCCTAACAACACTGTGGCAGCACCTTCACCACACGGACAGCAGCGGTTCAAGAAGGCGGCTCACCACCACCTTCCCAAAGGGCAATTAGGGATGGGCAATAAATGCTGGCCTCGCCAATGACGCCCGCATCCCATGAATTAATAAAATTTTAAAAATAATAATGCATGCATATATATAAAAGAGGTCAGACAGTTTAGTAAGGAGGAGGAATTGAGGGAAATCCTTATTAGTCGGAAAATTGTGTTGGGGAAATTGATGGGATTGAAGGCCGATAAATCCCCAGGGCCTGATGGACTGCATCCCAGAGTACTTAAGGAGGTGGCCTTGGAAATAGTGGATGCACTGACAGTCATTTTCCAAAATTCCATAGACTCTGGATCAGTTCCTATCAAGTGGAGGGTAGCCAATGTAACCCCACTTTTTAAAAAAGGAGGGAGAGAGAAAACAGGGAATTATGAACCGGTCAGCCTGACATCAGTAGTGGGTAAAATGATGGAATCAATTATTAAGGCTGTCATAGCAGCGCATTTGGAAAGAGGTGACATGATAGGTCCAAGTCAGCATGGATTTATGAAAGGGAAATCATGCTTGACAAATCTTCTGGAATTTTTTGAGGATGTTTCCAGTAGAGTGGACAAGGGAGAACCAGTTGATGTGGTATATTTGGACTTTCAGAAGGCTTTCGACAAGGTCCCACACAAGAGATTAATGTGCAAAGTTAAAGCACATGGGATTGGGGGTAGTGTGCTGATATGGATTGAGAACTGGTTGTCAGACAGGAAGCGAAGAGTAGGAGTAAATGGGTACTTTTCAGAATGGGAGGCAGTGACAAGTGGGGTACCGCAAGATTCTGTGCTGGGGTCCCAGCTGTTTACATTATACATTAATGATTTGGACGAGGGGATTAAATGTAGTATCTCCAAATTTGCGGATGACACTAAGTTGGGTGGCAGTGTGAGCTGCGAGGAGGATGCTGTGAGGCTGCAGAGTGACTTGAATAGGTTAGGTGAGTGGGCAAATGCATGGCAGATGAAGTATAATGTGGATAAATGTGGGTTATCCACTTTGGTGGTAAAAACAGAGAGACAGACTATTATCTGAATGATGACAGATTAGGAAAAGGGGAGGTGCAACGAGACCTGGGTGTCATGGTACACCAGTCATTGAAGGTTGGCATGCAGGTACAGCAGGCGGTTAAGAAAGCAAATGGCATGTTGGCCTTCATAGCAAGGGGATTTGCGTACAGGGGCAGGGACGTGTTGCTACAGTTGTACAAGGCCTTGGTGAGGCCACACCTGGTGTATTGTGTACAGTTTTGGTCTTCTAATTGGAGGAAGGACATTCTTGCTATTGAGGGAGTGCAGCGAAGGTTCACCAGACTGATTCCCGGGATGGCGGGACTGACCTATCAAGAAAGACTGGATCAACTGGGTTTGTATTCACTGGAGTTCAGAAGAATGAGAGGGGATCTCGTGGAAACGTTTAAAATTCTGACGGGTTTAGACAGGTTAGATGCAGGAAGAATGTTCCCAATGTTGGGCAAGTCCAGAACCAGGGGTCACAGTCTAAGGATAAGGGGTAAGCCATTTAGGACTGAGATGAGGAGAAATTTCTTCACCCAGAGAGTGGTGAACCTGTGGAATTCTCTACCGTAGAAAATTGTTGAGGCCAATTCACTAAATATATTCAAAAAGGAGTTAGATGAAGTCCTTACTACTAGGGGGATCAAGGGGTATGGCGAGAAAGCAGGAATGGGGTACTGAAGTTGCATGTTCAGCCATGAACTCATTGAATGGCAGTGCAGGCTCGAAGGGCCGAATGGCCTACTCCTGCACCTATTTTCTATGTTTCTATGTCTATGCATGCATGTAGATAGATATCTTGTTGCTGCACCGACAAAAGTGCCCCTTTCACAATGGACCAACATAATTGGTTCCCATCTATTCATTCAACAGCTAGAGCTGGGGGGCCCGGGGTACAGTGCCAGTACTATATCGTCAAACTCATAAGCTGCTCCAAGCTCAATGCGCTCAACTACACCGGGTTCCCTGAAAACCAGGGAGAGAGGACCTGAGGGAGGGAGGGAGCCAATAGGAATATGCGTGTGTGTGTGCTAGGCTCGTGTAGCAGAGCTTGGTCTCCAATCTTCTTGGATCCCCTTGCCATTGGACCAAGACGTAGCTCTGTCAAGTTTGTGTGGTGGCCAGTGTGCAACGGCCACCCCACATTAAAAGAATTCACGTGCAGGCATCTTCCACCCACTAAAATGAAGTTCTGGACCTGAACGTCAGGACCCTCATGGATAAACCCAATGGTGACAGACCGGAATGTCGCACTGCCATTGTTGCCCGGGAACTCAGGCATTTCAACATCGACATCGCTGCCCTGAGTGAGACCCGGTGGGCAGGGGAAGGTTAGCTCAAGGAATAAGCTGGTGGATACGTGTTTTTCTGGAAAGGAAAACCAGAAGCCATGGAGTTGGCTTCGCCATCAAAAATGAGCTAGTTGGGCATCTTCGATACTCCCCTTGCGGGATAAAGAAATGCCTCATGATCTTCGGCGCCCCCTAACATGGAAACAGTACGCTGCAGTCATCAGCGCGTACGCACCAAGCCTAGAAGCTAAGGACAAGACCAAAGAGGAATTCTACACCAGCTTTGAACCATCCCTATCCTGAGTCCCAACAGGCGATAAGCTGATTCTCTTCGGTGACTTTAATGCCAGAGTTGGAAAGGACACAGACCTCAGGAATGTGTGATCGGCAGAGAGGGGGTAGGGAAAACCAATGCCAATGGTACCGTCCTCCTGACAAAATCCTTCGAACACAGTCTTATCATAACCAATACCTTGTTCCATCAGAGAGACAAGTACAAGGCCTCATGGCAACACCCTCGCTCCAGGCGCTGGCATCTGTTAGAGTATGCCATCGTCCAAGCGAGGGACTGCAAGGACACCCACATCACCCGCGCCATGGCAGGAGCAGATGACTGTTGGAGGGACCACCGCCTAATTCATTCTGTTATCTCCATCAATGTAGTCTCAAAATTTACCTGCAACAGAAATCGTGCTGCAGGAAAATCAACGCGGGAGCACTCAAAGATCCTGCTTAGAAAGCCCTATTCAGCCTGACGACTTCCAGTGAACCAGAGATGTAGTGTGTCCACAGTGCCTGGTCTGCCCTCAAGTCCACCATAATCAGCGTCTGTGAAGTGATGTTTGGTCACTGTACCAGAAAACATCAAGACTGGTTCAATGAGAACGACAAGGAGATCCAGAAGCTAATAAACCGCAAATGCAAGGCATTGTTGAATGGAAACAACATCACAACTCGAGAGCAAGAAAGCAGATACATAGACAACTGAAGGCTGAGGTCTAACAAAATACTCGTGACCTAAAGAACAGATGGTGGGTGGAAAAAGTGCTGGAGATCCAGCAACTAGCCGATAACTACAACATGCATGGATTTTTTAGCGCAAGCAAGACCACCCACGGCCGAAGCACCCAAGGCTCTATCCCAATGTGGGCCAAGAACGGAGAGGTGCTCTTCAAAGATAGAGAAGCAGTCAGTGCCCTCTGGAAGCAGCACTTCGAAGATTTCCTTCACCAAGACTCTGTCTTCGATGTGAGTGTCCTTTACTCCATTCCACAGCATACTACCCACCACCACCTCAGCACAACTCCAGCCCGGCATGAGGTTGAAAAGACGACTGAAGAACAACAAGGCCTCAGGAACAGAGGGAATTCCCGCCAAAGTACTAAAGCATGGCGGAGAAGTACTCTTAGCGTGAATCCATGATCTCATCTCTCTTATCTGGAAGGAGGAGAGCATGCCAGGAGATCTTGGGGATACCGTAATCGTGACCATCTTCAAGAAAGGTGACAAGTCCAATTGCGGTAATTACAGAGGTGTTTCACTGCTGCTTGCCACAGGGAAAGTCATTGCAAGAATCCTCCTCAATCGCCTTCTCCCAGTGGCTGAAGAGCTCCTCCCAGAGTCGCAATGCGGATTCCACCCACTAAGGGGCACAACGGACATGATCTTCAACGCGCGACAAATCCAAGCAAAATGTAGGGAGCAGCATCAACTCCAGTACATGGCCTTCTTTGACCTCACCTTCGATTCTGTCAACCGTGAGGGATTATGGAGAGTCCATCTCAAAATTGGCTGCCCTCAAAAATTTGTCACCATCCTTCGCCTGCTTCATGATGCCATGCAAGTCGTGATCCTTATCAATGGATCCACCACAAACCCAATACATGTGCAGTCTGGTGTCAAGCAAGACTGTGTCCTCGCACCAACGCTCTTCTCAATCTTCCTCATGGCAATGCTCCATCTCACCCTCAACACGCTCCCTGTTGGAGTGGCGCTAAACTGCAGGAGAAAAGGGAAATTGTTCAACCTCCATCGCCTCCGGTCCAGGTCCAAGTTCGTTCCAACCTCTGTCATCGAATTACTTGCGTTTGTGCACACTCGGAGATCCTCCAAAAGTGACACCCACATGATCTGTGTGTGACAGGGGGGAAAGGAATGAGGTCAGCCTCAAGGACAGAGATCACACCTGGAATCCACACAACCCTCACCACAACCTCCCACAGCCCACTACTGATCACCTCCCCATGTCTTGGCAATAAGGACTTGGGAAAGGCTTGTGGGGGGAGTGTTGTTATGTATGCATACCAATGATGTACTGATGTACTGTAACACTAGACCTGAATGTACCTTCACACTGTATATACCTTACCTGTATACCAGAGGGTGCTGCTGCTGGAGACCTAAGGGTCACCTGTGCACTGCAGGTAACCCAATATAAAAGGGAGCTCACCTCTTGGTGTCCTCACTCTAGAAGCTGCAATAAAGGACTACAGTCTGTACAGTTCAAGTGCCATACCCCTGCCTTGTGGAGTCATTAGCAGAGTGCCTACATACACAATACTAAGGACAGTAGGGAGTAAGCTGTCTGCAAACATAGATTGTAGCAGCAACTGCACTCATGATTGTAGTTATGGCTGGAGCTCATGGGAAAGGGAGGATAAGGAATCAGATGCACAATAGGCCATGGGAAGCAAGGTTAAACCACACGTCAGAAGAAACTGAGGCAAAGTTGACACTGTAGAACAACACATTGCAGAAGGTTGACATGTGATGGGAGATGGACAGGTTGAGTCACCACTCAGCAGCCAGTCTGATAAGGGTCAACTAATCAGTGAAGCTCTGCTGATAAGCTGTAGGCCAACCGGTGGTCATAGAAGTTTTGTCGGAGTGTTGCACACCTCGAAAATCTGTACAACAGTTCATGTAGAAATCTTTGTATTTCGAAGATTCCTTGGCACTCTTCCCCTGCATATATGCTTGAATAAAGAGTGGAGTATTTCGTCTGAGTGATTCAGTGGTCGCTATTCAGGCGGGGATATGGGTGGGTGTTGATCCCTTATTTCAGGGGATCCACCTTGAAGAAGAGACGTCTTCTTTTTACCCCAACAGGGCGCAATAAACTAAGGTGAGAGGAGGCTCCTGTGGAGCATAAACACCGCTGTTGGGCCGAATGACTTGTTTCTGTGATGTAAAATTCTATAAAAAGTATTTATATGTAATGTTAGATGCTCGGAATACTGTCAGAAATAGAAATGACCAAAAATAAAGCATGTCTGATCCTGTCCCTGCATTACTGCTGACCCCTATTGACCTTGCCCAGCCATTGGCCACGGTAATGGCATCCAACCACAGAGGTTACAAACAGCAACGATAAAGCAATCCCGCAGTTGCCCATGCTTCTGAAAGCCCAGTTGTTTTAAAGTTGGTGCGGTTGCTATAGAAACTGCCTTGCAATATAAATGGGATGATTTCTATAGCAACAGAGCTGGCATTGGAGAACCACTTGAGGAATTGGCTCTTTGATATAAATGATTTTTAAGAGACAATGTTTATTGCAAATTATCAGAAGATATGTAAGTATTTTATTCCTTGCTCAGTTCTTGGTGTCAATATTAGTTCCAATTTAATTCTTTACAATTACAGTCTGTGCTTCCCAAAGATGCACCGACACAGTGACTAATGTGTAATACTATCTATTACACAGAAAGCAGCAGTAGCAATTTTCTACCACATTATAAAATAATACAATGCAAGCCATTTTCACATCTGTCAGCTTGTGCAAGACATAAATACGTGTTCTATGTCTGTGCTTGTTGGAATAGTGTTCTGTAATACTCACTGAAACATTCTAACAGAGAATTTACTGTGAAACAGTCAATGCAGTGCTGGAGGAAACTGCGGGGAAAGGCATTTTCCAATCGCCAATAGTTCCTTCACTTGGCTTCAGCACCCTCGGCTGATTACTGTTATATTCTTGTGAATTTTGGGGCACTTGAAGGTGAAACAAGTGCAGGCCAAAGAAATACTTTCCGCTGATCACATTAGACTCAGAGCTAAGCTCCCTGAACCCTCCACCCGACAATGTTCTTGTGACCTAACCTCGATGTTCTTGAACCCGAATCTCCATGTTCTTGAAATATTTTATCCAAATCCAAAGTACACTGCGAAATTATTGGCACTAATCTTCTAACTCCAGCTTCCTCAATGGATGTAACTCTGCTCTGAGCCATGGGTTAATCCTTGATGATGTACAAGCATGGGGATTTCTCCATTGTAAGCGCTTCTGCAGAAGATAGACTTACATAGAAGCATAGAAAATAGATGCAGGAATAGGCCATTCGGCCCTTTGAGCCTGCACCGCCATTCAAAGAGTTCATGGCTGAACATGCAACTTCAGTACCCCAATCCTGCTTTCATGCCATACCCCTTGATCCCCCTAGTAGTAAGGACTACATCTAACTCTGACTCTGCATTCACACTTCTGGGCTTTCTCACTTCATTAAGAATGTTTTCATCGAAAGATCAACTCCCAAGTGTTTCCAATGCCCCAACAATTCCACCTGCTCATGGTGTTGATCTGCCCTGCTGTTGAGGGAGTGCAGCGAAGGTTCACCAGACTGATTCCTGGGATGGCAGGACTGACATATGAGGAGAGACTGGATCGACTGGGCCTTTATTCACTAGCGTTTAGAAGGATGAGAGGGGATCTCATGGAAACATATAAAATTCTGATGGGACTGGACAGGTTAGATGCAGGAAGAATGTTCCCGATGTTGGGGAAGTCCAGAACCAGGGGTCACAGTCTAAGGATAAGGAGTAAGCCATTTAGGACCGAGATGAGGAGAAACTTCTTCACTCAGAGAGTTGTCAACCTGTGGAATTCTTTACCGCAGAGAGTTGTTGGTGCCAGTTCGTTAGATATATTCAAGAGGGAGTTAGATGTGGCCCTTACGGCTCAAGAGATCAAGGGGTATGGTGAGAAAGCTGGAAAGGGGTACTGAGGTCAATGATCAGCCGTGATCTTATTGAATGATGGTGCAGGCACGAAGGGCCAAATGGCCTACTCCTGCACCTATTTTCTATGTTTCTATGTTTCTATGCCCTGATATCTCAGATCTTAATGGTTACAGGCCATGCCCAGAATGCTCACAGCTCCGGTGTAACTCCAATCTGGTTGGCGCCTCGTCCTCACCAGTGCCCGTGAAAGGCCTCCAGGCCTGGGAGCCGCCAGCCACCAGCCTCGCCACAGCCATCGCAACAACCCGCTCAAATGCAGCAGACCATAATCTCCATGTTCTTGAACTCTAACTTCAGAACAGCTCCCGACTGCACCATTTTTCACAAGAAATCAAGAAGACTTTTCAGCACTCACCCATTCAGCATATCAAACCTAGCATCTTCTCATTACCGATTTCCGTTCTTTAACCATTAAGCGAGCATCATATCCTGGTGCGGGCACAGCCATGGGCAAAACCTGTTAATGGGTCAACAGTCTTCTCCTGAAAATAACAACACCAGCAACAATTTGTATTTATATAGCGCCTTTAACGTAGTTGATAGAGAATTCAAACAGGCTGTATTTAGACAAGCTGTGAAAATTCACAGACACCAAGTCAGAGATGCTACGTGAGTGGGAGCATGTTGCATTAAGTCATCAATCAACTTGACATTTTAGGACCTTTGGGTAGCTAGCCAATTAAAAGGTTAAAAGACTATTAATTGAGCCAATAAGGTCAAAGAAAGCGAGTTCTTTTCTGTAAATTGATCGAGGTATAAGTACAGCCATTTTGACCATGTGGGTCTCAGAAGGACAAAGACCTGGCTCAAAGCCAAGAGCTTCTTACTGTTGCTAAAAAAATAAAATGACATTAAAACTACAATCGGAGTTCGTATTTCATTGGAAATTAAGAGATCTAACAGTAGTGAAACATCCCAAGGTGCTTCAAAGGAGTATTATGTGATAAAAATTTGACACCGAGCCGCTTAAGTAGAAATTAGGGCAGGTGCTTGTTCACAGAGATAGGTTTTGTGAACCTGTGGAATTCTCTACCACAGAAAGTTGTTGAGGCCAGTTCGTTAGATATATTCAAAAAGGAGTTAGATGTGGCCCTTACGGCTAAAGGGATCAAGGGGTATGGAGAGAAAGCAGGAATGGGATACTGAAGTTGCTTGATCAGCCATAATCATATTGAATGTTGGTGCAGGCTCGAAGGGCCGAATGGCCTAATCCTGCACCTATTTTCTATATTTCTACATTTAAGGAATGTCTTGAAGGAGGAAAGAGAGTTCGAGAGGTGTAGATGTTTAGGCAGGGAGTTCCAGAGCTTGGGGCCCAGGCAGCTAAAGCATGGCTACCAATGGTTGAGCGATTATATTCAAGGACACTCAAGGAGGCAGAATTCGAGGAGTGCAGATATCTTGGGGGATTGTGGAGTTGGAGGAGATTACAGAGCTAGGGAGGGGCAGGGCCATGGAGGGATTTATAAACAAGGATGAGAATTTTGAAATCGAGACGTTGCTTAACCGGAAGCCAATGTAGTTCAGAGAGCACAGAGGGTGATGGGTGAGTGGGACTTGGTGCGAGTTAGGACACGGGCAGCCGCGTTTTGGATCACCTCAAGTTTATGTAGGATAGAATGTGGGAGGCCAGCCAGGAGTGCGTTGGAATAGTCAAGTCTAGAGGTAACAAAGGCCTCAGCAATGGATGAGCTGAGGCAAAGGCGGTGACAGGCGCTGTTACGGAGGTGGAAGTAGGCGGTCTTAGTTTTTTAGTTTTTCTTTTCTCCCCTGCCGTCTCTTGGAGCGCTCTTTAGCTCGGGATTTTCCCATCCTAGCACCCTAAGAGAGGTGTACAACGCTTCCCTCAACGCTGCGCCCCCTGACTCAGGGCCCAGCTGCCCAATGTTAGGCACAAACTGTTCCCGTACGCAAACTTTTCCGTCCCGTCGCCTTTACCACCCCAAAATCATCAAAGCTGGAAATCCAGCCCAATGTATTTACATCGGCATTTCCAATGTTAAATGTTGACATACAGTGAGACTAGATGTTGCGAGTGACTGAGGCAGACACATGGCCTGAAAATCCGGCCTCCTCGGGCCCGTGCGGAGTGTGTCTGGACCCGCAAAGACATCGCAAAAGCTGTTTTTTGGCGCGCGATGCGCATGCGCTGAAAACCAGCTTTTCCGATCTGTAAAGTTCTGGCTTGACAGATCCAGCGCATCTCGGGGAGAAGCGCATGGGGGAGATCGGGCTATTTCCCCATTTCTTGCCCAGCGAATGTCCTTCAAACTCTTGTGCCTGGTAAAAGCATAAGAGTTTTAAAACATATAAAAAAATATAAAAATAACATTTAAAAACACATTTTTATGTTAAAAACCCTGACCACTAAGGTAAGTTTATGTTAAACCCGAATTACAACACTTAAAAAAAATCCACAAAATTTTTTTTTCCGAACGCATTTCATTGGTCCCAGAAATCCCGCTCTTTTGCTTCCCGCGGGCGCTCGACAGAAAAAGGTAAAAAAGTTCCGCACCTACCTGTTCCTGCTGCACCCACTAGCGATCCCGGTCCTGAGGCCTCCTCTCCCTGCGCATCGCAGCGTGTGCACTACGGGACGTCCGTAAGCTGGAGCTGAAGTCACATGGCACTGGGAAACCAATCCAGGTACAGTATTTTCTCATTCATAATAATGGGAACTCCATAAGTAGGAATTCTCACTATTATGATTGAGAAACACCCCCATCACTCAAGAACAAATAAAAAAATATAAAAAATACACCACATATTTAAGATTCATTTAAATTGGTGTTAATAACTGTCTTATCAAAAAATATATTTTTCTGATGTTTCTTAAAGTTTTTTTAATTATGGTTTAAAATAAACTTATCTTCGTGGGCAAAGTTTTTAACGTCAAAATGTGTTTTTTTAATTTAATTTTACTTTGTTTTTGTATTTTTTAAAACTCTTACACTGGTAAAAGTAGGCTATGCGCCTGCTTTTATCAGGCGCAAGAGTTTTCAGGACATCCGCTGGGCAAGATATGGGTAAATACCGCAATCTTGCCCATGCAAATATCCTGGCTGTGGGGATATGGACGATCTGTCAAGCCAGATCGGAAGAACTGGAGTGGTGGGCCCTGGGACATCGTGCCTCCCCCTCTCCGACCTGCGAGAGGACAACTCCGCAGGTCGGGCTATCAAAGAGCTGGAGCAGCGTACCACTTCAACCTCCAGCGCGAGCTGCTCCAAGGATTTTGAGATGGGCGACTGGGTGATGTCATCAAAACGCTTGACACCGTTTTGGAGCGTGGGCAGGAACATGAGCAGGGCCCAGGTACAGTGGAGTGGGAAGGTCGGGGCGGATGAGCGGCGAGTGTTTGTGGCGGAGGTGCGACAGATGAGATTACGGGGCCCAGAAGAGCCGAGGGCCCAGGGGCAGCACGGGCCCAGCCCACACTGCGATATGTGTGCGCACTAGGTCCGTGCAGCAGAGCAGGTCTCCAGTCGTCTTGGTTAACCCTTGCCACTGGACCAAAACCTAGCTCTGTCAAGCCCATGTGGTGGGTCACCAAACGCTAAAAAAAATCCACGCACAGGCATCTTCCACCCCCTCAATTGGAGTTCAGGACTGGAATATTGGGTCCTTCATTGAAACGTCTGTGAACTCATGTAGAAGCAAATCATCCTCGTTTGAGGGACCGCCTATGAGATCAGGTGGGCTGAATGGCCTGTTTGTATGTTGTAAATTCTGTGTTATTCGATATATTCTTTATGAATCTATTTTATTTTTGCTGTGGAATCAACATGATGTAATCACTTCAGCAGCAAATCAAATTGACTCCTGTTCTTAACTCAGGTAGTGTGTGATTATCAAAAGAAATAGCTCCTTTCACAACCTCAGGATGTTCCAAAGCACTTTACAGCCAATGAAGTACTTTTAAAGTGTAGTCACTGTTGTAAGATAGGAAATGCAAGCTGCCACAAACTGACTGTGATAACAACCAGATCATCTGTTTTATTGATGATTGAGGGATAAATATTGGTCAGGACACCGGGGATAACGCCATGCTCTTCTTCGATATAGTGCCATGGGATCTTTTCCATCCGCCTGAGGGGCCTGGGTTTAACATCTCATGCAAAAGACCGCACCTCCGACAGTGCAGCACTCCCTCAGTACTGCACTGGGAGTGTCAGCCTAGATTTTTGTGCTCAAGCGACTTGTATCCACAACCTTCTGACTCAAAGGAGAGAAAAGGAGAGAAGGTACCAAATTGTGAAACATATTGTAAAATATTTACCAAGACTGACCACATTCACACTGGAAACTCAGAATGTGCCTAATTTATTTTTATTTGTTTCTGGGTTGTGGGCATCACTGGAAAGGCCGGCATTTATTGCCCCACCCTAATTGCCCTTGAGAAGGTGGTGGTGAGCTGCCTTCTTGAACCGCTGCAGCCTGTGTGGTGAAGGTACTCCCACAGTACTGATAGGGAGGGAGTTCCAGGATTTTGACCAAGCGACGATGAAGGAACAGCGATATATTTCCAAGTCAGGATGGTGTGTAACTTGAAGATGATGGTGTTCCCAAGCGCCTGTTGACCTTGTCCTTCTCGGGTCCCGTGTTTGGGAGGTGCTGCCAAAGAAGCCTTGGCGAGGGTGGTGGAGGGACTGAATGTATAAGGTGGTGCATGGGGTGCCAATCAAGCGGGCTGCATTGTCCTGGATGGTGTCAAGATTCTTGAGTGTTGTTGGAGCTGAACTCATCCAGGCAAGTGGACTTTTAAGAAAGGGGAAAAAAATTGAAGAGACTTAAATAAAGTGCATCGCGGGGGGGGAGATGGTTGGGTTTGTCGAGGTGAAATCAGTCGGCTTTAGCCTGGCTCACCCCTTTTTGGGTAAGGGTCCAATATCTAGCCCGAGGTTCTCCTCCTTCCAGTTGGAAGTGAATTGAATGTAAACATTTAGCAGTCAGCAACATGCAAACCTAGTGGGCTGACATGACTAACACTAATTATCAACTTGTCAGGTATACTGAGTAGGTTGCAGGATTGGTTGCCAATATGCATAATAAACATTTACACCCTGGATAACAAAACTCCCTCATCATCCATAAATGACAGGTCAGAGCAGTAGATTGTGTCAGGTACTCTGAACTGCTGGCCTCCGTTGAGTTGTGCGGAGTCCCTAATGAGTTGCCTTATGTGTGTGTATCTGGGCAAACATCCAGATAGCTGCTTGTAAGCTGTTCTAAGTTGGTTGCCTCAATCAGCCGCTGGCCTGGGTTGAGGTTAATTAAATGGCAGAAGCGGCCTGCTGATTTGGTGCTAATTTCACTAACATGGATTTGGATCAAATTGCAATGAATGTCAACTTAATTGAATTATTGACATAATTGAATGCCCAAACTGAGACAAATTCACACGCGCATCTCACGCTAGGAAGAGAGGATTGCAGAAGGGGTTGCACATCAACTTGGAGTGAGTGCACCTCCTTTCACCCTGGCATTGCCACCATTTGTCAAGTCAGAGAAACTGTCGAGCGCAAGATAGGGACAGGTGAGGCATGGCTTGATCACAATGCTCTCCTGGCCGGCCTCCTACCTTGCAACCTCTGTACACTTGACCTCGGGCAAAATTCTTCTGCCTGTATCCTAACTCACAGCAATTCCCACTCACCCATCACCCCCTGTGCTCGCCGACCGATATTGGCTCCTGGTGCAGCAACACCTCGCTTTTAAATGTCTCAGCCTTGTTTTCAAATGGCTCCAATGCCTCGCCCCCTCGCTATCTCTCTAACCTGCTCCACCCCTCTGCACAACTCTCATTTTGCCCTCCTACGCATCCCCAATGTTCATCGCTCCACCATTGGCGGCCACATCTTCGGCTGCCTGGGCGCTAGGCTCTGGAATTCCCTCCTCCAACCTCTCCATCGCGCTCTCCTACGTTAGGATGCTCCTTAAATCCAACCTCTTTGACCAAGCTTTTGATCACTTGTCCCAATATCTCCTCACATGGCTCGGTGTCAAACTATGCCCGATAACGCTCATGTGAAGCACCTTGGGTTGGTGTGCGCGCTGACCGACATTGGCTCCCGGTTAAGCAACACCTCGATTTCAAAATTCTCATCCATGTTTTCAAATCCCTCCAAGGTCTCACCCTCCCTATCTCTGTAATCTCCTCCAGCCCCATAACCTCACGAGATGTCTGCACTCCTCTATTTCTGTCCTCTTGAACATCCCTGAATATAATCGCTCTACCATCGGTGGCCGTGACTTCTGTTGCCTCGGCCCCAAGCTCTGAAATTCCCTGGCTAAATCTCTCCACCTCTCTACCTCTCTTTTCTCCTTTAAGGTGCTCTTTAAAACTTACCTATTTGACCAAGCTTTTGGTCACCTGCCATTTCACTGCGTTAAAGGAACCATATAAATATAAGTTGTTGTTGGTGTTACGTGCCGCGGTGTCTAATTTCTTACCTCAGAATACTCCTGTGAAGCACGTTGGGATGTTCCACTGTGTTAAAGGTGCTATATAAATACAAGTTGTTGTTGTAAAGGTGCTATTTAAATGAAAGTTATTTTTGTTGGTTGTTGGTGAGGAAAACGCATTGAATACATTAGTTGATGCCTCTACTCAGAAGTCAATGTGGAAAAAGAAGCCCTGATTTTAACTCGGGGCATAACTGTGGCCCACAGGTGCCAGGCAGACGGGACTATACCCATGACAGTGCCAGCATCGGACCTGTGTCTTCACTCCTGATCCTCTTTACCACGCAGGAGGACATTACTCCCACTCGATCCCATGGGTATGACGAGGTGTTTGGTGGGCAGGTGTTGGATTTCGCACGGCTGAAGGGCCATGGTCAGGGATCCAGTGGAACGCAGCCTCCTCCCTACGGTTTAAGGTAAGTGGTGAACAGTGGTACGGAGGGGGCAGGGCGGGGGTGGTCCTGAGGCAATCTCGATCAGGAGAGGGCGGAGGGAAGCCTGGGCTGCGGAGGCCCGTGGTCTCTTTGCGTTGCCCGGATGAGCCTCCCCACACTGCCCCCACCCGCTACACCTGGCCTCACAAGCAAATCATAAAAATAAATTACAATTCTAACTTTCCTCCTCCGGCCACTCTACTGCTTTGCCACAGTCCCCGCTGTGACCCACGGTTGAAATGGCTTGGGGGTCACAACGACATCGTCAGACCCCGACCGTTAATATTAATGAGGCCACATGCTGGCCTGTGGGAAGGCCACCTTTCCCCGCGAGTGAAAACAGCGCGGTCAAAACGGCGGAGGCCTCGCATGTAATTGGCTCGTGGAGGGGGAAGCGCAAGGCCGACATTTTAACCATCCACCCGCGGCTGCCCCCTTTCTGGGCAGGTGTCAAAATCGGCCCCAAAATTCAGACCTTTAGTTGTTCGTTTTGCATGTCAAATCTGCTCTGGCTTCACCTCCCCGACTCCTGAATGCATTTGCCTCCGGCCGTCGCCCCTCTACACCAGCACTCCCCTTATGGTGGAGGGTGATGGAGTTCCCTTGGGTCCTCGGTTATGGCCCTGCTGTCATGCAAAATCCTACACTGGCCCACCAACCACCTAGTGATCTCCATCGGGTTTGGGTGGGAGTGATGTCCTCCTGCATGATGCTGAAATCAACAAGAAAAAACAAATGGTCCTCACCAATCCCGGATAGGCAGTTCGGAAAGCAAATGGAACGTTGGCCTTCATTGCAAGAGGATTTGGGTACAGGAGCAAAGATGTCTTGCTACAGTTATACAGGGTGAGACCGCACCTGGAGTATTGTGTGCAGTTTTGATCTATTTACCTAAGAAAGGATATACTTGCCATAGAGGGAGTGCAGCGAAGGTTCACCAAATCGATTCCTGGAATGGCAGGACAGTCGTATGAGGAGAGATTGGGTCGAGTAGACCTGTATTCACTAGAGTTGAGAAGAATGAGAGGGGATCTCATTGAACCGTATAAAATTCTGACTGGGTTGGATAGACTGGATGCGGGGAGGATGTTTCCCTTGGCTGGGATGTCTAGAACAAGGGGTCACAGTCTCAGAATACGGGGTATGAAATTTAGGACCGAGATGAAGAGAAATTTTTTCACTCAGAGAATGGTGAACCTGTGGAATTCTCTACCACAGAAGGCTGTGGAGGCCAAGTCACTGAATATATTTAAGAGGGAGATAGATAGATTTCTCGAAACAAAGGGCATCAAGGTGTATGGGGAAAAAGCAGGAATATGGTGTTGAGGTAGAGGATCAGCCATGATCATATTGAATGGCAGTGCAGGCTCGAAGGGCCGAAAGGCCTACTACTGCTCCTATTTTCTATGTTTCTATGTTTCTATGATGCTAATATTGACTGACACTCGATGTTCATAGAATCATAAAATCATAGAAATTTACAGCACAGAAGGAGGCCATTCAGCCCAGCGCGTCAGTTATTGGCCACTATAAGTGAACTCTGGACCTGAGACACTTCGATCAAGGCAGGAATGATCCTGAGAAAAAAGCAACACGTTATCAGTCTTGTTTTTTTGTAACCTCGCGGGACGTGGACGTCGCTGGCAAGGCCAACATTTATTGCCCGTCCCTAATTGTCCTTTTGAAGGTGGTGGTCAGCCGCCTTCTTGAACCGCTGCAGTCCGTGTGGTGAAGGTACTGATTCGGGAGGGTGTCCCAGGATTTTGACCCAGTGACGATGAAGGAACGGCCGATATATTTCCAAGTCAGGATGGTGTGTGACCTGGAGGGGAACGTGGAGGTGGTGGTGTTCCCATGCGCCTGCTGCCCTTGTCCTTCTAGGTGGTAGAGGTCACGGGTTTGGGAGGTGCTGTCGAAGAAGCCTTGGCGAGTTGCCGCAGAGCATCTTGTCGACGGTACACAATGCAGCCACGGTATGCTGGTGGTGCATTATTTCACAACTTAATGAGATATTTATGGTTGAGTAAGGTCAATCAGCTCATCTTGATCATCCATCCAAACGACCCCACACTCCTGCATTGCAGCATCTAATTGTTTCTTAACTGATTCCAGGGCGATCAGCTCCCCTACTCTATTTAAAGTCCAACCCAAGTATTGATTGCACTCTGCATGGAGAAGCAATTCCTGATATCAGTCCTAAAATTGCCTTGTACTAGTTTGAACCTATGACCCTCGCACAGTTTCATTTAAAGCGTTCTGGATTAACCCTTTCCTTGCCATTTATTACCTTGTCTGCCTCAAATTAATTACTGACGCAGTATCATAGAATCATAAAACGGTTTCAGCACGGAAGAAGGCCCTTTGGCCCGTTGAGCCCGTGACAGCTCTCTGCAAGAGCAAATCAGCTAGTCCCACTCCCCTGCCCTTTCCCTGTAGCCTTGTACATTTTTTTTTAACCTTCAGATGCTTATCCAACTGTCTTTTGAAAGTTGTAAGTGAATCTGCCTCCACCATCCTTTCAGGCAGTGCATTCCAGATCCTAACCACTCGCTGCGTAAAAAAGATTTTTTTATGTGGCCTTCGGTTCTTTTGCCAATCACCTTAAATCTGTGTCCTCTGGTTCTCGACCCTTCCGCCAATGGGAACAGTTTCTCTCTATCTACTCTGTCCAGACCCCTCATGATTTTGAACACCGCTATCAAATCTCCTCTCAACCTTTTCTGCTCGAAGAAGAACAAACCTAGCTTCTCCAATCAACCCACGTAACTGAAGCCCCTCAAGCCTGTTTTACAATCATTCTTGTAAATCTTTTCTGCACCCTCTCTAAGGCCTTCACATCCTTCAGCTTCCGCTCTATTTCTTTCGTCATCAGGGAGCCCTGACTGTTGTTGCCCTGCCATTCCCCCTAGTGGGAATGTACTTCGACTGGACCTGAACTATTTCCTCTTTAAAGGCAGCAATTGTTCCATTACAGTTTTGCAAGCCCATCTTTGATTCCAATTTACCTGGGCCAGATCCATTCTTATCCCACTGAAATTGGCCTTCCTCCAATTAAGTATTTTACTCTAAATTTCTCCCTGACATTTTCCATAGCTAATCTAATCCTTATAATACTATGATCACTGTTCCCTAAATGTTAACCTGCCGACACTTGCTCCATTTAACCTATCTCATTCCCCGGAACCAGATCCAGCAATGCCTCCTCCCTTATTGGACCGGAAACATACTGATCAAGAAAGTTCTCCAGCACACACTTCAGAAATTCTTCCCCCTCTCTGTCCTTTACACAATTACTATCCCAGTCCATTATCACATAAGAACATAAGAATTAAGGGCAGGAGTAGGCCATTCGGCCCCTCATGCCCGCTCCGCCATTCAAGAAGACCAAAGCTGATCTTCTACCTCAACTCCACCTTCCTGTGCTATCACCATATCCCCTTACTATCCAACACTCTAGTAATCTCTGTCTTGAATATAATCAAAGACTGAGCCTCCACAGCCCTCTGGGCAGAGAATTCCAAAGATTCATCACCCTCTGAGTGAAGAAGTTTCTCCTCATCTCCGTCCTAAATGGCCGACCCGTTATTCTGGGACTGTGACCCCTGGTTCTAGACTTACCAGCCAGAGGAAACATCCTCCCTGCATCTATCCTGCCAAGCCCTGTAAGAATTTTGTATGTTTCATTCTTCTATACTCTAGAGAATATAGATCTAGTCTGCTCAACCTCTCCTCATAGGACAATCCCCCTATCCCAGGAATCAGTCTGGTAAACCTTTGTTGCACTCCCTATATGGCAAATATATCCTTCCTTAGTTAAGGAGACTAAAACTGTACACAATACTCCAGTTGCGGTCTCATCAGGGCCCTATACAATTACAATAAGATGTCTTTACTCATACTCCCCTTGTAATAAAAGCAAACATCACTACTCTATAGTTCTTGCATCTCTCTGCAATTTCCCTGCAAATTTGTTCCTCCATATTTTCCCACTAGTTGGTGACCTATAGAATATGCCTAGTAGTGTAATCGCACCTCTATTATTTCTTAACTCTAGCCATATAGATTCTGTCACTGACCCCTCCAGGACATCCTCTCTGCAGCACTGTAATATCGTGGGCCACCCCAACCTGCAAGAGAACACCACCGCAGGTCAGGAGTATAAAGAGCTGGAGCAAACCAGTGAAGCTTCCAGCGCGAATCGTCCCAAGTGTGCGAGGACTTTGAGGTGGGCGACTAGGTGACGTCATCAAGGTCCAGGTCGCCGGTTAGAGCGTGGGCCGGAACATCGGCAGGGCCCAGGCACAATGGAGGAGCGGGAAGGTCATAGCGGTGGTGCGGCGAATGAGGGTTCGGGGCCCAGAAGAGCCGAGGGCCCAGGGGCAGCACGGGCCAGCCCACACTGCGATGTGTGCGCGCACTAGGTCCGTGCAGCAGAGCAGGTCTCCAGTCAAGCTGGTTAACCCTTGTCACTGGATAAAGGCATCGCTCTGTCAAGCCCATGTGGTGGCTGCTGTGCAATGGTCATCACGTGTTAAAAAAATCCACGCACTGGAATATCGGATCCTTCATTGAAACATCTGTGAACTCATGTGGAAGCAAGTCATCCTCTTTCAAGGGACCGCCTGTGATGATGGTGAATGTTCTCCTCAATCAATACTGCCACACCACCTCCTATCTTTTCTTCCCTATCTTTCCTGAACACCTTATATGCAGGAATATTTAATACCCAATCTTGCCCTTTTTTGAACCAGGTCTCAGTTATTGCCACAACAGCATATTCCCATGTGGCTATTTGAGCCTGCAGCTTACCAACCTTATTCACTATGCTTCGTGCATTCACATACATACACTGTAAACCTATCCTAGACCATCCTGTGTTCTCTTTTAGTCTGACCCCACCTAATTACTTTCTATTTCTTACTTTAGTGCTATTCATCTCTCCCAATCCTTTGTGTCATTTGTTACTCTTTTCTAATGCTACATCCTGGTGCCCAACCCTGCCAACTTAGTTTAAGCCCTCCCCAGCAACACTAGCAAATCTCCCCATGAGAATATTGGTACCGGTTCTGTTGAGGTGCAACCTGTTTGGCCTGTATATGCCCAACTCTCCCAGAACCATTACCAATGCCCCAGGAATCTGAAGCTCCCCCTCCTACACCATCTCTCCATCTATGCAGTTTTGGTCTCCTAATCTGAGGAAGGACATTCTTGCTATTGAGGGAGTGCAGCGAAGGTTCACCAGACTGATTCCCGGGATGGCAGGACTGACATATGAAGAAAGACTGGATCGACTAGGCTTATATTCACTGGAATTTAGAAGAATGAGAGAGGATCTTGCAGAAGGAGTCTACTCGAAGGCATTAGATGTGCTGCCATTTATGGGAAAATAGGAACCGGAGTGAGCCATTCATCTTCTCGAGCCTGTTGTGTAATTCAGTGAGATCATTGCAGATCTGTACCTCAACTCCATTTACCTGCCTTATTTCCATATCCCCTAAAACCTTTATCTGACAAAAATCTATCAATTTCAATTTTGAAATTCTCAATTGAACCCATGCCTGAATAGATTTTGGGGGAGCAAGTTCAAGATTCCCACTACCCTTTGTGTGAAGAAGTGCTTCCTGACATCACCCCTGAAGGGCCTAGCTCTAATTTTAAATTTAAAGCTATTTGTCCTGGACTCCAGCACTCCCCCTCAACCCACCTCCTCCCTACAGGAAATAATTTCTCTCCGTCTACCCTATCAAATCCTTTCACCAGAATAACCACCTCAATTAGATCTCCACACTATGTTTAATTCCCAGTTTGATTTGCATCATACCACATCACACATCACAACACTAAGAAGGTCAACAACCAGTTATAAATTACATAAGTAATTTTAGTGACAGGATAAAACCATTGGGCCAAATGATTTCTGGTTGATGGATCACGACCAACTGTCCCAGTAGGGAGAAAGACTTCCTCTGCACACTATATTTAATTGAATTGTAAAATTGTTGGGAAAAAAATACACTTAGCATTCCATTACATATTAATACACTATGGAAATCTTCCTCGCATCTATTAAGCGTCCCCTCTGTAGAAAAATCATCAATTTCCACTCTAGAGCCCATTCATATTGTTCACTTAAATAACCACAACTCATTTCACAACTCCACAAGCACACAATCCTTGATGTATATGTAACAATAACAACTTGCATGTATATAGCACCTTTAACATAGTGAAACATCCCAAGGATGCCTCACAGGAGTGTAATCAAGCAAAATTTGATACCGAGCTACATAAGGAGATACTATGACAGGTGTAAGAGTTGATGTTAAGGAGTGTCTTATAGGAGGAGAGAGAGGTAGAGAGGTAGAGAGGTTTAGGATGGAAATTCCAGAGCTGAGGGCCCAAACAGCATAAGGTATGACCGGAAATGATGGAGCATGAGGAAATTGAGGATATACAGGTATCCAGAATTGGAGGAATGCAAAGTTCTTGGCCGTTTCTCCTCGTGGAGGAATCTAGAACTAAGGGGCATAGTTTCAGAATAAGGGGTCGCCCATTTAAGATGGAGAAGAGGAGGAATTTCTTCCCTAACAGGGGTGTAAATCTGAGGAATTTTCTTCCCCAGAGATCTGTGGAAGCTCAGACTTTGAGTATATTCAAGGCTGAGATAGACAGATTCTTCAACTATCGGGGAGTCAAGGGTTATGGGGAACAGGCAGGGAAGTGGGGTTGAGGCCAAGATCAGATCAGCCATGATCTTATTAAATGGCGGAGCTGGCTCGAGGGTCAGATTGGCCTAATCCTGCTCCTATTTCTTATGTTCTTATGTTTGTAGGCTGGATGAGGTTCGAGGGCAAGGTCATGGAGGGATTTGAAAACAAGAATGAGAATTTTTAAGTCGTGACATTGCCGGGCCGAAAGCCAATGTACGTCAGTGAGCACGGGGGTGATGGATGAACGGGACTTGGTGCGAGTTAGGACACAGGCAGTCGAGTTTTGGAGGAGTTCAAGTTTACAAAGGGTGGAAGATGGGAAGCCGACCAGGAGACTTAAAGATACAGCATTATTAACCCTGTACATTAATAATTTTCTGTAGCTAACATCGTCTTTGAATGAGTGGATTTGCCTTGTAGTCTTTTAGTGACTTTCATGCGATTATTGCTTCAGCGTTAAATATGTTATTTGTGTTAAAGTCACATTTTTCACTGTGAATTAATCACAAGGGTTAACCAGCGCCAACCAAGCAGAAAATTGGTAATTAAATCAATGATTAAAGGATAAGGCTGGACTACATTAAGCCCAAGGATGGATTTTGTATCACTTTTTACAACCACAAAACATGAGTGCAATTAAAGTTGCTTTTAGTACTAAAGGCCATGTAAGGAAAATGCTTAGTCACACCAATCACTTTTTGTAGTGCTCTTGTAAAGAATGATGTCTCAGTTACCTTACAAGGGCAAAGAGGGACATCCAAAGAGGTGGGAGAAAAAAAACAGATAGGTTAGGGAAGGAGGGCAAAAAGTGCGCTCAAATAGAAGGGATCTTAGGAAGGATGTAATGTATTTGCTTCATGGGTTCTAGCTTAAGAATTCTTAGCAACACATTGCTTTTAAGAACTAGATGGTTTATGAACAAAAGTTTAACAATCAAACTTCACATTACCAGTTCGTCCACTGTGCCCAAAATTGCATACCTCATCGTGGATGACCAAGACCCAACTTACTGGGGTTTTATTGAGGCTTGTGAACATCACGTCACTGGCTAAGCCACTCACAATGCAACAGCTCTACAACTATTTTATGTCATACAATTAAACAAGTTGCCCCCTTGTTCAAGGGGCACAACAAATAGAAAACCAAATAAATCTAATTAAAATTTGGTTGCCGGGGGTGATGATGCACTCCAGTCCCTCCGGCGCCCACCTCTCACGGAAGGCCGCGAGCGTACCGTCCATCTCCAGGGATACCCTGGCGGGAATGTAGCCACGGAAGAAATACAGGCAGTCGGGCTGAACGACCCCTTGACCACCCTCTGCCTGGACCTGTTGATGGCAACATTGGTCAGGCCCAAGAGCAGTCCTACGAGGAGGCCCTCCGACCTGCCCACTCCCTTCCACACCGGGTGCCCAAAGATCAGGAGTGTGGGATTGAAGTGCAGCCAAAAATCGAGGAGCAGCCCCTTCAAATAATGGAATAGGGGCTGCAACCTCACTTATTGCACATAAACATGGAACACAGACTCCTCCAGACCACAGAAATTGCAGGCGGCCTGGGAGTCCGTGCACTGACTGAAAAACTTATTGCCCCGTGCAACACCTTCCAGGCCAAGTCCCCAATAGAAAGAAAAAAAGAAAAACTTGCATTTACATATCGCCTTTCACGACCACCAGACATCTCAGCCAATGAAATACTTTTGGAGTGTGGGATAAAGGGAGGACTCCCGCATAGAGAGCCCTCCATTGGGGACCCCCTTTTCCTCCGGACGGGAAGATGGAGCCTCATGGCGCGTCCGGACGGCAGACGAGGATGGCAAGGTGGAGGGTGTGTAAAAGTAGCCCGCAACAGTCTACAAACATGTGAGCCTCACAGGTGCATATATTATAGAGGAGCCCATCCAAAACTCTGCTGCCTGTGTCCTATCTCGCACCAAGTCCTGTTCACCCACCAGTACCATGCTCGCTGACCTACAGTGCTCCCAGTCTGGCAACGCTTCGATTTAAAAATTCTCATCATTGTTCAAAAATCCGTCCATGCCCTTGCTTCTTCCCTATCTCTGTAACCTCCTGCAGCCCTACAACCCTCCGAGATCGTGGGATCTCACATTGCATTGCAGTATACACCATTCAACACTGCCAAACTTCTTGTTGTCAATTTTCTAGCCCTTGATTCCTCTGTCTTCTCGATTCACTTTCTACGTTTCTGCTTTCCAATTCCAAATTCTCAGTACTAGGTCCCTTGCTTTTTGTGGTCTATAGTTATGATTTAGAATTGAATGTAGGGGGTATGATTAAGAGGTTGGCAGATGATACTAAAATCAGCCGTGTGGTTGATAATGAAGAAGAAAGCTGTAGACTGCAGGAAGATATCAATCAACTGGTCAGGTGGGCAGAACAGTGGCAAATGGAACTCAATCTGGAGAAGTGTCAGGTAAAGCATTTGGGGAGGGCTAACAAGGCAAGGGAATACACATTAAATGGTCGGGCATTGAGAAGTCCAGAGGAATAAAGGGACCTTGGTGAGCATGTCCACTGATACCTGAACGTAGCAGGTCAGGGAGATAAGATGGTTAAGAAGGCATACGGAATACGTGCCTTTATTAGCCAAGGCATAGAATACAAGAGCAGGGAGGTTATGCTTGAACTGCAAAAAACACTAGTTAGACCACAGCTCGAGTACTGCCTGCAGGTATGGTCACCATATTACAGGAAAGCTGTGATTTCACTAGAGAGGGTGCAGTTGAGATTTACGAGGATGTTGCCTGGACTCAAGAATTTTAGCTATGAGGAAACATTGGGTCGGCTGGGTTTGTTATTTTTGGAACAGAGGAGGCTGAGGGGATACCTTATTGAGGTGTATAAAATTCTGAGGGGCTTATTGTGGATAGGAAGGACCTATTTCACTTAGCAGAGGAGTTAATAACCAGGGGGCATAAATTTAAAGTAATTGATAGGAGGTTTAGAGGGGATTTGAGAGTCTGGAACTCACTGCCTGAAAGGATGGTAGAGGCAGAAACCCTCATCACATTTAAAAGTAAGTACTTGGATTGCACTTGAAGTGCCATAACATACAGGGCTACGAACCTAGAGCTGGAAAGTGGGATTAGGCTGGATAGCCGCTTAGTCGGCTGGCACGGACATGATGGTCTAAATGGCCTCCTTCTGTGCTGTAAATATCTTTGATTCTGTGGGCTCAATTTACCCCAAGGCAGTTTTCTGGCGTATTGCTAGAGTTACGCCCGTTTTTTTAGGCCAGAGTGTGCCAGAAATATTTTGCCAAAGTTTCCCCGATGTATAATTCGAATTTGGCACCGTGCAGTGTGTCCAATTGCCTCAGGGGGTGGAGCCTGCTGTCTGCGCCAAAAAAACGGAGCCGCACCTCCTGCGCATGCGCGAGAAAAAAAGTTACATTTTTGACGTTGTTCCAATGGACACACGCATGCTCAGTCCAGCTCGGATTTGGAAATCGGACATTTTTAAAGAGCCAGTTGTGTGTGTGAGAACGTTGAGTGCTGTGTGAAAGCATCGGTAAAATTGCAGCTGCAGCAATACAAGATGAAACGCAGTGCAAAGACCAAGAATTTCTTGCTGGAAGAAGTAGAGGCACTAGTTACTGTGATTGAGAACAGATGGCAGGAGCTGGACACCAGCAGAGGTCACAGAAAAGTTCCAGCCAAAGAAATGAAGAAACGCTGGAACCAAGTTGCAGAAGATGACTGTGCAGTGGTGACCACCACGAGATCTGGAGGCCAGTGTAAAAAGAAGTGGCAGGACCTTGGACAAGTAGTTAGTGTATCTAATATTTTCATTTATTCAATGCAATTGCAATTGTAAATGTGACCATCTATATATGTCCCACTCAGCACAAAGACACCCTCTTTAAAAAGTTAGGTTTTCACCTTTGCAGAGGAAGCTGGCACATAATAAAAGGGAAAGAACTCGAACAGGAGGAGGCCCGGAAAATCTGCACCCACTGACACCCTGGGAAGAGAGGGTCGCTGCTTTGATGGGTCCTGCCTGGAGAAAAGCAATCAGTACTGCACAAGCCGGGCCCACACTCAAGGGAGAGGGTAAGTCCTGCAAATTTAGCGTGGCCCTTCAAATCAGCCTGCTGCCTGGCCTGCGATGTGTGAGCCTACTCATGCCACCCATCCTGCCCCTTCCTCTGCTGCGAACCATTTGACTGTTCTGTTATATTTTGCAGAACTTGAAGCCAACCCTGAAGATCCAGAAGAAGATTCCGACGCGGACGAGCCTGAAGAGGATAACATTTTCCAATCCAACCCTCCAGACCAAGAACATGGGGATGAGGCGAGGCGGAGGGGATGGAGCTGGATGAAGCTCCCACTGTTGTACTGACTTTGGAGGAGGTGCCGCACATGGAGGTGACAGCCCCTTCCGTGACGAGTGGTTTGAGTGTTGGTGGGACATTCCATGGTTTACACCTTCCGAGGTTGCGGGTTCCAGTGGTGTGGTGCAGAGAGACACACCCAGGGCCCCACCTTCCAACATTGCGGGTCCCAGTGGGATGCAGTGAGCCACACCCATGGTGAGGAGGGGAAGGAGAGCTCGCCAGCGCTCTCCTGAGGTGCAGGATCCAGCAGACATGGTTCAGATGATATCATTGAGTGCGGAGAGCATTGATCTTACCCGATCACTCTTGGACGCCATCAGTGGGGTGAGTGATGAGATAGCGGGACTGTCGGGAGAAGTAACTGTTATGTAATGATGTGTTTATCATCCTGGTACCTTAAATGTAATGTAAGCACTATGCCACACCACAGAGGGCGCTGCGGTAGGAAACCTAGAAGTACCGAGAACAGGCACTATATAAGGCTGACCACCACACCTGAGAGGCACTCTGGAGGTGAACAATAAAGGACGAAGATCACAGCAGTTAGACTTACACCAGACCGTGTGGAGTCAGTGATTTGTGTGCTAGATACACCACATTGGCGACTAGGAAACGGATGAACTCCATGCAACCATGGCTACTCTGGGCTCGCTAAAGGATTTTACCATGGGCAATAATTGGGAGGCCTTTACGGAAAGGCTCGAATACTACTTCACAGCAAACGACCTGACGGAAGACACGGACGCAATGAGAGATAAGCGTAAGGCGATATTGCTTTCCAGTTGTGTAGATGAGGTTTACTGTCTCGTCAGGGATTTGCTGGCACCCGGGAGCGCCAGGGACAAGTCATACGAGGAGCTGACTGAACTCATTCGTGACCAGTTGAAACCGAAGGAGAGCATCCTCAAGGCCAGATACAAATTTTACCATCACTGCAGACCTGAGGGCCAGGATGTCACCAAATATGCTGCGGACCTCAGGAGACTCGCGGCGCCGTGTGATTTTGGCGCACACCTTGACGAGGCTTTGCGGGATGTTTTCGTTATGGGGATTGACCATGAGGGTCTCCTTCACAAGGTGTTAGCCACGGAACCCACAGTCACTCTGACAAAGGCGGGCATATATGACCTCGACTTGCAGCACCGAGCAAATGATCCACACAGTCTCGAACCCGGCAGGCACTGTCCACAGGATAGCACCCACCACGGACAAAACTGCAGAACGTGGCTCTGCCCGGGGCAGAGAGCATGGACCTCGGGGTCCTGGAACTCAGAGTCCGCTGAAGGGAGCCAATCAAGCAACACCATGCTGGCGCTGCGGAGGAAGCCATGGGGCTCACCGGTGCAGGTTTGCGGAGTACACGTGCAATACCTGCCACGTTAAAGGCCACCTTCAGCGTATGTGTAAAAGAAATCGGACTCACCATGTGGCTGAGGAGATGGGGGATGATCCACTGTTCAGCGAGGAGCAGGTAGGAGAAGATGAGGTGTTTGGACTGTATACGTGCACCGACGATTCGCCCCCAGTGATAAGGGAAGTAAAAATCAACCTGAGTCCCAGTGAGTATGGAAGTGGACACGGGCTCGGGTCCGTCGTTGATGAGTCGGAGAACTTTTGATAAACTGTGGACTAACCCAGCTGCACGACCCAAGCTGGTCCCGGTCACGGCAAAGCTGCGTACCTACACCAGGGAACTGATACCTGTTCTCGGCAGAGCGATGGTGCAGGTATCCCACGGGGACGAGACGCACGGTTTACCTTTGTGGGTCGTCGCAGGTGAGAGGTGGATGAGGACGGTCCGTGGGAGCTGGGAAGACTTCATCACTCCCCAGGCTGCTGCTCCCCGGGGTGCTGCCGTGCCCCGGGTCCCCAGAGAGCAGCGCCGACCGAGCTGGAGCTGCAGCCTCAATCCACCCACAGGTAAGCCCCAGCCCCGGACCTCACACAGAGATCCTGCAGCCTCAGCCCCCACAGGCAAGCAGCCCTGCAGAAAGGGGCCTAGTTGGGGAGGGGGGGGGGGGGGTGAGCCGGCAGTGTGCGAGGGATCCAGGATGGCTGGCGGATCGGAGGGGCCCACGCAGAGGAAGAGTCGGGCGGTGACGAGCTGGAGGTCGGGGGCCACGGCGGCCGCTGGAGAGGCCACGATGGCCACAGGGGAGGCGGCAAGTCAGGTGGCAGCAGAGGGGAGCGGAGGCTGCGACGGCGGAGGGCATCCGGAGCGGCGGAGAGCACGATGGCGGCGGCCTCGGTCCAGAGCAGCAGAGCATCAAAGATGGCGGCGCCCAAGGAGAAGCCCCGTGGAATCCTCCTGCATCAAAGATGGCGCCTTAAAAAGGAAAAGCATCCGGGAGTCTTAAAAGGGCCTTACCAAGCGGTGGTCCCCTCAAAGAACTTCTGTAAGGCAGAGCGAGTCTAACATGAGCTTTGTTAATGTGAGATGGCGAATTTATAATAAGAATTAATTTTTTAATGCTGAATGGTCACTGTATTTGTGTAAAATAATGGATATGAAGTACAATTAATGATAAGGGCTAACAAGGGAATCAGGGATCCGTTACCAGTCAATAACTAGTTAATGTACCAGATAACATGTACCATACTAACGCACTGTCTATGCCTGCCTGCCTTCCGTTGGACAAGTGTGATGTTATGTATTGATGTATGTATCGTCGTCCTGCGTCCTGGTGGGGGGGAAGGTGATGTTATGTAATGATGTGTGTATCGTCCTTGTATCTTAAATATAATGTAAGCACTGTGCCACACCACAGAGGGCGCTGTGGTGGGAAACCTGGAAGGACCTAGAACAGGAACTGTATAAGGCTGACCACCACACCTGAGAGGCACCCTGGAGATGAACAATAAAGGACGAAGGTCACAGCAGTTGGACTTACACCAGACCGTGTGGAGTCAGTGATTTGTGTGTTAGATACACTACAGTAACAGCAATGACACGAGAAATGGGAACGACATCCGGGATCATCAGTGAAGCAATAGTGACCATGAGGGAGGGAATGTCAGAGGTAGTGCAAACCACGTCACTGACCATGAGGGAAGGAATGTCACAGGTAATGCAAACCACGTCACTGACCATGAGGGAAGGAATGTCACAGGTAATGCAAACCACGTCACTGACCATGAGGGAAGGAATGTCACAGGTAGATCAGACAATTTTGCTCAACATCATGGAGAGAATGTTGCAGGTCACTGAGACCCTGTCAGGGCGCATGAGGGACGGCATGTTGGAGTTAGCTGCTGCAATAAGGGAACACGTCCAGACCCCGCGCCCATTGACAGAATCAATTGTCACTCCCACTCCAATCCTCACACCAGCCTCAGAAGAGCCCCAAGCCGGGCCCTCCAACTTGCCGCCTGACACCGACGCCCCCTACCCCCTGCCCCTCCACCCCTCAAGAGCTGCGCAATACCTGAGATGTTAGAAAGAATAAGCTTGGTACCAAGCCCAGAAACACTGCGCCATCGCCTGCTGGCAGGGGTCATCATCTGGCTCTTCTGGCCCCGAACTCACACCTCTCCTTGGCCCCAGTCACTTCATTCTACAATCTCTTGCCGCTCCTTCACCCTCACCTCGCGGTTCCTGCAGTACCTGCCCACGCTCCAATCAGTGAGCTGGATCTTGGTGACGTCCAATCCAGTCGCCCTCCTGCTCCAGCACGTGCTGCCCCCTGGAGTGGTATGCCGCCAGGCTTGGTGGAGTGTCCAAGCGCAGCGGGCGGTCTCAGAATAAGGGGGAGGGGAGGTGGGTGCAGCATTTCTTTGCTGCTGCTGCTGTTGTTATTATTATTGTTACTGTTGTAACTGTTCTCAAATTAAAAGTTTTTTGTAAGTTATGTAAATTTACAAGTTAATAAGTGATCGTAAAGAGTGATATTAAAGTAAAGTTTGATATAAGAAATTTATATTGAAGTTAAGTTAAGTACATTGTAAACTTATGAATAAAATATATTTTACATTAAAACTGAATCATGTTCCATTAGCACAACACAACATTACGGAACAGCTCCAAACAGTAAACATGTCCATGTGGAATAGTTGTTGCTGAGCCGTCAGGGAGCAAAGCGTTCACGGATGAGCTGCTGGTGCAAGGCTCGAGCAATCGTTAAAGGGGCACGGTGGTCCGCCCTCCTCCGGCCTCAGGTACGTACATGGCTTCCTCATCCTCGTCGTCTTCCTCCTCCTCCTCCTCTTGCTCAACACCTGCATCGTCCACATCATCATCATCAGCCACTCTCACCGCAGGTGGGTCTTCCACTACCAGCTGCTGCTGCCTCATGATGGCTAACTTATGCAGCATGCAGCACACAACAGTGAACTGACCGACAATCTCAGGGGAGTATTGCAGGTAGCCTCTGGAATGGTCCAGGCATCGGAAACGCTGTTTCAATATGCCAATGGTCCTCTCTATTATGCTGCACTTCGCAATGTGCGACATGTTTTATTCACGGTCAGCTTCCGTCCGGGTTATGTGCAGGGCATCATGAGCCAGGTGACGAGGCCGTACCCTTTATCTCCCAGTGGCCAGCTTTGCCCTTCTGGCTGCTGCTGAAACATGTTCGATATAACGCTCTCGCGTAGGATGAGCGCTTCAAGGGTATCTTGCATAGACTGACATGATGCATGTCGTCACACATGAGCTGTACATCAATGGAGTGGAAGCCTTTTCTGTTCCTATACATCTCGGAATCCTCCAAAGATGCTCGCAAGGCGATGTGGGTACAATCAATGCAGTCCTGTACCTTTGGGAAGCCAGCAATCCTGGAGAAGCCCACAGCCCTGTCATGAATTGCTTGGACGGTTATGGGGATATTTATGAAGTCATTCCGACAGTGCAGCCTTGACCTGGTGAATGGAGACATGTGTTGCATGTTGAACGATGGCACACACATCCTCCGTTGTAGCTTGAAATGATCCGGAGGCAGAGAATGAAAGTACAGCTGTAACCTTCACTTCAACTGAAAAAGTAGTCCTCCTGATGCTTCTAGGTTGCAGATCTGCTTTGACCAACTCACATAACTCACTTACAACTTCTTTGTGGAAACGCAGCCTTCTGACACAGTCAGGTGGAGGTATGAACGCCTGTCTTGATATACCTGAGGTGGATAAGGCCTCCTGTCCAGCACCCTATGGGCTTTGATGTTCCTGATGCGATGAAGCCGAATCAATTGTCTCCACGTAGCACCATGATGCAGAAGACTCGCACAAGGTATGGCATTGTCAGTATTGCCCCCATACTTTAACATTTGAAAGAAGCTCAAAACGGCAGGAAAGCAGGCAGGCAGGAAAGGTTCGCAGTTCTCTCTCTCCCCAAGGTCTGTATGGATGGACCACACCCAAAGGTCTTTTGACTTCTCCTCTCTCCCCCCTTAACGAATTGGAATCATGTGACTTCTCCCCTTCTCTCTCTCCTCCCCCGCCCCCACGGCTTGTTTTGTAGCTGAGCCCCAAGCCGCTGTGTCCGGGTGTGGGGCCGATTCTGCCGGACAAAGCTATGACCCTCCAGCCCTGCTTCAAGATGTTCGGTGGTAGCGTGTGAGTGAGTGAAAAAATGAGAGAACTTGTGAAATCAAAAAAATTTACACTTCTACGTTGACAGGTAAACAAAAGTTGAACTTTATTATTGATTTTGACAGTGTTCTTGACTCCCTCCAAAACCTTCAATTTTAAAAACAATGGCGTCATTCAGCACAGATTTGTGAATGTGAGCTGGTTTTCTTAAGTGAGCAGAAGATTTTTTGAGAGTGGCCAGATGCACCGACTTAAGAGGAAAAAATGGGCAAACTGCGAACAATTGAAACAAACGGCGCAGACATGAGAAAACGTCCCCATGACGTAGAAAAAAACTGTCCTAGAAAAATTGTAGCTAAGTCAGTTACGCTGACTCAGGTTGCAGGGTGAAACTTGGAAAAAAAAAACCAGAAAAAACAGCGCAAATGACCAGGGAATATTGTGCCCTATGATTCTATCTCTGCGCTCCTCCAATATCTGGCCTCTTGCGCGTTGCATCCCCGACTTTAATTGCTCCACCATTGGCAGTCGTGCCTTCAGCTGCTTGGGTTCTGAGGACTGGATTTCCCTCCCTCAACCTCGCCACCTCTCGGAGGCTTCCGAACCGCAAGAAGAGTATGCACATACCTGGTGCCTCCGGACCTTCGAACACTCGCGTTCCTGGGCCTGCAGGTGTAGGCCCGTATAAAGGCCCAAGTCTCCTCGGGGAACAGGCGGTTCACAAGCGTGCCTGAGATCACGTGGGCCGGCCCAACCAATCACAAAGGGGGATTCCCATTATGCTTATGGGGACACCTAAAAACACACACTTTCTCCCCACTTAAATAAAATAAATAATCAAATGTTAAAAATGAATTAAAATTCAAATTAATTAAACAAACAAAAATTCTTTTTTTTTAATACATTTTTAAAAAGGCTAAAAATGAACATAAACTAATTTTAAAGGTTTTTTATTTTTAAATGATTTTAAATTGTTATTTTAATATGTATTTAAACCCATACGCTTGATTTAACAGGCGTAAGAAATGTGTGGGCATTCGCTGGGCAGTAGTTGGGTAACTTTCCGCCAGCGAATGTCCATTTCCCAGCTGAGACTTGACGGATCCGCAAACTCCGGGTTTTGTCGAAATCTCGACCTCCGAAAAGAATGACTCCAACACTTACAGCTCCGGTAGAAGTTTCTTTACTTTACTTGCTCGCAAGGGGTAGGTCACACTCAGTTAAGGGCTAAGTGAACACCTCTGAAATGGTTCAGTTTAACAAGATATTTATACAGTAAAACCAAAGTTCTGGCCTCTCCCTGTGTATTGCTCTGTCTCACAGTCAGTGAATACAGATAAAGAGTTAATTACTATATCCTGGTCCTGACATGGTTTACAGATATTTCCTTTTGTCAGGGTAATCAGGAAGCCAAACGGCCATTACTCCATGAGTCATAGGTAATGGGCTATCACCTGTCTTGTATTGTGTCAGGATTGTTCCAATTTCCTGGTCAGTTTATCTGTTTGCATCAAATGGATGAGGTCTCGGAAAGAGATAATGGCTAGAAGATAAGGGTGGGGTGACATGGAACTCCTGTAGTGTAGACAATAGGAGAGCACCATGGGGGGTTACTTGTCTTAGCATGACTTGTCTCCTAGCTGTCTGATGGCCATCAGCCATCTAACAGCAGGTTTAGCTGTTTATGCAAGCTGACTGCTAAAATGCAGAAAGTTCTGGAAGGGCCAGGACTCCATTTTAATCAAAAGGCACACAAATACCATATGGTATCAGCTTAGATAAAATTACTTTCCACATTCCCCCATTTTGTCCTTCACAAGGACAACTCAATCCATTCTGATCTTGTACAGTCTCTCCATTTCCATTTCCACACAAGAGCCTTCAGCAGTTGTTGCTACCATAACTCTAGCCGTGGTCTCGGTAGGTAACATAGTTTCTCCCACCCTGGCACAGCAACACTTAATGACGACAAATAATAGATACAGGGCGAAGACTATCAGCAGGAATATGCTCAAACCCTGTACCACAGATTTCCCCAGGGCTCCCAACCATCCTGATGTTTTCAGCTAGACTGCCGATATCTTCTGATTTATCTGGGATATACGTACAGCATTCTTCACCTGTTAATGCGCATGTTCCTCCCTCCTTGGCTAGGAGATAATCTAAGGCCATACGATTTTGGAGAGCCACTGTTCGAATAGCTACCATTTCGTCATTTATCCCTTCAAAGGTTTGGGAAGTTGTGTTGGCTACTGATTCTACTAAGTTAGCCAGTTCCCGTAACTGCCATTCGGTCGATGCTATTCCATAGGGTGGCACCGTTACCTTGAATATTCCGTTTAGCCACGTCAAATCCCGTTTAAATCTGTGACTTCCATAGGCCTCCCTTAGAGTCCTTACTGATCTGATAAGGGGTACCACATATCCTAAGTAACAGGACCCTGTCCAGTCAGCTGGTAACCATGGGTAGGCTTTATGGCCACAAATAAAGTAGGTGCAATTATAGGGCGTCAGCTCCTGGTCCTTTCGCACTATCCCTACTCGAGTAGTCTCACCTTCCCACCCTTCACCCGGGGCTTTGTTATGGACTGTTGTCCAGCCACCGGTTGCTATCTTTCTCTCAGTGGGATTAGTTGTGGCTTGCCATTTAGTCATTTGGGAACACTTGCTGCGTCCCATTTCTGGTCCTTTAGTTTCATTACTCACTAGACATATTATACCTTCAGGATTTCTTATTCTGGGAGTAATGCTTAGGAAGGGAGGCTGATGGTTATTATCATAATTGGGCTGGTACCATCCCTGGAAGACTGTAAGTTTATACTCTGCCGACCTCCATTCTGTTTGCTCCTTCGTTTCTGGCCCCTTAGTTAGTTTTGTCCTGTTTTGCACTGTCAACCATTCTACCATTTCTGATTCGTTAAAGGGGACAGATCTCAGGGGAATACCCCCCCTGGAGTGGACAGGTACATGGGAACATATCCAACAACTCGACAAGTTTCTTTCTTGAGCATACCTATGACTCAGAGCCATAAATATGTTTACGTGCAATTCCCTTCGGTGGCGGGTCTGTACCCCTGGTGTAATCAATAATGTGAAGTAAAACCCTGTCAAGCCCAGCACCATCAGTCCCCATAGTCCATACAGTTCCTTATTCAGTCTTCCTTTTTCTGTTCCTCTGATTCCTTCGTCCCTTCCTCCTGGTCGGGTGCCCGTTTGCAATGGGATGCGTGGATCCATGTTGGTCTTTCCTTTACCTTGATTGCAGTATTGGTCGCCAGCAAGACCTGGTATGGTCCTTCAAATCTTGGCTGTAGACTGCTTTTCCTTTTAAAAATCTTGATGTAAACAAATTCTCCTGGCTCCAGGTTATGACACTTCCCTTCCGCTGGCTTGACTTGGGCTTCCTTTACCTGTGAATGAAAGCTGGAAATACATTTGGTTAGTGCAATACAATAATTCAACATATTTTCCTCCATTTTGTGGATGTCCATTTGTTTTGCAGTAAATGGTGCTGTAAAAGGTAGTCGTTGGGGACGTCCCATAACTATCTCATGTGGTGACAGGCCTGTTGTTCTGTTGGTTGCAGATCGCATTACCATCAAAGCTAAGGGCAGCAGTTCTGTCCATTTCAGTCCAGTGTCATTGCATAGTTTTGCCAGCTTATTTTTAAGCATTCCATTATATCTTTCAACAAGTCCAGCTGATTGTGGATGATAACTGCAATGAAAACGTTGATTAATCTGTAAAGCTTTACACATTTCTCTTATAACAGTTCCCGTGAAATGTGACCCGTTATCACTGGAAAGCTTAGCAGGGATTCCGAAGCGCGGTACGATTTCTTTTAACAAACATTTAGCAACAGTAGTGGCATCGGCCTTTTTACATGGAAAGGCTTCAATCCATCTAGAGAACACATCTACAATAACTAATACATACTTGAATCCCATACACATAGGTAATTCAATAAAATCCATTTGTAAATGTACAAAAGGCCCGACTGGATTTGGGTGGGAGGCAGATACTACTTTTTCCGTCTTACCCGGATTCATTGTCTGACAGGTAACACAATTTTCACAGATTTGTTTTGCAATTGCCGAAATACCTGGTGCATACCAAGTTGCCAAAATATAATCTGCCAATCCCCCTTTGCCTGCATGTGTGAATGTATGAACACATCGGGCAATCCATGGAAGTAAGGATCTGGGCACCACACGGCCGTCATGGTGAACCCATATTCATCCTGGATTTTTATAACATTGATCCTTCGTCCAGGTCACCACCTCCTCCGTACTGGCCTGTGTCTGAAAGGCCAGCACGTCATTAATAGTGGGTGGCGGGTCTGAGCAATTATTTTTCCTAAGTGGGAACAATGACACCTGCATCCCCCCTTTCGACAGAGCTGCTGACTTAGCTGCATTATCAGCTCTGGCATTCCCAAGTGTCACCTCATTCGACTGGCCTGTATGTGCTTGGCATTTGATAATGGCAAGTTTCAAAGGGCATTGAATGGCTCGCAGGAGATTTTCCACTTGTTCTGCATTTTTGATAGGGGTTCCTGAAGAAGTCAGGTACCCGCGAATCTTCAAAATGTGTCCATAGTCATGTGATACCCCAAAAGCATACCTGGAGTCAGTGTAGATATTAACTGTGTGTCCTTCAGCCAGAATACAGGCTCGAGTTAACGCAAACAATTCGGCTTGTTGGGCTGAAAAGGAGTCTGGAAGAGAGGCTGTTTCGACAACATTAAACTGGGTCACAATTGCATAAGCCGCTCTAGCTTGGCCCCTATCATTTCATAGGGCTGATCCGTCAACATAGTACATTAGATCAGGATTACACATTGGTACATCTGTTAGATTGATACGTGGTTTAGTCACTAATTCGGTTACCATTTCACATGAATGGGGTTCGCCGTCATCTTCCGTGGGGAGTAGAGTGGCTGGATTTAAGGTAGTACATCTTTTGCTGATAAGGTTCGGATTTGATAACAGTTCGACCTCGTATTTAGTGGTTCTTGCGGAGGTTAGGTGTTGGGTGGCACATTTAGTAAGTAAAATCTCGACAGAGTGTGGGATATACAAAATGGTCTGATGATTTAGAGTTATTGTCTGAGCCTGTTGCATAGCATAATAAGCTGCTGCCAACAAAGGAAGACATCCTGGTAGTCCGCGTGTTACTGGGTCTAGTTGGGTACTGAAATATGCTACCGGTCGCTGCCTGTCCCCATGTAATTGAGCCAAAACAGATTGTGCAAAACCCGACTTGTGATGCACAAATAAGTTGAATAGCTTAGTGTAATCTGGTAATCCCAAGGCTGGTGCTGAAGTGAGGAACTGCTTAAGACTCTGGAAAGCATTCCGGGATACTTCATTCCACATCCTTTAAGCATTGTGAGAATATTTGTGTGGGCTTCTGAACTGGACAAATCTGTGTGTTACACGGACTTCTCATTTATGCTTATAGTGATTCACAGATCACAGAATGTAAAGTACTTGTTTTCTAATTTTATTAAAAGGCTTCCAAACCCAAGATTTTTCCAATGCACTCAAAATGTTGATCAAGAAGATCACCTGAAATATCTCAAAATCCCAATTCAACTATTGTACTGTCACTCTTTATCAAAAAAAATCCTCTTACTGAGCTAGAAGCTTTTGTACCAAGAATTTTACACCAAGGACAATGAAAGTGTACTCCCCCAGCCTGCACCACGAGAGACCCACAAAGGCTTTTTTTTTAAAAAAAAAGCATTACAACTTTTAACCACGGGACCATGTCTCAACAAACCTATCCTTTGTGCATTTCCTAGCTCTGTAACCTCTCATCCGAATAAATCCACACCTGCGCTTCTAACTTAAAATGTCTTAAACTTCCCACATACAGGACAACACTATGAAGGGTTAAAAAACTTCACTTTGTTTGAAAAAGTGGGTGGAGCTAAAACAAACAGGCAGCTCCACAACCTTTCCAAACAGGTTTCCAGACACAAGGAAAAAAGACAGAAGCACTCTCATTCAAAGACAAGACATTCACGCACTCTCATTTAAAGACAAGACATTCACAAGTCTCTCTCCATTCAATAAAGCTTTTTCTTTTGCTAGCTTCATTTTTTTTTAATCCATAAGTCACTATCAGGTTCTCTTTTTTTTGATTTACTTCCTCTGTTAATTTTACATGGGCTTGAAGAATCGGAACCCAGGCCTTTTCTAGTACGTTCCTTTTTTTTTTACCTGGATCTCTGTTTCTCAGACACTCCTCTAGACATGTTGTTCTCTCTAAATTAAATGAACCATCGGGTGGAAATGGCCTGTTTTCACTCTTAGTCCACTTTACCGGTTTTTGTTTCTTTGGTCAATTGAAGACTGACCACAATTCTGGAGCATGACATAGGCTGGTGTGCCTTTTGGTGGTGGTTTACTTGCTCCAGCCCCCATTCTGGATGATTTAAGATTTTTCCACAGTTTCTGATCTCACAATCCTTTCGGCCAACCGAGTTCTCTACGCTCACTTCTCCTGGCCGTTACGTGGCCTGAAAAGGCTCTTAATTCGGGCTCAGTCTGGGTGTGTGAGATATGTTGGCACAAACCAACCGTAGTTGATCAATCAGTTACTGTTTCTTTTCCTAATCAATCCTTGTGTTTTTTTTTCGAATCACAACTTTCCCTAGTGACTCTTCCCGTTTCTCTAATGGCAATGACTCACAAAGGTATTGCACACAACAGTAATACAAGGACAACAAACAATATTCCCGTGAGTACACAAATCATAACCTCTAAACAAATTCTCAGTCTGCGTTGTACGCCACTACAGACCGAGTCCTTAACTTATCCTAATAAAAACTGATAAAACTTAAGGTTCCGTACCCAAACTCTTTGATCGATTGCGCTCTTTTTTTTTTATAGTCTTATCACATAAGAACCCCTTCCGAATTAAAAACAATAAAAATCTTATAAGAACCTTCGATCGATTCGCGCTTTCTTTTTTCTTTTTTTTTTAATAGTCTTATCACATAAGAACCCCTTCCGAATTAAAAACAATAAAAATCTTATCACATAAGAACCTGGAACCCTTTTCGATCGACTAGCGCTCCCTTACCTACTGAAACCTTCCCCGGGCTGTCTCGAGGTTTTTTCCAGAACCTGTTCTCTTCTGCTGGCGAGCTGAGAAAGAAATGGTTATAAAAAAAATACCTTTAACTTTTAAATGCCGAGTCTTGTAGATGCAGTACCTCCGCTGTGGACAACAGATTACATCTGCGATTCAACAGTGAAGAAACCTCTTGTGAGCAAAGGCTCACCTTGTTTGGCCACCGAAGCCTTTCACTGGAGAGGCACTATGCCTGTATCCGTTTCACTCACAGGACAGAGAGTATGCATCTCGGTGGAACCTCCAATAACTGTCGAAATCTCGACCTCCGAAAAGAATGACTCCGACACTTACGGCTCCGGTAGAAGTTTCTTTACTTTACTTGCTCGCAAGGGGTAGGTCACACTCAGTCAAGGGCTAAGTGAACACCTCCGAAATGGTTCAGTTTAACAAGATATTTATACAGTAAAACCAAAGTTCTGGCCTCTCCCTGTGTATTGCTCTGTCTCACAGTCAGTGAATACAGATAAAGAGTTAATTACTATATCCTGATCCTGACATGGTTTACAGATATTTCCTTTTGTCAGGGTTATCAGTTGGCCAGCCGGCCATTACTCCATGAGTCATAGGTAATGGGCTATCACCTGTCTTGTATTGTGTCAGGATTGTTCCAATTTCCTGGTCAGTTTATCTGTTTGCATCAAATGGATGAGGTCTCGGAAAGAGATAATGGCTAGAAGATAAGGGTGGGGTGACATGGAACTCCTGTAGTGTAGACAATAGGAGAGCACCATGGGGGGTTACTTGTCTCAGCATGACTTGTCTCCTAGCTGTCTGATGGCCATCAGCCATCTAACAGCAGGTTTAGCTGTTTATGCAAGCTGACTGCTAAAATGCAGAAAGTTCTGGAAGGGCCAGGACTCCATTTTAATCAAAAGGCACACAAATACCGTATGGTATCAGCTTAGATAAAAATACTTTCCACAGTTTTCGCGCTTGCGCATCGCGTGCGGAAACCCGGAACAAGCGGGACGCTTACAATCACGTAGGTACAGCATATGCGGGCATAAGCCCTGAGAAAATCCGGGCCTTTACCTTTAGGTTTGTGTTCTGTTTAGTTTCTCTCTAATTTGAAAACACATTCCTTACTCATATTCTGCTACACCCATCGCTGACTCTCCATTTTCAACAGGAGAGGAACTTCCAACAGGAACTTGATCCTTGCAAGGTCGGCAATTGAGTATCAAAAAGATATAAAACCTCTCAACCTGGAAGGGGCTCGGCCTTGCAAGCAACATTCCTCGGGGACCCCAGAACAAAATTGCACAAACTTCTTTGTCTGCGGTGCAGCAAGGGTTAACTTATTATCAGCGTGCGTCAACATGATTGAACGTTAAAAAGTAGCATTTGTACAATCTGCCGATAACTCTGCCTGGTTAGTGCACAGTTACTGTGCCAAAAGCCTTTACACAGCCACACAAATTCAGTCCAAAGTATGACTGAGGATCGCTTCATGTTCCAGAAAGGTAACTAAATGTACTCAGTTACTAATATCAAAGCCACACCCCCTCCTCCCTATCTCTGTAACCTGTTCCAACTCTACAACCCTCTGAGATCTCAACGCTCCTCCACTTCAAGCCTCTTACGCATCCAGATTTTAATCACTCCACCATTAGTGGCCGTGCCTTAAGCTGCCTGAGCCCCAAGCTCTGAAATTCCCTCGCTAAACCTCTCCACCTCTCTACATCTCTCTCCTCCTTGAAGGTGCACCTTAAAGCCTACCTCTTTGACTAAGATCACCTACCTCTTTGGCTGAGTTTTTGATCACCTGTCCTAATGTCTCCTTAAGTGGGTTACGGTAGCATAGTGGTGGATGATTAGTGAAGGTGATACTCGTCAAGAGGAAGCTTTCAAAAACATTGGTTAGATTTTATTAAGGTTCTTAGGACCACACAACTTAGGTTAGAGTTGCACTATGCTTTCCTCATCAATGCCAAGTCAGGGCCCAATCAACTCCAAAATGCTCTATAACAACAACAATAACTTAAAATAATATAGCGCCTTTCATGTAGTGAAAAGTATCAAGGTACTTCACAAGAATATTATGAGACAAAAAATTTGACACTGAGCCACATAAGGAGAAATTAGGGCAGGTGACCAAAACAAAGAGGTAGGTTTTAAGGAGCGTCCTGAAGGAGGAAAGAGAGGTAGAGAGACAGAGAGGTTTAGAGAGGGAGTTCCAAAGTTTGGGGCCGAGGTAACAGAAGGCACGGCCACCAATGGTGGAGCAGATTAAAATCAGGGAAACTCAAGAGAGTAGAATTAGAGGAGTGCAGACAACGCGGAGGACTGTAGGGCTGGAGGAGATTACAGAGATAGGGAAGGGCAAGGCCATGGAGGGATTTGTAAATATGGATGAGAATTTTAAAATCGAGGTGTTGCTTAATCGGGAGCCAATGTAGATCAGCGAACACAGGTGGTAATGGGTGAGCGGGACTTGGTGCGAGTTAGGACATGGGCAGCCGAGTTTTGGATCACCTCTAGCTTACGTAGGGTAGAATGTGGGAGGCCAGCCAGGAATGGTCAAGTCTAGAGGTAACAATGGCATGAATGAGGGTTTCAGCGGCACATGAGCTGAGGCAGGGGCGGAGACGGGCGATGTTACAGAGGTGGAAATTAGCGATATTAGTTATGCTGCAGATATGTGGCCGAAAGCTCATTTGACACCAAGGTTGCAAACAGTCTGGTTCAGCCAGAAATTGGGAAGAGGGATGGAGTCAGTGGCTAGGGAACGGAGCAGTCAGACAATTTAGAGTTTGTGGAGGGGTCAAGAGAAGTGGTAGCGAGGTAGAGCTGGGTGTTATCAGCGTGCATGTGGAAACTGACGCTGTGTTTTTGATGATGTCACCAAGTGGTCGCCAAGGGGCAACATCTAGATGAGAAATAGGAATGGGGAACACCAGGGGTAACAATGTGGGAGTGAGAAGAGAAGCTGTTGCAGGTGATTCTCTGGCTATGATTAGATAGATAAGAATGGAACCAGTCGAGTGCAGTCCCGTCCAGCTGGATGACGGTGGAGAGGCATTGGAGAAGGATGGAGTGTCAAAAGCTGCAGACAAGTCAAGAGGACGAGGAGGGATAGTTTGCCTTTGTCACATTCACAAAGGATGTCATTTGTGATTTTGATGAGAGCCGTTTCGGTAATGTGGCAGGCGTGGAATCCGGATTGGAAGGATTCAAACATGAAATTGCAGGAAAAATTTGCACGGATTTGGGATGCGACAACACATTCCAGGACTTTGGCGAGGAAAGAGAGGTTGGAAGGAGGAGGGGTCGAAGGTTGGTTTTTTGAGGAGAGGGGTGATGACGGCAGATTTGAGAGAGAGGGGGACAGTACCTGAGGAGAGTGAACCGCTAACAATGTCGGCTAACATGGGAGCCAGAAATGGAAGTTGGGTGGTCAGCAGTTTGGTGGGAATAGGGTCAAGGGAGCAGGAAGTGGGCCTCATGGACAGGATGAGCTCGGAAAGGTCACGAGGAGAGATCAGAGAGAAACTAGAGAAAGATGTGAGGTCAGGGCTAGGGCAAGGGGATTCCTTAGAGAATGTTTGGCCCAGTGGGCTCGGGGAAGGAATGGAAGAGAAAGAGGCGGCTGAACGGATGGTCTCAATCCTGTGGCAAAGAAGTCCATGAGTTCCTCACACTTATTGTTGGAGGTGAGCGTGGAGACTGGAGAGAGGGGATTAAAAAGACACTTAGCAGTGGAGAATAGAAGCCAGGGTTTATCTTTACATTCCAGAATGATTCTGGAATAGTGAGCAAATTTGACAGACGAGAGCAGGACCCAAGAACTGGCGGTGAATCACTAAACCAGTTGTCCACTATATCCGTTCAAGTCTGCATCACTTGGAGATAAGAGAGCGAAGATCAGGGCTGTACCAGGGAGAATGGCCAGGGTGAGAGAGAGTGATTGTTTTAACAGGGACTAGGGCATCAAAGGTGATGGTGAGGGTGTGATTGAGCAGATCGGTGGCTGCAGAAATGTCATGGTCAATGGAAAGCCAAAGGCTGCACAGTTGGGAGTTCATAAGTGCATTTTTAAGCGAGTCAGGAGAGTGTTTTTTTCCAGTGGAGTACGCAGTAGGAGGTAGGGTTGGGCGGAGGTTGCTGGTGGAAAGGGGATGTGGGAGGAGAGCGATGTGAGGAAGTGGTCAGTGATGGCCTTATCCGTGATTGGCACAATGGGAGTAGCGAGGCCACGATAGATGGCAAGGTCAAGGGGCATGGCCGTGAATATGGGTTTGTCAGTTTATATGGAGGGAGCACCCTTCTTATAGCACTTGTGAATAGCATTGAACAATTAGGAAGGTATGCTACTTATGAACAGCATTGGACATCAGTGAGGTGTGAAGCCACGTTTCAAAAGTGCCCAGGGCATCCCTTGGACCCGTCGGATACCTCATACATTTCCTGCATTGTCTTTTTAATGTTATGGAAAAGCCAGAGTATCTAATGATATCACTGTGTCAGCCAATGAGTTGGAGGCAATGCGCAACTCATGGCAGATCTCACAGAAAACAGTCTATTTTACAACATACAAAGTCTAATTGCTCAGCAAAAAGAATCTGTTTAAACACCATACGACAGCAAACAGTCGACAGTGTCTATTTAATCAGAGTCTTTACGAACTACAAAAAAATAAGCAAGCAGAGTCATAGGTTCATAAACTGATACAGCAGAGAGGATGACCGTTCTATTTATTGTGCCTGTGCCAGCTCTTTGGTAGAGCTATCCAATTAATCCCACTCCCCTACTCCTTCCCCATAACCCTGTAACTTTTTTTCCATCAAGTATATATATAATTCTCTTTTGAATGTTACTATTCAATCTTCTTTCAACACCCTTTCATGCAGTGCGTTCCAGATTACAGCAACTCGCTGTGTAAAACATGTTTCCTCGTGTCGCCCCTGATTATTTTGCCAATCAACTTAAATCTTTATCCTTTTGTTGCAGACCCTTCTGCCACTGGAAACAGTGTCTCCTTATTTACTCTATCAAAGCTATTCATGATTTTGAACACCTCTACTAACTATTCCCTTAACCTTCTCTGTTCTAGGAACAATAACTGGAGTCTCTCCCATCTCTCCACATTACTGAAGTCCTTCATCCTTGAAACCATTCAATAAATCTCCTCTACACCCTCTCTAAGGCCTTGACATCCTTCCTAAAGTGCAGAGCCAAGAACTGAATGTAATACTGCAGCTGAGGCCTAACCAGTGTTGTATAGAGTTATAGCCTAATGCCCTTGCTCTTGTGCTCTTTGCCTCTATGGATAAAGCCAAGGATCCCTTGTGCTTTTCTAACAGCCTTCTCACCAGGTCCTGCCACCTTCAAAGATGTGTGTACATATGCCCCCAGGTCTCTCTGTTCCTGCATCCGCTTCAAAATTGTAGCATTTAGATCATATTACCTCTCTTTCTTCCAACCAAAATCTACCACTTCACACTCCTCTGTGTTAAATTTCATCTGACATGTGTTTGCCCATTTCACCAGTCTGTCTATGTCCTCCTGAGGTCTATTGCTATCCTTCTCATTGTTTACTACATTTCTGAGTTTCGTCTCATCTGCAAACTTTGAAATTATGCCCTGTATACTCAAGTCCAGGTCATTAGAGCGGTTGTCCTATAACTGGTTCCTGGGGAACACCACTGTATACCTCGCTCCAGTCTGAAAACCAACCGTTCTCCACTGCTCTTTGCTTGCTGTCTCATAGACAATTTTATATCCATGCTGCCACTGTCCATCTAATCCCATTGGCTTTAATTTTGCTCACAAGTCTATTATGTGGTACTTTGTCAAACACCTTTTGAAAGTCCATCTACACAATATCAACCGCTTTACCCGCTTCAAAACTTTGCAGTTACTTCAGCAAAAAACTTGATCAAGTTAGTCAAACACGATTTGCCGTTAATACATCTGTGCTGACTTTCATTTTTTGGCACAAACTTTTCCAAATGCCAATTAATTTTATCCTGGATTATATTCCCCACCACTGACCTTAGGCTGACTGGCCGATAGTTAAACATAAGAAATAGGAGCAGGACTAGGCCGTACCGCCTTTTGAGCCTGCTCTGCCATTCAATAAGATCATGGCTGATCTGATCATGGACTCAGCTCCACTTCCCTGCCCACTCCCCATAACCCTTTATCCCCTTATCGTTTAAGAAACTGTCTATCTCGGTCTTAAATTTATTCAATGTCCCAACTTCCACAGCTCTCTGAGAGAGCGAGTTCCACAGAATCACAACGCTCTGAGAGAAGAAATTTCTTCTCATCTCAGTTTTAAATGGGTGGACCCTTATTCTAAGATTATGCCCTCTAGTTCTAGTCTCCCCGATCAGTGGAAACATCTTCATTGTATCTACCTTGTCAAGCCCCCTCATAACCTTATACATTTCGATAAGATCACCTCTCATTCTTCTGAATTCCAACGAGTCGAGGCCCAACCTACTCAACCTTTCCTCATAATCAAGCTCCTCATCTCCGAAATCAACCTAGTGAACCTTCTCTGAACTGCCGAGTTTATTCCTCTCCCCTTTTTAAAACAGGGGTGTCGTGTAACATTTGCATTCCTCCAGTCCTCTAGCACCACACCTTGTCCAAGGAGCCAAGGAACCTCTGCAATTTCCACCCTGGCTTCCCTCAGTAACCTAGGCAGCATCCTATCTAGACCAGATGATTTTCTGCTTAAACCGCTGGCGTCCTTTTAAGTCCCTCCTCTTTATTTATTTTTATCTTATCCAATATCGCTACTGCCTCCTCCTTTAGTGCTCTTGCTTCTCCTGATAAAATAGAGTGATTTTTCCTGCGAGATATAGCTGTATAATAGAAATAATGTACATTATATCAATCCCAGTCGTTTAGAGCAATGCATGATTGACGGGTGACTTATCCAATCATCTGCGTTGCGGCCAGGAATAGGGGTGTCACTATATGCGGCCTAAAAAAGCAACCACTTGTCACTCGTTCTCTCCCAGCATGACAGCATTGGTAATAGTGACCACTGCACAGTCCTTGTGGAAGGGAAGTCCCATCGTCCCCAAGGAGGACACCATCCATCATGTTGTGCGGCACTACCACCATGCTAAATGGGACAGATTCAGAACAGATCGAGCAGCTCAAAACTGGGCATCCAAGAGGTGCTGTGGACAATCAGCAGCAGAATTGTATTCCACCACAATCTGTAACCTGTAATATGGCACGGCATAACCTTCACTTTGCCACTGCCATCAAGCCAGGGGACCAACCCTGATTCAATGAGGAATAGAAACATAGAAACATAGAAAATAGGTGCAGGAGTAGGCCATTCGGCCCTTCTAGCCTGCACCGCCATTCAATGAGTTCATGGCTGAACATGCAACTTCAGTACCCCATTCCTGCTTTCTCACCATACCCCTTGATTCCCCTAGTAGTAAGGACTTCATCTAACTCCTTTTTGAATATATTTAGTGAATTGGCCTCAACAACTTTCTGTGGTAGAGAATTCCACAGGTTCACCACTCTCTGGGTGAAGAAATTCCTCCTCATCTCAGTCTTAAATGGCTTCCCCCTTATCCTTAGACTGTGTCCCCTGGTTCTGGACTTCCCCAACATTGGGAACATTCTTCCTGCATCTAACCTGTCTAACCCCGTCAGAATTTTAAACGTTTCTATGAGGTCCCCTCTCATTCTTCTGAACTCCAGTGAATACAAGCCCAGTTGATCCAGTCTTTCTTGATAGGTCAGTCCCGCCATCCCGGGAATCAGTCTGGTGAACCTTCGCTGCACTCCCTCAATAGCAAGAATGTCCTTCCTCAGGTTAGGAGACCAAAACTGTACACAATACTCCAGGTGTGGCCTCACCAAGGCCCTGTACAATTGTAGCAACACCTCCCTGCCCTTGTACTCAAATCCCCTCGCTATGAAGGCCAACATGCCATTTGCTTTCTTAACCGCCTGCTGTACCTGCATGCCAACCTTCAATGACTGATGTACCATGACACCCAGGTCTCGTTGCACCTCTCCTTTTCCTAATCTGTCACCATTCAGATAATAGTCTGTCTCTCTGTTTTTACCACCAAAGTGGATAACCTCACATTTATCCACATTATACTTCATCTGCCATGCATTTGCCCACTCACCTAACCTATCCAAGTCGCTCTGCAGCCTCATAGAATCCTCCTTGCAGCTCACACTGCCACCCAACTTAGTGTCATCCGCAAATTTGGAGATATTACCTTTAATCCCCTCGTCTAAATCATTAATGTACAGTGTAAACAGCTGGGGCCAGCACAGAATCTTGCGGTACCCCACTAGTCACTGCCTGCCATTCTGAAAAGTCCCCATTTACTCCTACTCTTTGCTTCCTGTCTGACAACCAGTTCTCAATCCATGTCAGCACACTACCCCCAATCCCATGTGCTTTAACTTTGCACATTAATCTCTTGTGTGGGACCTTGTCGAAAGCCTTCTGAAAGTCCAAATATACCACATCGACTGGTTCTCCCTTGTCCACTCTACTGGAAACATCCTCAAAAAATTCCAGAAGATTTGTCAAGCATGATTTCCCTTTCACAAATCCATGCTGACTTGGACCTATCATATTACCTCTTTCCAAATGCACTGCGATGACATCCTTAATAATTGATTCCATCATTTTACCCACTACCGATGTCAGGCTGACCAGTCTGTAATTCCCTGTTTTCTCTCTCCCTCCTTTTTTAAAAAGTGGGGTTACATTGGCTACCCTCCACTCCATAGGAACTGATCCAGAGTCAATGGAATGTTGGAAAATGACTGTCAATGCATCCACTATTTCCAAGGCCACCTCCTTAAGTACTCTGGGATGCAGTCCATCAGGCCCTGGGGATTTATAGGCCTTCAATCCCATCAATTTCCCCAACACAATTTCCCGACTAATAAGGATTTCCCTCAGTTCCTCCTCCTTACTAGACCCTCCGACCCCTTTTATATCCGGAAGGTTGTTTGTGTCCTCCTCAGTGAATACCGAACCAAAGTACTTGTTCAATTGGTCCGCCATTTCTTTGTTCCCCGTTATGACTTCCCCTGATTCTGACTGCAGGGGACCTACGTTTGTCTTTACTAACCTTTTTCTCTTTACATATCTATAGAAACTTTTGCAATCCGTCTTAATGTTCCCTGCAAGCTTCTTCTCGTACTCCATTTTCCCTGCCCTAATCAAACCCTTTGTCCTCCTCTGCTGAGTTCTAAATTTCTCCCAGTCCCCGGGTTCTCTGCTATTTCTGGCCAATTTGTATGCCACTTCCTTGGCTTTAATGCTATCCCTGATTTCCCTTGATAGCCACGGTTGAGCCACCTTCCCTTTTTTATTTTTACGACAGACAGGAATGTACAATTGTTGTAGTTCATCCATGCGGTCTCTAAATGTCTGCCATTGCCCATCCACAGTCAACCCCTTCAGTATCATTCGCCAATCTATCCTAGCCAATTCACGCCTCATACCTTCAAAGTTACCCTTCTTTAAGTTCTGGACCATGGTCTCTGAATTAACTGTTTCATTCTCCATCCTAATGCAGAATTCCACCATATTATGGTCACTCTTCCCCAAGGGGCCTCGCACAACGAGATTGCTAATTAATCCTCTCTCATTACACAACACCCAGTCTAAGATGACCTCCCCCCTAGTTGGTTCCTCGACATATTGGTCTAAAAAACCATCCCTTATGCACTCCAGGAAATCCTCCTCTACCGAATTGCTTCCAGTTTGGTTAACCCAATCTATGTGCATATTAAAGTCACCCATTATAACTGCTGCACCTTTATTGCACGCACCCCTAATTTCATGTTTGATGCCCTCCCCAAATGCAAATGCAAAAGAGCATGCCAGGAGCAGCACCAGGCGTACCTAAAGACGAGGTTCCAACCTGGGGAACACAGGACTACATGCATGATAAACAGCAGAAGCAGTATGCTATAGATAGAGCAATCAATGGATCAAATCAGAGCTCTGCAGTCCTGCCATATCCAGTCATGAAAGGTGCTGGACAATTAATCAACTAACGGGAGGAGGAAGCTCCATTAATATCCCTATCCTGAACGACGGTGGAGCCTAGCACGTGTGCAAAAGACAAGGATCAAGCATGTGTAACCAACTTCCACCAGAAGTGCTGAGTGGACAATCCATGTCAGCCATCTCCTGAGGTCCCCACCATCAAAGAAGCTAGTCTTCAGCTGGATCTGGACAAAATTCAGGCTTGGGCTGATAAGTGGCAAGTACCACTCACGCCACACAAGTGCCAGGCAATGACTGTCTCCAACAAACGAGAATCTAACCACTACCCCTTGACATTCAACAACATAACCATCGCCGAATCCCCCTTCATCAACATCCTGAGGGTCACCATTGACCAGAAACATAACTGGACCAACTACATAAATACTGTGGCTACAAGAGCAGGTTAGAAGATGGGTATTCTGCAGCAAGCGTCTCAGCTCCTGACTCCCAAAAGCCTTTCCACCATCTGCAAGGCACAAGTCAGGAGTGTCCACTTGCCTGGATGAGTGCAGTTCCAACAGTGCTCAAGAAGCTTTAAACCATCCAGAACAAAGCAGCCCACTTGATTGGCACTCCATCCATTACCTTAAACATTCGCTACCTCCACCACCGACGTACATTGGCTGCAGTGTGTACCATCTACACGATGCTCTGCAGCAACTCGTCAAAGCTTCTTCGGCAGCACCTCCCAAACCCACGACCTCTACCACCTACAAGGAAAACATCCTCCAGGTGCATGGGAGCACATCACCTGCCAGTTCTCCTCCAAGTCACACACCATCCTGACTTGGAAATATATCGCCGTTCCTTCATCGTCACTTGGTTAAAACCCTGGAACTCCCTTCCTAACAGCACTGTGGGAGTACATTCACCACACAGGCTGCAGTGGTCATTTTCAGGTTTGCATACTGTAACTAGTGGGGTGCCACTGGGATCAGTGCTGGGGCCTCAACTATTTACAATTTATATTAATCATTTGGATGAAGGGAACGAGTGTAACGGAGCAAATTTGCTGATGATACAAAGATAGGTGGGAAAGCAAGTTGTGAGGAGAATGCAAAGAATCTACAAAGGGATATAGATAGGGCAAGTGAGTGGGCAAAAATTTGGCAGGTGGACTATAATGTGGGAAAATGTGAGGTTATCCATTTTGGAAGGAAAAATAAAAAAGCAAATTATTATTTAAATGGGGAGCGATTACAAAATGCTTTAGTACAGAGGGATCTGGGGGTTTTTGTACATAAAATGCAAAAAATTTAGCATACAGGTACAGCAAGTAATCAGGAAGGCAAATGGAATGTTGGCCTTTAGTGTAAGGGGGATTGAGTCTAAAAGTAGGGAAGTCCTGCTCCAACTGTACAGGGTATTGGTGAGACCACACCTGGAGTACTGCGTACAGTTTTGGTCTTCGTTTTTAAGGAAGGATATACTTGCATTGGAGGCAGCTCAGAGAAGGTTCAAGAGGTTGATTCCTGAGATGAAGGGGTTGTCTTATGAAGATAGGATGAGCAGGTTGAGCCTATACTCATTGAAGTTTAGAAGAATGAGAGGTGATCTTATTGAAACAAAAAAGATTCTGAGGGGGTTTGACAGGGTAGATGCAGAGAGGCTGTTTCCCCTCGTGGGGAAATCTAGAACAAAGGGGCATAGTTTCAGAATAAGGGCTCACCAATTAAAAACAGAAATGAGGAGGAATTTCTTCTCTCAAACGGCCGTCAATCTTTTGAAGTCTCCACCCCAGAGAGCTGTGAAGGCTGGGTCTTTGAATATATTTAAGGTGGAGATAGACAGATTTTTGAGTGATAAGGGAGTCAAGGGTTATAGGGAGCAGGCGGCAAAGTGGAGTTGAGGCCAGGATCAGATCAGCCATGGTCTTATTCAATGGCAGAGCAGGCTCGAGGGGCCAAATGGTCTACTCCTGCTCCTATTTCTTCTGTTCTTATGCTTCAAGAAGGCAGCTCACTAGTTCCTATACAAGGGCAATTAAGGATGGTCAATAAATCCTGGCCTTGCCAGGCAGTGACGAACTTAAGAAAAAAAATCATATTGCTACTTTTTTTTTATTATACTTGTCCGTGGCAAGGCCAGCATTGATTGCCCATCACTAATTGCCCTTGAGAAGGTGGTGGTGAGCCGCCTTTCAGAGAGCATTGCTGTGGGTCTGGAGTCAAATATAGGCCCAGACTGGATCAGGACAGCAGATTTCCTTCCCTAAACAACATTCGTGAACCAGATGACAACCCAGTAATTTCATGGTCCCCATTACTGACACGAGCTTTTTATTCCAGATTTATTTAATTAACTGAATTTAAATTCCCCAGCTGCCATACTGAAATTGGAAGTCACATCTCCAGATTATTAATGCAGACCTCTGGATTACTAGTCCACTATGCTCCCATACCAATATTATAGATAATATTTTGTGATGTGTTCAATCACCTGGATTGTGCTGGACTCCATCATGCAACAAGATGAGGGCTACTTGTTGCTACGAGGATATTTACAGCAGTTGGCTATCTTAGATTGCCTGAGTGCAGCAAAGGGAGAACATTGATACAGGGAGGAACATAACCCTGTACCAGAGACTAGTTTTCCTCCTCCTTATGTTAATTAGTTTTGTTTGTGTTGCCTTATCTGCATTAAGTGTGGTTCTGTTTTTGGGCTATTTGTTGAATCTACTTATGGCCGAAGTGCTTTACATCCTATTCAATATTATTTGAAGTATGGTCACTTGTGTAACTTCGGAAACATGGCAGCCAATTTGCACACAGCAAGCTCCCACAAGCAGCAACAACACAATGACCAAATAAAAGAAACATAGGGCTCAAGTTTCAGACCCCCGCTGGAACGGCGCACATCGGAGAGGCCCGCCTAATTTGTAGAACAAAAGTTGCGCCGAATACTACTTACCTTGCGATTCTCCGATAGCTGTGGGCCTGTTTGCAGCTGGGTGCGGAGCAGCAAGAGCTGCTGGAGGCGGAGCTACAGCCCTGCGCCAAAAACAGTGCCGGCAGCTGTGCGCGTGCGCAGTAGCTCCCGGCCCTCCCAGCGCGTCCTGTCTCCGGGATGATGACCCTATCCCAGGCCGAAGAGACGTCGCCCCTATCCCGGGCCGAGTGGCCTGACGGATACTACCTCATCGGCGGGGCCCTCCTGCCTGGCCTCTCGCTGGGGGCGGGCCCCGCCCAAAATCCTGCGAAGTCGTCCTTGGAACCAGCGTCGTCGATGGAGGTGGGGCCCGTTCAGCCCCCCTGCCCCTCATCTCCCCCCCCTCCCAATCCTCTTCCCCTCCCCCTCCTCTCCCACTCCCCCTCCTCCCCCCTCCTCTCTCTCCTCCCCCTCATCTCCCCCCTCACCCTCCTCTCCCTGCTCCCCCTCCTCTCTTCCTCCTTCCTCCCCCCCTTTCAGCCCCCCCCCTCCCTCCCCCCTTTCAGTCCCCTCCCTCCAATTAAGATGCCCCCGCGGTTCAGCCCACTCTGCTCCCGCCCCTCCCCCTCCTCTCCCCCCTCCACCTCCTCTCCCTTCTCTCCCTCCCTCCCTACCTCAGCCGTTCAGCCCCCCCTCATTCCCCCTTCCGTTCAGCCACCCTTTCAGCACCCCCCTCCATCCCCATTAAGCCCCCCCGCCCGGTTCAGCCCCCTCCTCTCCCTCCCTCCCACTCCTCTCCCCCACTTCCCATCCTCTCCACTCCCCTCCCCCCTGCCCCTCCTCCCCCTTCCGCTGCCCCCCTCCCCGTCCTCTCCCCTTCCTCTCCCCCATTCCCTTCCTCTTCCCCTCCCCCTCCTCTCCTCCTCTTCCCTCCCTCGCCCCCCACAATTCAGCACCCCTCCCTAGCCCCCACGTTCAGCCCACCTCTCCCTCCCCCCTGTTCAGCCCCCGTCCTCCCTCCCCTCCCCCTCCCCGCCCTCCTCTCCAACCCCTTCCCCTACTCCCCCGTCACCCCCTCCTCTCCCCCCTTACTCCGCTCCTACCCTCCTCTCCACCCCTCCCCACTTCTCCCCCCTCCTCCACCACCATCGCCCCCGTTCAGCCCACCTCACCCCCACATTCAGCACCCCCTCCCCATCCTCTCCCCCTTGTACAGCACCCCGCCCGCTCCACTCCCCCCTCCCTTCCTCTCCGTCCCCCCTCCTCTCCTCTCCCCATCTCCTCCTCTCCTCCCCTCCCCCTCCTCTCCCCCCTCTCCTCTCCCCTCTCCTCCCCTCCTCTCCTCTCTCCCCCTCCTACCCCTCCTCTCCCCCCCCTCCTTTTCTCTCCCACCTCTCCCCCTCCCCTCTCCACCCCCCTCCCCTCTCCTCTCTCTCCTCCTCTCCCCCTCCCCCTCCCCTCTCCTCTCTCCCCTCCACCTCCCCTCTCCCCCGACCCCCCCTCTCCTCCCCCACCACCCGCCCCCCCTCTCTCCCACCCCGCCCCTCTCTCCCTCCCCCAACCCGTCGCTGTCAGAAACACAGAGAGACAGAGACAGAGAGAGAAACACTGGGTGGGGTCCCGTTCCTGCATGCTGTTGGAGGGCTCCTGGTGCTGAAGTCGGTGAGTAGAAAGTTAATTTTTTATTTATTGATTGATTTTTTATTATTTTTTTAATTTTTAATTTTTAATTTTTTTTGATTGATTTCTTGATTTATTTATCATTTATTATTGATGATGGCTCTTTATTTGTAAAAGTGAAGTGTTTAATGCTTGTAATCTCCGCCCCCCCCCCCCACCATCTCTCGTTCCTGGCACCTGATTTATAAGTGTAGGCAAGGTTTTTCTGAGCGTACAAAAATCTACACTTACTTGCAATTTCTAAGGTGCTCTATTCTAAACTAATTACTCCAAAAACATAGGAGTAACTCAGGCTGAAACTTGAGCCCATAGAAACATAGAAAATAGGTGCAGGAGTAGGCCATTCGGCCTTTCGAGCCTGTACCGCCATTCAATATGATCATGGCTGATCATTCAACCTAAGTACCCCACCTCAACCTTCTCTCCATACCCCTTGATCCCTTTAGCCGTAAGGGCCACATCTAACTTCCTTTTGAATATATCCAACGAACTGGACTCAACAACTTCTTGTGGTAGAGAATTCCACAGGTTCACACCTCTCTGGGTGAAAAAGTTTCTCCTCATCTCGGTCCTATATGGCTTACCCCTTATCCTTAGACTGTGTCCCCTGGTTCTGGACTTCCCCAACATCGGGAACATTTTTCCAGCATCTAACCTGTCCAGTCCCGTCAGAATTTTAAACGTTTCTATGAGATCCCTTCTCATTCTTCTAAATTCTAGTGAGTATAAGCCTAGCCGATCCAGTCTTTCCTTATATGTCAGTCTGCCATCCCGGGAATCAGTCTGGTAAACCTTCACGAATCTGCTTTTAGTGATATTAGTTGAGGTATCATTATTGGCCAGGACACCAGGGATAACTCCCCTGCTCTTTTTCAAAATAGTGCCATGAATCATTTAAGTTCAACTGGGAGGGCAGTCAGTTTAATGACTTAACTGCAAGGCGACATCTCCAGCAGCGCAGAAGTTAGACTAGGTGTGTCTTACAGAAGAGAGATGTCGATAAACAAAGAGTTTATATTTGAAGAATTTTAAGTATAGACGTTGGGCTTCATGTTTGACCAAACATATTCCTGACAAATCTTAATCAATACTGATGTGTAGGCCAGTTCTGCTCGCTCAAGAACTTGGCTAATTACATTTCAAGACCATCCCTCAAGCATTCCTGATTCATTGTCCACTTCCTAATCACTGGATATTAGCTTGAATACTGCAAGATTTCAGTTTGGCTCAATTGGAAGCATTCATGCCTCTGAGATAGACAACCGTGGGTTTGATTTCCACTTCAGAAGCACATAATCTAGGTTGATCTTTTAATGCAGCAGGGAGATGAGATGGTAAACCTCCGAAAGACCTCCTTAAACTACATGAAGAAGAGTAGAAAGTTCTGGTGCACTAGCCATCATTCCTCAATCAACCACACACCAAATTAGCGGCGTCTTCATTTTGTTGATATGTGTGAGACTTTACTGTTGATAAAATGGCTGATTATTTTTTTCTTGCACCTCTTATTGTTTAAGGGTGCTGGGGAAGACGACAGTTGAGTTGGTAGAAAGACTTCAGAAACTTGCACCGCCTAGTGGCCAGAGCCTGCAATGCTAGTGTGACTGTTGACATTGTAAAACTGAATGAGAAATGAAGATAGGACAATTTAAAATGGCTTCATGTTGACACAAAAGCATGCCAACAAATCATGAGAGCTGGAAGTAAGGTTTGTGCATAAGAAGTGTGTGCCCAATACAATATTTTTAATCATATATAGTTTGATGCAGCTCATGCCAACATTGCCATGTGATAGGCCCAGAGCCATGCACGTGGCAAATAACTATGTAGATTGTATATGCATTGAAACCAACAGCATTCTTTGCCTAGTTTGGGATTTTGCATCGTGCATGCCATAATAGGTCTAGTCTGTACTGAGAAACTAACAGGAGGAGGTCAACCTTTTAATGGAGACATTGGGGGTGAATTGCCCCGCGCCCAATTTGATTAAATGAGCATTTAACACCCTTCGAGATGGGTAGCTAAATGTCCCGGAATTGGGATCTTGGAATCAAAAAAATCCATTGGACGGTATGGGAGACGTGACTTGCCTCCGCGGGGCGGAAGCTCATCGGGGCGCTGATGATGTCAGCGTGTTGAGGTGTCACAACGTCTCTCCCCTTCTTTTAACGGGGAGGGTCTCTGCGAACTATGCAAGCTGCTTTCCTGGTACCCACAGGGCCACCAGAGAGGGTTTCGGCTGGGCCAGTGGGACAAGAGGGGGTGCTGGGACAAGAGGGGGCAATTTCCCCCGCGGGGCAAGAAGGGATCGGCGCGCATGGCGATGATGTCACCGCCGTGTGTGCCACGGCCTGGGGCAAAAACTACGGGGAGTCACCCGCCATCACATGGGGGCAATTCCGGCCGGGTCGCTTCTGCTGCCTGCCCCCCGGGTGAAAAGTCCTTATTGCCCGGTTAGCACGGGAGGCGCTAAAGGGCCCTTCGGAAAGGGGCAATTTCGGTCCCATTATTTACGAAGTGAGAACTCTGCATTTGAACACCGTAGGTAATTGATGGCCAAAGATCCTGGCATACAAAACCAAATTACCAAACAAGGGTTATGGGGGCCTGGAACTCACTGCCTGGAAGGGTGGTGGATGCAGAAACCCTCATCACATTTGAAAATGCTTGGATGGGCACTTAAAGTGCCATAACCTGTAGGGATACGGACCTAGAGCTGGTAATTGGGATTAGACTGGATAACCTCTTGTTGGCCGGTGCAGATATAATGGTAAGTACTGCAGGGAATCGAGCATGGCCAGGGTGATCCCCTGGACTAGTGTCGATTACCTGGATGGGTCGGAGAGGAATTTTCCCAGATTTCTTTTCCCAATTGGCCTGGGTTTTTTATCTGGTTTTTAGCCTCTCCCAGGGGATCACATGGCTCCGGTTGGGGTGGAGTGTAGAATGTTTTCGGAGGGGTGTCGCAGTTGTGTGAGGCACACTGGTTGGGCCGGGTGCTCTTTGCCTTTCTGCCATTGTTCATTGTTGATAGGTTTATATGTAGCCTTCAGGGCTGCTGACCGAGGGCCGTGTGGCTCTTTTTCGGCCGGCATGGACACGATGGGCCGAAATGGCCTCCTTTTGCGCTGTAGATTTCTATGTTTCTATGCTTCTATGTTCTATGTGCCCATTCCTGATCCCAATGGTAGATTCACTTCCATCCTCTCCACGTTCTCGCTGCCGCACAATTCGACGTTTTTATTCAGGGATAAACTGATGCCCACTTTGCAGCTGGCTAAGTAATCTCTTCATTACCCAGTAGAAATGGCTTCAGCGATGTTGCTCTCTCAAGTCTCCTCAGTGGCATTTCGAGGTTGCAGCCGCAAAATTGCAATCTAATTTCAGGCAGCTTTTGCATGTAATTGATCTTATAATTGAAGGTCCTTGAAAGAAATGCCTGTGAGAATCGTGTGATTTTTATTTTCTGTTTTACACCAGGGGATCTTATATTCATGACCTTTAAAACAAAAATGATTGCATGTCCTCCTCCTGGGTATTTGATTTGTTTTTATAAATATGCAGGGTGACCTGTGTCTCGACATAATGCAAAATATCATCTTTAATTGAACCTACATGCGTGACAAGATTCCTTTCCATTTGGAATGCTGCGTGACCTTTACCAATCGAACAAATAAACAAACAGGATAATACAGTAACTATCGCACTGCTGATTAATCCAATGAGTCCCAGCAGGAGTTGTGGCATCTGAAACACTTTTCACTTATGGTCTCATGCAGTAGAGAAAGAAAGAAAGGCTTGCATTTATATAGCGCCTTTCACAACCACCACATGTCTCAAAGCACAGTACAGCCAATGAAGTAAGTACTTTTGGGTGTAATCAGTGACTAATGGGGTACCGCAAGGTTCTGTGGTGGGGCCCCAGCTGCTTACGTTGTACATTAATGATTTAGACGAGGGGATTAAATGTAGTATCTCCAAATTTGCGGATGACACTAAGTTGGGTGGCAGTGTGAGCTGCGAGGAGGATGCTATGAGGCTACAGAATGACTTGGATAGGTTAGGTGAGTGGGTAAATGCATGGCAGATGAAGTATAATGTGGATAAATGTGAGGTTTTCCACTTTGGTGGTAAAAACAGAGAGACAGACTATTATCTGAATGGTGACAGATTAGGAAAAGGGGAGGTGCAACGAGACCTGGGTGTCATGGTACATCAGTCATTGAAGGTTGGCATGCAGGTACAGCAGGCGGTTAAGAAAGCAAATGGTATGTTGGCCTTCATAGCGAAGGGATTTGAGTACAGGGGCAGGGAGGTGTTACTACAGTTGTACAGGGCCTTGGTGAGGCCACACCTGGAGTATTGTGTACAGTTTTGGTCTCCTAACTTGAGGAAGGACATTCTTGCTATTGAGGGAGTGCAGCGAAGGTTCACCAGACTGATTCCCGGGATGGCGGGACTGACCTATAAGAAAGACTGGATCAACTGGGCTTGTATTCACTGGAGTTCAGAAGAATGAGTGGGGATCTCATAGAAACGTTTAGAATTCTGACGGGTTTAGACAGGTTAGATGCAGGAAGAATGTTCCCAATGTTGGGGAAGTACAGAATCAGGGGTCACACTCTAAGGATAAGGGGTAAGCCATTTAGGTCCGAGATGAGGAGAAACTTCTTCACCCAGAGAGTTGTGAACCTGTGGAATTCTCTACCACAGAAAGTTGTTGAGGCCAATTCACTAAATATATTCAAAAAGGAGTTAAATGTATTCCTTACTACTAGGGGGATCAAGGGGTATAGCGAGAAAGCAGGAATCGGGTACTGAAGTTGCATGTTCAGCCATGAACTCATTGAATGGCGGTGTAGGCTAGAAGGGCCGAATGGCCTACTCCTGCACCTATTTTCTATGTTTCTATCACTGTTGTAATGTAGGGAAGTGCAGGCAGCCAATTTGCGCACAAGCAAACTCCCACAAACAGCAATGTGACAATGACCAGATAATCTGTTTTTGTTATGTTGATCGAGGGATAAATATTGGCCAGGACACCGGGGATAACTTAGAAATAATGCCATGGGATCTTTTACATCTACCTGAGAGGGCAGACAGGGCCTCGGTTTATCATCTCATCTGAAAGATGGCATCTCCGACAGTGCAGCACTCCCTCAGCACTGCACTGGAGTGTCAGCCTCGATTTACGTGGTGAAGTCCCAGAAGTGGAACCTGAACTCACAACCTTCTGACCGAGGGAGCGAGTGTGCTACCCACTGAGCCACAGTGGACACCATTATTTTGAAGGTCATTTTCTGAACTTGTGCTATTGAAGAGAGCTTCGCCCACTGGGAGCACATATCATAAAATTCAGGTGGGAGCTTGGCATCATTCTCTGACCATTTAAGTTGGCGAATTATCCTCAGTTGAGTGCATACGCAGGAACATAGGAACCGGATTCGACCATTCAGCCACTTGAGCCTGTTCCGCCATTCAACTAGATCATGGCTGTGTCTTAACTTTACTTACCCACCGTACCCTAAGAAATAGGAGCAGGAGTAGGCCGTTTGGCCATCGAGCCTGCTCCTCCATTCAATAAGATCATGCTGATCTGATTTTGACCTCAGCCCAACTTCCCTGCCTGCTCTCCATAACTCTTGGCTCCCTTATTGTTCAAAAATCTGTCTATCTCCACCTGAAATATATTCAATGACCCAGCCTCCACAGCTCTCTGGGGTCGAGAATCCCATAGATTCATGACCCTCTGAGAGAAAAACTGCTCACCATTGCACAGTAATCTTCTGTGAGTTGGTGCCAGCGTTTCTTAATTTCTTTTGGTGAAACTTTTATGTGACCTCTGCTGATGTCCTGCTCGTGCCATCTAACCTCAATTGCCAAACATGTGCCCTTAAAGAAAAAGGGTGGGAATAACAATTCTAGAGCCCCCCTGGATATCTAGAGACTTACAGGGGAGGATAAAGAAAAAAAGGGAAGCTTATGTCATACACCAATGGCTAAATAATGTGGAATCTCTGGAGGAATATAGATAGTTCAGAGGTGAAATGAAAAAGGATATTAGGAATGCTAAGCGAGAGCATGAAAGAATCTTGGCAAGTAAAATCAAGGGAAACCCAAAGATGTTCTAGAAATATATTAAGAGCAAGAGGATAACTAAAGAAAGTTTAGGGCCTATTAGAGACCATGAGGGTAATCTGTGGGTGCAGGCGGAAAATGTGGGTATGGTTCTTAATGAAAACTTTGCCTCTGTTTTTACAAAGTAAAGGGGCAATGCCCATACTGCTATCGAGGAGGAGTGTGATATTCTGGATGAAATAAATATAGTGAGAGAGGAAGTATTAAGTGGTATAATAGCTTTGAACGTGGATCAGTCCCCAGGCCCGAATGAAATGCATCCCAGGCTGTTGAGTGCAGCAAAAGAGGAAATAGCAGAGGCCTTGACCATCATTTTCCAGTCCTCTTTGTATTCATGGTGCCGGAGGTTTGGAGAACTGCTAATGTAGTACCCTTGTTTAAGAAGGGAGAAAGGGATAGGCCAAGTAACTACAGGCCTGTCAGCCTAAACACAGTGGCGGAAAAATTATTGGAAAAAATCGTGAAAGACAGGATACATCTACATTTAGAAAGGCAAGGATTAATTAGGGACAGTCAGCATGGATTTGTTAAGGGAAGATCGTGTTTGTCTAACCTGATTGAATTTTTCGAGGAGGTAACCAGGTGGGTTGATGAGGGTAGTCCGTACGATGTAGTGTATATGGACTTTAGCAAAGCTTTTGATAAGCTCCCACATGGTAGACTGGTCACGAAGGTTAAAGCCCATGGGATCCAGGGCAAAGTGGCAAGTTGGATCTAAAATTGGCTTAGAGATGGGAAGCAAAGGGTAATGATTGATGGACGTTTCTGTGACTGGAAGGATGTTTCCAGTGGGGTTCCGCAGGGCTCAGTACTGGGTCCCTTGCTTTTTGTGGTATGCATCAATTAACTAGATTTGAATATAGGGAGTATGATTAAGAAGTTATAGATGGCACTAAAACTGGCTGTGTGGTTGATAATGAAGAGGAAAGTCATGGACTGTCGGAGAATATCAATCTGCTGGTCAGGTGGGCAGAACAGTGGAAAATGTAATTTCATTCGAAGAAGTGTGAAGTAATCTATTTGGGGAGAGTTAATAAGGAAAGGATATACACATTAAATGGTAGGCCACTTAGAAGTGTAATTGAACAAAGGGACCTTGGAGTGCTTGTCCACAGATCCCTGAAAGTAGCAGGCCTGGTGGATAAGATGGTTAAGAAGGCATATTGAATGCTTGCCTTTATTGGCCAAGGCATAGAATACAAGAGCAGGGAGGTTATGCTTAAATTGTATAATACACTGGTTAAGCCACAGCTGGAATATTGCGTGCAGTTCTGGTCGCTGTCTTATAGTAAGGACATGATTGCATTAGATAGGGTGCAGAGGAGATTTACTAGGATGCTGCCTGGAATGGAGAATCTTGGCTATGAGGATAGATTGGATAGGCTGGATTTGTTCTCATTGGAAGAGAGGAGGTTGAGAGGAGACCTCATTGAGGTGTATAAAATTTTGAGGGGCCTGGATATAGTGGATAGCAAGGGCCTATTTCCCTTGATGGAGGGGTCAATTACGAGGGGGCATAGTTTTAAGGTGGTTGGTGGAAGGTTTCGAGGGTATTTGAGGGGAAGCTTCTTCACGGAGAGGATTGTGGGGTTCTGGAACTCACTGCCTAGAAGGTAGGTAGAGGCTGAAACCATCACCACATTTAAAAGGCACTTGGATGGGCACTTGAAGTTTCGTGACCTGCAGGTAAGTGGGATTAGACTGGATAACCTGTTGTTGGCTGGCGTAGATACAATGGTAAGTACTTCAGGGAATCTAATACAGCCAGAGTGATCTCCTGGACTAGTTTCTATCACCTGGATGGGTTGGAGAGGAATTTTCCCAGATTTTTTCCCCAATTGGCCTGGGTTTTTATCTGTTTTTTTGTCTCTCCCAGGAGATCGCATGGCTCCGGGTGGGGTGGAGTTTAAAATATTGCGATGCATGGGGGTCACAGTTGTGTGGGGCAGACTGGTTGGGCCGGATGCTCTTTGCCTGTCCGCCATTGTTCATTGTTCTGAGGTTTTTATGTAACCTTTAGGGCTGCTGACCGAGGGCCATGCTGCTCTTTGTCGGCCGGCGTGGACACGATGGGCCTAAATGGCCTCCTTCTGCGCTGTAAATTTCTATGTGTCTATGTTTCTAAACTTCTTCACTCAGAGTGTGGTGAATCTTTGGAATTCTCTACCCCAGAGAGCTGTGGAATCTCAGTCTTTGAGTATATTCAAGACAGATATTGATAGATTTTTGGATATGTCACGTATGTACATGCTGTTTGTAGCCACCAGATGGCGTCATTGCTGGAGGCCACAGAGCAGCACGCACGTGGTGCTGCTCTGGTATAAAAGGCCAGCCATTTTGTGAGTGAGTCACTTTGGGACTAAATAAAGCACAGGCAAGGTCGTACCTTGCTCAGTTAAACAGTGCTCAGTTTGAACCTTTATTGCATACACAACATTTGGCGACAAGAATACAAGAACCATTGTTTGCAAAATGAGCACGATTGGATCTTTGGAGCAATTCATGGAGGGAGAAGATTGGGCAGACTTTGTGAGCCGTTTGAACCAGTACTTTGTGGCCAACAAAATGAAAGGAGCCGACGATGCAGATCGGCCCTGGGCCGTGTTCCTCACTGTGTGCGGTTCAAAGATCTACGGTCTGATAAAGAATCTACTCATGCCTAGTGATCCAACAGAGAAAACGTACGAGGAGTTGTGTACATTGGTACAGGAGCACCTCAATCCAGTCGACGGCATCATCATCTCGAGATACAGGTTTTATACACACGTTCAATCGGAGGGCCAGAGCGCGGCGGAATTCGTTGCCAACCTTAGATATCTAGCCGGACCGTGCAAATTCGGGATGGGGTTGGCAGTCATGCTGCGGGACTTCTTTGTTATCGGTAACAACCACGAGGTGATCCTGCGCAAACTTCTGGCAGTGGAGGAATTGCATTTAAAAAGGGCCATCATGATCGCTCAATCATGTATGACGACGGACGGGAGTTTAAAGTAAATTTCTGTGAAGAACCGAACCTCAGCAAGTACTGTAAATGTGATTGATTCGGCGTTCAACAGAGCGTCACATGGCAGGGCCTATCCGGCTGTGTTCACGAATGCTTTGATGTTCGGCAGAACGGCACATGGCAGCGTTCGTGAAAACTATGGCTGCCCAAAGTCCGTCAGCGGGAATGTATCCGACTTCTCCGTGTTGGCGTTGCGGGGAAAATTATCGGCACCAGCAGTGCCGATTTAAGCAATATAGTTGCAAAGGCTGTCTGAGAGTAGGGCATCTCCAGCGCACGTGTCCGCAGATCAACAAGTGAGCTATGTCACACCACGTGGAGGATGAGAGTCAGACTAGCACGGATCCGGATACGCAATCCGAGATGTTAGAGGAGGAAGTGTATGGACTGTACTCTTTCATAACCAAGAGTGAACCAATTTTGATTAACGTGAAATTTAACGGGATACCGGTATCAATGGAACTGGACACAGGAGCGAGTCAATTGATCATGAATGAGAGGGCATTTAATAAGCTGTGGGATACTAAAACTGCGAGGCACAGGCTGAGCCCTGTTAATACCAAGCTGCGCACGTACACCAAAGAACTGATAAAGGTGATTGGCAGTGCACAAATTAATGTGTCGTATAACGGTGCGGTTCACGAGTTACCGCTGTGGATTGTTTCAGGCAATGGCCCAACGCTGCTCGGCAGGAGCTGGTTGGAGAAAATCAGATGCGACTGGAACGACATAAAGGGATTGTCATCGGAGGAAGATACATGTGTCCAAGCATTGAACAAGTTCCTCTTGCTGTTCGAACCGGGTATCGGCAATTTCATGGGAGCCAAGGTGCAGATCCACTTGGACTCAGATTCAAGACCCGTCCATTATAAAACTCGGGCAATGCTGTATATGATGAGTGAAAAACTCAAAATTGAACTGGACAGACTCCAGAGTGAAGGAATCATATCACAGGTCGAAGTTAATGAATGGGCCAGCCCCATTGTCCCGGTGCTGTAAAGAGATGGCACAGTCAGAATCTGTGGAGACTACAAGGCTACGAACAACAGGGTTTCTAAACAAGATCAGTACCTGTTACCGAAGGCTGATGACTTGTTTGCAACACTAGCCGGAGGGAAGTCGTTCACAAAACTGGACTTGACGTCGGCCTATATGACCCAGGAGTTGGTCGAGATGTCGAAGAGTCTTACGTGCATTAACACGCACAAAGGATTGTTAATTTACCACAGGTGCCGGCTGCAGCAATATTGCAGAGGAATTTGGAAAATCTACTGAAGTCCGTTCCCAGGACCGTCGTGTTCCAAAATGACATCCTGATCACCGGTCATGACTCGAAGGAACATCTGAACAATGTGGAAGAGGTTCTACTGCGTTTGGATAGAGTGGGACTCAGACTTAAACGCTCGAAGTGAGTCTTCATGGCACCGAAGGTCGAATTCCTCAGGAGGAAAATTGCCGCTGATGGCATCAGACCTACTGACGTGAGAACCAAAGCCATCAAGAATGCACCCAAGCCGCAGAACGTGACGGAGCTGCATTCGTTCCTGGGTCTACTCAACTACTTTGGGAATTTTCTACCTAAATTGAATACCTTACTTGAACCACTGCACATGCTATTGAGAAAAGGCAACAACTGGGTGTGGGGCGCATTACAAGACAGAGCTTCAGAGAAAGCCACCAATCTGCTTTGCTCAAACAAGCTGCTTGTACATTATGACCCATGTAAATGTTTAGTTTTGGCCTGTGACGCATCGTCATATGGAATTGGTTGTGTGTTACAACAAGCCAATGAGTCGGGGAAACTTCAACCTGTCGCGTATGCATCCAAAAGTTTGTCTAAAGCAGAAAGAGCCTACTGTATGGTAGAAAAAGAAGCTTTAGCATGTGTGTACGGTGTTAAAAAGATTAATCAATACCTGTTCGGTCTGAGGTTCGATTTAGAGACCGATCACAGGCCGCTCATTTCATTGTTTTCCGAGAGCAAAGGTATCAATACCAACACTTCATCCCGCATCCAAAGGTGGGCGCTGAAATTATCTGCCTATGATTATGTCAGTCACCACAAACCTGGCACAGAGAATTGTGCCGATGCTTTAAGCTGGTTGCCGTTGCCCACACCAGAGGTGGAAACGGCAAAACCGGCAGATCTAATGTTAATCATGGATGCTTTTGAAAGTGAAGGCACCCTGTCACGGCTCAACAAGTTAGGACCTGGACCAGCCAGGACCCGATATTATCGGTGGTAAAGGGTTTCATCCTCAAAGGGGATTAGTCAGCCATACCTAAGCAAATGTACGAGGAGGCCAAAGCGTATAATCGTCGCAAGGACATACTGTCTATTCAAGCAGATTGCATATTGTGGGGCAATCGTGTTGTAATGCCCAAGGAAGGGAAAGAGAAGTTTGTGCATGAGTTATACAGCACACATCCTGGTATAGTGATGATGAAGGCCATCGTCAGGTCCCATATATGGTGGCCAGGAATTGATTCTGAGCAGGAAGCATGCGTGCATCAGTGCAACACCTGTATACTCAGCAAAGCACCAGCAGAATCGCTGCAGAGTCTGTGGTCATGGCCATCCAAACCTTGGTCCAGGATCCATGTAGATTTTGCAGGTCACTTCCTGAGCAAGATGTTTTTAGCGGTGGTGGATGCTTATTCAAAGTGGATAGAATGCATAATCATGTCATCCAGCACATCCACGCCAACCATAGAGAATCTCAGTGTTATGTTCGCGACACATGGTCTGCCTAGCACAGTAGTGAGCGACAATGGGTTGTGCTTCACTAGTCAGGAGTTTCCGGAGTTTGTGAAACTTAATGACATAAAACATGTAAGGTCAGCACTGTTCAAGCCTGCGTCCAATGGGCAAGCAGAACGTTCAGTACAAATTATCAAGCAAAGCATGAGGAGAGTTACCCAAGGGTCACTGTAGACCCGCTTGTCATGCATACTGCTGAGTTACAGGACAAGACCCCACACACTCACAGGGGTCTCGCCTGCTGAACTCATGATGAAAAGAGGTCTTAAGCCGAAGTTATCGCTTGTACACTCGGATTTAATTAATCATGTTGAATACAGAAGACACAGTCAACAAGGGTACCATGATTGCGCAACTGTGTCACGTGAGATTTCTGTTAATGATCCAGTATATATGTTGAATTATGGTTAGGGTCGCAAATGGATCGCTGGTACGGTCATGGTGAGGGCAATGGAGTATTTGTTATTAAGCTCAAGAATGGGAAAACTTGCAGGAAACACATGGATCAAACAAAGCTGAGGCACACAGATGAGCCAGAGCAGTCGGACGAAGAAACCGTCGATGACCAACCAACCTACCAGCAGCCTTCAGCGGACTCGAGGGTCATCAGTGAACCCGGAATTTTCATTATGGACTTGTTCAATAAAAATGGACTTGCAATTCCTGACATGGCCACTGCCACCCCCAACAAGTCAGTCATCCAGCCACTAGCCACAACAGACTCCGCACATTCACCCAAGGCCGGAATCGAACTGAGACGGTCAACCCGCGAGCGTAAAGCACTGGATCATCTCAACTTGTGAAAGACGGTGATAAGATTTCAGAGGAGGGTATTGTCATATATGTACATGCTGTTTGTAGCCACCAGATGGCGTCATGGTTGGAGGCCACTGAGCAGCACGCACATGGTGCTCTGATATAAAAGGCCAGCCATTTTGTGAGTGAGTCACTTTGGGACTATATAAAGCACAGGCAAGGTCGTACCTTGCTCAGTTAAACAGTACTCAGTTTAACCCTTTATTGCATACGTAACAGGATATTAAGGGAATCAAGGGCTATAGGGACAGTGCAGGAAAGTGTCGTTGAGGTGGAAGATCAGCCATGATTGCATTGAATGGCGGAGCCGACTCGAGGGGCTGAATGGCCTACTTCAATTTTTAATTCTGATGATCCAATGCACCTCCTCCATCTCCTGAAAGTTCTTAGAAAGGGTTAAGTTCGAGAGGTGCCTATCAATGCCGTGAGATGTTACCGACTGCAAACTCTGACATGTTCTTGCACTGTTCATTCACATTCCCGCTCAACCTTGCCCACTGTCCAGCTTTCATGCGAGTAAGCATCGTTGCTACTTGCATTCATTTGGAAATGTTTTGGCTTCAAGGCCAGTGAAACAAAGTAAAGCAAAGAGGAGCTTTCAACTCCTGGGCGTCAGTCCGGGCTCTCAGTGTCCTATCTGAATCTGTGTGCCTACTGACAGTGATTGACAGCCCATAAATAGATGCGCATTTTATGTACAGATGTGGGCAGCATGCCTGCACACTGAGAGCAAATGGGGAAAAATGGTCTGAAACTGCTTGATGTCTTTTTTATTTCTCTCCGAGAACATTCATGCATCATGGATCTCCAGGGGACAGTCTGCACGATCTCGACTCAATCTTATTGAAACGTGCACAATTCTTACAGAGTTTGACAGGGTAGATGCAGAGAGGATGTTTCCTCTGGCTGGGGAGCCTAGAACCAGAGGTCACAGTCTCAAAATAAGGGGTCGGCCATTTAGGGCAGAGATGAAGAGAAACTTCTTCACTCAGAGGGTGATGAATTTTTGGAATTCTCTACCCCAGAGGGCTGTGGATGCTCAGTCATTGAGTAAATGCAAGACAGAGACCAATAGATTTTTGAATATTAAGGAAACCAATGGATATAGGAAGAGTGCAGCAAAGTGGAGTTTAGGTAGAAATCAGGCATGATCATATTGAATGGCGGAACAGGTTCAAGGGGCCAAATGGCCTACTCCTGCTCCTATTTCTTATGTTCTTAGGGCTTCTTTTAGAAAATCAATTGTGCTGCTAACTTTCATCTTCAGGAGTCAACAGAACTGCTGAACTGTGAGGGTTTGCTAATTCTACTGTCTCTTAGTATGCCTTGAGTGGATAAAAATAACTTTAAAATTCTCTTTGTGATATATTCACAGAGCATAGCACTCACAGCTCCTAACATGGCAGGCAGATCTCTCGGAAGCCTCCGGAAATCTGCCTGGTTCTGTTTATTATTAACCCTGCACTTGCAGTAAACAATTTGTCCAGATCCACAGTGTGGAGCTACAAACATTACAAGCTAACAGACATTACACTTCTCCCTCCTTAATGAAGAAGTTATGATAACAAACATCATACATAACTTTCATAACACAGGATAAAACTTACTTTTTTTCCATATTTACAAATGTAACTTTGCCACTTGTTTTCTGTTTCGAAGAGAATACCTTCACTCTCGAACAGAACCTTCCAAACATGGTGTCGAATCTAAACTCATTCGAGGCTCATCCTGAGGAACATTTTCCTCCACGGAATTTCTTTGATTTTCATTTGAACTCACTCTAACTTCAGGCTCTTTGTTTTCCTGACTTGGACGCAGACTTTCATTCTGATTCTCTCCTGGATTTGTTTCCAGTACATTGGATTTAGGATTTGCTACTGGTGTATCAAAACTATCTGATGAGTCAGAAATAATTGAATTATTCCCACCTTCAACTCCTTCCATGTCTGTAGGTAAAATATGTTCAATATGAACAAACCTAACCTGTCCGTTATCAAATATCTTTACCAAATCAGTGCGAGGACCACATATCTTCACCACTCTTCCTAGTAACCACTTTAACCATTTATGGTGATGGTTTTTCACTCTCACCTTCTGGCTTAATTTCACACTTCTCTCTTTTACTCTACCTCTATCATGATTCTCTTTCTGTCTTAATTGTGTCTCTTCTATGGACTGTGCCAAATTTGGCTTTAACAATGTGAATCTGGTTCGAGGCTGTTGTTTGAGAAACAACTCTGCTGGTGTTCTACCAGTAGTTGTATGAGGAGTATTTCGATATGTAATCAAAAGATTAGCCAATTTGTGATCCAATGACAACTGTTGTTTCCTTGGATTTGGATCTAACATTTGTTTTATGAGGGCACGTTTTACAATTTGTGCAGTGCGCTCTGCTGCACCATTCGAAGCAGGATGGTATGGTGGAACCTTGGTATGTTTCACACCATTTTTGCTCGTGAATTGTGCAAATTCTTCTGAACGAAATTGTGGTCCATTATCCGAAACAATCTCTTCAGGGAGGCCCAATGAAGAAAATAATTTTCATAAAATGTCCAATGTTTTACTTGTTCTTATTTTCCACATTGGAAACACCTCAACCCGCTTCGAATGGCTATCAATCACAATGAACAATTGTTGTCCTTCTAACTCAGCAAGATCAATATGTAGCCTTTGCCACACCCTGGGAGGCCATTTCCATGGCTGTTATGGGACTGGTGGTGGTTGCTTGCTTACCGATTGACACGTCATACACTGACTCACGATGTACTCTATATCTTTATCAAGACCTGGCCACCATAAATAACTGCGTGCAAAACTCTTGGTCAAGCACATTCCCAGGTGCTGGTCATGGAGGTCTGCTAATAATTTGGACCTGAATTTATTTGGTACAACCACTCTTGCACCCCACATGATACAATCTTTATCGACTGATAATTCATTCCTACGAATGAAGAATGGATGTGTATCTTTGTCTGTTACCTGGTTTGGCCATCCATTTGCAATATATTCATACACCTTTGACATCACTGGGTCGCGTTCGGTTGCTCTACCAATCTCTTCAGCTGTGACTGGCAGTTCATCAATGTATGAAAAATAAAACACTTCTTCCCTATCGGGTTTAACTTGTGATGGGGAAGGCAATCTAGACATTGCATCAGCATTACTGTGATCAGCTGATTGTCTGCATTCAATATCATATGTATATGCTGACAAAATCAAAGCCCATCTCTGCATTCGGGCTGCAGCTAATGTTGGAACTGGGGACTTTGGATGGAGGATTGCTGTTAGGGGCTTATGGTCCGTAACGATGGTAAACTTATGACCATACAAGTATTTGTGAAACTTTTGACCCCAAAAATTAATGCCAAAGCTTCCCTTTCAATTTGCGCATAATTACTCTCACTGGTACTGAGAGTGTGTGAAGCAAAAGCAATTGGTCTCTCCTCCCCACTACGTAATACATGAGAGATTACTGCCCCAACTCCATATGGAGAGGCATCACATGCTTGCTTAATCTCCTTAGATATGTCATAGTGAACTAACATGGTGCTCTCTACCAATTTGCTTTTACACTCCTTGAATGCTGTATCGCATTCTTTTGACCACTTCCAAGGACGTGTTTTTCAAATGTTCATTCAGTGGATGCAATACTGTAGCCAAATTTGGTAGGAACTTCCCATAATAGTTCAAAAGACCCAAGAATGAACGAAGTTCAGTGACATTCCTGGGAGTGGGTGCATTCCTAATTGCATCCAATTTTTCCATGGTTGGATGTAAACCATCTTTGTCTACTCTGTACCCTAAGTACTCCATGAGTTTTTAAATAACTCACACTTACGAGCAGACACTCGTACTCTGTGCTTCTCTAGCCATTTGAGGACTTCATTCAATATGTTATTATGAATTTGCCTATTTGGTGCTGAAATTAGTATTTCATCCAAGTAACATGCTACCCCTTCAATACCTTGCAAAATCTGGTTCATCACCCCTTGGAATATGGCAGGGCTGGAAGACACTCTAAACAGTAGCCTTTTAAATTGATATAGGCCGAGATGAGTATTTATAGTCAAACATGACTTGGACTCCTCATCTAATTCAAGCTGTAAGTAGGCATTTGTAAGATCCAGTTTTGAGAAGATCTGACCACCTGTCAGTGTTGTGAACAAATCTTCTACATTTGGCAATGTATTGGGGGCATTACCCTCTCAAACCTGGTTTACGGTTACTTTATAATCACCACACAATCTTACCTTACCATCGGACTTCGGTACAACAACAATGGGTGTAGCCCATTTACATCGAACTTTCTTACAAATAATGTTCTCAGTCTCTAGTCTTTTGAGTTTTTGCTCAACTTTCTCTATGAGTGCATATGGTACGGAACGTGGCTTGTAGTAAACTGATCTAGCGTCCTTCTGTACCCTGACATTCGCCTTGAAGCCTTGGATCAGACTGCCCGTTTCGCAGAACACCTTCGGATACTTCTTGATAACCTCATCCGTTGATGAAAATCTCGCTTCCACACAGAAAATCTTACTCCAATCCAGCTTCAATGAGCTCAACCAATTTCTTCCTAGTAAGGCAGACTTGTCTCCTTTCACTACTATTAGAGGCAAGTTCTGAAATTGATCTCTATATTTCACCGGTACGATGATACAACCTACCACAGGAATTTTCTCTCCCGAGTAGCCTCGCAGCTCTCTCTTGCATTTCTCCAGTTGGAAATCATGCAATTTGTCCGGTACTACACTCACAGATGCACCCGTGTCAATTTCCATTGGTATCTTGAATCCCGCAACATCTATGTCGATTTTGATGCTTTCCGAATCGCTGTCCGTTAACCTCGTGCTCCTGATGACATGACATCTCCTCGTCCTGTTGTTGTTCTTCCATGCTATGTAGTCTCTTTGGATTTCTACTCATAGCTTTGAACACTGGACTCATAGCTTCTAAAGCTGGTTTACCCTTCAGTCGGAATGCCTTCACAAGATGCCCAGTCTTTCTGCAGAAGAAACACTCTGCCTTCACGTATGGACAACTTTGAGCAATGTGTTGTCCCAGGCACCTATAGCACGACTTCAACGCTCTGTTAGAATTTCCAGTTTCTGAGACTTTGGGCCCCCACCGTCTTTTACCTTGAACCTGCAGGTGATTTACCTCGGTTGACTGATGACCGTAATTATTATTTAATTCTCGGGAATATTGTTCGGCCATGTCCATCAACTTCACTGTCTGACAAGCAATCTCAAAAGTCAAGTCATCTGTCGTCAATAACTTCCTTCTGATCACATCATTTTTCACCCCACAAACAAAACGATCCCGTAATGCGCAGTTTTGAAAGTTTCCAAAATTACAGTGCATCGATAGCTTTTTTAATGCTACGATGTAATCACCGATAATTTCATCAGTCTTTTGATTCCGAATCCCAAAACGGTAGCTTTCAGCAATTTCAAACAGTTTGGGGTTATAGTGCTGCTCCAGCTTCATTAAAATCTCTTTAAGCATTGTGTCCTTTGGCTCGTCAGGCACAAGCAGATTTACAAGGGTTTCGTATAATGCCGGACCCGCCTCCGATAAGAAGATCGCTTTCTTACGTTCCAACACAGCCCGGTTCTGGACTGCATTGTCTGGAACTTCGATTATGTTATTTGCAGTGAAATACATTTCTAGCCGATCCACATACGCTTTAAAACGTTCCCGGTCATGTCTATATTCCCCCAAATGTCCGATTACACCTGCCATTTTAATCTCCAGCTGTTCACATCATGCGCTGTATTTTACCTCGGATTTTGTAGCTTTTTTCCAAAGACAGAAACTTCCAAAGTCTCTCTGTCGGCTGGCTGAATCTTTCCCCAACAAAATTTAAGCTTTAAATCATCCGAAAAAATCCCATCCTCGTCGCCAAATGTGGTATATTCACAGAGCACAGCACACACAGCTCCTAACATGGCAGGCAGCTGTCTCGGAAGCCTCCGGAAATCTGCCTAGTTCTGTTTATTATTAACCCTGCATTTGCAGTACACAATACGTCCACATCCACAATGTGGAGCTACAGACATTACAAGCTTACAGACATTACACTCTTCTTCTTAGGCAGTCCTCCAGAGTCAACAATGACTTGTTTCCTCACTAACCTGAGTTCTAAGGTGGCTGATGAGTCTAATGCGGGACCTACAGTCTCTGTCACAGGTGGTGGTTGGAGGGATGGGTGAGTGGGGTGCTTAGTTTGTCGTACGCTTCTTCCGCTGTTTGTACTTGGCTTTCGCGTGCTCCCGACAAAGAGACTCGAAGTGTTCGGTGCCTTCTCGGAAGCTTCTCCTCCACTTTGAGCGGTCTTGGGCCAGGGATTCACAGGTGTCGGTAGGGATGTTACATTTTTTCAAGGAGGCTTTGAGGGTGTCCTTGAAGTGTTTTCTCTGTGCTCCTGGGGCTCATTTGCCGTGATGGAGCTCGAAGTAGAGCGCTTGTTTCGGGAGTCTAGTATCGGGCATGCGGATAATGTGGCCTGTCCATCGGAGCTGATTGAACGTGATCATCGTGTCATGTATTCAACTATCATTGTAACCCATGTATAAGCTGACCTAAGTTGTACATCTTGAGAACATTGACCACAAGGGGGTTAACTCCTAACCTGGACTTTCCGATATAAAAGGGGAAGCTCCACCCACCTTCATCACTTGAGGTCGTGGTAATAAAGGTAACTGGTCACAGAGTGACCTTCTCTCAAGTATGGGCCTTGTGTGCATTTATACTGTAAAGTAAGGACATATCATTGGCGATGAGAAACTGGGATTTAAACCATGTGAGCTTGGCCACCAGCAGCACAGAAGAGAGGTACTGTGTTGGTGATGATTGGGACGACTTTACAGCAAAGTTTTGTCACTAAGGAATGGTTGGGACAGGATTCGGCCGACCATCGCAGGGCTCATCTCCTGATGGTTTGTGGATCAAGAATGTACTCCCTGATCAAGGACCTTCTAGCGCCAGAGAAGCCGGCGGACAAGACGTTCGAAGAGCTCAGTAAGTTGATCGGGGAACACCATAAACTAGCGAGCAGCATGCACATGGCGAGACACCGGTTTTACACGCACCGACGGCGAGAAGGGCAAAGTGTTCCAGACTTCGTGGCAGATCTCCGGCGACTGGCGAGCCTATGTAAGTTCCCAGATGCATGCAGAGCAGAGATGCTGCGAGACTTTTTTATTGAGGGCATCGGACACGTTGGGATTTTCAGGAAACTGATTGAGACCAAAGACTTGATCTTGGAAGCGTCGGCTCTGATAGCCCAGACATTTATCTCAGGGGAGGAAGAGACCAGAATGTAGTATGACAAAATTCTTGGCTCAAATGCGGCAAATGACCAGGGAGTCAACATTGTTAACACGGCACACAGTTCTCCAGGCAGACAAGGGCAATTGGGTATGCCCCAGCATGCAGTCGAACCCAAAGGGGGAATTCAACAGAGACAATGGACAATGCGGCCAATAATGGGGCCATCAACACCTGTTAATGGTGCGCTTAAAGACAGTTACAGAGACAGTCAGAGACGATCGACTGGAAATGGACCTTTTGTTTCCAACAACGGGGACCTCCAGCTCATGCTGGAGGTGTGGAGGCAAACACCAGCCAGAGCTTGCAGGTATCAGCAATATACCTGCAGAAACTGCAATGTCAGCGGTCACTTGGCGCGTATGTGCAGGAAGCCTGCAGCCAGGTTGATGTACGAGGAGGACGGGCCCGATGTAAGCCCTATGAGGCTAAAAAAAATACTGGGCGAAATCGCTGGAGTTGAAGTTCAGCGAGTTTATGTGAAACACATATACAGTTCACATACCAGGACGCCATCAATAATGATGAAAGTGCTCCTCAATGGCATCCCAGTATTAATGGAGCAAGACATGGGGACCAGCCAGTCCCTGATGAGTATCAAACAGTTCGAAAGGTTGTGGGTGTCCAAGGCCAGGAGGACAAAATTATTGCCGATTGACACACAGCTACGGACATATACAAAGGAGATCATTCCGGTGCTAGGCAGCGCCACAGTAGTCGTGACCCACAAAGATTCGGAGAACAGGTTGCCACTCTGGATTGTCCCGGGGGATGGTGTCGCACTACTAGGGAGGAGTTGGTTTGCTGTCATGAACTGGAAATGGGGCGATGTCAATGCAATTTCTTCTGTGGAGTGAGTATCATGCTCACAGGTCCTGGACAAATTTGACTCATTATTTCAACCCAGCATCGGCACTTTCATGGGGGCCAAGGTAGTGATTCACATAAACCCAGACGCCAGGCCAGTACACCACAAGGCCAGAGCAATGTCGTACGTGATGTGGGAAAAGATAGAATGTGAATTGGACAGCCTGCTGAGGGAAGGCATCATCTCACCAGTCGAATTCAGTGACTGGGCGAGCCCGATCATGCTGGTGCTCAAGGTGGATGGGTCGGTCAGGATATGTGGTGATTACAAGGCCACCTTCAATCAGGTGTCACTCCAAGACCAGTACCCGCTACCGAGATCGGAGGACCTCTTTGCGACGCTATCCGGTGGCAAACTTTTTCCAAATTGGACCTGACCTCAGCTTACATGACCCAGGAGCTGGCGAGTGAGTCGAAGAAGCTGACCACCATCACGACACACAAGGGGTTGTTTGAGTGTAACCGATATCCGTTCGGGATTCGCTCAGCCGCCGCGATATTTCAGCGAAATATGGAAAGCCTCCTCAAGTCGATTCCAAGGACGGTGGTTTTTCAAGACAACATCCTCATCACGGGTCGCGATACTGAAGAACACTGCCACAACCTGGAGGAGGTGCTACGCAGACTAGACTGGGTAGGGCTGCGACTGAAAAAGGCGAAGTGCATCTTCTTATCTCCAGAGGTAGAATTCATGGGGAGGAGGGTAGCAGCAGACGGGATCAGACCTACCGCGTCCAAAATGGAAGCGATCCAGAGAGCACCCAGACCCCGTAACACGACGTTCCTGGGGCTCCTGAACTATTTTGGTAACATTCTTCCCAAATTGAGCACGCTGTTAGAGCCACTACACGTGCTCCTATGCAAAGGTCGCAATTGGGTCTGGGCGGACAGCCAGGAAAGAGCTTTTGATAGAGCACGCAATTTGTTATGCACCAACAAACTGTTAACGTTATATGACCTGTGTAAGAAACTTGTTTTAACATGCGATGCGTCGTCCTATGGGGTCAGGTGTGTGTTGCAGCATATGAATGCCAATGGTCAGTTACAGCCGGTAGCTTATGCCTCCAGAAGTCTGTCCTAGGCAGAAAGGAGCTACGGGATGGTAGAAAAGGAAGCGCTAGCATGCGTATATGCAGAAAAAAAAATGCACCAGTACCTGTTTGGCAGAAAATTTTAGCTGGAGACAGATCACAAACCCTTAACTTCCCTTTCGGCCCGCATCCAGAGGTGGGCACTCACATTAGCCGCCTATGACTGCACAATTCGGCACAGACCGGGCACTGAAAACTGCGCCGATGCACTCAGCAGGCTCCCACTAGCCACCACTGAGGGGGCAACTGAGCATGATGCTGAGATGGTCATGGCTGTTGAAGTTTCGAAAGCGAAGGCTCACCTGTGACAGCCCGTCAGATTAAAGTCTGGACAAATAAAGACCCGCTACTGTCTTCAGTTAAGAAATGTGTCCTGAATGGGGACTGGGCAGCCACGAACGGGGTATGCCCTGAGGAATTTAAACCATTTCATCGGTGCAAGGATGAACTCTCGATTCAGGCCAATTGCCTACTCTGGGGAAACTGAGTAGTCATGCCCCAGATGGGCAGAGAGGTGTTTATCAGAGAACTTCACAATGAGCAGCCGGGCATTAGAGACATAGACATAGAAACATAGAAAATAGGTGCAGGAGCAGGCCATTCGGCCCTTCTAGACTGCACCGCCATTCAATGAGTTAATGGCTGAACATGCAACTTCAGTACCCCATTCCTGCTTTCTCGCCATACCCCTTGACCCCCTTGTAGTAAGGACTTCATCTAACTCCTTTTTGAATATATTTAGTGAATTGGCCTCAATAACTTTCTGTGGTAGAGAATTCCACAGATTCACCACTCTCTGGGTGAAGAAGTTTCTCCTCATCTCGGTCCGAAATGGTTTACCCCTTATCCTTAGACTGTGACCCCTGGTTCTGGACTTCCCCAACATTGGGAACATTCTTCCTGCATCTAACCTGTCGAAACCCATCAGAATTTTAAACGTTTCTATGAGGTCCCCTCTCATTCTTCTGAACTCCAGTGAATACAATCCCAGTTGATCCAGTCTTTCTTGATAGGTCAGTTCCGCCATCCCGGGAATCAGTCTGGTGAACCTTCGCTGCACTCCCTCAATAGCAAGAATGTCCTTCCTCAGGTTAGGAGACCAAAACTGTACACAATACTCCAGGTGTGGCCTCACCAAGGCCCTGTACAACTGTAGCAACACCTCCCTGCCCCTGTACTCAAATCCCCTCGCTATGAAGACCAACATGCCATTTGCTTTCTTAACCGCCTGCTGTACCTGCATGCCAACCTTCAATGACTGATGTACCATGACACCCAGGTCCCGTTGCACCTTCCCTTTTCCTAATCTGTCACCATTCAAATAATAGTCATTCTCTCTGTTTTTACCACCAAAGTGGATAACCTCACATTTATCCACATTATACTTCATCTGCCATGCATTTGCCCACTCACTTAACCTATCCAAGTCGCTCTGCAGCCTCATAGCATCCTCCTCGCAGCTTACACTGCCACCCAACTTAGTGTCATCTGCAAATTTGGAGATACTACATTTAATCCCCTCGTCTAAATCATTAATGTACAGTGTAAACAGCTGGGGCCCCAGCACAGAACCTTGCGGTACCCCACTAGTCACAGCCTGCCATTCTGAAAAGTACCCATTTACTCCTACTCTTTGCTTCCTGTCTGACAACCAGTTCTCAATCCATGTCAGCACACTACCCCCAATCCCATGTGCTTTAACTTTGCACACTAATCTCTTGTGTGGGACCTTGTCGAAAGCCTTCTGAAAGTCCAAATATACCACATCAACTGGTTCTCCCTTGTCCACTCTACTGGAAACATTCTCAAAAAATTCCAGAAGATTTGTCAAGCAGGATTTCCCTTTCACAAATCCATGCTGACTTGGACCTATCATGTTACCTCTTTCCAAATGCGCTGCTATGACATCCTTAATAATTGATTCCATCATTTTACCCACTACTGAGGTCAGGCTGACCGGTCTATAATTCCCTGTCATCATATGGCATCGGGTGTGTATTGCAACAAGCTAATGATTTCGGGAAACTGCAACCGACTGCTTATGCATCCAGGAGTCTATCTAAGGCTGAGAGAGCCTACAGCATGATTGAGAAAGAAGCATTAGCGTGTGTCTATGGGGTAAAGAAAATGCATCAATACCTGTTTGGGCTAAAATTCGAAATGGAAACTGACCATAAGCCACTTTTATCCCTGTTTTCCAAGAGTAAAGGGATAAATACCAACGCATTGGCCCGCATCCAGAGATGGGCGCTCACATTGTACGCATATAACTGTGCCATCCGCCACAGGCCAGGCATAGGAAACTGCGCCGATGCTCTCAGAAAAGTGCACTTCAGACAAGGCTCTCATTAGTTCACTCTGATCTACATGAACAGGTGGAGAGCAGGCGGCTTCAACAAAGTGCATACTATGATAGCGCAAATGTGTCATGCGCGATTGAAATCAATGATCCTGTATTTGTATTGAATTATGGACAAGGTCCCAAGTGGCTTCCCGGCATTGTCGTGGCCAAAGAGGGGAGCAGGTTGTTTCGGGTCAAACTTTCAAATGGACTCATTCACCAGAAACACTTGGACCAAATCAAACTCAGATTCAGGGACTATCCTGAGCAACCTGCCTTGGACCCTACATTTTTTGATCCCCCAACATACACACCAGGAGGCAACTGGCACCACGGTTGACCACGAAGCAGAACCCATCATCCACAGCAGCCCAGCAGGACCCAACACACCAGGCAGCCCAGCAAGGCCAGCTGCACAGCAGCCCATCGAGGGCACAGCAGCCCATCATGGGGGTGGAACTGGTGCAGCCCGCAGATTTAGCCATGGTTATGGAAGCATTTGAGAGTGAGAAATCACCCGTCACTGCCCGGTCGATCAAAACCTGGACGAGCCAGGACTCCTTATTATCCCTAGTCAAAAACTGTGTGCTTCTCGCGAGCTGGTCCAGTGTCCCAGTGGAAATGCAGGAAGAGATAAAGCCGTTCCAGCAGTGTAAAGATGAAATGTCTATACAGGCAGACTGCCTTCGGTAGGGCAATCGAGTACTGGTTCCCAAGAAGGGCAGAGACACCTTCATAATGACCTCCACAGTACCCACCCAGGCATCATAATGATGAAAGAGATAGTCAGATCCCACGTGTGTTGGCCCGGTATCAATGCAGACTTAGAGTCCTGCATTCACAGATGTAATACATGCTCGCAATTAAGCAATGTACCCAGGGAGGTGCAGCTAAGTTTATGGTCTTGGCCCTCCAAACCCTGGTCTAGGGTACACGTCGACTATGCAGGCCCGTTCCTGGGTAAAATGTTCCATGTGGTTGTACTCCAAGTGGATTGAATGTGAGATAATGTTGGCTCGCACATCTGCTGCCACTACTGAAAGCCTGCGGGCCATGTTTGCCACACACGGCCTACCCCATGTCCTGGTGAGTGACAATGGTCCATGTTTTATCAGTGCTGAGTTCAAAGAATTCATGACCCGTCATGGGATCAAACATGTCACATCTGCCCCGTTTAAACCAGCGTCCAATGGTTAGGCAGAGAAAGCAGTGCAAACCATCAAGCCAGGCATGAAGAGGGTTACTGAAGCTCACTGCAGACTCACCTGTCCCGAGTCCTGCTTAGCTACCGCATGAGACCCCACTCGCTCACTGGGATCCCACCTGCTGAACTGTTCATGAAAAGAGCATTGAAGACAAGGCTCTCGTTAGGTCACCCTGATCTATTGAACAAGTAGAGAGCAGGCGGCTTCAACAAAGTACATACCATGATAGCGCAAATGTGTCACGCGAGATTGAAATCAATGATCCTGTATTTGTATTGAATTATGGACAAGATCCCAAGTGGCTTCCCGGCACTGTCGTGGCCAAAGAGGGGAGCAGGGTGTTTCAGGTCAAACTTTCAAATGGACTCATTCACCGGAAACATTTCGATCAAATCAAACTCTGATTCATGGACTATCCTGAGCAACCCACCTTGGACCCTACATTTTTTGATCCCCCAACATAGTCACCAGTGGCAACCGGCACAAAGAAGCAGAACCCATCATCCACAGCAGCCCAGCAGGACCCAACACACCAGGCAGCCCAGCAAGGCCAGCTACAGAGCAGCCCACCACGGGGGTGGAAATGGCACAACCCGCTGATTTAGTCATGGTTATGGAAGCATTTGAAAGTGAGCAATCACCCGTCACTGCCCAGCAGATCAAAACCTGGACGAGCCAGGACTCCTATTATCCTTAGTCAAAAGCTGTGTTCTTCACGTGAGCTGGTCCAGTTCCCAGTGGAAATGCAGGAAGAGATAAAGTCGTTCCAGTGGCGCAAAAATGAAATGTCTATCCAGGCAGACTGCCTTCTGTGGGGCAATCGAGTAGTGGTTCCCAAGAAGGGCAGAGACACCTTCATCAATGACCTCCACAGTACCCACCCAGGCATCATAATGATGAAAGCGATAGCCAGATCCCATATGTGGTGGCCCAGTATCGATGCAGACTTAGAGTCCTGCGTTCACAGATGTAATAGATGCTCGTAGTTAAGCAATGTACCCAGGGAGGCGCCGCTAAGTTTATGAAAAGAGCACTTAAGACAAGACTCTCGTTAGTTCACCCTGATCTACATGAACAGGTAGAGAGCAGGCGGCTCCAACAAAGTACATACCGATAGCGCAAAGGTGTCACGCGAGATTGAAATCAATGATCCTGTATTTGTATTAAATTATGGACAAGGTCCCAAATAGCTTCCCGGCACTGTCGTGGCCAAAGAGGGGAGCAGGGTGTTTTAGGTCAAACTTTCAAATGGACTCATTCACCGGAAACATTTGGACCAAATCAAACTCAGATTCACGCACTATCCTGAGCAACCCACCTTTGACCCTACCTTTTTTGATCCCCCAACATACACACCAGTGGCAACCAGCACCACAGTTGACCACGAAGCAGAACCCATCATCCACAGCAGTCCAGCAGGATCCAACACACCAGGCAGACCAGCAAGGCCAGCTGCACAGCAGCCCAGCGAGGGACCAACAAATGATTCAACATAGAAACATAGAAAATAGGTGCAGGAGTAGGCCATTCGGCCCCTCAAGCCTGGACCACCATTCAATCAGGTCATGGTTGATCATTCACCTCAGTACCCCTTTCCCGCTTTCTCTCCATACCCCTTGATCCCTTTCGCCGTAAGGCCCACATCTAACTCCCTCTTGAATATATCCAATGAACTGGCATCAACGACTCTCTGCGGCAGGGAATTCCACAGGTTAACAACTCTCTGAGTGAAGAAGTTTCTCCTCATCTCAGTCCTAAAGGCCTACCCCTTATCCTAAGACTGTGTCCCCTGGTTCTGGACTTTCCCAACATCGGGAGCATTCTTCCCGCATCTGACCTGTCCCCTCCCGTCAGAATCTTATACGTTTCTATGAGATCCCCTCTCACCCTTGTAAACTCCAGTGTATAAACGCCCAGTTGATCCAGTCTCTCCTCATATGTCAGTCCAGCCATCCCTGGAATCAGTCTGGTGAATCTTCGCTGCACTCCCTCAATAGCAAGGACGTCCTTCCTCAGATTAGGAGACCAAAACTGAACACAATATTCAAGGTGAGGCCTCAGAACCCATCATCTACAGCAGCCCAGCAGGAACCAACACACCAGCCAGCCCAGCAAGACCAGCTGCACAGCAGCCCAGCTTTCACACCGAGATGATCAACCTCGGATCCCTTGGGACTTCAGGGGATGCGCTCCCTGGTGGCGGAACATGGAAGTGCATGCTTTGCAGATACACAACAGATGAGAATTTTGAAATCGAGGCGTTGCTTAACCGGAAGCTAATGTAGGTCAGCGAGCACAGGGCTGATGGGTGAGCAGGACTTAGTGCGAGTTAGGACACGGGCAGCAGCGTTTTGGATCAACTTAAGTTTAGGTCGGGTAGAATGTGAGAGGCCAGCCAAGGTGCATTGGAATAGTCAAGTCTAGAAGTAACAAAGGCATGGATGAGGGCTTCAGCAGCAGATGAGCTGAGGCAAGGGCAGAGACGGGCGATGTTACAGCGGTGGAAATAGGCGGTATTAGTTCTGCTGCGGATATGCGGTCGAAAGCTCATTTCAGGATCAAATAAGACACCAAGATTGGGAACAGTCTGGTTCAGCCTCAGACAGAAGTTGGGGAGAGGGATGGAGTCAGTGGCTAGGAACAGAGTTTGTGGCGGGGATCGAAAATAATGGCTTCGGCCTTCCCAATATTCAATTAGAGAAAATTTCTGCTCATCCAGAACTGGATGTCAGAGAAGCAGTCTGACAACGTAGAGACCATGGAGGGGTCGAGAGAAGTGGTGGTGAAGCGGTGGAGGAGGGTGACATCAGCGTACATCTGCAAACATGCTGTGTTTTCGAATGATGTCGCCAAGGGGCAACGAGCCGATGAGAAATAGGAGGGGGCCAAGGATAGATCCTTCGGGGACTACAGAGATAACGATGCGGGGACGGGAAGAGAAGCTGTTGCAGGTAATTGTCTGGCTACGATGAGATAGATAAGAATGTAACCAATGAGTGCAGTCCCACCCAGCTGGACGACGGTGGAGAAGCATTGGAGAAGGATGGAGTGGTCAGCCGTGTCAAAGGCTGCAGACAGGTCATGAAGGATGAAGAGAGATAGTTTACCCTTGTCACAGTCACAAAGGATCTCATTTATGAGTTTGATGAGAGCCGTTTCGGTGCTGTGGCAAGCGCCAAAACAGGGTTAGAGGGATTCAAACATCAAATTGCGGGAACGATGGACATGGATTTAGGCGGCAACAACATGGATGTTGGAGATGGAGTGGTAGTTTGCAAGGACTGAGTGGTTAAGGGTTGTTTTTTGAGGAGAGGGGTGATGACGACAGATTTGAGGGATAAGAACATAAGAACATAAGAAATAGGAGCAGGAGTAGGCCATACGGTCCCTCGAGCCTGCTCGGCTATTTAATACCTTCATGGCTGATCCTATCATGGACTCGGGTCGACTTCCCTGCCCCCTCCCCATAGCCCCTTAATTCCTTATCGGTTAAGAAGCTGTCTATCTCTGTCTTAAATGTATTCAATGTCCCGGCTTCCACAGCTCTCTGAGGCAGCGAATTCCACAGATTTACAACCCTCTGAGAGAAGAAGTCCTTCCTCATCTCAGTGTTAAATAGGCGGCCATTTATTCTAAGATTATGCCTCCTAGTTCTAGTCTCCCCTATCAGTGGAAACATCCTCTCTTCACCCACCCTGTCAAGCCCCCTCATAATTTTATGCGTTTTGATAAGACCACCTTTCATTCTTCTGAATTCCAATGAGTATAGGTCCAACCTCTAGTGGGACAGTACCTGAGGAGAGAGAACCGTTAACAATGTCAGGCGACATGGGAGCAAGAAAACGACTGTGAAACCAATGAAGGTTATGTAATAAAGGGTTATATTTTTCAAGAGTTTTGTGTTACAGTTTAGTTTCCTTTCTTAATAGATCAGTTTCTCATTACGTAACTCAGCCACTAATAAAGTTTATCAAGCGTGAACATCACATGCTGAGCCCTTGAATTGGTTCTCAACCATCCTGTTATAAATGCAAACATTTTTATTCAAATTAAATGATGTCTTGCACTGTTGTATTCTTTATTTGAACAAGGCTTATAATTGTGCAGGGAATTTAGGCCGTTTAGAGGGCACAGTTAAACCTGAAGGTAAATGTTGACGTGTTTGAAAAGACCGTATTTTAAAATGATGCATCCTTTACGCGCTTTTTTATCACATCAGTTCGAAAACATGGACTATTTTGCATTCTCTGCACAATCATGAGACATGATAGTCTTGCTTTGATGTTCTAGGCTGACACTCCCAGTGCAGTGCTGCACTGTCGGTGGGGCCGTCTTCCAGATGAGACGTTAAACCGAGGCCCCGTCTGCACTCACAGGTGGACCTAAAAGATCCCAGGGCAACTATTTCGAAGAAGAGGAAGGGAATTATTCCCGGTGTCCTGGGCCAACATTTATCTATCAACGATCACCACTAAGAACAGATTATCTGGTCGTTATCACATTTCTGTTTGTGGGGGCTGACTGTGTGCCAATTGGCTGGCGTGTTTCTTATTTTGCAACAGTGACTGCACTTCTAAAAGTACTTAGTTGGTTGTAAAGTGTTTTGGGACATCCTGAGGTCATGAAAGGTGCTATATAAATGCAAGTCTTTCTTACTTTTTTGAATATTAGCATATGAACGCTTAGCACGATTGGCTGATGTTCCCTGGCATGCTATTTGAACAGCGATTTCTGTCCATTTATTTTCAGTGAGTTAGTACCTCTGTTAAAAATCCAAATGTTGACATTTGAAACAGGCGTTAGGTCCATTGCATGTGCAAATTAGGAGTTTATCCTGAAGCAAATGGAGGCGGCTGCACTCAGGAAAATCTATGTGCGGCCTAATAGGCGGCCATAAACGGGATCGGCCATTAGGCCACAACCAATGCAGCATTTATTAAAATGGACTTACCTTAATATTGAGCCAGGAGGAGTGGTCACTCCGCTTCCCAGTCTCACCCCCCCTTCCCAATCTCTCCTCTTCCCAATCAATCCCTTCGCAGTCTTTCCCTTCCAGTTCTCGTAACCCTTCCCAATCGCCCCCTTCCTGATCCTCCCCTTCCCAGTCACGCCCACTCCTCAATCGCCCCCCCTTTCCCAATCACCATCCCTTCCCAGTCTGAGCCCATTTCCTTTCAACCCCTTCCCAGACTGCCCCCTCCCCCTTCTCGCTCGCTCCTATTCCCAGTCGCCCCCTAATATCTGCTCGCCCTCCTTCCCGACTGCTGGAATTCATCATATAATGAATGGCAGATTGAGCAGTAAGAACTCTTCAAGTGCTGAGGATAGAAGATATGGCTCCACCGGCGCTTGACACTGTCCTCCGTCGCTGACCTCATGGAGGTTTGTGGGGGAACCTCATCAGCATTGGGCAATCAGGTGGAAGCCACACTTCAGTCATACCTCTAGTGTCCACCTGATCACGTCCAACGAAGGCGTGACCCTTTGACAACCCTTGGAGGGGTGTTGTCCAGACAACTCCCCCGCCTACCCCCTTCTTGATCCCGCCCAATATTCTTCTCGCTCCCGTGAGCTCGATTAATTTATTAAGTCTGCAGGGTCTAGGCCGCTTGCCTGGTCTGTCGCCTACATACGGACATGTGGAGAGTCGGTTGCCATCTGCTTACTCAGCATACAGGCTTCTTCCCTGGGATCTCTGAGTGTGGAAGAATCCCCCATTCATGGCTGCTCCTGCTGGTCAACACTTGCCTTGTAAGAGGGGCCGATGGACGTCTGACTTCTTGGCAGGCAGCTGGGAAACCCACACAACTGTTGGACCACAGGGTCAACTCCCACTTTGCTGGGGTTGCACCGAAGCCAATGCTGGAACCCTCAACGAATTTCAAGGCAGTCTTATTGTCAGCCGTGGCTCAGTGGGTAGCACTCTCGCTTCTGCCCCAGAAGGTTGTGGGTTCAAGTCCCACTCTAGAGACTTGAACACAAAAATCTAGGCTGACACTCCAATGCAGTGCTTGGGGAGCGCTGCACTGCCAGAGGTGCCATCTTTCAGATAAGATGTTAACTCAGGTGGCCGTAAAAGATCCCAAGGGCACTATTTTTAAGAAGAGCATGGGAGTTATCCTCGGTGACCTGGCCAATATTTAGCCCTCAATCAACATCACTGAAACAGATTATCTGATCATTGATGTTTATGAGAGCTTGCTGTGCACAATTTGGCTGCTGCGTTTCCTACGTTACAACACTTCAAAAAGTACTTCGTTGGCTGTAAAGTGCTTTGGGATATCCGGCGGTGGTGAATGGCATTGTAGAAATGCACGTCTTCTATTCTTTTCTTTCTGACTCCCCGGGTTTAGTCACCATCAGCTGCATGGCCAGCCCGTGTCCAAACTCGCACCACATCCCGCTCACCTATCACCCCCTGTAATAACTGACCTAAATTGGCACCCGGTCCGGCAACCTTTCAATTAAAAAATGTTCAACCTTCTTCGCAAATCCCTCCATGGCCTCACCCCCTCCCTATCTCTGTAGCTACCTCCAACCCCAACCATCCAACCTGAGATATCTGTGCTCCTCCAATTCTGGCCTCATGTACATCCCCGATTTTCATCGCTCCACCATTGGCGGCCGTGTCGTCAACTGCCGGGTCCTAAGCTCTGGAATTCTCTCCCTGAACCTCTCTGCCTCTTTACCTCTCTTTCCTTATTGAAGAAGTTCCATAAAACCCAATTCTTTGATCAAGCTTTTGTCACCTGCCCCAGTGGCTCGCTGTCAAATTTGTTTCCGACAACGCTCCTGTGAAGCGCCTTTGGACCATTTTTTGGGCTGCGCAGCCCATTCACATTTCCACGCAAACCACGGTTGTTCCATCATAAAGCCGAAAAGTGGAATCTCACGACTGCTACACGTTGGGGCGGCCACACAGATTAAAGGGAACATTGCTTGATGTTTTACTACGTCAAAGACGCTATATAAAGAAAGACTTGCATTTATATAGCGCCTTTCACGCCTGCTGGAGGTCTCGAAGTGCTCTACAGCCAGTGAAATACATTTGGAGTGAAATCACTGTTGTAATGTGGGAAATGCGGCAGACAATTTGCGCACAGCAAGCTCCCACAAACAGCAGTGTGAAAATGACCAGATAATAAGAATATAAGAACATAAGAAATAGGAACAGGAGTAGGCCGTATGGCCCCTCGAGCCTGCTCCGCCATTCAATAAGATCATGGCTGATCTGATCATGGACTCGGCTCCACTTCCCGGCCTGCTCCGCATAACCCCTTATCCCCTTATCGTTCAAGAAACTTTCTTTTCTGTCTTAAAGTTATTCAATATCCCAGCTTCCACAGCTCTCTGAGGGAGCAAATTCCACAGATTTACAACCCTCTTACAGAAGAAATTCCTCCTCATCTCTGTTTTAAATGGGCGGCCCCTTATTCTAAGATCATGCCCTCTAGTTTAGTCTCCCCCATCAGTGGAAACATCCTCTCTGCATCCACCTTGTCAAGCCCCCTCATAATCTTATACATTTTGATAAGAGCGCCTCTCATTCTTCTGAATTCCAGCGAGTAGAGGCTCAACCTACTCAACTTTTTCTCATAAGTCAACCCCCTCATCCCCGGAATCAACCTAGTGAACTTTCTCTGAACTGCCTCCAAAGCAAGTATATTCTTTCGTAAATATGGAAACCAAAACTGCACGCAGTATTCCAGGTGTGGCCTCACCAATACCCTGTATAACTGTAGCAAGACTTCCCTGCTTTTATACTCCATCCCCTTTGCAATAAAGGCTAAGTTATCATTGGCCTTCCTGATCATTTGCTGTACCTGCATACTATCCTTTTGTGTTTCATGCACAAGTACCCCCAGGTCCCGCTGTCCTGCGGCAGTTTACAATCTTTCTCCATTTAAATAATAACTTGCTCTTTGATTTTTTCTGCCAGAGTGCAAGACCTCACACTTTCCAACATTATACTCCATCTGCCACATTTTTGCCAACTCACTTAGCCTGTCTATGTCCTTTTGCAGATTTTTTGTATCCTCCTCACAATTTGCTTTTCCTCCCATCTTTGTATCATCAGCAAACTTGGCTACTTTACACTCAGTCCCTTCTACCAAGTCATTAATATAGATTGTAAATAGTTGGGGTCCCAGCACTGATCCCTGCGGCACCCCATTAGTTACTGGTTGCCAAACAGAGAATGAATCATTTATCCCAACTCTCTGTTAGTTAGCCAATCCTCTATCCATGCTAGTATATTACCCCCAACCCGTGAACTTTTATCTTGTACAGTGACACCTCGTCAAATGCCGTCTGGAAGTCCAAATGCACCACATTTATCCACCCCGTTCATTACATCCTCAAAGAACTCCAGCAAATTTGTCAAACATGACTTCCTCTTCATAAATCCATGCTGACTCTGCCTGACCGAATTTTGCTTTTCCAAATGTTCTGCTATTGCTTCTTTAATAATGGACTCCAACATTTTCCCAATCACAGATGTTAGGCTAACTGATCTATGGTTTCCTGCTTTTTGTCTGCCTCCTTTTTTAAATAGGGGCATTACATTTGCAGTTTTTCAATCTGCTGGGACCTCCCCAGAATCAAGGGAATTTTGGTAAATTACAACCAATGCAACCACAATCCCTGCTGCTACTTCTCTTAGGACCCTAGGATGCAAGCCATCAGGTCCAGGGGATTTATCTGCCTTTAGTCCCATTATCTTACTGAGTACCACCTCTTTAGTGATTGTGATAAATTCCTCCCACCCACCCCCTATAGCCCCTTGACTATCCACTGTTGGAATATTGTTAGTGTTATGTGGATTGAGGGATAAATATTCGACAGGACACCGGGGATAACTGTCCTGCTCTTCTTCGAATTAGTGCTGTGGGGTCTATGATCTATTATGTCCACCTGAGAGAGCAGACCAGACCTCAGTTTAACATCTCATCTGAAAGACAGCCCTCCGACCTTGCAGCACTCCCTCAGTACTGCACTGGAGTGTCAGCCTAGATTTATGTGCTCATGTCCCTGGATTGGGATTTGAACCCACAACCTTCTGACCCAGGGGTGAGAGAGCGCTACACACTGAGCCACAGCTGACGCTGCATTAATGCAAGTTATTATTGCTGCTGTTGTTAGTTTGGAATCAAGTCCCTTGCCAACGTGTGTTCTGGTAGTATTATAACTCTATATTAATATGTATTCTAACATTCATGTGCCTGATTTAAAATGTGCAAAATGGCTCAGCACAGGGAAATTAGGGGTCCCGCCTCCCCCTGGCTCTGCCCCTTGGTATAATCAGCCTTGTAAGGAATGGGTGGAGGATCTCTTCCTTATTTGGTCAACGGGGACCCCTGAATTCAACGGGTACCCAGCTTAAACCTTAGGGTTCCCAATCCTCCAGGGTCGTCCTGGAGACTCCAGGAATTAAAGGTTGATCTCCCGGAACAATGCTTCCAGAGAAAAATCAGAGGCGGTTGACTTATGAGGATAGGTTGAATAGATTGGGCCTATACACATTGGAGTTCAGAAGAATGAGAGGTGATTTTATTGAAACTTATAAGATAATGAGGGGGCTCGACAAGGTGGATGCAGGGAGGATATTTCTACTCATAGGGGAAACTAAAACTAGGGGACATAGTCTTAGATTCAGGGGCTACCCATTTAAAAATGAGATGAGGAGAAATTTTTTTTCTCAGAGGGTTGTAAATCTGTGGAATTCTCTGTCCCAGAGAGCTGTGGATGCTGGGACATTAAATATATTTAATAAGAACATAAGAACATAAGAATTAGGAACAGGAGTAGGCCATCTTGCCCCTCGAGCCTGCTCCGCCATTCAACAAGATCATGGCTGATCTGGCCGTGGACTCAGCTCCACTTACCCGCCCGCTCCCCATAACCCTTAATTCCCTTATTGGTTAAAAATCTATCTATCTGTGATTTGAATATATTCAATGAGCTAGCCTCAACTGCTTCCTTGGGCAGAGAATTCCACAGATTCACAACCCTCTGGGAGAAGAAATTCCTTCTCAACTCGGTTTTAAATTGGCTCCCCCATATTTTGAGGCTGTGCCCCCTAGTTCTAGTCTCCCCGACCAGTGGAAACAACCGCTCTGCCTCTATCTTGTCTATCCCTTTCATTATTTTAAATGTTTCTATAAGATCACTCCTCATCCTTCTGAACTCCAACGAGTAAAGACCCAATCTACTCAATCTATCATCATAAGGTAACCCTCTCATCTCCGGAATCAGCCTAGTGAATCGTCTCTGTACCCCCTCCAAAGCCAGTATATCCTTCCTTAAGTAAGGTGACCAAAACTGCAGTACTCCAGGTGCGGCCTCACCAATACCCTATACAGTTGCAGCAGGACACCCTGCTTTTGTACTCCATCCCTCTCGCAATGAAGGCGGAGATAGACAGATTTTTGAGTGATAAGGGAGTAAAGGGTTATGTGGAGCAGGCAGGGAAGTGGATGAGCCCATGATCAGATCAGCCATGATCTTATAAAACGGGTGAGCAGGCTCAAAGGGCCAAATGGCCAACTCCTGCTCCTGTTTCTTATGGGACATTAAAAACGTGGTCCTTTTTCAGTTCCTTTGAACAACCGCTGACCTACATGCCTCAATTTAAAAACTCTCCTCTTTGTTTTCAAACCCTTGCCCTTGCCCCTCCCTATCTCTGTAATCTCCTCCAGTCCCACAACCCTCCGAGATCTCTGCGTTCCTTCAAGTCTGGACTCTTGCGAGTTCCGGATTTTAGTCACTCCACCATTGGTGGCCGTGCCTTCAGCCGCCCTCCCTAAACCTCCGTCTGCTTTCCAATTGACCTGGGAAGGCAATGTGTGGTGAAGATAGTTGTGCCTAACGACCAATGGCGGGAGCGTTGAGGGCGGGACCGTTGGAGGCAAGAAGGTCATGTGATGAAACCTCCCGGAATACATCCGACCAGAAAATTCTTCACGTTCCTGCTTAGTTCTGCTGACAATTCATCGAATCCTCACATCATGGACATGGAAGTTAATGAAGGTAAAAAAAATATAGACATGCACTAAAAAAAAGTACGTTTTTGGCATTCCCTGTCGCAGCTGGTTCATCCCAATGGATCATGTCGCCCAATACCGGGTGAGCAACAAATAGACCTGTAAAAGAAAAACGATTGAACTTGTTATCGCTTCAGATCAGATTGTAAATTTTGTCTTTCGGTCTGCTCTCTCAAGTGGACGTAAAAGATCCCACGGCATTATTTCAAAAGAAGGGTAAGGAGAGTGATCCCCGGTGTCCTGGCCAATATTTATCCCTCAAATCAACATCATAGAAACAGATGAGCTACTCATTATCACATTTCTGTTTGTGTTAAATTGTCTGCCGTTTTTCCTGCATTACAATAGTGGCCGCCTCACTTCAAGATGTACTTCATTGATTGTAAAGCGCTCTGGGCCGTCCGGGGGTTTTGACAGGCGCTATATAAATGCAAGTCTTTCTTTTCTTTCTTAAAATCAACCTCATTTGATTGGGGGCAGAGAATCCTATTTCATTCACCATTTTGGTCATTGACGTGAAGACGAGTAAGATGTAATTTCAATGACGGCCAGTAAAGATCATGCTTTATGGCTTCTTCAGGAGCCATGGTGATGAAAGCAATGAGTCTGACTGCACACTAAATGTTTCATGTGGAATCCTGACTAGACGCTCTTCGAGCTCCTTAGCGATAATAAAATATTAAAACGGTGTGCTGCGTTTCAGAACAGCACTTGCAGAAAAGGTTATGGGCGAGTGAATTGATTTTTAGCCCTCGTTCTCTGACTTCCATCTAAAATTCACAGTGATATGTTACAATGAGATTCACGTTAAGGGAATTCTGATATTTCGAAGTTCCGATTTAGCAAGGATACAGGAGAAGCAATGGAAATGTTTGCTGGGCTGTTCGGAATGAATAGGTGAGCGTGACATCAGAAAATAAGAAATAGGAGCAGGATTAGACCATTCGGCCCCTCGAGCCTGCTCCGCCTTTCAATAAGATCATGGCTGATCAGCGACCTCAGTTCCACTTTCCTGCACTGTCAGCATATCCCTTCATTCCCTCAGTATCCAAATATCTATCGTTCTCTGTCTTGAATATACTCAAAGACGGAGCCTCCACAGCCCTCTGGGGTAGAGAATTCCAAATATTCACCACCCTCCCAGTGAAGAAATGTCTCCTAATCTCAGTCCTAAATGGCCGACGCCTTATCCTGAGACTGAGACCCCCTGGTTCTAGACTCCCCAGCCCGGGGGGAAACATCCTCCCTGCATCTACCCTGTCAATCCCTGTCAGAATGTTCTATATTTCAATGAGATCACCTCGCATTCTTCTAAACTCTTGAGAGTATTGGACTAGTCTGCTCAATGGGGGGGTGGGGGGGGGAACTGTGTAGCGCCAGGTTTGGGGCCAGTAACAGCCGCGAGGCGGGATTTCCAATGCCAGGCACGGAAGTCTCGCTCGCGATATCAGGGTAACTGCCCCCGAGAGCAAAATAACGTGCTCCATTTGCTCTGTGGGGCGAAAATGGGGCAGAAGGTATCCGAGAGTGCTGCCACGTAGAAAAGGCCCTCCCCTTCAAGGTGGCTGCAAGATGGCGGGCGCCATGCAATGGTCGCAGCCGGTAAGTCAGCAGATTATCTTTGAAAGCTCCACCTCCCTTTTAAATGTCACCCCGCGGGCGGCCTACGCGCCCTCATCGCCCAGCTCCGCTTCAAGGGGGTGTTACCGTAAATTCGCTCCGGGACCAAAATGGGTTGTGGCGCGTGGTGATGATGTCATCATCGCTGGCGCGGCGCCACTGGTTGGCGCCCCTGCTGAACGCCTGCAGAATTTCGCGGCAGTCGTTACTGGAGGTGTGCCCGGCTAAAAAGCCGTTTGCACCCGGTTAGTGCCCCCGACACCACCCCCCACCCCCCCACTCCGCCGCACCACCGGGGGCACTAACAGCAAGCGGAAAAGCCCCAGATTTCTGGGGGGCTGAAATTACCCCTTCCCTCAAGACGTGTGAGCGCTTGAAATCGGCGGCCACGCCGTGGAGTGCAATGGTCACCGATTTTTTTTGTGGAATGGCCAGCAATTTTGAGAATTCCGCTCCTGCAGTATCCCGGCGGTGATCCGCTCCCACCCTACCCCCGCCAAGCAACTGCTCCGCTGCTGTCGATCCGTCCTTAGTGCATCATCAGAGCACGCACAGCCGATGTGCCCCCACCCCCCAGCTTTATCTGCCGGTGCACTGTGCTTGGAGTGTTTGTGAAATGGCGGTGCGGCTGCCATTAAAGGGGAGGGAGCACTGCTGCGGTCGCCATGTTATTTTTTTTTTTTTGTCGGCCGACTGTCGTGTCGGGCCGACAATTATGCCCCCCGGGTTCTGCCGGGCCGTGAACAGGTCGCCGGCCACCCCCTCTTGGGTCGGCCAAAACCCTCCCTCGTGGCCCAGTGGACCGAACTTAAAGAATCGCAGAGCTCGCAGCGGCACGCCTCTTTCATTGAAGGGGAGAGATGTGGTGACCTGCCAGCGTGATGACTTCATCAGCGCTACGCTGATAAGGTACAGCGGTGGACTCTCCGCCCGCCCCCACCCTCCCAATTCCGCCCCTCTACTCAACGAACGTTCCCTCACCACCACACTTCCACCCCCAATTATGACTGACTTCCGGGCCGCTCGAAAAAACAAAAGGCAAAGAGCGGATTTTCGCGCAAGAGGTCACCACATCTATCGCTTTGGTATTCAAACCAGTGCAGAAATGATCAATAACATCATTAACATCTATTGCAAACAATCAGAGAACATTAGGCTGGGAACAGCTTGGTTAAATTTCTCGATACGAAAGCACTGATGCTTCTTTCCGCACAACACTCTTTGAAAATATGTCCATCTCCACTATTGATCATCTCTGTAGTGTATTTGCTTCGTGGTTTCTTTGCTTAAGGATTTTTAGCTACATCTTTGCTGCAAAGAACTAGCTGGTTTATTTGCAAAGTTTTAACAATCAAACTGAACCCTTCCAGTTCATCCTCCAAGTTCACAACTGCACGCCTCATCGTGGAGAACCTGAGCTCAACTAACTGGGGTTTTATTGAGACTGGTGACCATCACGTGACTGGCTAAGCCACTCACAGTGTAGCTGGTGCACAAACTTGTGAGCATGCTTAATATTGGGGAGTGTTCAGGACAAGGGGGAAGAGATGTCATGTATGTAGACCATGTATACTAACTGTATAGTCACATAAGGTGTGCCCCACCAGAAGGCACTGCGGTGGGAGACCTGAGGGTCACCTGCATAGAAACATAGAAACATAGAAAATAGGTGCAAGAGCAGGCCATCCGGCCCTTCGAGCCTGCAACATTATTCAATATGATCATGGCTGATCATGCAACTTCAGTATCCCATTCCTGCTTTCTCTCCATACCCCTTGATCCCTCTAGCCATAAGGGCCACATCTAACTCCCTATTGAATATATCTAACGAACTGGCCTCAACAACTTTCTGTGGTAGAGAATTCCACAGGTTCACAATTCTCTGAGTGAAGAAGTTTCTCCTCATCTCGGTCTTAAATGGCTTACCCCTTATCCTTAGACTGTGACCCCTGGGGCCCAGTATAAAAGTCTGCCCACCATGCTTGTGCCTCACTCTGGAGTTACAATAAATGGGACTTAGGTCACAACAGCTCAAGTACAATACTAGACCTCATGGAGTCATTCATAAGAGTATTAAAAACATAACAAATACCATAAATTTAGAACTAAGCAGTTGAGGAGTGATGACAGAAAGCATAACTTCACACAAAGGTTAGTGGAAATATGGAACTCTCGCTCTCAAAAAGCTCTTTCGGCTAGGTTAATTGAAAATTTCAAAACACAGGTTGATAGTTTTTTGTTAGGCAAGTGCATTAAAGGTTACAAGTCCAAATTGGGTAAATAGAGTTAAAATATAGATCAGTATCTGAGATGTAAAATTACGAGAGGGCTTGACAGGGTAGATGCTGAGAAGCTAGAGATCATGGCCCGAGGATAAGGGGTCGGCCATTTAGGAGTGAGATGAAGAGAAATGCCTTCACTCAGAGGGTTGTGGATCTTTGGAAGTCTCTGCCCCAGAGGGCTGTGGGTGCTGCATCCTTGAGTATATTCAAGACAGAAATTGATAGATTTTTGGACACTAAGTGAATCACAAAGTGGGGATTGGGCAGGAAAGTGGAGTTGAGGTAGAAGATCAGCCATGATCTTATTGAATGGAAGAGCAGGCTCGTGGGGCCGTATAGCTTACTCCTGCTCCTATTTCTTATGTTCTTATCTAATTGAATGACCGAACAGTCTGGAGGGGCTGAGCGGCCTACTCCTGTTCCTATTTCACAGTGAGTAAACATACAGAATGGGAGCTATTATTGAAGTCAACATAACTTAACTTACCATCATGATATAAAGTGAACAACATGTACTGCTTCCTCACATCAATGGGTCATCTTACTTAACTTAAAGACGATGGCTTCGAGCTTTGCTCTAGAATTTTTAACTTCTTTGATAACATGTGGGTCTTTGCTAATCTCTTCAGTCTCCACAGGAGTTCGAGATTAGTTCCTGATCTTTCCTCCTGTGTGTGTTGGACAGCGAAACCTGCTCATCAAATCTGCTCTCGCTACCCTCCCCTCTGAAACTAGCTTCATGGAAAGTTTAGCAGGAAGGGACATTCCATCCCTCTCTGGTGTGAATGTTCGATCAGAGTGACTATTGACATCACTGTGGCAGTCAATGATTTGGAGGTGTGGCTCACAGCAAACAGATTCCATTTAGACAACGCGCTACAGCAAACAGTCTGCAGAATCTATTTTAAAAAAGGGTCTCGACAAACGACAGCAAACAGAACTCATGACCAACACTGGAGCAATGTCTCCAGAGAAAAGCAAGATTGTTTCCCCAACAAAATGCAATAAGAACATAAGAAATAGGAAAAGGAGTAGGCCATACGGCCCCTCGAGCCTGCTCCGCCATTCAATAAGATCATGGCTGATCCGATCATGGACTCAGGTCCACTTCCCTGCCCGCTCCCCATAATCCTTTATCCCCTTAACAGTTAAGAAACTGTCCATCTCTGTCTTAAATTTATTCACTGTCCCAGCTTCCACAGCTCCCAGAGGCAGCAAATTCCACAGATTTACAACCATCTGAGAGAAGAAATTCCTCCCCATCTCTGTTTTAAATGTGCGGCCCCTTATTCTAAGATTATGCCCCCTAGTTCTGGTCTCCCCCATCAGTAGAAGCATCCTCTCTTCATCCACCTTGTCAAGCCCCCTCATAATATTACACGTTTCGATAAGATCACCTCTCATTCTTCATTTATTTAATTATTTTAATTAATGACTCCAGATCATTAGTACAGGCTTTTGGATTACTAGTTCAGTAACATAACCATCATACCATTGTTTTAGAAAAAGGATTGGCTGATTGTCCTAATAATAAAAACATATCCAATGAACATTTTTTAAGGATTAAAAGGGGTGGAAATTCATTCGAGTCTCTGTATCGCTATTAACCCGAGCGGAGCGGTAAATTTTGCGCCAGGAAATGGTTTGTTTCTCCAGCTGTAACATTTATGTGCTGTGCCCTGAGTGTGGAGCAAAGCACTAAGGGAGGTGTTCACCTCGCTTCGGGCGCTAGGCCGGCTGAGCAACTGAAATTCCTGAGCTAAACAGTCGGCCTCGGAGCGCCCAAAGAGAGGGTTCCGTGGTAAAAAATAAAATCTGAAAATAAACCACCAATAGTGTTATGTATTGAATAAAGAGTCTGACCAGATACTGTGAGCTCAAAGTAATGTGCAACCGTAGTCCTGTATTACAGATCTCAGGGTGCCTCTCCAGCCTGTGAGGCCGCCTTATGATTGTGGGATCCCTTGGGATTCCAGAGGATGAGCCCTCTGGTGGTTGAACAAAGTATTTACAGGTTTACATATATAACAGCACTTCCCCCCCCAAAGACAATAGTGTAACTATTTACAATATGAGTCGATCTGGGGCCTTCCTTTCCCTGGTTGATTATCTCGGTGCAAATGCTGGTTTTGGTGAGTCGTTTGCTGGGCCCTCGCTGGGCTGCTGTGCAGCTGTCCTTGCTGGGCTGCCTGGCGTGGTGAGTCCTGCTGGGCTGCTGCGGGTGATAGGTTCTGCTTCTTGGTCAACCACTGGGTCATAGAAACATAGAGACATAGAAAATAGGTGCAGGAGTAGGCCATTCGGCCCATCAAGCCTGCACCGCCATTCAATGAGTTGATGGCTGAACATGCAACTTCAGTACCCCATTCCTGCTTTCTCACCATACCCCTTGATCCCCCCTAGTAGTAAGGACTACATCTAACTCCTTTTTGAATATATTTAATGAATTGGCCTCAACAACTTTCTGTGGTAGAGAATTCCACAGGTTCACCACTCTCTGGGTGAAGAAGTTTCTCCTCATCTCGGTCCTAAATGGCTTACCCCTTATCCTTAGACTGTGACCCCTGGTTCTGGACTTCCCCAACAATGGGAACAATGTTCCAGCATCTAACCTGTCTAAACCCGTCAGAATTTTAAACGTTTTTATGAGATCCCCTCTCATTCTTCTGAACTCCAGTGAATACAAGCCCAGTTGATCCAGTCTTTCTTGATATATCAGTCCCGCCATCCCGGGAATCAGTCTGGTGAACCTTCGCTGCACTCCCTCAATAGCAAGAATGTCCTTCCTCAAGTTAGGAGACCAAAACTGTACACAATACTCCAGGGTCGGTTGCCATTGGTGTGTGTGTTGGATTTTCAAAAAAGATAGAGTCGATTGTGGGTTGCTCTGGATAGTCCGTGAATCTGAGTTTGGTTTGGTCCAAGTGTTTTCTCTAGGTGAGTGCATTTGAAATTTTGACCCGAAACACCCTACTTTGGCCACGACAGTGCCGGGAAGCCACTTGGGACCTTGTCCATAGCTCAACACAAATACAGGATCACTAATCTTGATTTTGCATGACACATTTGCGTGATCATGATAGGTATTATAAGAACATAAGAACATAAGAATTAGAACAGGAGTAGGCCATCTAGCCACTCGAGCCTGCTCCGCCATTCAACAAGATCATGGCTGATTGAATTCTGTTGAAGCAACCTGCTCTCTACCTGTTCGTGTTGATCAGGGTGAACTAACGAGAGCCTTGTCTTAAGTACGCTTTTCAAGAACAGTTCAGCGAGGAGAACCCCAGTTAACGAGTGGGGTCTTGTGCGGTAACTAAACAGGACTCCGGATAGGCAAGTCTGCAGTGAGCCTTCAGTTACCCTCTTCAAGCCTTGCTTGATGGTTTGCATTGCTTTCTCTGCCTGGCCATTGGATGCTGGTTTAAACGGGGCAGATGTGACATGTTTGATCCCATTATGGGTCTTGAACTCTTTGAACTCAGCACTGGTAAAACATGGCCCATTGTCGCTCACAAGGAAGCCAGGCTGACCTTGTGTGGCAAACATGGCCCGCAGGCTTTCAATGGCGGCAGCGGACATGCTTGCCGACATTATCTCACATTCAATCCATTTGGAGTACGCATCTACAACCACTAGGAACATTTTTCCCAAGAACGGGCCTGCATAGTCGAAATGGTCCCTGGACCACGGTTTGGAGGGCCAAGACCATAAACTTAGTGGTGCCTCCCTGGGTGCATTGCTTAACTGCGAGCACGTATTACATCTGTGAACGCAGGACACTAAGTCTGCATCAATACCGGGCCACCACACGTGGGATCTGGCTATCACTTTCATCATTACAATGCCTGGGTGGGCACTGTGGAGATCACTAAGGAAAATGTCCCTGCCCTTTTTTCGTACCACTACCCGATTACCCCACAGAAGGCAGTCGGCCTGTATAGACATTTCATCTTTGCGCCACTGGTACGACTTTATTTCTTCCTGCATTTCTAATGGGACACTAGACCAACTGCTGTGGAGCACACAGTTCTTTAATTAAGGACAGTAAGGGGTCCTGGCTCATCCAGTTCTAATTTGTCAGACGGTAAGAGGTGATTGCTCACTCTCGAATGCTTCCATTACCATAACTAAATCTGCGGGCTGTGCCATCTCCACCCCTGTGGTGGGCAATGGCAGCCTACTGAGAGCATCGGCACAGTTTTCTGTATCTGGCCTGTGGCAGATGGCACAGTTGTATGCGGACAACGTGAGCGCCCATCTCTGGATGCGGGCCGATGCATTCGTATTTATCCCCTTGCTTTCAGAAAAAAGAGATATCTGTGGCTTATAGTCGGTTTCCAATTCAAATTTGAGCCCAAACAGATATTATGCATTTTCTTTATCCCATAAATACACACTAAGGCTTCTTTTTCGATCCTACTGTAGGCCCTCTCAGCCTTAGACAGACTTCCGGATGCATAAGCAACTGGTTGCAATTTCCCAGATTGATTAGCTTGTTGCAATACACACCCGACACCATATGATGACACATCACATGCTAGTACCAAACGTTTACATGGATCATACAACACAAGCAATTTGTTTGAGCATAACAGTTTTCTAGCTTTTACAAAGGCATTTTCTTGGCTTTTAGCCCATACCCATTCAACTTCTTTATGCAGTAAAGAGTGCAGTGGTTCTAACAGTGTGCTGAGGCCCAGTAAGAAGTTACCAAAGTAGTTCAAGAGTCCAAGAAACGATCGCAGCTCCGTCATGTTCTGTGGTCTCGGTGCGTTCTTGATTGCCTCTGTCTTCGAAGCGGTGGGCTTGATGCCATCCGTCGCGATTCTTCTCCCCAGGAACTCCAATTCAGGCGCCAGGAAAACGCACTTCGAGCATTTTACCCGGAGCCCCATGCGATTAAGCCGACTAAGAACCTCCTTCAGGTTCTGCAGATGCTCGATCGTGTCCCGACCTGTAACCGAGATGTCATCCTGGAAGACCACGGTGCGCGGGACTGACTTCAGTAAGTTTTCCATATTTCTCTGGAATACCGCTGCGGCTGATCAAATCCCAAATGGATATCTGTTCTAAATGAAGAGACCTTTGTGTGTGTTGATGCAGGTGAGGCCGTTCGATGATTCCTCCAGATCCTGTGTCATGTAGGCCGAGGTCAAATCCAGCTTCGTGAATGTATTTCCTCCCGCCAACTTCGCAAATAGGTCATCTGCCTTTGGTAGCGGGTATTGATCCTGCAGGGAGAAACGATTGATGGTTACTTTGTAATCACCACAGATTCTGAAGGTGCCATCTTCCTTGAGGACTGGAACAATCGGACTGGCACACTCGTTGAATTTGATCGGCGAAATGATGCCCTCTCATTGCAGCCGGTCCAGCTCGATCTTCACCCTCTCTCTCATCATGTACGGTACTGCTCTCACCTTGTGATGGATGGGTCGTGCCTCCGGAATCAGTTGGATCTGCACTTTTGCTCCTTGGAACTTCCCGATGCCTGGTTCGAACAGCCAGGGGATCTTGTTTAGGACCTGGGCACACGAAGTGTCATCGATGGGAGAGAACGCTCGGACGTCATCCCAGTTCCAGCGTATCTTCACCAGCCAGCTCCTGCTAAGCAGCATGGGGCCATCGCCCAGTACCACCCAGAGTGGTAACTTGTGCACCGCTCCATTGTAGGAGACCTTTACATTAGCACTGCCGATTACAGGTATCAGTTCCTTTGTGTAAGTTGTCAGTTTAGTACGAATGGGACTCAGGACTGGCCTCGAGTCCTTGCTGCACCACAATTTGTCGAAAGTCTTTTTGCCCATAATGGACTGGCTCGCGCCCGTGTCCAGCTGCATTGACACCGGGAATCCATTTAATTCAACCGTCAGCATTATCGGGGGACACTTTGAGGTAAATGTGCGCACCCCATATAACTCTGCCTCCTCGGTCTGAGGCTCTGGTTCGTCCTGATCCACTGTGGATCTGTCTTCCTCTGCAAAATGGTGGTTTACAGGATTAGCCGGGTTTGCAGCTAATCCTGCTCATACGTTGGAGGTGTTCCATTGTTCCACAGCCTTTGCAAACATATCCTGTGAAGCGGCATGAATGGAAACTGTGGTGTATGTAGCACACAAATCACTGACTCCACACGGTCTGGTGTAAGTCTAACTGCTGTGACCTTTGTCCTTTATTGTTCAGCTCCAGAGTGCCTCCCAGGTGTGGTGGTCACCCTTATATAGTCCTTCTTACAGGTACTACCGGGGTTTCCCACTGCAGCGCCCTCTGTGGTGTGGCATAGTACTTACATTACATTTAAGGTACTGGGACGATACACACATCATTACATAACAGAAACGATGATCACCCCCGCAGTGCCAACAAGGTGTTAATGGCCTTGCATTCACCATCCTTGATGGTGGACTCTGAGACATCTGCAGACGTGCAGCCGCAGCATGTGAGGCCTTCCCTGTACATTACGATTCGAAAACAACATTACTTTGTTCACAGGACTTACAGCAGCATGTGTGTGCTGAGAGATTTGTTTGTTATTGTCACTGGTGGTGATGAACGCCTGGGCTATCGCTATGGCTTTACTCAAGGTTGGGGTCTCCACAGTCAAAAGTTTGCGAAGTATTACTTCATGGCCAATGCCAAGTACAAAGAAGTCCCTGAGCATGTGCTCTAATTGTCCTTCAAATTCGCAATGTCCTGCAAGGCATCTTAGCTTGGCGACATAACTCGCCACTTCCTGACCTCCAGAATTCTTGTATGTGTAGAACCTGTACCTCACCATCAGAACGCTTTCCTTTGGGTGTAGATGCTCCCGGACCAGTGTGCACAAATCATCATATGACTTCTCTGTGGGTTTCGCTGGAGTGAGCAGATTTTTCATGAGGCCATACATTGGTGCCCTGCAAACGGTGAGGAGGATCGCCCTTCGTTTGGCAGAATTCGCTTCTCCTTCCAACTCATTGGCCACGAAGTATTGGTCGAGTCGCTCCACGAAGATTTCTCAAACATCTCCCTCCGAGAATTTCTCCAGGATGCCCACTGTTCTCTGCATTGTTGCAGTGGGGTTCGTCATCTGTATCTCGCCAGTTGTTATGTATTGAATAAAAAATCTGACCAGATACTGTGAGCTCAAAGTAAGGTGTGACCGCAGTCCTTTATTACAGGTCTCCATGAGTGCCTCTCCAGCCTGTGAGGCCTCCTGATGTACAGTTGCTCCCAAGGGATTGTGGGATCCCTTGGGACTCCAGAGGACGAGCCCTCTGGTGGTTAAACAAGGTATTTACAGGTTTATATGTATAAAAAAATAGCATTTCCAATACTTTACTGACGCCACATCCACATTCATTGCAAAAATAAAATAAATAAAAAACAATCACACTTATCTGAGGTAGACATTACTTCACTCACTGTGGCCGCTACAGCAGCTCATGTCAACATAAGAAATAGGAACAGGAGTAGGCCATACGGCCCCTCGAGCCTGCTCACCCATTCAATTCGATCATGGCTGATCTGATCATGGACTCAGCTCCACTTCCCTTCCTGCTTCCCATAACCTCTTATCCCCTTATCGGTTAAGAAACTGTCTATCTCTGTCTTAAATTTATTCAATGTCCCAGCTTCCACAGCTCTCTGAGGCAGCAAATTCCACAGATTCACAACCCTCTGAGAGAAGAAATTCCTCCTCATCTCAGTTTTAAATGGGCAGACCCCTTATTCTAAGATTATGTCCGCTAGTTCTAGTCTCCCCTATCAGTGGATACATCCTCTCTGCATCCACCTTGTCAAGCCCCCTCATAATCTTATACGTTTCGATACGATCACCTCTGATTCTTCTGAATTCCAATGAGTAGAGACCCAACCTACTCAACCTTTCCTCATAACTCAACCCCTTTCATCTCCGGAATCAACCTCGTGAACCTTCTCTGAACTACCTCCAAAGCAAGTATATCCTTTCGGGAATGTGGAAACCAAAACTGCACGCAGTATTCCACCTGTGGCCTCACCAATACCCTGTACAACTGTAGCATTGAGTGAAGATTGTCACATAAAACAAATTATGTGCATAAATTCAATCCCAGTCACTTACAGCAGTGAAGTCTCCAGGCGTGATTGATGGGGGGAATTACCCAATCATCTCCATTGTGGCCGGGGATTGTGGCATCACTGCACGGAGCGGTGGTTGATGGGGCCAACTCAGATGAGATGACGACTCTGCTGTTGTCCCCGGTGAGGGCGTGACCCCGTGCTACGTCCTGATACAAACTATGTGAGGGCTCCTGAATGTTGTGCCTTTGGGCTGATGCTTTGTAATGAGAGGGTGCATGATGGTGGGGATGATGCCGGGCTAGTCAGACAGTTGTGAAGATGACCTCAGCTTCTCATTTTTCTCCTCCTCCTCCTCCTCTTCTTACTCTCCCCTGCCTTTGTGGAATGTAGAGGAAGAGGACGAAGAAAATGGACATCTGGGGCTTCATCTTCATCTTTGCCTGCCACATAACAACAGAAAGACATAAGAAATGGGAGCAGGAGTAGGACAGTCGGCCCCTTGAGCCTGCTCCGCCATTCAATAGGATCAATGGCTGACCTATCTCAACTCTACTTTCCTGCACTATCTCCATATCCCTTGATTCCCTTAATATCCAAAACTCTATCGATATCTGTCTTGAATATACTCTGAGACTGAGCCTTCACAGCCCTCTGGGGTAGAAAATTCCAAAGATTCACCGCCCTCTGAGTGAAGAAGTTTCTCTTCCTGGCAGTCCTAAATGGCCGACCCCTTATTCTGAGACTGTGACCCCTGGTTTTAGACTCCCAGCCAGAGGAAACATCCTCCCTGCATCTACCCTGTCAAGCCCTGTAAGAATTGTGTGCGTTTCAATGAGATCACCTCTCATTCTTATATTCCCTCGACAATATAGGCCTAGTCTACTCAATCTCTCCTCATAGGACAATCCCCCCATCCCAGAAATCAGTCTGATGACATAGGACAATGAGAATATGAATTTAGGGTGATCTCCTGACAATGTGCCATGGAGTTCACCTTGGTGCTCTGTAGAAGCTGCACCTGGTGGAGAACCTGGGAAATAGTTTGACAAACCTTCCTCTCCCTCCCAAAACAAGTGCTCCACTCGGAACTCCTACACAGCAAGCGAGCCCCAGGTAGACAGAGGAAACGGTTCAAGGACACCCTCAAAGCCTCCTTGATAAAGTGCAAACATCCCCACCGACACCTGGGAGTCCCTAGCCCAAGACCGTCCAAAGTGGAGGAAGTGCATCTGGGAGGGTGCTGAGCACCTCGAGGCTCATCGCCGAGAGCATGCAGGAAACAAGCGCAGGCAGCGGAAGGAGCGTGCGGCAAACCAGACTCCCCACCCACCCTTTCCTGCAACCACTGTCCCACCTGTGACAGAGACTGTAATTCCCGTATTGGACTGTTCAGTCACCTGAGAACTCTCTTTTAGAGTGGAAGCAAGTCTTCCTCGATTTCGAGGGGCTGCCTATGATGATGGTGATTTCTCTGCCTGCGACACCTCCTGTCACTGGCCTTCTGAGAATCACTATGGCTTCCTCCTGAAGGGAGGTCATGAGTCTGTCGGTTAATGTCCACCTCCAATTGCCTCACTCTATCTTCAGATAGTTGGCCATTGTTTATCAGGCAAGAGTAAGGTGGGAATTGTGAGAGACGTGGGAGTGTCTCAGCTCACTGAGTGCTGTGTGTCTGGACATGCTGGTCATTCATACGATTATACAGGACAGAATGCCCAGGCATTGGAGAGGATGCAGAGGAGACTTGCCGCTGTTACGTGGAGAGATTCGAGGAGCTGACGTTGTTCTCGTTAGAGCAGAGAAGAATAAGGAGTGATTTTATAGAGGTGTTCAGAATTAGAGAGGTATTGCTGGAGTAAATTGAGGAGAAACCATTTCCACTGATGAAAGGGTTGACAACCAGAGGACACAGATTTGAGATAATTGGCAAAAGAACCAGGGGGGGAAGATGAAGAGAATTTGTTAAAACAGCGCGTTGTTTTGATCTGGAATGCACTGCCTGAAAGAGTGGTGGAAGCAGATTCAATGGTAACTTTCATAAAAGGGAATTGGATATATATTTGCATAGGAGAAATTGGCATTGCTGCGGGGATAGAGCGAGGGGGTGTGGGATTAATTGGATTGCTCCTTCAAAGAGCCAGCACAGGCATGATGGGCCGAATGGTTATACGATTATCCGATTATCTGGCCGAGGAATTTGGATCATTTTGCACCTCCCGTGAACGATATTCTCCCGGGTGTGGCGCCACTAACGACTCCCGCTAAATTCCACGGGAATCCACTGACGGCGATAACCCGTAGCACCCCACTCAACACACGCCTTCGATATCGTCACAATGCGCAGTGCCCCATTATCGCCCCAGACCCTGAATTGGGTGTCGCCCCGCTCTGAAGCTGAGGCGGGCAATATTTAAAGGGGAGGTGTCGACGATCGGAAAAAAAATTCTGCCGATTTTTCCGAGCGGCACTTTTGCGCTTTGGGCGCGGAGTCGGTGCTGCGATCGGTCGCCCAGGCACTCTGCGGTCATCCAGGGCAGCCCATTTTTTTACTGCAGAGTTTGCATCTTGGGCCCTTTCCTTTAATTAAGGGAAGAGCCGCGCTACACAGCCCAGTGCCTAGCGCTGCATCCCGCTCCCGACACCTCCGCCCCGCTCCCGATCCGTCCTCCCCGCTCCCGAACCGCCCTCCCCGCTCCCGACCCATCCTCACTGCTCCCGACCCGCCCTCCCGCTCCCGATCCTCCGCCCCGCTCCCGACACCTCCGCCCCGCTCCCGACCCCTCCGCCCCGCTCCCGATCCGTCCTCCCCGCTCCTGACACGTCCTCCCCACTCCCGGCCCGCCCTCCCGCTCCCGATCCGTCCGCCCCACTCCCGGTACCTCCACCCCGCTCCCGACCCCTCCGCCCCACTCCCGACCCCTCCACCCCGCTCCCGATCCGTCCTCCCCGCTCCCCGACCCCTCCGCCCCGCTCCCCAACCCATCCTCCCTGCTCCCGACCCCTCCGCCCCGCTCCCGACCCGCCCTCCCCGCTCCCAACCCACCCGCCCCGTTCCCGACCCGTCCGCCCCGCTCCCGACCCGCCCTCCCCGCTCCCGACCCCTCCGCCCCGCTCCCGACCCGTCCACCCCGCTCCCCCTCCGTCCTCTCCGCTCCCGACCCCTCCGCCCCGCTCCCGACCCCTCCGCCCCGCTCCCGACCCCTCTGCCCCGCTCCCGACCCATCCACCATGCTCCCCGAGCTGTCCTCCCCGCTCCCGACCTGTCCACCCAGCTCCCGACCCGTCCGCCCCACTAACGACCCAGAGAGGAAGTGGAGCGCGTTATTTTGCACTCCACTTCCTTTCGGAGGCGGTAAACCGGAGTTAGCGAGTGTGGCGGGACTTCCGCACCTACCCCAAAATGTCCCGGCTCCCTGATGTTACCGTCCACGATCAGGGTGCAATGGAATTGTTCCCCCTGTGATTCTATGAGTTGGTGAGGGACATCCCTTGGCAATGGTGTTGAGCGTACATTGAGCAACGTGTGAACTTGGACGTGCCTATTGATTTTTTTATTTTAGGCCATCGAAGCTCATCAGTTCTTCACAGTCGGACATTACTGCAAACTTGCAAACCTTGTCACACTCATAGATCACTGTCAGCGACACTTGCTTCAGGCCTAAAACCCCTATACAACTGCAAAAATAAATACACTCAAGGCCGTGAGGTGAACACAAGCAGAATGGACGTTCTAGAAATGAAGAGCAGAAAACAATGGGAGTGCTGCCTCCTTAATAATCTCTTAATAGAACTGGAATTAATTCACTTGCTGCATTATGCTCGCTGGCATTATGCTTACTCTTGCAGCATCGCTGTATAATGAGCTGTGCAGGTAGTGTTTTAATGTGATCGATAATTGTGTGAATTTGAAATGATTCCAGGGATTCGGTTTTGTTTTCTCTGCTGAAGAGCCCGCTTACAGACCGTGACCTTGCCTGACACTTCGCAGCCGCAGCAAAGTGATTCTGACAACATTTTCTTCCTATAATAGAAACATAGAAACATAGAAAATAGGTGCAGAAGTAGGCCATTCGGCCCTTTAGCCGTAAGGGCCATATCTAACTCCCTCTTGAATATATCCAATGAACTGGCATCAACAACTCTCTGTGGTAGGGAATTCCACAGGTTAACAACTCTCTGAGTGAAGAAGTTTCTCCTCATCTCACTCCTAAATGGCTTACCCCTTATCCTAAGACTGTGTCCCCTGTTTCTGGATTTCCCCAACATCGGGAACATTCTTCCTGCATCTAACCTGTCCAGTCCCATCAGAATTTTATATGTTTCTATGAGATCCCCTCTCATCCTTCTAAACTCCAGTGAATACAGGCCCAGTCGATCCGGTCCCTCCTCATATGTAGTCCTGCCATCCTGGAGATCAGTTTAGTGAACCTTTGCTGCACTCCCTGCTCAATAGCAAGAATGTCCTTCCTCAGATTAGGAGACCAAAACTGTACACAGTATTCCAGGTGTGGCCCCACCAAGGCCCTGTACAACTTCAGTAAGACCTCCCTGCTCCTGTACTCAAATCCCCTAGCTATGAAGGCCAACATACCATTTGCCTTCTCCACCGCCTGCTGAACCTGCAAGCCAATTTCAATGACTGATGTACCATGACACCCAGGTCTCGCTGCACCTCGCTTTTTCCTAATTTGCCGCCATTCAAATAATATTCTGCCTTCATGTTTTTGCCACCAAAGTGGATAACCTCACATTTATCCACATTATACTGCATCTGCCACGCGTTTGCCCTCTCACCTAACCTGTACAAGTCACCCTGCAGCCTTTTAGCTTCCTCCTCACAGCTCACACCGCCACCCAGTTTCGTGTAATCCGTAAACTTGGAGATATTACACTAAATTCCCTCATCAAAATCATTAATGTATTTTGTAAATAGCTGGGGTCCCAGCACTGAGCCCTGCCGCACCCCACTAGTCACTGCCTGCCATTCTGAAAAGGTCCCATTTATCCCGACTCTCTGCTTCCTGTCTGCCAGCCAGTTCTCTATCCACGTCAGTACTTTACTCCCAATACCATGTGCTTTAATTTTGCATACTAATCTCTTGTGAGGGAACCTGTCAAAAGCCTATTGAAAGTACAAATACACTACATCTACTCATTCTCCCTTGTCCACTCTACGAGTTACATCCTCAAAAAATTCGAGAAAATTTGTCAAGCATGATTTCCCTTTCATAAATCTATGCTGACTTGGACTGATCCTGTCACTGCTTTCCAAATGCGCTGCAATGTCATCAAAAGCAATGTGTGAGGAGGACACAAAAAATCTGCAAAAGGATATAGACAGGCTAAGTGAGTAGGCAAAAATTTGGCAAATGGAGTATAATGTTGGAAAGTGTGAGGTCATGCACTTTGGCAGAAAAAAATCAAAGAGCAAGTATTATTTAAATGGAGAAAAATTACAAAGTGCTGCAATACAATGGGACCTTGGGGTTCTTCAGCATGAAACACAGAAGGTTAGTATGCAGGTACAGCAAGTGATCAGGAAGGCCAATGGAATCTTGGCCTTTATTAAAAAGGGGATGGAATATAAAAGCAGGGAAGTCTTGCTGCAGTTATACAGGGTATTGGTGAGGCCACACCTGGAATACTGCGTAAAATTTTGGTTTCGATATTTACAAAAGGATATACTTGCTTTGGAGGCAGTTCAGAGAAGGTTCACTAGGTTGATTCCAGAGATGAGGGGGTTGACTTATGAGGAAAGGTTGTGAAGGTTGGGCCCCTACTCATTGGAATTCAGAAGAACGGGAGGTGATCTTATCAAAATGTATAAGATTATGAGGGGGCTTGACAAGGTGGATGCAGAGAAGATGTTTCCACTAATAGGGGAGACTAGACCTAGGGGGGCATAATCTTAGAATAAGGGTCCGCCCATTTAAAACTGTGATGAGGATGTAAATCTGTGGAATTCGCTGCCTCAGAGAGCTGTGGAAGCTGGGACATTGAATACATTGAAGATAGAGATAGACAGCTTCTTAACTGATAAGCGATTAAGGGGTTATTGGGATTGGGCAGAGAAGTGGACCTGAGTCCATGATCGGATCAGCCATGATCGTTTTAAATGGCGGAGCAGGCTCGAGGGGCCGTATGGCCTACTCCTGCTCCTAGCTCTTATGTTCTTATGTTCACCTTACCCGGTCTGGCCTATATGTGACTCCAGACCCACAGCGATGTAGTTGACTCTGAACTGCCCTCTGAAATGGCAGAGCAAGCCACTTAGTTGCACCAAAGAAATACAGCAGCGGTTCATCAAGGTGGCTTATCATTGCCTTCTCTAGGGCAATTAAGAATGGGCAATAAATGCTGCCATTGCCTGCGATGCCCACATCCCGTGAATGAATAAAAATAAATTGCACAGACGGAAGTTACGGTGAAAAGGAATGGATGTAAAAAATTGGTCTATACTATGGTACCAATATTCCTTTACCCGTGCTCCTGCTGGGAGTGTGGGGTCGGTGAATTTAGCTTGTTTGAAAGTTAAATAGTATAAAATAAAATGGAAGGGAAAGAGAAGCCATGTGAAAAGTCTCACTGAGGAACATTGGAGCAGGAGTAGGCCATTCCGCCCTTCAGTCCTGCTTTGCTACTCATTGGATCTCCTGGCTGGTCCCAAGCTGCCATTGCTCCATGTCCCTTGCTACACTTACCCCGAACAAAAATCTATCGACCTCAGTGTTGAAAGCTCCGATTGGACGCCAACATCCACTTGTAGCTCCTGTTGACGAAGCTGCAGGAATTTGCTTTGAAGCATAAAGGGCTTGTTCAGAATAAATCCACAGGACTATAATCGCAAGCTCAAACTGTCGTGACCTCAGTCTTTATTTCAGACTCTAGAGTGAGGAAGCAGCATGGTGAGTCACCTTTTATACCTGCTTGCCCCAGGGTGCACAGGTGACCCTTAGTTCTCCCACAGGTGTGCCCCCTGGTGGCAAGTCTTATATTTGGGTAAGGTCTACATACATACATAACAGGCTGGATTTTAGGCTTTGATGTTTTTGGGCCGGTAACCAAGGCGGGGCGGGAAAGTTAGCGCCCGGGAACAGTTTGCGACTCAGTAGGTAAGTTTGGGCTTCTGGGCCCTGCGTCAGGGAGCGCAGCGCTAAGGGAGGCGTTAGGATGAGAAACTCCCGAGCCTGGTTGGGGGGGGGGGGGGGGGGAAACAGGGAAACCTAAAAAAAACACAAAAAGATTCCCAAAACATTGGCCACGCTAAAAAAAATTAAAAGCAAAAACAACCTTAGGAGTCCATTACTCACCTCTTCGCCGACGAGATGGTTAGACCCACCCTGATTTCCCAGGCGGTCATTGTGTGGCGCGCTTAGGGGCGGACGGGTCAGGCTTTAGCTCAACTTCACGCCGTGTCGCAACCAGGGGGGTTGCACACCGGGCGCAGCTCTTCCGGGCGGTGCTGCTCCGCGCCGCCGTTAAACTCGACCCAAGGATCGCTGCGGGGCGCCGGAGGCTGATCGCCTGCCCAGCAAGCCTCACCGTCGCCGCCATTGCCGCCACTCCGGGGCAAAAAACGGAGCGGAGAAGACCCGCAAAATCCAGCCCAATATACTTCTGATGTCAGCAACCCAGCTGATCCAGTGTATTTTTATTTGCACTCAGAATCTGGGCAATGTTGGCAAGGCCACATCTATTGCCCATCCATCGATGCCCACCGAAGGTGGTGGTGCAGCCTTCTCCTTCAACCGTTGCAGCCCTGGAGGTGTTAGCACCTTTCCCGGCTTCAGGACATCCCAAAGTGCTTTACAGCCAAAAGTGTAGCCATTGATACAATGCAGGGAAATGCAACAGCCAAATTGCACAAAAGAACACTCACACAAACAGCAATGTGATAATGGCCCGATCATTGGTTGAGGACACCGGGGAGAACTCTCCTGCTCTTCTTCAAAATAGTGCCGGGGGATCTTTTACGCCCAGCTGAGAGGGCAGATGGGACCTCGGTTTTAGTGGCCCATTCAAAAGACAGCATCTCGGAATAAATGGCGCCCCCTCAGCACTGCTCTGGTACATCAGCCTAAATTTATGTGCTCAAGGCTCAAGAGTGGGACTTGAACTCACAACCTTCTGCTGACCAAGGCAAGAGTTCAACCGACTGAGCCAAGGTTAGCTTACCAGGATAAATGAGTATGCTGGAATTTTGTTTCATCAATGTTAGGGACGAGCAGGATATTTATGTAGACTTTTCTCTCAGGAGATTAAATTAGTGTGACAGAGGCTATGCAGGTCAATCATACTCAGTCTGTGGAAGGACAGTCAGTGGACGAGGTGGATTCCATTGTGAGGTAGATTGTGCCTGGCCTACTGAAGGAGTGGTTTGATAGGCTGATTGGCCTCTCGTTGTACCGTGCTATCTTAAAGTCCACACGATCTGATTCTCCAGGTCAGCACTATGGGCAAAATCCCATTTAAATGGCCGCAGTAGGTGTTGGGAAGAATGATCTTTTCTTTTCAGTTAAACTGGGCCTTTTTTATTGTAATGCTCTTTACTAAATGCTATGCTGATTATAAAGCTGTTCTTTTGTAACTAGTGTTGGTGGGAGGAGGGGGAGCTGGGACAACTGGAAACATAAAAAACATAGAAAATAGCTGCAGGAGTAAGCCATTCGGCTCTTCGAGCCTGCACCACCATTCGATAAGATCATGGCTGATCATTCACCTCAGTACCCCTTTCCTGCTTTCTCTCCATACCCCTTGATCCCTTTAGCTGTAAGGGCTATATCCAACTCCCTCTTGAATATATCGAATGAACTGGCATCAACAACTCTCTGCGGCAGTGAATTCCACAGGTTAACAACTCTCTGAGTGAAGAAGTTTCTCCTCATCTCGGTCCTAAATGACTTATCCTTTATCCTTAGACTGTGACCCCTGGTTCTGGACTTCTCCAACATCGGGAACATTCTTCCTGCATCTAACCTGTCCAGTCCCGTCAGAATTTTATATGTTTCTATGAGATCCCCTCTCATCCTTCGAAACTCCAGTGAATACAGGCCCAGTCGATCCAGTCTCTCCTCATATGTCAGTCCTGCCATCCCGGGAATCAGTCTGATGAACCTTCGCTGCACTCCCTCAATAGCAAGAATGTCCTTCCTCAGATGAGGAGGCCAAAACTGAACACAATATTCCAGGTGAGGCCTCACCAAAGCCCTGTACAAATGCAGTAAGACCCCTGTCCATCCCTAACGTGGCCGATGATATCATAGGAAGCAGGGCGGAGGGGAGGGATTTACTATGCCTGGAGCTTCCTCAGCTCCAGACTCACTTTTTCTCAGTGATTTGGACCAGCAACAACATCATCTTGTATTTGTATAGCGCCTTTAACTTAGTAAAACATCCCAATGCGCTTTCCTCACAGGAATATTATCAAAAACATTTTTACACCGAGCCACATAAAGAATAAATTAGGGCAGTTGACAAAAAGCTTGGTCAAAGAGGTAGGTTTTAAGAAGCATCTTAAAGGAGGAAGCAGAGAGTGGTGGAGAAGTTTAGAGAGGGAATTCCAGAGCTTAGGGCCTGGGCAGCTAAATGGCACGGTTGGCAATGGTGGAGCGATGAAAATCGGGAATGCTCAAGAGGCTAGAATTAGAGGAGCACAGAGATCTCGGGGGAGTTGTGGGGCTGGAGGAGGTTACAGAGATAGGGAGAGGCGAGGTCATGGAGGGATTTGAAAACACGGATGAGAATTATAAAATAGGTTGAACTCGGCATTGGGGTCATCAAAAGGGTAGGTGTGAGGGGCCCCGCCAGAATCTCCAGCCTAGATAACATGCTCTCGAAGATTCCAGAAATCCTTGCTTCAAGTGCTCAGATCAACCCTGCTAAAAAAAGGGAGCTGATCAGTTTGTTTGGCTGCACTTCTTCAGAATGGGTCCCCCAGTTCCATCTGCTTTCCCAAGCACTGCCATTGCATTTCCAACGATTCCTCTTCTTCTTCCTTCTTAGGCAGTTCCTCGGGAGTCGAGGATGACTTGCTTCCACACTAATATGAGTTCTCAGGTGACTGATGAGACCAAAGTGGGATCTACAGTCTCTGTCACAGGTGGGGCAGACGGTGGTTGAAGGGATAGGTGGGTGTGGTGCTTGGGTTGTCGTACGCTCCTTCCGCTGACTACTCTTAGCTTCCGTGTGCTCCCGGTGAAGAGACTCAGTGTGTTCGGCGCCTTCCCAGATGCTTCTCCTCCACTTTGAGTGGTCTTGGGCCAGGGATTCTCAGGTGTCAATGGGGATGTTGCACTTTTGAGGGTGTCCTTGGAGCATTTCCTGAGCCCACCTCGGCTCGCTCGCAGTGTCGGAACTCCAAGTAGACATATTTTGAGAGTCTCATATCGGACATGCGGATGATATGGCCCGTCCATCGGGGCTGATCGAGCGTGGTCAATGTGTCATGTATGTACATTCTGTTTGTGGCCATCAGATGGCGTCATTGGCTAGAAAAAGCAACAAACCTGAGGACTGGGAGAAATTTAGAATTCAACAGAGGAGGACTAAGGGTTTAATTAAGAGGGGAAAAATAGAGTACGAGAGGAAGCTTGCAGGGAACATAAAAAGTGACTGCAAAAGCTTCTATAAATATGTGAAGAGAAAAAGATGAGTGAAGACAAATGTAGGTCCCTTGCAGTCAGATTCAGGTGAATTTATATTGGGGAACAAAGAAATGGCAGGCCAATTGAATAAATACTTCAGTTCTGTCTTCACGAAGGAAGACACAAATAACCTTCCGAATGTACTAGAGGACAGTAGGTCGAGTGAGAAGGAGGAATTGAAGGATATTCTTATTAGGCGGGAAATTGTGTTAGGGAAATTGATGGGATTGAAGTCCGATAAATCGTCAGGCCCTGGTAGTCTGAATCCCAGAGTACTTAAGGAAATAGCCCTAGAAATAGTGGATGCATTGGTGATCATTTTCCAACAGTCTATCAACTCTGGATCAGTTCCTTTGGACTGGAGGGTAGCTAATGTAACATCAGTTTTTAAAAAAGGAGGGAGAGAGAAAACGGGTAATTATAGACCGGTTAACCTGACATCAGTCGTGGGGAAAATGTTAGAATCAATCATTAAGGATGAAATATCAGCGCATTTGGAAAGCAGTGACAGGGTCAGACCAAGTCAGGATGGATTTATGAAAGGGAAAGCATGCTTGACGACTCTTCGGAAATTTTTTGAGGATGTAACCAGCAGAGCGGACAATGGAGAACCAGTGGATGTGGTGTATTTGGACTTACAAAAGGCTTTTGACAAGGTTCCGCACAAGAGATTGGTGTGCAAAATTAAAGCACATGGCATTGGGGGTAATGTACTGACGTGGATAGAGAACTGGTTGGCAGACAGGAAACAGAGAGTCGGGATAAACGGGTATTTTTCAGAATGGCAGGCAGTGACTTGGAGTGCCGCAGGGTTCAGTGCTGGGACCCCAGCTCTTTACAATATACATTAATGATTTAGATGAAGAAATTGAGTGTAATATCTCCAAGTTTTTGGGATGACACTAAACTGGGTGGTGGTGAGAGCTGTGAGGGGGACGCCAAGAGGCTGCAGGGTGACTTGGACAGGTTAGGTGAGTGGGCAAATGCATGGCAGATGCAGTATAATGTGGATAAATGTGAGGTTATCCATTTTGGGGGCAAAAACACGAAGGCAGAATATTATCTGAATGGCGGCAGATTAGGAAAAGGGGAGGTGCAACGAGACCTGGGTGTCATGGTTCATCAGTCACTGAAAGTGGGCATGCAGGTACAACAGGCGGTGAAGAAGGCAAATGGTATGTTGGCCTTCATATCTAGGGGATTTGAGTACAGGAGCAGGGAGGTCTTACTGCAGTTGTACAGGGTCTTAGTGAGGCCTCACATGGAATATTGGGTACAGTTTTGGTCTCCTAATCTGAGGAAGGACGGTCTAGCTATTGAAGGAGTGCAGCGAAGGTTCACCAGACTGATTTCAGGGATGGCTGGACTGTCTTATGAGGAGAGACTGGATCAGCTTTATTCACTGGAGTTTAGAATGATGAGAGCAGATCTCATAGAAACGTATAAGATTCTGACGGGACTGGACAGATTAGATGCGTGAAGAATGTTCCCGATGTTGGGAATTTCCAGAACCAGGGGACACAGTCTTTGGATAAGGGGTAGGCTATTTACGACTGAGATGAGGAGAAACTTCTTCACTCAGAGAGTTGTTAACCTGTGGAATTCCCTGCCGCAGAGAGTTTTGATGCCAGTTCATTGGATATATTCAAGAGGGAGTTAGATATGGCCCTTACGGCTAAGGGGGTCAAGGGGTATGGAGAGAAAGCAGGAAAGGGATACTGAGGGAATGATCAGCCATGATCTTATCGAATGGTGGTGCAGGCTCGAAGGGCCGAATGGCCTACTCCTGCACCTATTTTCTATGTTTCTATGTCATTGTTGGAGGCCACTGAGCAGCATGCTCAGGTATAAAAGGCCAGCCATTTTGGGAGTCAGGCACTTTGGGCTTAAATAAAGCAGAGCCAAGGTTGTACCTTGCTTAGTTAAACAGTACTCAGTTTGAACCTTTATTGCATACATAATATTTGGCGACGAGAATACAAGAACCTTTGTTTGCAAAATGAGCACGATTGGATTTTGAGAGTGATTCGTGGAGGGAGAAGATTGGGCAGACTTTGTGAGCCATTTGAACCAGTACTTCATGGCCAACAAAATGAAGGGGGTCAATGATGCAGATTAGCACGGGCCGTGTTTCTCATGGTGTGCGGATCAAATACCTACGGTCTGATAAAGAATCTCCTCATGCCGAGTGATCCAACAGAGAAAATATACGAGGAGTTAAGTACATTGGTACGGGATCATCTCAAGCCAGATGACGCATCATCATCTCGAGATACAGTTTTTATACACACGTTCGATCGGAGGGCCAGAGCACGGCGGAATTCGTTGCCGACATGAGACATGTAGCCGGACCGTGGAAGTTCGGGTCGGTGTTGGCAGACATGCTGTGGTATTTCTTTGTTGTTGGTATCAACCACGAGGTGATCGTGCACAAACTTCTGGCGGTGGAGGGGTTGGATTTAAAACTGACCATCCAGATCACTCAGTCATGTATGACCACGGACAGGAGTTTAAAGCAAATGTCGGTGAAGAACCGAACCTCGGCAAGTACTGTAAATGCGATTGATTCACCGTTCGGCAGAGCGGCACATGGCAGGGCCTATCCGGCTGCGTTTGCGAAACCTGTGGCTGCCCAAAGTCCGCCAGCAGGAATGTATCCGACTTCTCCGTGTTGACATTGTGGGAGAAATCATCGGCACCAGCAGTGCCGATTTAAGCAATATAGTTGCAAAGGCTGTCTGAGAGTAGGGCATCTCCAGCGCACGTGTCCGCAGATGAGCAAGCGTGCTGCGACACACCACATTGTAAGGGGGTGGTCCCGGAGGTCAGGTTCAACTCTGACCTTCTGAGCGATTCGAATCGCTCCCACTCCCTTGGGTTCTCGACTCTGGATTTATTAGGGGGGTGTGATAAAGTGCAAAAGACCACTGGTTTGGTGCAAAAGAACTTTGATTTTATTAAGAATAAGAAAATACAGTGTCTCACTTATAATTACACTGAGAAATAGCAGTACATCACCCATTCAAAGGGGTTGCAATGTAAAATACACCTCCCACCTCCCAAATACCTAATACTGGCTAGGTTAGATTCCAGGCCAGACAGGGACTATGCTTACCAATCCTTTCTGGTCAGTTAGCAGTAGTTTGCGGTTTCGGGGTTCGTTCTGTCGGTTCTGCTTGCCGTACCCGGAACATCAGAGAGGACTTCTTACTGCGCAATCTTCAGTTGGGTTGAGTCCGCCGATGCGGTTGGGCGCGTTTTGGATTTGTGGGGTAAGTATCCATTTTCTTTCGTTCGGAGTAGGTTTCAAAGTCCTTTTAGGTAACGTTTTCACCTGTTGGTAGTCAGGCCAAGATTGTAGAGTGGAAACTTTCGATTTTTCGATTTCTTCCTTGTGAAGTTTTGTTTCGAGGTTGGTCGATCGCGGTGGTTTTAGTGGTACCATGTTGGCTGTGGTCGGTTGCTGCCGCGATGGTGATGTTCTTCCTTCCTTTTCGATTTCAAGACGTCGAGGCTGGAGAAGTTAGTTTACAACTGCCGCGTTGGTTTCTCTCCCTTCTTGATGGCATAGGCGCAGTATGGCATGCCCTTTGTTAAAACAGGGGCCAGTTATACTGTAGGAGCTGTCCTAATCTTGGCGGCAAATCAGAACAGAATTCTTTGTTTAATTTTGATGGGCTCAACATTTCTTTGTAATATTTAGGCGCGCTAATTAAAAGCTTTTATGTCTCGGGTGGGTTGATCTTCTAAATCTATTTCTTGATGGAAATATTCGTTTGGTAATCGCTGTGTTCTTTGTGCTTAGTTTTTGCATGCAGGCTGGAGTAGGCCTTTTGTTTTTATGCATAAGCTGAAAATGGCTTTCCAGGTTCAGGTTGATGGCTGGCTATCTCTGAGTTAATTGTTGCAATGTTAATGTCTCTTGTGGAGAAGGGTTTTCGCGTATCCATTTTCCAGACAATTTACTTCAGTCTCAATGCGCCAGAGAGCTTCAATAATCAAATTGGCTTCTTTAGTTCTCTAGACCTGCCCACAGACTTAACTTGTCTTTTAGAATCCCAAATTCGACTAAAGTTTGTAGTTTCTTCCCTGCGCATTTTAGGACTTCAAACTTTCTGGTAGATAGTTCCAAATTAAATTTCCTTTCCAATGAGTCCAAACACTGGGGGGGGTTTCCCACAAATTTTGCCTTTCTCTTACAATGTGGAGGATGAGAGTCAGACAAGCGCAAACCGAGATGCCAGAGGAGGAAGTGTATGGACTGTACTCTTTCATAACTAAGAGTAAACCAATTTTGATTAATGTGAAGTTTAACGGGATACCAGTATCGATGGAACTGGACATGGGGACGAATCAATCGATCATGAACGAGAGGGCATTTAATAAGCTGTGGAATACGAAGACTGTGAGGCCCAGGCTGAGCTCTGTTAATGCCAAGCTACGCACGTACACCAAAGAACTGATAAAGGTGATTGGCAGTGCTCAAATTAACGTGTCATATAACAGTGCGGTTCACAAGTTACCGCTGTGGATTGTTCCAGGCAATGGCCCAACGCTGCTCGGCAGGAGCTGGTTGGAGAAAATCAGATGCGACTGGAATGACTAAAGGCGTTGTCATCGAAGGAAGACACATGTGTCCAAGTATTGAGCAAGTTCCCCTTGCGGTTCAAACTGGGTATTGGCAACTTCAGGGGAGACAAGGTGCAGATCCACGTGGACTCAGATGCAAGACCTGTCCATCATAAAGCTCCGGCAGTGCCATATATGTTGAGCTCCCTCGTCGAAATTGAACTGGGCAGACTACAGCATGGAGGGATCATATCACTTATCGAATTTAATGAATGGACCAGTCCCATTGTTCCTGTGCTGAAAAGTGAAGGCACAGTCAGAATCTGTGGCGACTACAAGGCTACGATCAACAGGGTTTCGAAACAAGATCAGTACCCATTACCGAAGGCTGATGACTTGTTTGCGACGTTAGCCGGAGCAAAGCCATCCACAAAACTGGACTTGACATCGGCCTATATGACACAGGAGTTGGTCGAGAAGTCAAAGAGACTTACGTGCATTAACATGCAAAAAGGATTGTTTATTTACCACAGGTGCCCTTATGGAATTCGCTCGGCTGAAGCAATATTCCAGAGGAATATGGAAAGTCTACTGAAGTCCGTTCCCAGAACCGTCATGTTCCAAAATGACATCCTGATCACTGGTCATGACTCCAAGGAACATCTGAACAACTTGGAAGAAGTTCTACTGAGTTTGGATAGAGTGGGACTCAGACTGAAACGCTTGAAGTGCGTCTTCATGGCACCGGAGGTCTAATTCCTCAGGAGGAAAATCGCCGCTGATGGCATCAGACCTACTGACGTGAAAAGCAAGGCCATCAAGAATGCACCCAAGCCGCAGAATGTGATGGAGTTGCATTCGTTCCTGGGTCTACTCAACTACTTTGGTAACTTCCTACCTAAATTGAACTTACTAGAACCACTGCACATGATATTGAGAAAAGGCGACAACTGGGTGTGGAGTGCATCGCAAGACAGAGCTTTCAAGAAAGACACCGATCTGCTTTGCTCAAACAAGCTGCTGGTACATTATGACCCATGTAAATGTTTAGTTTTGGCCTGTGATGCATCATCATATGGAATTGGTTGCATACTCCAACAAGCCAATGAGTTAGAGAAACTTCAACCTGTCCCGTATGCATCCAAAAGTTTGTCTAAGGCAGAAAGAGTCATCAGCATCATAAAAAAGAAGCTTCAGCATGTGTGTACGGTGTTAAAAAGATGCTTCAGTACCTGTTCGGTCTGAGGTTCGAATTAGAGACTGATCACAAGTCGCTCATTTCATTGTTTTCCGAGAGCAAAGGTATCAATACCAATGCTTCATCGTGCATCCAAAGGTGGGCGCTGACATTATTTGCCTATGATTATGTCATTCATCACAGACCTGGCACAGAGAATTGTACCGATGCTTTGAGCTGGTTGCCGTTGCCCAAACCGGAGGTGGAAACGCTACAACCGGCGGATCTAATGTTAATCATGGATGCTTTTGAGAGTGAAGGTACCCCTGTCACAGCTCAACAAGTTAAGACCTGGACCAGCCAGGACCTGATTTTATCGGTGGTAAAGGGTTGCATCCTCAAAGGGGATTGGACTGCCATACCTAAGCAAATGTGCAAGGAGGCTAACCCATACATTCATTGCAAGGACGAACTGTCTTTTCAAGCAGATTGCATATTGTGGGGCAATCGCGTTGTAATGCCCAAGAAAGGGAGAGAAAAGTTCGTACATGAGTTACACAGCACACATCCTGGTATAGTGATGATGAAGGCCATTGCCAAGTCCCATGTATGGTGGCCAGGGATTGCATCTGAGCTGGAAGCATGCGTGCATCAGTGCAACATTTGCATGCAGCTCAGGAAAGCATCAGTAGAATCGCCGCTGAATCTGTGGTCATGACCATCCAAACCTTGGTCCAGGATCCATGTAGATTTCGCAGGTCCCTTCCTGGGCAAGATGTTTTTAGTGGTAGTGGATGTTTATTCGAAGTGGATAGAATGCATAATCATGTCATCCAGCACATCCACGGCAACCATAGAGAATCTCAATGTCAAGTTGGCGACACATGGTCTGCCTGACATAGTGGTGAGCAACAATGGGTCGTGCTTCACTAGTCAGAAGTTTCAGAAGTTTGTGAAACTTAATGGCATAAAACATGTAAGGTCAGCACCGTTCAAGCCTGCATCCAATGGGCAAGCTGAACATGCAGTACAAATTATCAAGCAAGGCATGAGAAGAGTAACCCAAGCATCCCTGCAGACCCGAATGTCCTGCACACTGCTGAGTTACAGGACAAGACCCCACACACTCGCAGGAGTCTTTCCTGCTGAACTCATGATGAAAGGAGGTCTTAAGACTAAGCTATCTCTGGTACACCTGGATTTAAATAATCATGTTGAATACAGAAGACAAAGTCAACAAGGCTACCACGATTGTGCAAGTGTGTCACGCGAGATTTCTGTTAATGATCCTGTAAATGGATTGCTGGTATGGTCATGACCAAGGAGGGCAACAGAGTATTCATTATTAAGCTCAAGATGGGCAAATTTGCAGGAAACACATGAATCAGACAAAGCTGAGGCACAGAGACGAGCCAGAACAGTCAGACGAAGAAAGCATTGACGACCAACCAACCTACCAGCAATCTTCAGCGGACTCAAGGGTCATCATTGAACCCAGAATTTGCATCACGGACCTGTTCAAAAAAAATGGACTTGCAATTCCTGACATGGCCACTGCCACCCCCATCAAGTCAGTCATCCAGCCACCAGCCACAACAGATCCCGCACATTCACACAAGGCCGGAATCGAACTGAGACGGTCAACCCGGGAGTGCAAAGCACCAGACCGTCTCAACCTGTGAAAGACTGTGATAAGATCTCAGAGGAGGGTTATTGTCATGTATGTACATACTGTTTGTGGCCACCAGATGGCGTCATTGATGGAGGCCACTGAGCAGCACGCACATGCTGCTCAGGTATAAAAGGCCAACCATTTTGAGAGTTAGGCACTTTGGGCCTAAATAAAGCAGAGCCAAGGTTGTATCTTGCTTAATTAAAAAGTACTCGGTTTGAACCTTTATTGCATATATAACACAATGCCTCGATGCTGGGGATGTTGCCCTGAGTGAAAACACTGACGTTGGTGCACCTATCCTTCCAATGGATTTGCAGGATCTTGTGGAGACAGTATTGGTGATACTTCTCCAGTGCTTTAGGGTGCCTACTGTACATAGTCCATGTCTCTGAAGCATATAGGAGAGTGGGTATCTATTGCTCTGTAGCCCAGGAGCTTGGTGCCAGGTTTGAGATCCTGGTCTTCAAACACTCTCTTCCTCTGGCACACTGAAGATGGTGTTGGACGTCCCTTGTGGCTGAGTGAAAGCAACCTCAACTAGTCTAAAACTTTTATTTGTGTCACGTCTTCTAATTAAATAGAATTAAATGGAGTGTACAGCACAGAATCAGAGATATGGCCCAACTGGTCCATGCCGGTCTCGACGCTCCACACGAGCTTCCTCTCATCCCACTGCATCTAACTCTATCAGCATAAGCCTCTCTTCCTTTCTCCCCTGTGTGTTTATCTCACTTCCCCTTAAATCTATGCTAGTCACCTCAACTACTCCCTGTGGTAGCGAGTTCCACATTCTAACCACTCTCTGAGTGAACAAATTTCTCCTGAAATTCCCTGTTGGATTTAGAAACATAGAAACATAGAAACATAGAAAATAGGTGCAGGAGTAGGCCATTCGGCCCTTCTAGCCTGCACCGCCATTCAATGAGTTCATGGCTGAACATGCAACTTCAGTACCCCATTCCTGCTTTCTCACCATACCCCTTGATCCCCCTAGTAGTAAGGACCTCATCTAACTCCTTTTTGAATATTTTTAGTGAATTGGCCTCAACAACTTTCTGTGGTAGAGAATTCCACAGGTTCACCACTCTCTGGGTGAAGAAGTTCCTCCGCATCTCGGTCCTAAATGGCTTACCCCTTATCCTTAGACTGTGACCTCTGGTTCTGGACTTCCCAACATTGGGAACATTCTTCCTGCATCTAACCTGTCTAATCCCGTCAGAATTTTAAATGTTTCTATGAGGTCCCCTCTCATTCTTCTGAACTCCAGTGAATACAAGCCCAGTTGATCCAGTCTTTCTTGATAGGTCAGTCCCGCCATCCCGGGAATCAGTCTGGTGAACCTTCGCTGCACTCCCTCAATAGCAAGAATGTCCTTCCTCAGGTTAGGAGACCAAAACTGTACACAATACTCCAGGTGTGGCCTCACCAATGCCCTGTACAACTGTAGCAACACCTCCCTGCCCCTGTACTCAAATCCCCTTGCTATGAAGGCCAACATGCCATTTGCTTTCTTAACCGCCTGCTGCACCTGCATGCCAACCTTCAATGACTGATGTACCATGACACCCAGGTCTCTTTGCACCTCCCCTTTTCCTAATCTGTCACCATTCAGATAATAGTCTGTCTCTCTGTTTTTACCACCAAAGTGGATAACCTCATATTTATCCACATTATACTTCATTTATTAGTGACTACCTTATATTTATCAGTGACACTCGGCAGATTTGAGCACCAGTGCACAGACTGAAAGTAGCGGGTGTTATCTTTGTGATTCCTCTTGTGTGAAATCGGAAAGCTGCTCACAAGATTGCTCGTAGAATTTCTCTCAGAAAACGAAAAGAGGAATTCTTACATTTACCGCAAGAGCAGCATTTCCTCTGAGCTGATTTTCAAACCTCAGCCACATTGTGAAGAATAGAAATAACTTGCATTCATTCACATTCTTGGGACATCGCACAGTGCTGTACAGCGAATGACATACAATTGAAGTGTAGTCACTGTTGTAATGTGGGAAGAAGGTGGCCATCAGCCGGTCCAGGCAGCTGGCGGTTGAGGGGGTTGTTCAGCCCGACTGCCTGCCTCTCTTCCGCAGTTAACGGATATGATGTAATTGGCATCACGGAGACATGGCTCCAGGGTGACCAAGGCTGGGAACACAACATCCAGGGGTATTCAACATTTAGGAAGGATAGACAGAAAGGAAAAGGAGGCGGAGTGGCATTGCTGGTTAAAGAGGAAATTAATGCAATAGTAAGAAAGGACATTAGCTTGGATAATGTGGAATCGGTATGGGTGGAGCTACGGAATACCAAAGGGCAGAAAACGCGAGTGGGAGTTGTGTACAGACCACCAAACAGTGGTAGTAAGGTTGGGGACAGCATCAAACAGGAAATTAGGGATGCATGCAATAAAGGTACAGCAGTTATCATGGGCGACTTTAATCTACATATTGATTGGGCTAACTAAACTGGTAGCAATGCAGTGGAGGAGGATTTCCTGGAGTATATTAGGGATGGTTTTCTGGACCAATATGTCGAGGAACCAAGTCGGGAGCTGGCCATCCTAGATTGGGTGATGTGTAATGAGAAAGGACTAATTAGCAATCTTGTTGTGCAAGGCCCCTTGGGGAAGAGTGACCATAACATGGTAGAATTCTTTATTAAGATGGAGAGTGACACAGTTAATTCAGAAACGAGGGTCCTGAACTTAAAGAAAGGTAACTGATGTTTTGAGGCGTGAATTGGCTAGAATAGAGTGGCAAATGATACTTAAAGGGTTGACGGTGGATAGGCAATGGCAAACACTTAAAGACCACATGGAAGAACTTCAGCAATTGTACATCTCTGTCTGGAGTAAAAATAAAACGGGGAAGGTGGCTCAACCGTGGCTAACAAGGGAAATTAAGGATAGTGTTAAATCCAAGGAAGAGGCATATAAAGTGGCCAGAAAAAGCAGCAAACCTGAGGACTGGGAAAAATTTAGAATCCAGCAGAGTAGGACAAAGAGTTTAATTAAGAGAGGGAAAATAGAGTACGAGAGGAAGCTTGCCGGGGTCATAAAAACTGACTGCAAAAGCTTCTATAGATATGTGAAGAGAAAACGATTAGTCAAGACAAACATAGGTCCCTTGCAGTCGGATTCAGGTGAATTTATAGTGGGGAATAAAGAAATGGCAGACCAATTGAACAAATACTTTGATTCTGCCTTCACGAAGGAAAACACAAATAACCTTCCGGAAGTACTAGGGGACTGAGGGTCTAATGAGAAGGAGGAACTGAAGGATATCCTTAGTAGGCGGGAAATTGTGTTCGGGCAATTGATGGGATTGAAGGCCAATAAATTCCCGGGGCCTGATAGTCTGCATCGCAGAGTACTTAAGGAAATGGCCCTAGAAATAGTGGATGCATTGGTGATCATTTTCCAACAGTTTATCGATTCTGGATCAGTTCCTATGGACTGGAGGGTAGCTAATGTAACACCACTTTTTAAAAAGGGAGAGAGAGAGAAAGCGGGTAATTATCGACCGGTTAGCCTGACATCAGTAGTGGGGAAAATGTTGGAATCAATTATTAAGGATGAAATATCAGCGCATTTGGAAAGCAGTGACAGGATTGGTCCATGTCAGCATGGATTTATGAAGGGGAAATCATGCTTGACAAATCTTCTGGAATTTTTTGAGGATGTAACAAGTAGAGTGGACAAGGGAGAACCAGTGGATGTGGTGCATTTAGACTTTCAAAAGGCTTTTGACAAGGTCCCACACAAGAGATTGATGTGCAAAATCAAAGCACATGGTATTGGGGGTAATATACTGATGTGGATAGAGAACTGGTTGGCAGACAGGACGCAGAGAGTCGGGTCCTTTTCAGAATGGCAGGCAGTGACTAGTGGAGTGCCGCAGGGCTCAGTGCTGGGATCCCAGCTCTTTACAACATTCATCAATGATTTAGATGAAGGAATTGAGTGTAATATCTCCAAGTTTGCAGATGACACTAAACTGGGTGGTGGTTTGAGCTGTGAGGGGGACGCTAAGAGGCTGCATGGTGACTTGGCAACTGCATGGCAGATGCCGTATAATGTGGATAAATGTGAGGTTATCCACTTTGGGGGCAAAATCGTGAAGACAGATTATCTGAATGGCAGCAGATTAGGAAAAGGGGAGGTGCAACAAGACCTGGGTGTCATGGTTCATCAGTCATTGAAAGTTGTCATACAGGTACAGCAGGTGGTGAAGAAGGCAAATGGTATGTTGGCCTTCATAGCTAGGGAATTTGAGTATAGGAGCAGGGAGGTTTTACTGCAGTTGTACAGGGCCTTGGTGAGGCTTCAACTTGAATATTGTGTTCCGTTTTAATCTCCAATCTGAGGAAGGATGTTCTTGCTATTGAGGGAGTGCAGCAAAGGTTCACCAGACTGATTCCCGGGATGGCTGGACTGACATATGAGAAGAGACTGGATCAAGTGGGCCTTTTATACATTGGAGGTTAGAAGGATGAGAGGGGATCTCATAGAAACTTATAAGATTCTGACTGGACAGGACAGGTTAAATGCGGGTAGAATGTTCCCGATGTTGGGAAAGTCCAGAACCAGGGGACACAGTCTTAGGATAAGGGGTAGGCCATTTACGACTGAGATGAGGAGAAACTTCTTCACTCAGCAAGTTGTTGACCTGTGGAATTCCCTGCCGCAGAGAGTGGTTGATGCCACTTCATTGGATATATTCAAGAGGGAGTTAGATATGGCCCTTACGGCTAAGGGGATCAAGGGGTATGGAGAAAAAACAGAAAAGTGGTACTGAGGGAATGATCAGCCATGATGTTATTGAATTGTGGTGCAGGCTCGAAGGGCTGAATGGCCTACTCCTGCACCTATTTTCTATGTTTCTATGTTTCTATATTACATCCGAGCCAGGGTGTCCCTGGAGATGGAGCACGCAGTGTCCACCGGTATGCACAGGCCTTCCGCGAAAGTTGAGCACCAGAGGGTCTGGAGTGCATCATCACTCCCGCCAACCAAATTTTAATTTTATTTAATTTGATTTTATTTGACAAAGGTTCTCTTTATGTTTCATTGTTAATTTGTGTTTTTGGTGCCCTCAAAAAAAGAGCAAGGGGGCACTTGAATAAACGTTTCTGAAGTCTGACCTCCCTCTTTAATCAGGGGGCACTTGATTATTGTTCAACTTTAAATAGTTGTAATGTAGGAATAGCATCTGACAATTTACACACAGAAAGATCCCATCAACCACGATGTGATAATGACCAGAGACTCAGCTTTAGCAGGTGTTGGTTGAGGGATCAGTATTGGCCAGTACACCAGGTAGAACTCCCCTGCTCTTCTTTGGTGGTAAAAACAGAGAGACAGACTATTATCTAAATGGTGACAGATTAGGAAAAGGGGAGGTGCAAAGAGACCTGGGTGTCATGGTACATCAGTCATTGAAGGTTGGCATGCAGGTACAGCAGGCGGTTAAGAAAGCAAATGGCATGTTGGCCTTCATAGCGAGGGGATTTGAGTACAGGGGCAGGGAGGTGTTGCTACAATTGTACAGGGCCTTGGTGAGGCCACACCTGGAGTATTGTGTACAGTTTTGGTCTCCTAACCTGAGGAAGGACATTCTTGCTATTGAGGGAGTGCAGCGAAGGTTCACCAGACTGATTCCCGGGATGGCGGGACTGACCTATCAAGAAAGACTGGATAAACTGGGCTTGTATTCACTGGAGTTCAGAAGAATGAGAGGGGACCTCATAGAAACGTTTAAAATTCTGATGGGTTTAGACAGGTTAGATGCAGGAAGAATGTTCCCAATGTTGGGAAAGTCCAGAACCAGGGGTCACAGTCTAAGGTAAGGGGGAAGCCATTTAGGACCGAGATGAGGAGGAATTTCTTCACCCAGAGAGTGGTGAACCTGTGGAATTCTCTACCACAGAAAGTTGTTGAGGCCAATTCACTAAATATATTCAAAAAGGAGTTAGATGAAGTCCTTACTACTAGGGGAATCAAGGGGTATGGTGAGAAAGCAGGAATGGGGTACTGAAGTTGCATGTTCAGCCATGAACTCATTGAATGGCGGTGCAGGCTAGAAGGGCCGAATGGCCTACTCCTGCTCCTATTATCTATGTTTCTATTTTTCTATGAAATAATGCCACGGTATCTTTTTGCATCCACCAGAGAGGGCAATCGGTGCCTCGCCTAAAAGACATCACCTCTCACAGTGGTGCCCCCTCAGTTCTGCACAGGAGTGTCAGCCTAGGGTGGGCCAATTCTCTAGAGTGAGACCTGAGCCCACAACCTTCTGACTCAAAGGCAAGAGAGCTATCGCTGAGCCACTGAAGATACAGCTGCAGGAGCGCCAATTCCCCTTTGGCACCTTGCCTATATGAGCTTCAGAGGCACTGGGAGAGGGTGCAGAGAAGATTTACAAGGATGATGCCAGAAATGGAGGGTATACATACCAGGAAAAGTTGAACAGGCTGGGTCTCTTTTCTTTTCAAAAATTAAGGCGTGGAGAGACATGAGTCTGGGGTTGGCGAGAGGCCTGCAAAAGGCCGCGAGAGTCGTCGGGAGGTGCGTGGAGAGACGTGAGTCCGGGGTCGGCGAGAGGCCAGCCGGTGCAGCTACAGGGACAGGGCAAAAAAGAAGTGGAAAGAAACAGAAAGGTGACGTCACAGCCAAGGGGGTAAGTGATTGGCTGGTGATTGGTGAGTAGCTTTTTATTTTCTTTCTTTTTATATATCAGTGAGTAACTTTTAACATTGTTGTTGTCAATTTAAGTGTATCTAAGGGTTAAGTCATGGCAGGAGAGCTCTGTCACTTGATATGCTCCTCCTGTACCATGTGGGAACTCAGGTACGACTACGTGTGCGGGAAGTGTATCCGCCTCCAGCTCCTGATGGACCGCGTTGCGGAATTGGAGCTGAAGCGGGATTCACTCTGGAGCATCCACGATGCTGAGAACGACGTGAGTAGCACGTGTAGCGAGTTGGTTTTACCGCAGGAGAAGGAGCCACAGCCAGCTAGGGAATGGAAGACCAGCAGGAAGAGTAGTGCAAGGAAGGTAGTGCAGGCCCCTGCAAAACAGATACACTGCTTTGAGTACTGTTGGGGGGATGACACATCAGGGGAGGGCAGCAGCAGCCAAGTTCATGGCATCGTGGCTGGCTCTGTTGCACAGGAGGGCAGGAAAAAGAGTTGGAGAGCATTAGTGATAGGGGATTCAATTGTGAGGGGAATAGATAGGCGTTTCTGCGGCCGCAACCGAGACTCCAGGATGATATGTTGCCTCCCTGGTGCAAGGGTCAAGGATGTCTCGGAGCGGGTGCAGGACATTCTAAAAAGGGAGGGAGAACAGCCAGTTGTCGTGGTGCACATTGGTACCAACGACATAGGTAAAAAAAGGGATGAGGTCCTACGAAACGAATTTAAGGAGCTAGGAGCTAAATTAAAAAGTAGGACCTCAAAAGTAGTAATCTCGGGATTGCTACCAGTGCCATGTGCTAGTCAGAGTAGGAATCGCAGGATAGCACAGATGAATACGTGGCTTGAGCAGTGGTGCAGCAGGGAGGTATTCAAATTCCTGGGGCATTGGAACCGGTTCTGGGAGAGGTGGGACCAGTACAAACCGGACGGTCTGCACCTGGGCAGGACCAGGCCCAATGTCCTAGGGGGAGTGTTTGCTAGTGCTGTTGGGGAGGAGTTAAACAAATATGGCAGGGGGATGGGAACCAATGCAAGGAACAGAGGGAAACAAAAAGGAGTTAAAAGCAAAAGACAGAAAGGAGATGAGGAAAAGTGGAGGGCAGAGAAACCCAAGAAAAAGAACAAAAAGGGCCACTGTACAGCAAAATTCTAAAAGGACAAAGGGTGTTAAAAAAACAAGCCTGAAGGCTTTGTGTCTTAATGCAAGGAGTATCCGTAATAAGGTGGATGAATTAACTGTGCAAATAGATGTTAACAAATATGATGTGATTGGGATTACGGAGACGTGGCTCCAGGATGATCAGGGCTGGGAACTCAACATCCAGGGGTATTCAACATTCATGAAAGATAGAATAAAAGGAAAAGGAGGTGGGGTAACATTGCTGATTAAAGAGGAGATTAATGCAATAGTTAGGAAAGACATGAGCTTGAATGATGTGGAATCTATATGGGTAGAGCTGCAGAACACCAAAGGGCAAAAAACGTTAGTGGGAGTTGCGTACAGGCCTCCAAACAGTAGTAGTGATGTTGGGGAGGGCATCAAACAGGAAATTAGGGGTGCATGCAATAAAGGTGCAGCAGTTATAATGGGTGACTTTAATATGCACATAGATTGGGCTAGCCAAACTGGAAGCAATACGGTGGAGGAGGATTTCCTAGAGTGCATAAGGGATGGTTTTCTCGACCAATATGTTGAGGAACCAACTAGGGGGGAGGCCATCTTAGACTGGGTGTTGTGTAATGAGAGAGGATTAATTAGCAATCTCGTTGCGCGAGGCCCCTTGGGGAAGAGTGACCATAATATGGTGGAATTCTGCATTAGGATGGAGAATGAAACAGTTAATTCAGAGACCATGGTCCAGAACTTAAAGAAGGCTAAATTTGAAGGTATGAGGCGTGAATTGGCTAGGATAGATTGGCGAATGATACATAAGGGGTTGACTGTGGATGGGCAATGGCAGACATTTAGAGACCGCATGAATGAACTACAACAATTGTACATTCCTGTCTGGCGTAAAAATAAAAAAGGGAAGGTGGCTCAACCGTGGCTATCAAGGGAAATCAGGGATAGTATTAAAGCCAAGGAAGTGGCATACAAATTGGCCAGAAATAGCCGCGAACCCGGGGACTGGGAGAAATTTAGAACTCAGCAGAGGAGGACAAAGGGTTTGATTAGGGCAGGGAAAATGGAGTACGAGAAGAAGCTTGCAGGGAACATTAAGACGGATTGCAAAAGTTTCTATAGATATGTAAAGAGAAAAAGGTTAGTAAAGACAAACGTAGATCCCCTGCAGTCAGAATCAGGGGAAGTCATAACGGGGAACAAAGAAATGGCAGACCAATTGAACAGGTACTTTGGTTCGGTATTCACTAAGAAGGACATAAACAACCTTCCGGATATAAAAGGGGTCAGAGGGTCTAGTAAGGAGGAGGAACTGAGGGAAATCTTTATTATTCGGGAAATTGTGTTGGGGAAATTCATGGGATTGAAGGCCGATAAATCCCCAGGGCCTGATGGACTGCATCCCAGAGTACTTAAGGAGGTGGCCTTGGAAATAGCGGAAGCATTGACAGTCATTTTCCAACATTCCATTGACTCTGGATCAGTTCCTATCGAGTGGAGGGTAGCCAATGTGACCCCACCTTTTAAAATAGGAGGAAGCGAGAAAACAGGGAATTGTTGACCGGTCAGCCTGACCTCAGTAGTGGGTAAAATAATGGAATCAATTATTAAGGATTTCATAGCAGTGCATTTGGAAAGAAGTGACATGATAGGTCCAAGTCAGCATGGATTTGTGAAAGGGAAATCATGCTTGACAAATCTTCTGGAATTTTTTGAGGATGTTTCCTGTAGAGTGGACAAGGGAGAACCAGTTGATGTGGTATATTTGGACTTTCAGAAGGCTTTCGACAAGGTCCCACAAAAGAGATTAATGTGCAAAGTTAAAGCACATGGGACTGGGGGTAGTGTGCTGACGTGGATTGAGAACTGGTTGTCAGACAGGAAGCAAAGAGTAGGAGTAAATGGGTGCTTTTCAGAATGCCAGGCAGTGACTAGTGGGGTACCGCAAGTTTCTGTGCTGGGGCCCCAGCTGTTTACACTGTACATTAATGATTTAGACGAGGGGATTAAATGTAGGATCTCCAAATTTGCGGATGACACTAAGTTGGGTGGCAGTGTGAGCTGTGAGGAGGATACTATGAGCCTGCAGAGTGACTTGGATAGGTTAGGTGAATGGACAAATGCATGGCAGATGAAGTATAATGTGGATAAATGTGAGGTTATCAACTTTGGTGGTAAAAACAGAGAGACAGACTATTTTCTGAATGGTGACAGATTAGGAAAGGGGGAGGTGCAACGAGACCTGGGTGTCATGGTACATCAGTCATTGAAGGTTGGCATGCAGGTGCAGCAGGTGGTTAAGAAAGCAAATGGCATGTTGGCCTTCATAGCGAGGGGATTTGAGTACAAGGGCAGGGAGGTGTTGCTACAGTTGTATAGGGCCTTGGTGAGGCCACACCTGGAGTATTGTGTACAGTTTTGGTCTCCTAACTTGAGGAAGGACATTCTTGCTATTGAGGGAGTGCAGCGAAGGTTCACCAGACTGATTCCCGGGATGGCGGGACTGACATATCAAGAAAGATTGGATCAACTGGGCTTGTATTCACTGGAGTTCAGAAGAATGAGAGGCGACCTCATAGAAACTTTTAAAATTCTGATGGGTTTAGACAGGTTAGATGCAGGAAGAATGTTCCCAATGTTGGGGAAGTCCAGAACCAGGGGTCACAGTCTAAGGATAAGGGGTAAGCCATTTAAGACCGAGATGAGGAGAAACTTCTTCACCCAGAGAGTGGTGAACCTGTGGAATTCTCTACCACAGAAAGTTGTTGAGGCCAATTCAATAAATATATTCAAAAGGGAGTTAGATGAAGTCCTTACTACTAGGGGGATCAAGGGTTATGGCGAGAAAGCAGGAAGGGGGTACTGAAGTTGCATGTTCAGCCATGTTTTCATTGAATGGCGGTGCAGGCTAGAAGGGCCGAATGGCCTACTCCTGCTCCTATTTTCTATGTTTCTATGTTTCTAAGGCTGAAAGGTCAACTTAATAGAGGTCTTTTAAAATTATGAAAGGTTTTGATAGAATGGATACAGAGAGAATGATTGCACTTATGGGGAAGAGCATAACCAGTGGCCATCAATATAAGATAGTCACCAAGAAATCCAATAGGGAATTCAGAAGAGACTTCTTTACCCAGAGAGTGGTGAGAATGTGGAACTCTCTACAACAGGGAGTTGTTGAAGCGATTAGAATAGATGCATCTAAGGGGAGGCTGGACAAGCATATGAGGGAGAAGGGACTCGAGAGTTATGCTGATAGATTTAGATGAGGAAAGATGAGAGGAGGCTCGAGTGGAGCATAAACGCCAGCATGGACTGGTTGGGCCGAATGGCCTGTTTCTGTGCCGTATATCCGATGTTATTCTGTGTAATCCTTGATAGTTTGATTCGCCTATTATGGAAGACATCATAATCAATGTCAATCCTCTCTGCGCCAATATCCACAGACACGCACTTTCCAGCAACAGTTACTGGGCAACAATGAGGAGAGGAAACCCTAACAAACTTATCCCTGCTTGCCGACAATCATAATGCCTCTACTGCTGTTTCAGCTTAACGAACTAACTTACGATGTACCAGCGTTCAGTTCTGGAACAATCCTGATGCATAAGATTCACTGACAGAGGATAAATACTCCAAATCCGAGACCTGCATTGGCTCCCGGTCTAACAATGCCTCAAGTGTAATATTTTCATCCTCATGATCAAATCCCTCGATGGCCTCGACCATCTGCCCCTATCTCTGTAACCTCCTCCAGCCCTACAACCCTTAGTGAACCCTACATTCCTCCAGTTCAGCCCTCTTGTGCTTTCTCTACTTCCTTCAACGCCATCATTGGCGGCCATGTCGTCAGCCATCTAGGCCCTGAGCTCTGAAATTCCCTTGACTCCCCACCTCTCTATCCTCCTTTAAGTGTGTAATGTATTTGCTTCAGGGGTTCTTTGCTTAATAATTCACAACGCATTGCTATTAGAACTCGTTGGTTTATTAGCAAACGTTTGACAATCACACTGCACATTACTAATTCATCCACCTGGCTCACAACCACCTGCCTCATCGTGGATCCCCTGAACCCAACTGGCTGGGGTTTTATTGAGCCTTGTGAACTAAGCCACTCACAACTATTTTAGTTGTATCAGTAATCAAGTGCCCCCCTGATTAAAGCCGGGGGGGGTGGGGTGCACACTCCAAAAACTTTTTAACTGCCCCCTTGTTTTTTTTTTGTTATTTTTTTTTTTGAGGTCGCTAGAAACACAAATTATACAAGTGCCCCCTTGCTAAAAGCGTGGCGTGGGGACACTAAAACCGACAAACATAGAAAAATTAAACTTTAAACAATAATAATCAAATTAAAATTTGGTTGCCGGGGGTAACGATGCACTCCAGTCCCTCCGGCACCCACCTCTCGCGGAAGGCCGCGAACGTACCGGTGGACACCGCATGCTCCATCTCCAGGGACACCCTGGACCGGATGTAACCACGGAGGAGAGGCAGGCAGTCGGGCTGAACGACCCCCTCGACCGCCCGCTGCCTGGACCGGCTGATGGCCCACTTGGCCGTGCCCAGGTGCAGCCCTACGAGGAGGCCTTCTGACCTGCCCTCAGCAGCTCCACAAACCTGTGAGCATACTCACAGGTGCATACATTACAAAGTCCTTCCTTAAAACTTACCTCTTTGACCAAGCTTTTAGTCACCTTTCCTAATAGCTCCTGTCAATTCTTGACAGTTGACTCTCCTTGCATTTAAATAGAGTCTGTCACATAGGGAAACATCCTATGGCTTCCTATGTGACACACTCTACATAAACGCAAACGCAAAATACTGCGGATGCTGGAATCCGAAATAAAAACAAAAAATGCTGGAAATACTCAGCGGGTCAGGCAGCATTTGTGGAGAGAGAAACAGAATTAACGTTTCAGGTCGACGACCCTTCGTCAGAAGATAAATCTATATGTTCTATATAAATGCAAGTAGTTTCAGCTATTGCTATGCGTATGAGCAGTTATTCTGTCTATTGTTGCCGTTAATGTGGAATCTGCCCTGCAGTGCAAACAGCGTGGATTGCATAGCATTAGAAGCCCCAGCATTCTAAGGAACCACTTTTGCGTGAGACGTTCAACATTATAATGAGGGCAGATATCTTTGACCTTTCTGTGCCGCAACTTCCAGAATCAGAAACCCTGAGGCATACACTAGACAACCTGACGCATCTTAAAATTGACTGCATGCCATAAATTTAGAACAAATCCCCTTTAAATACAATTCCTCTCCACGTATTCATTATTGAATTAAACGAGAGCTTGCATGCTCTATAATGGATGAATTATAAGGTATGAATGATGCATTTGCGAGCTGTTCATCCACAGCTGATTCCTTTGATGTTGCACGGATTTCGGCATTTGATCACAGGTGTCATCATCATTATACTTGGCATCAATGTCATCTCTTTTCTGACTTGATAGAAGCCAGCACTACTGATTAACAGAAGGATGCCAAAAGATTTGGACCTGATGGCTCCCACTCACATCCAACTTTACTGGTGCTAATGCCATCTGCACTCCTTGGAGATCACTTTGACTTACGGAATTTAACTTCGAGAGAGATGTCAAATGGACTGCCAATTCACTGTCGCCCATCTCACGCACAAAGTCTAAGTTATGTCCCTTCGTTGTTTTGAAACTTTGAATTATGTTGAGTGGATGTTTCCTCTTTCCCAAGAAAATAACCCTTTCATTTACCTTTCCTGATTCCTGTGACTAGCTTTTTGGTTCATCTTTGAACCTTTTCAGACTGTGGAAAAAAAATTGCTGGCAAGGCCAGCATTTATTGCCCATCCCTAATTGCCGTTGAGAAGTTAATGGTTATAATGTATTTGCTTCATGGGTCCTTTGCTTGAGAATTCATAGCAATGCATTGGCATTAACAACTACAGATGTAACGTCCCGAATCTGGAACTCTGAAAACCGGAATTGTCCGAAAATCGGACATTTTACGCATAGCTGATGGAGTGGTCCGGAACTGGGAATTACTGTCTGAAAACTGGACATTATTGAGGCAAAACCCAAAACCCGGCAAGGATTCGGTCGAGGATTCCGGATTTCAGACAAGAAAATGCTGTATGGCTCAGAGACGTGGACCATATACAGTAGTCACCTCATATCGCTGGAGAAATACCACCAACGATGTCTCCGCAAATCCTGAAAATCCCCTGGGAGGATAGACGCACCAACGTTAGTGTCCTCGATCAGGCCAACATACCCAGCATCGAAGCACTGAACACACTCGACCTGCTCCATTGAGCAGGCCACATTGTTCGCATGCCTGACACAAGACTCTCAAACCACGCGCTCTACTCGGAACTCATACACGACAAGCAAGCCCCAGGTGGGCAGAGGAAACGTTTCAAGGACACCCTCAAAGCCTCCTTGATAAAGTGCAACATCCCCACTGACATCTGGGAATCCCTGGCCAAAGACCACCCTAAGTGAAGGAAGAGCATCTGGGAGAGCGCTGAGCACCTCGAGTCTCGTCGCCGAGAGCATGCAGAAAGCAAACGCAGGCAGCAGAAGGAGCGTGCAGCAAGCCATACTCCCCACCCACCCTTTCCCTTAACGACTGTCCCACCTGTGACTGAGACTGTAATTCCCGTATTGGACTGTTCAGTCACCTAAGAACTCACTTTTAGAGTGGAAGCAAGTCTTCCTCGATTTCGAGGGACTGCCTATGATGATGATGATGATGATGAGGCCAGACCGGGCAAGGACAGCAGATTTCCTTCCCTACAGGACATTAGTGAATCAGATGGATTTTTATAACAAATCAGTAGTTTTATGGTCACCATTACTGATACAAGCTTTTTATTCCAGATTTATTTAATTAATTGAATTTATATTCCCCAACTGCCATGGTGGGCAGTGGGACTAGTAGCGGTGCTCTTGCAGAGAAACATAGAAACATAGAAAATAGGTGCAGGAGTAGGCCATTTGGCCCTTCGAGCCTGCATCACTATTCAATTAGATCATGGCTGATCATTCACCTCCGTACCCCTTTCCTGCTTTCTCTCCATACCCCTTGATTCCTTTAGCCATAAGGGCCATATCTAACTCCCTCTTGAATATATCCAATGAACTGGCATCAACAACTCTCTGCAGTGGAGAATTCCGCAGGTTAACAATTCTATGAATGAAGAAGTTTCTCCTCATCTCAGTCCTAAATGGCTTACCCCTTATCCTTCGACTGTGTCCCCTGGTTCTGGACTTCCCCAACATCGGGAACATTCTTCCTGCATCTCATTATGAGAAAATGGGCTTGATGGTCCTAATGGCCTTCTTCTGTGCTGTAACCAATCTATGATTCACACTGGCCCAGTAACATACCCGATGATCTTTGTAGATAAGTTAGAGAGCCATGTGTTAACAGTAGGATGTTATTTTAAGAGCTTTCAGTTATCTGATAACGCTTTGGGATAAGGAAAGGAGAGTTTTATTTGCAATGCATTCAAGACCGTTTACTGAGGCAATATTTTTGCAACTCCAACAAGGAACGAGGTGTTACTTGATCGAGTTCTGGATCATAAGACAACTTCAAAGTCATTGGACATTATCAAAACAGAAAATGCTGAAAACACTCAGCAACTCAGACAGCATCTGTGGAGAGAGAAACAGAGTTAACGTTTCAGGTCGGTGACCCTTCATCAGAACTGGCAAAACTTCGAAATGTAAGAGATTTTTAAGGAAGTGCTGGGGCCCTAAAAGAGGGAGGGGAGGAAAGAACAAAAGGGAAGGTTTGTGATAGGATGAAAGGCAGCCGAGATTTGAGAGACAAAAGGGATGACGGCCCAAGTTGAGATGGTAATGGCACAAGTTAGGAAACAAAAGATGTGTCCAGATAGGGTGTGAATGGCAGAATAATTACCAGTTGACATGGGAAACAGAGAAACAACATTTTATTTGGAAAAGGGGAGGGGAATTTTTGTAACAAAATAATGGGAGGTAAGGGAACAAGATATGGGCAGAGGTTATGGTGTGAAATTGTTGAACTCGATGTTGAGTCCCGAAGGCTGTAAAGTGCCTAATCGAAAGAGGAGGTGCTGTTCCGTGAGCTTGCGTTGAGCTTTGTTGGAACAGTGCAGGAGGCCGAGGACGGAGAGGCCAGAGTGGGAGTGGAGCGGAAAATTAAAGTGACAGGCGACCCGAAGTTCGGGGTCATGCTTACGTTCGAACATTAAGATGCACTGACCACGATATATAACTGGGTTGGTGCAAGAATAGAAATGTTTTAATAAAAATCAAAGACAAGGGCAGTTGGTTGGACAAAAAGCAAATTCAGCGACCTTTTGCGAATTAAATGGAGGGAAAAGTTGGCAAATATAATTAAAGGTCAGCGATGGAAAAGCTTTAAACAGTAGCTGGGAATTAAATAAAATACATTTATTGCTGTAAGTAAATAAAAAGGAGTGCATCAAGGCTAGGGATCTGTGGATCAACAAGGAGCCAATAAGGAACAGGAGCGGGAATAGGCCAGTCGGCCCCTCAAGACTGCTCCGCCATTCAATCAAAATTGAAACTAAAAAGGTAAAACATCATCTAATATATATGGAGCAGCTAATAAAAACAAAAGTCTGGACAAATTTGAAGAAAGTAGGACAGAACTGGAGGTTCGAAAGGCTAAGATGGGGTATTTTTTTAAAAATTGATTGCGGAATGTGGGTGCAGCCGACATTTTTTGCCCATCTTTAATCGGCCCTTGAGAAGGTGGTGGTAAGCCGCCTTCTTGAACCGCTGCAGTCCGTGTGGTGAAGGTGCTCCCACGGCGCTGTTCGGGAGGGAGTTCCAGGATGTTGACCCAGCGACGATGAAGGAACGGCCGATATATTTCCATGTCAGGATGGTGTGTGACTCGGAGGGGGATTGTGGAGGTGTTGGTGCTCCCGTGCGGCTGCTGCCCTTGTCCTCCTAACATCAGAATATAAGAAATAGGAGCAGGAGTAGGCCATTTGGCCCCTTAAGCATGCGCCGCCATTCAATCGGTGGTAGAGGCTGTGGATTTAGGAGGTGCTGCCGAAGAAGCCTTGGCGAGTTGCTGCAGTGCATCTTGTAGATGGTACACACTGCAGCCATGGTGCGCCGGTGGTGGAGGGAGTGAATGTTGAAGGTAATGGATGGGGTGCCAGTCAAGCGGGCTGCTTTGTCCTGGATGGTGTCGAGCTTCTTGAATGTTGGAGCTGCACTCATCCAGGCAAGTGGAGAGTCTTCCATCACACTCCTGACTTGTGCCTTGTAGATGGTGGAAAGGCTTTGGGGAGTCAAGAGGTGAGACACTCACCGCAGAATACCCAGCCTCTGACCTGCTCTTGTTGCCACAGTATTTATGCGGTAGTCCCTGGCCAAAGACCGCCCTAACTGGAGGAAGAGCATCCGGGAGGGCGCTGAGTACCTCGAGTCTCGTCGCCGAGAGCATGCAGAAAAGAAGAGGAGGCAGCGGAAGGAGCGTGCAGCAAACCAGGCTTCCCACCCTCCCTTTCCTCCAACCACAGTCTGTCCCACCTGTGACAGAGACTGTAATTCCCATATTGGACTGTTCAGTCACCTGAGAACTCACTTTTAGAGTGGAAGCAAGTCTTCCTCGATTTCGAGGGACTGCCTATGATGATGATAATTTATGTGGCTGGTCCAGTTAAATTTCTGGTCAATGTATGAGAGAAAATTAACAAAAAATGTGCACTGAAAGATTATTAGCTGTAAGATGATAGTCAGGGTAAGGTCATTGTTACTGAGGAATGAAGAAGATGAACTGAGAGTGGATGTTGAGAGGGGGAAGAAATAGTGAATGAGTATTTCAGGTTAAAGTGCCTCAGTTTTGGCAGGTTAATGGATACTGCGGAGCACCAGAGATGGGTGTAGAACAGTTAATGGAGGTTATTATTCAAAGAATAATGGTAATGGACAAGTTACTGATGGTAGACAAACCACCGGCACATGGTTATTTACATCTGTAGACCCTGAAGGAGGAAATGGCAGGAGAGCTTTCTGCCACTGCAAGGGGATTTTTGCCCATTTTACCAGAGAAAGAACTTTAGATGTAGGGTTTTTGGGCTTGATACTCCGGTCCTGTTCGCCCCGTTTTGTGCCCCGGAGCGGCGTGGAAGGTGGCAGTGAAGTCTCCAGCGCCCCGCCACGATCCTCCGGTCCGTTTTGCGGCAGCGCGGAGCAGCACCGCCGGGAAGAGCTGCACCCGGTGTGCAATGCCCCTGGTTGCAACACCGGCACGAGTTTTGACTCTTGCCCGACCCGTTCGCCCGCAATGACCGCCTGGGAAATTCGAGTGGTCCAGAGATCCCGGTGGCGGAGAGGAAGGTAATGCGATTTTTTTTGCGATTTGTGTTGCGGTGGTGTGTGGGCAATATTTTAGGAATGTTTTTGTGGTGTTTTTTTTAGGTTTCCCCTCCCCCTCCCCTCAGACTACACGCGGAGCGCTCCCGGCCTGGCTCTTCAGCTCAGGAGTTTCCCATCCTTGCGCCACGAGAGGTGTACAACGCCTCCCTTAGCGCTACGCAGTGCCCAAAATGTCCAAACTATTCCCGGCCGGCAACTTGCCCGTCCCGCCTCTGTCACCGTCCCGAAAACCGAAAAGCCTAAAATCCAGCCCTTATAAAAACCAAAGCCGATTCACCAAAATTCAAAACAAAATATGCAATGAGATGATGAGTGTTTAAAATGCGAATGAGTTAGGCATTGGAATTGTTTCCCAGACAGCAAACAACAAGCAATTCAGTTGCTTGTCTCGGTTATTGATAAACATCTCCCGCTCATTGGGTTGGGAATTCCTGACCCTGGGCACTTGGCAGGCGATGTTTTGTCATAGACCTTCCAGTCGTTAATACAGGGAGATAGAAAGGGTACAGAGACACACGCTGACAGTCGGGTATTTAACAGGAAGCTGATAGGCCCGGCTTTGGCCAGACCCACACTGTTAGAAGGCAGGAGGGCCGTTAGAAGTTCGTGTTGCTGGATTTTCAGTTGCAGGCTTTTTCGGGCGATAGTGGCGGCAGGGAACTGGTTTGCCACAAAATTCAGCAGCTGGGCCCTGAGTGTGGGGCGCAGCGCTAAGAGAGGTGTTCCACATCTCTCTCAGGGCGCGAGGCCGGTTCAGCAACGGAAAATCCCGAGCTAAGCAGCCGGCCTGGAGCGCCCTAAGAGGCTTCCCTGGAAAAAATAAAATCGGCAAAAATAAACACAGAAAACACTCCCAATACCTTGCTCACCCCACATAAAGAAGACTTGCGAAAATAACACCAATCGCACAGACCTCGTGTAATCATTCCTTCCCTCACCCGCCGCTGGAACAGCTCGGACCGCCCACTTTCCCAGGCGGTCCCACTATGGAAACAAGTTTCACCGCGCTGTCACAACCGGCTCGACGCTCCCGGACGGCACTGCTCGGCACCGTCGCAAAGCCGGCACCAAATCTCCCGGCGGGGCACTCGAAGCTGGCCGCCCGGCCAAAAGTCAATTGCAGACCCATTACCGCCCCCTCCAGGGCACTAATAGAGGCCCAGACCCAAGGAAAACACAGCCCCTTTCGTTTCGTTCAAGCTTAAAATGATGTGGGAACGCTGAATGGTGCATTTTGTGCCTTTTTATTTGAAGACAAGCTGCACGAGGGGTGGGTGAGGTGAATTAGCATAGATGCATTTACAGCGAAGTTAGATAGACACACGAGGCAGAAAGGAATAGAAGGGTATGTTCATAGGGTGAGATGAAGAAGGGAGAACATAAGGACATAAGAAATAGGAGCAGGAGGAGGCCATGCGGCCCCTCGAGCCTGCTCCGCCATTCAATAAGATCATGGCTGATCCGATCATGGACTCAGCTCCACTTCCCCGCCCGCTCCCCATAACCCCTTATCGGTTAAGAAACTGTCTATTTCTGTCTTAAATTTATTCAACGTCCCAGCTTCCACAGCTCTCTGAGGCAGTGAATTCCACAGATTTACAACCCGCTGAGAGAAGAAATTCCTCCTCATCTCTGTTTTAAATGGGCAGCCCCTTATTCTAAGATAATTCCCCCATAGTTCTAGTCTCCCCCATCAGTGGAAACATCCTCTCTGCATTCACCTCGTCAAGCTCCCTCATAATCTTACACGTTTCTATAAGATCACCTCTCATTCTTCTGAATTCCAATGAGTAAAGGTCCAACCTACTCAACCTTTCCTCATAATTCAACCCAGGCTAGTGTGGGGCAAAAACACTGGCATGGACCAGTTAGGCCAAACGGCCTGTTTCTGTCCTGGAATTACGATGTAATAGTATGTGAGAACTGTTGCTCTGTCTTACCACCTTCTGTCTGAGAAACAAAACAGCTTAATAGGGCTAAAATTTCGGTCGGAGGCTTCCTGCGGACAAACACCTCCGACCCAAGATTCTTTTGCAAAAATACCTGGTGCTCCCGGAGGCACCTTCGATTCCGGTCGGAGGCCTTCATTCGATGTGCAGCGTACAGGGAGATGACTTACCCATACGTAGGGAAATGCTGGAGTCACATGGGCCTGAACCACCAATCACTCTGCAGTATTCTCATTGATAATAATGGGAGCCTCGTTTCACTGAGTTCTCATTACGCTCAATGATAATAAACCCCTTCGACAAGAAACACGACATAATAAATAAAACACCTGACATATTTAAAATTAATTGAAATTCAATTTAATTAAATGTTTTAGAGAAAAAATATATATTTTGACTTTTTTTTAATGTGTATTAATACAGTTTAAAATAAACTTACCTTAACGGACAGGATTTTTAATGTAAAAATGTGTATTTAAATTACATTTTTCTATGTTTTAAAACTCTTACGCTGGTAAAAGTAAGCTATGCGCCTGCGTACCAGGCGTAAGAGTTTGAAGGACATTCACTCGGCATGAGTTGGGCAAATAGCCCAATCTCTCCCGCGCAGATGTCCTTCTCCCGGGGATGTGGAGGATCTGTCAAGAGAAATCTTGACCGTTCGGAAAATCCGGTTTTCGGCCCATGCACATTGCTCGGAGTGGTGAGTTTGTGAAAGACACGACCTTCCAGTTCAGCCCATAACTATCGGAGCTGCCGTCTTTCAAACAAGTGGACAAAGACGATCCCAGGACACTATTTCGAAGAAGAGCAGGGGAGTTCTTCCCTGTGTCCTGGCCAATATTTATCCCTCAACCAACGTCACTAAACCAGGTTATCCAGTCATTGTCACATTGCTGGTTGTGGGAGCTTGCTGTGCTCAAACTGGCTGGCGCGTTTCTTGCATTGGAGCATGACAAAAAGTACTTCATTAGCTGTAAAGTGCTTTGGGACATGCTGAGGTTGTGAAAGGCGCGATATAAAGGAAAGATCTTCTTTCTTTCTTTTGTTACACCTCAGGTTACGCTATTGTATCGTTAGATATTTGGCAGTAGCGGAGCACACTCGAAAGGTAAGACACTCCATGAGCTTATGGGATTGACCATCACTGCTGTATCTGAGATATCATCCAAGGCAGGTCCTGAAATTCGTAACACTCTGACTCAACTTACCAGTAATTTGCATGCGAGCAGTATGTCAATGATCTAGACTTGAATATAAGGGTTTGATTAAGAAGTTTGCAGATGATACTAAAATCGGCTGTGTGCTTGATAATGAAGAAGAAAGCTATCGACTGCAGAAAACTATCAATCAACTGGTCAGAACAGTGGCAAATGGAATTCAATTCAGAGAAGTGTGAGGTAATGCATTTGGGAAGGGCTAACACATTAAATGATAGGATACTGAGAAGTGTAGAAGAACAAAGGGACAGAGGAGTGCATGTCCACAGATCCCTGAATGTAGCAGGCCAGGTAGATAAGTTGGTTAAGAAGGCATACGAATGCTTGCCTTTATTAGCTGAGGCATAGAATACAAGAGCATGGGGGTTATGCTTGAACTGCATAAAACACTGGTTAGGCCACAGCTGGAGTACTGCGTGCAGTTCTGGTTACCGCATTACAGGAAGGATGTGATTGCACTGGAGCGGGTGCAGAGGAGATTTACGAGGGTGTTGCTGGGAGTGGAGAATCTTAGCTATGAGGACATATTGGACAGGCTGGGTTTGTTTTCCTTGGAACAGAGGAGGCTGAGGGGAGACCTCATTGAGGCGTATAAAATTATGAGGGGCCTAGATGTAGTGGATAGAAAGGGCCTATTTCCCTTAGCAGAGGGGTCAACAAGCAGGGGGCATAAATTTAAAGTAATTGGTAGAAGGTTTAGAGGGGGTTTGAGGGGAAATTTCTTCACCAAGAGGCTGGAACTCGCTGCCTGAAAGGGTAGTAGAGGCAGAAACCGCCACCATATTAAGAAAATGCTTGGATGTGCATTAGAAGTGCTGTAACCTGCAGGGTTACGGACCGAGAGCTGGAAAGTGGGAGTAGGCTGGATAGCTTTGTGTTGGCCGGCATGGACACAATGGGTCAAAATGGCCTCCTTCTCCTTCTGTGCTGTAAATTTCTATGATTCTATTCTTCAATGTCGTTAAAGCCTGTTGACATTGTTGCTTGCAAACAATTCTCCAGTGTGGACGGATGAGATTCGGTTAAGTTGAGCAATATATTGCTGCACTGCTATGTTATGCATTTGGATGGAAAACAATTATACATTCATATCAAAGTGAACTTGGCTTGTCGAACTTACAGTTCAGGGAGCTGAAATTTATCCCCTCCAGAAACGGGTTGCACCTTTTGTTTTTGGTGTATTTTGGCCGCGGCAATGGATGTGGCGGCCCAGCTTGCGAAAGTCAGCACTTCGTGGGTTTTTTTTCAAGTGGAGCGGAAGTGAGTCATTATGGGGGTGGAAGTGGGGGTGAGCTGAATGTCAAATCCTTCCATGGCCTCGCCCCCTCTCTATCTCTGTAACCTCCTGCAGCCCTACAACCCTCCGAGATCTCTGCGATGCTCCAATTCTGTTCCCTTGTGCATCCCCCGATTATAATCGCTCCACCATTGGCGGCCGTGCCTTCGGCTGCCAAGGCACTAAACTCTGGAATCCCCTCCCTGACTCTCTCCGCCTCTCTACCTCACTCTCTTCCTTGAAGACACTCCTCAAAACCTACCTCTTCAACCAAGCCTTCTAATATGTCCTTACTATACAGTATAAATGCACACGAGGCCCATACTTGAGAGAAGGTCACTCTGTGACCAGTTACCTTCATTACCAAGACCTCAAGTGATGAAGGTGGGTGGAGCTTCCCCTTTTATACCTGAAAGTCCAGATAAGGAGTGTCTCCCACAAGTTCGCCCCTTGTGGTCAATGTTCTTAAGGTGTACAACTTAGGTCAGCTTATACATGGGTTACAATGATAGTTGAATACATGACACCTTCGGTCCTCTGTTCTAATATCTCCTTATGTATCAAATGCTGTTTGATTCCGTTCATGGGAAGCGCCTTAGGACATTTTACTACATTAAAGGCGCTATATAAATACAAGTTCTTGTTGTCAGGTGTTGGTTAAGAGATAAATACTGGCCAGTATAATGAGGTGTAAATCCAGTGAATTGGGTTTCTGCACCAAATGATGCCCCCTCCCCCACACCCCGCCCCCTTTCACAGCTTTGCAGCTGCTGTACATGCACAAGAAAGTCTATATTTTGAAAGGTTGCTGCAGCATCCAAGAGGTTAAGGAAAGAATAGAATGTTGCCAATAAATGTCAGGGCTGCTAGATTTTATTTTATTTTATTATGTTAACCTTTTTATCTATAGATACCGAGTTGAACAGAACCCCTCGTGTTTGACATATACATAGATTTCACATAGCATTTTGAAATGTGCCATCAATCAGTAATTAACTTTGATCACATTCCCCATCCATCATCGGGACACTGCAATCTTAACTCACACGGATTTTCCAATCTCAGTTTAGGGAAATCGACTTCATTGAGAATACGGATAGACAGATAGATAGATAGATAGATAGATAGATAGATAGATAGATAGATAGATAGATAGAGAGACAGATAGATAGATAGATAGATAGATAGAGAGACAGATAGATAGATAGATAGATAGATAGACAGACAGACAGACAGACAGACAGACAGACAGACAGATAGATAGACAGACAGACAGACAGATAGATAGATAGATAGATAGATAGATAGATAGATAGATAGATAGATAGATAGATAGAGAGACAGATAGATAGATAGATAGATAGAGAGACAGATAGATAGATAGACAGACAGACAGACAGATAGATAGATAGATAGACAGACAGACAGACAGATAGATAGACAGATAGATAGATAGATAGATAGATAGATAGATAGATAGATAGATAGATAGATAGATAGATAGATAGATAGATAAGGATAGATATAGATAGAGTGAGAGAGACAGTGATAGATAGAGAGATAGATAGACAGGCTGACAGACAGATAGATGGATAGATAGTTAGATAGATAGATAGATAGATAAAGATAGATATAGATAGAGTGAGAGAGAGAGTGATAGGTAGAGAGATAGATAGACAGGCAGACAGACAGATAGACACAAACAAGTATTTATATAGCTCGATAAATTTAAATCCCACCATCCTGATCACACTTTCCCAGTGATCCCAGTGACAGTTTGCCCTTTCACAGATCGCCTTGGATCCGTTGCCCCCAGCTGTCTGCAAATGCATTACTGGAGTCCGAAACCATACCTGCAGCATATATCCCTGATACCAATTGGTGCCTCAGTAAATCCCGCAGGCTACCAGGCTCTGAAAACTGATTCTTCGCCAGTGATTCTCCGCAGAACCTGCCGAGCCGTACAGAATTTACTCGATGATAACCGGTGAATAGCACTGCACAAAGGATCACTAAAGCACTAACAAGCTCCCAGATTTCTTACAGCTAGTCCCAGTTTTTCAATGGTCGGGGGTAAATGTCAATTTGGCTCAGTTGCCTTCTCTCTCGCCGATAAGATTTTAAACTGAGGCCCCTCTCAGGTGAACGTAAATGATTCCAATGGCGCTCTTCCAACGATAGGCAGGGGAGTTATCCCTGGTGACCTGGCCAATATTTATCCCTCAACCAACATCACTGGAATCACTAAAATGGATTGGAAGGACCTATTTCCCTTAGCAGTGGGGTCAACAACCAGGGGGCTTAGATTTAAAGTAATTGGGGGGAGGTTGAGAGGGGATTTGACAGGAAATGTTTTCACCCAGAGGGTGGTGGGGGTCTGGAACTCACTGCCTGAAAGGGTGGTAGAGGCAGAAACCCTCACCACATTTAAAAAGTACTTGGATGTGCACTTGAAGTGTCGTACCCTACAGGATTATGGACCAAGAGCTGGAAAGTGGGATTAGGCTGGATTGCTTTTGGTCGGCCGGCACGGACACGATGGGCCGAAATGGATGCCTTCCGTGGTGTAAATTTCTATGATTCTATTCTATGGCACTCTTTCCTATGTCAGAACAAGGAGCTTGACAAACATTCCTTGCTCAACCAGCACCACCCAAAAAAAAACACATTAACTAGTTCATCTTGATGTAGGCACATTGGCTGTTGTATTTGCATAAATTACAAATGCCTACGCTTTGAAAGTCATTCATTTGTGAAGTGCTTGTGAGACACCCTGAGGTGGTAAGGTGCAATTTGAATGCAAGGGTTTCCTTTTGTCAGGCGTGGATGTATTAATGTGTCTGTCGAATGCACTGTATGTGTCTGCATTCTGCAATCGTAAACTTTGTGGGCCCGAAATTGAGGCACTCACCGCCCGCTGCTGCTGTCGGCCACCCACTGACGCCGACACGCCTCTGCTCGAACTTCCGGCGCGGCCTGGAGCGGGCGGGAGGGGAGAGCCGGCGGGAAGCGCCTGCCGAAGTCAGCGGACAGCCGATGGGCGTAAGTGGACTCCGACCCGCCGAGATGCCAGATTGGTGTGGGCCGGGAGTTGGAGGGACTCGGCGGCAGAACGGGGGATGGACCGCTGCATGCAGGCAGCTCTGTCCCCAACGGTAAGTGTGAAGATGGGGGGGGGGGAAAACAAGTTAGTGACATTTTTTAAATGTATTTCTTCACAGGGACTTACCTGCATGGGGTCCCCTGAAGGTTGGCCAGATGTATTTTGTCGTACTTTTTATTTTTAGGTGTCCTCCGTGGGCCCGACTCCATCCTTGGCAGCACTTGGGCGGCAAGCCCCTCTGCCACCGAGAATGAGAGCTCCCGCCCGCTCCCGCCCAGATTGGAGGGACCTGGGTGATGAAAACCCCGCCCAAAGAACCATCGGGGACCTCGGCGGCCATCAGCGGTCCTTTGGGCGGCACTTGGGCGGGCAGGGGCCTTCACCAAACTCGGGGCCTAAACTTCAGCGCAGTGAAATCGGGGTGTATGATACTGGTAATAGGTAGAGTGAGCTGGAGTTGACACTTTGGGCGAATGCAGCAATCTGGGCGTAAATTAGGCCCATAATCACACCCGTTTTTGTTGTTCAAGTTTCCGCTTAAACTCATTTGCATATCGCCGAACGTAAAGTCTACCATGGACCAGTGCAATTGAACAGCTTTTTAAAACATAATTTATTTTAAATTGCTGCTTTAAAAAATATTCCTTAATATATTTAAGAGTGGTAACTTGGTGCAGTTTGAATAACGCAAAAAAGAAAGTCTTGCATTTATATAGCACCTTTCACAATGTCAGGAAGCCCCAAAGCGCTTTACAGCCAATGAAATACTTTTTGAAGTGTAGTCACTGTTGTAAATGTGGGAAACACAGCAGTTAATTTGCGCACAGCAGGCTCCCACAAACAGCAACGTGATAATGACCCGATAATCTGTTTTAGTGATGTCTGTTGAGGAATAAATATTAGCCAGGAACAGGAAGAACTTCCTCTGCTCTTCATTGAAATAGTGCCGCTGGATCTTTTAGGTCCATCTGAGAGAGCAAGCAGGGTCTCGGTTTAACATCTCATCTGAAAGACGTCACCTCAAACAGTGCAGTGCTCCCTCAGCACTGCACTGGAGTGTCGGCCAAGATATATGTGCTCAAGTCTCTGGGGTGGGACTTGAACCCACAACCTTCTGATTCAGAGAGTTCTACCCACTGAGCCACGGCTGATACAGCTGTCAATGGTCTGTCACCAAAAGTAAGCATTTTTACTCACAGTGTCGAGTCCATCACCTGTGAGTAACCTGATTTTAAATAGCTGGAAATGCTTTAAAAAAAACGACACAGAACCATTTACTAATTACATTGGTGTACGGTAATCAGTTTCTTCGGGTTAAACTTTCCCGCGAGCCACTCACCGCCCGATTGCCCGCCCAGAAAACACGCTAACGTTTGGTAAATAACGCTGGTGAAAACTTCCATTATTAAGTTAAAAATAATCGCCCGGCGAGAAAATGGACCTTGCACCAGTATTCTCGACAGTTTCTCGGCGGTTAAAGGGGAAACTAAGTAAAATGGGCGGTTCTTAAAAGGTTTTTAAAAATTTAGTCCAAGGCTGCGGTTGGGCCTCGAGAAGGGGGAAACTTAAAAAAAAACGTTCACTTAAAAAAAAAGTTAAAAAACATTCCCAAGACACTTTTATACCAAATCACCATTTTACAATTAAAAAAAAATAACTAAAGAACCTTGAACTTATCTTTTTTTGCAGAGTATTCACCTACCGCCCTGTTTAAGCAGCTTTCACCGGGTGGTTCCCTCGGCGATCTGGACGGGCTTCCGTTGAGGCCAAACTTACGCCCTGGCGATTTTCTCGGCAGTGCACGTCGGCGGTTTGATCCCGGCGGGCAATTTGAGATTTGGGCGTTCCCTTGAAAAACCAAAGGGTAAACTTTCGGCGGGCGGTTTCTCTAGCAACAGCAGCTGTGCCGCCGAGAAAATCGCCGAAAACCCGCCGAAAGGTGAAAGTTTAGCCCTTAGTAAATTAAATCAAAAATTATATTCAAAGGGTTTAAAAGAGGCGCCTATTAGTTCCCTGCTACTTAAAATAGCAGCTTAATTTGAAGAGCCTGCAGATGTGCAGTTCACGGAAACATGCCCCGGTGATTAATCAGATCTGGGGGCGTGGCCAGCTTTGAGGGCGGAGTCAGTTTTGTGGATGGGGCTGGCTACCAGCGCGATGGTTATAAACCTGTGCAAACGCATGCGTAAGCGTTATTTGCACATAACATTCCGTGCTCTTTTGCGCTGGTTTGTGCGAACTGCGCTGAAAATATCGATTTAACCGAGTGGGAACTTGTGCCCAGTAACATTTTCACATTAAAATTCCTCTGTTGCCTATTTTGACAGCCATTAACCTATTTTAATACGTCCATTGCTATTACTGGGCGATATGATTTCAGCTCAGCAGGTCACAGAGATCGGAACAGCCCAGAGTTTGTCACGAGCTAAACCTGCCAGAAGGAGTTCACTCGGTGACTATGTGTCGTGTCATCCAAACGGATACAACAACTATGGCGTCTTTAACACAGAAAAACCTCCCAAGGCGCTTCACAGGGACGTGGGGAAACTTGATATCAAGCCAAAGAAAGAGACATTGGTGTGGTCGACGAGATCTAGAACGCGCTGCCTGAAAGGGCGGTGGAAGCAGATTCAATAAAAACTTTCAAAAGGGAACTGGTTAAATACTTGAAGGGGAAATAATATTGTAGCACTCGGGGGAAAGAGCAGGGGGAGTGGGACCAATTGGATAACTCTTTCAAAGAGCCGGCTCAAGCATGGTGGGATGACTGGCCTCATTCTGTGCTCTATGATAGGTGGGCTCACAGGTATTGAGGAATCTGGAGCAAAGGAGGGTATATGGAGTTCGATCACAGATCAGCCATGATCTCACCGAATGGCGGAACAGGCTCGAGGGGCGAATTGATCTACTCATGTTCCTATGTTCCTAGAGTCTTAAAGCAGGAGAGAGGGTTGGAAAGTCGGAGAGGATAACAGAAAGAACATGAGAACATAAGAAATAGGAACAGGAGTAGGCCATTTGGCCCCTCGAGCCTGCTCCGCCATTCAATAAGATCATGGCTGATCTGATCATGGAATCAGCTCTACTTCCCCGCCCGCTCCTCATAACCTTTGACTCCCTTATCGCTCAAAAATCTGTCTATCTCCACCTGAAATATATTCAATGACCCAGCCTCCGCAGCTCTCTGGGGAAGAGAATTCCATAGGTTTACAACCTTCTTCTCATCTCGGTTTTAAATGGGCGGCCACTTATTCTAAGACTATGTTCCCTAGTTTTAGTTTCCCCTATGAGTGGAAATATCCTCTCTGCATCCACCTTGTCGAACCCCCTATTATCTTATAAGTTTCAATAAGATTATCTGTCATTCTTCTGAACTCCAATGTGTATAGACTCAACCTACTCAACCTGTCCTCATAAATCAATCCCCTCATCTCTGGAATCAACCTAGTGAACCTTCTCTGAACAGCCTCCAATGCAAGAATGTCCTTCCTTAAATACGGAGGCCAAAACTGTACGCAGTACTCTAGGTGTGGCCTCGCCAATACCCCGTACCATTGTAGCAGGACTTCTCTGCTTTTATACTCTATCCCCCTTGCAATAAAGGCCAACATTCAATTTGCCTTCCTGATTATTGCTGTACCTGCAAACTAATTTTTTGTGTATCATGCACAAGGAATCCCAGGTCCTTCTGTACTGAAGCACTTTGCAATTTTTCTCCATTTAAATTATAATTTGCTTTTTTATTATTTCTGCCAAAGTTTCAGCTAAATTATAACCCCATTTTTTCCCCCAGCTTCCCACTGAATCATCATCATCATCATCATAGGCAGTCCCTCGAAATCGAGGAAGACTTGCTTCCACTCTAAACGTAAGTTCTCAGGTGGCTGTACAGTCCAATATGGAAATTACAGTCTCTGTCACAGGTGGGACAGACAGTCGTTGAAGGAAAGGGTGGGTGGGACTGGTTTGCCGCACACTCCACCCGCTGTCTGCGCTTGTTTTCTGCATGCTCTCGGTGACGAGACTCGAGGTGCTCAGCGCCCTCCCGGATGCTCTTCCTCCACTTAGGGCGGTCTTTGGCCAGGGACTCCCAGGTGTTGGTGGGGATGTTGCATTTTATCAAGGAAGCTTTGAGGGTGTTCTTGTCTCCACCTGGGGCTCGCTTGCCATGGAGGAGTTCCGAGTAGAGCGCTTGCTTTGGGAGTCTTGTGTCGGGCATGCAGACAATGTGGCCCGCCCAACGGAGCTGATCGAGTGTGGTCAGTGCTTCGATGCTGGGGATGTTCACCCGATTGAGGATGCTAATGCTGGTGCGTCTGTCCTCCCAGGGGATTTTTGCAGGATCTTGCGGAGACATCATTGGTGGTATTTATCCAGTGATTTGAGGTGTCGACTGTATCTGGTAGTGCAAGAAGGTTGGCAGTAACAGAATGTTGAAAAAGTATATCAGTCATTATAAGGAAATCCATTAAACCCAATTAAATGATTCCTCGTGATTCGGGCTTGAGCGTATTGTCCAAATGCAAGGTTATTACTCAGACACCAACAGTATGATTTCTATTACCGTTATACAATGGACTCCGACAATCTGGTTTCCTCCAGAGGCCAATGTTATCAAGCTTTGCCTCCGCAGGTGTTGGACTTCTGACCATCCCGTGAGCTTTCTCCACAAGAAGGCCACTACCTGTACTTCGTCACCCATCTAACAAGACCATCCTTAATGTACCTTCACCCTTAATGTGAGTCATATCACATGATGCACATAACGTATATTGGTGAACCTTACCAAATTTCCAGACTTGACAGAATCACCCACGTTAACTGTTTAACTGTTAATCAGTTTAAACTGACATCCGGCCTTAACATTACAAAAGGAATGGAATGACCTACACAATCTCAGATAGTCAATGTGATCTTCTTCACCTCCTTCTTCTTCTTAGGCAGTCCCCCGGATCCGAGGATGACTTGCCTCCACACTAATATGAGTTCGAAGGTGACTGATGAGACCAATGCGGGACCTACAGTCTCTGTCACAGGTGGGGCAGATGGTGGTTGGAGGGACGGGTGGGTGGGGTGCTTGATTTGTCGTACGCTCTGTCATATCTTTGGAGAGCACACAACACACGACCTGTAAGATGGTTGCAGATTACAGAATCTTCTGACCTGCTGGTCAGGTGATCTGCTCTTTATTAAACAGCACTAGCTGCAGTAACACAGGCATTCACAATGTGGAGCTACAGACATTACACTTCTCCCTCCTTAATGAAGAGTTATTATAATGAACAATCATCATACATAACTTGCATGGTTATACATGGCAAAGAATATGGCCTCATTTTGCCACATTTACAAATCAAGCTTAATCACTTGCTTTCTGTTTCGAAGAGGATACCTTCGCTCTCGAACAGAACCTCCCATACATGATGTCGAATTTAAACTCATTCGAGGCTGATCCTGAGGGAAGTTTTCCTCCAAGCGATGCCCTTGATTTCCATTTGAACTCTCTCTCACTTCAGACTGTTTGTTTTCCTGACTCGGACTCAGACTTAAATTCTGACTTTCTCTTGGATTTGTTTCCAGTACATTGGATGTAGGATTTGCTACTGGTGTATTAAAACTATCTGATGCATCAGAAATAATTGAATCACTCCCACCTTTAACTACTTCTATGTCTGTAGGTAAAATGTGATCAATGTGAACAAACCTAAACTCTCCATTATCACACTTCGTGACCAAATATGTGCGAGGACCACATATCTTCACCACTCTTCATGGTAACCACTTTATCCATTTATGGTGATGGTTCTTCACTCTCACCTTCTGATTTAATTTCAAACTTCGCTCTTTTAATCTACCTCTAACATGATTCTCTTTCTGTCTTAATTGTGTCTCTTCTACAGACTGTGCCATGTTTGGTTTTAACAACGAGAATCTGGTTCATGGCTGTCATTTGAGGAACAACTCTGCTGGTGTTCTACCAGTAGTTGTGTGAGGAGTATTACGATACGTTCTTAGAAAATTAGCCAATTTGTGGTCCAATGACATCTGTTATTTCTTTGGATTTGGATCCAAAATCTGTTTGATGAGGGCACATTTTACAATTTGTACAGTGCGCTCTGCTGCAACATTTGAAACAGGGTGGTACGGTGGAACATTTGTATGTTTCACACCATTTTTGCTCGTGAACTGTGCAAATTCTTCTGAACGAAATCATGGTCCATTATCCAAAACAATCTCTTCAGGGAGGCCAAATGAAGAAAATAATTTTCGCAAAATATCTAATGTTTTACTTGTTATTATTTTCCACATTGGAAACACCTCGATCCACTTCGAATAGTTATCAATCACAATGAACAATTGTTGCCCTTCTAGCTCAGCAAAATCGATATGTGGCCTTTGCCACACCCTAGGAGGCCATTTCCATGGCTGTAGTGGTACTGATGGTGGTTGCTTGCTTACCGATTGACATGTCGTACACTGACTCACAGTGTACTCTATATCTTTATCAAGACCTGGCCACCATAAGTAACTGCGTGCAAAACTCTTCATCAAGCACATTCCCAGGTGCTGATCAGAGAGGTCTAATAATTTGGACCTGAATTTATTTTGTATTACCGCTCTTGCACCCCACATGATACAATCTTTATCGACTGATAATTCATTCCTACGAATGAAGAATGGATGAATATCTTTGTCTGTTACTTAGTTTGACCATCCATTTGCAATATACTCATACACCTTTGACATAACTGGGTCACGTTTGATTGCCCTCCCAATCTTTTCAGCTGTGACTGGCAGTTCTTCAATGTATGAAAAATAGAACACCTGTTCCCTATCGGGTGTAACTTGTGATGGGGAAGGTACCCCAACCAGTCCTACACGGTCCCGGGCCAGACAATCCACGATAACATCCATCTGGTCCGGGACCTCATCCATTATTCCCAAGAGGCTGGTCTGTCGGTCGCCTCCCTATCCCTCGACCAAGAGAAGGCGTTCGACAGGGTGGATCATGATTATCTGTTCGGAACTCTGCGCGCTTTCGGGTTCGGGACGCATTTCGTCGCCCGGATCCGACTTTTGTACGCCGCCGCGGAGTTTCTGATTAAGGTTAACGGGTCCTTGACCGCGCCCCTTCGCTTTGAGAGAGGGGTGCGCCAGGGATGCCCCATGTCCGGCCAGTTATATGCCATCTGCGTGGAGCCTTTCCTGCGCCTCCTGCGGACGAGGTTGACAGGACTGGCTCTGCAAGGGCCAGGCGTGGAGGTCGTCCTCTCGGCTTACGCCGATGACGTGCTCCTCGCGGTAGAGGATCCTGCTGACCTGCGGAGGATGCGTGAGTGCCAGGAGATTTACTCGGCCGCATCCTCCGCCAGGATCAACTGGAGAAATGTTCCGGACTCCTGGTGGGTCAGTGGCGAGTGGACTCCCTGCCGGAGGAGCTCAGGCCTTTTGCCTGGAGCACGACCCACCTCCTCTATCTGGGAGTCTACCTTAGCCCCGACGAGGAAGCCTGGCCGGCGAACTGGCAAGAGCTGGAGGCCAAGGTCGCCGTTCGCCTAGGGCACTGGACAGGACTGCTCCGAGTGCTGTCCTACAGGGGTCGAGCGCTAGTCATAAACCAGCTGGTGGCCGCTATGCTGTGGTACCAGCTGGTCACTTTGACCCCTCCCCCTGCGTTTGTCGGCAAGATACAGAAGAAGCTGGTGGACTTCTTCTAGAACAACAGGAAGCACTGGGTCTCTGCCGCGGTCTTGAGTCTCCCGCTTAGGGAGGGCGGTTAGTCGTTGGTGTGCGTCAGCGCCCAGCTCGCGACTTTCCATCTTCAGACCCTGCAGAGATACCTTTACGTCGAGCCCCCTCCTAGGTGGCGTGCGCTGGCAACGTATTTCTTCCGCCAGCAGCACGGCCTCAACTATGACACGCAGCTCCTGTTTGTGAGCTTGGGGGGGCGTCAGGACCGCCGTCCAGGGGCTGCCTGTCTTTTACCAGGAACTCATCAGGGTCTGGAACAAAGTCTCCACCAGGCGCAGCTCTCCACCGGCTGGAGTGGTGGCTGTCCTGCAGGAGCCGCTGCTCGGGAATCCGTACCTCCACGACCGAGGTTTTATGTGGCGGTCGGAAGAGAGGGCTGTGGCTGGTAAGGTAACCAGGGTCAGGGACCTGCTCGATGGCGGAGGAGCGGGCTGGATGGCGCCAGACACGCTGGCGCGGCGCCTAAATTCGTCCGACATCCGCCGCGCGGCCGATGCCATCGAGTCACTAAAAACAGCTCTGGGCCCTGACTCCATTAGATGTGTCGAGGAGGCTCAAGCACGTGGGGAGATCCCGTCCAAACTGACCCCCGTCCGGACGGAATTCCTCATCGGTGCCAAACACCGGAACCTCCCTCGGGAGCCGGCGCCTCACAACTTGAGCCGCCTCGGGGAAATCCCCTCCGTGCCTTTCAGTTCCGCGCGGAGGGCTTTCCTGTACGGGCTGCTCCTGCACACTCTCAACTTTGCCATCCTTGTCTGCCATCCGGACACGCCATGACGTACCATCTTGCCGTCCGGAGGAGGCGGGAGTCCCCGATGGAGTGCAATCTACGTGGGAGTCCTCCCACTATTTATCGGGGACTTGGCCTGGAGGGTGGTGCATGGAGCAGTCCCGTGCAATAAATTTTTAAGCCGGTTCACGGACTCCCAGGCCGCCTGCAATTTCTGTGGTCTGGAAGAGTCCGTGTTCCACGTTTTTATTGAATGCACGAGGTTGCAGTCCCTGTTCCACTATTTAAAGGGGCTGCTCCTCAATTTCTGGCTGCACATCAGTCCCACACTCCTGATCTTTGGGCACCCTGTGCGGAGGGGATCGGGTAGGTCCGAGGGCCTCCTCGTAGGACTGCTCCTGGGCACGGCCAAGGGTGCCATAAGCCAGTCCAGGCAGTGGGCAGTCGAGGGGGTCGTTCAGCCTGACTGCCTGCCTCTCTTCTGCGCTTACATCCAGGCCAGGGTGTCCCTGGAGATGGAGCACGCGGTGTCCACCGGTACGCTCACGGCCTTCCGCGAGAGGTGGGCACCGGAGGGACTGGAGTGCATCATCACGCCCGGCAACCAAATTTTAATTTGATTTTATATGTTTGAAAGTTTAATTTGTTTTAATTGCCGGATTTTTAGTGCCCCCCTCCCCTTTTATAGGGGGCACTTGTAAACTTTATGATTTTATTGCCCCCAAGAAAAATCACAAAAGAACCCCCCAAAAAAGTTTTTAAAAAAACAAAAAAAAAGGGCAGTTGATAAGTGGCTGGAGTGTTCCCCAGATTAGGGGGCACTTGATTTAATGTTTATTTGTCTCCCTAAAAGAGTTGTGATGGGGAAGGCAATCTAGACATTGCATCAGCATTACGGTGATCAACTGATCGTCTGTATTCAATATCATATGTATATGCTGACAAAATCAAAGCCCATCTCTGCATTCGGGCTGCAGCTAATGTTTGAACTGGGGACTTTGGATGGAGGATTGCTGTCTAGGGATTATGGTCCATAATGAGAGTAAACCTACGACCATACAAGTATTTGTGGAACTTCTTGACCCCAAAAATTAATGCCAAAGCTCCCCTTTCGATTTGTGCACAATTACACTCACTGGCATTGAAAGTGCGTGAAGCAAAAGCAATTGGTCTCTTTTCCCCACTACGTAATACATGAGAGATTACTGCCCCAACTCTATACGGAGAGGTGTCACATGCTAGCTTAATCTCCTGAGATATGTCACAGTGAACTAACATGGTGCTCTCTACCAAGTTGATTTTACAATCCTTGAAAGCAGGACATCAATGCTCTGTTCCCATTTCCAGTTTCTGAGACTTTGGGGCCCCACTGCCTTTTACTTTGAACCTGCAGGCGATTCACCTCAGTTGTCTGATGACTGAAATTAGTATGAAATTCTTGGGAATATTTGTTGGCCATGTTCATCGACCTAGCTGTCTGACAAGCTAAATTAAAAGTCAAGTTAGACGTCGTCAATAACTTTCTTCTGATCACCTCATTTTTCATCCCACAAACAAAGCAGTCTCGCAATGCTCGGTTCTGAAAGTCTCCAAAATTACAGGGAATAGATAGCTTTTTTAATGCTGCAATGCACTCACTGATATTTTCTTCGGCCTTCTGATTTCGTATTCTGAAACGATAACTTTCAGCAATTTTTAACGGAACGGGGCTGTAATGTTGTTCTAACTTAGTTAGAATCTGTTTCAGCATTCTATCCTTTGGCTTGTCAGGCAGAAGCAAATTTATCAGCATTTCATACAACTCGGGCCTGGCCTCAGTTCAGAATATAGCTCTTTTTCTTTCCAACACCGACCGGTTATTGTCTTCATTACTGGGAATTTCGATGATATTATTTGCAGTGAAAAACATTTCTAACTGATCCACATACGCTCTGAAACTTTCACGGTCACGTTGAAATTCCCCCAAATGCCCTATAACTCCCACAGGGGCAGCCATTTGGACTCTGGCAGTTTCACCAAGTGTGCTCGTAATTTACCTCAGATTTGTAGCCATTTCCAAAAATAGAGAAGCTCTCACAGTCTCTCTGTCGGCTGGCTGAATCCTTCACCAACAAAAATTTCAGCTTTGTATTATCCGATTACATCCCATTCTCGGTGCCAAATGTCATATCTTTGAAGAGCACACAACTCACAACCTGTAAGATGGCTGCAGGTTCCGCAAACTTCTGATCTGCTGGTCAGGTGACCTGCTCTTTATTAAACAGCACTGGCTGCAATAACACAGGCACCCACAGTGTGGAGCTACAGACATTACACACTCCTTCCGCTGTTGTACTTGGCTTCCGCGTGCTCCCGACGAAGAGATTCGAAGTGTTCGGCACCTCCTCGGATGCTTTAATGTGATACTACTTGGGCGCTCCCATTGTTCTGGCCAATTCATGAAACACACGTGAAATGTAGCTAACCTTTCTGCTATTCTGCTACTCCCATTGTTCCGACTGACTAATCTCCAATATTAGCACATCCAAATGGCCTAGAGATATGATGATTGACCTGCCACAAAGCAACTTCCAACAGTCAGACCCACATTTGTACAGACCTTGTACATCAACAAAATCTCAAATGATCAAGGCGAATAGTTAACCTGGATGTTGATTTTTTTTTTTCCTGGTTCTTCCCGCCTGTGGCACTTGTGGGTGCCAATATCTCCAGCTTTGATACTGAACAAATCTAAAAGTTGATGGAGAAAGGTTACAATTCTATGGCCTTGGGTTTTAAGTGGCGGAGCAGGCTCGAGGGGCCTACTCCTGCTCCTATTTCTTATGTTCTTAGAGGATTTTACGTAGCATTCCATAGAATTTATACCGCGGAAACAGGACATTCGGCCCAACAAGTCTGTGCTGGTGTTTATGCTCCAAACGAGCCTCCTCCCACTCTTGTTCATCTCACCCTTTCAGCATAACCTTCCAATCCTTTCTCTCTCATGTGTTTATCTAGCTTCCCCTTAATTGTATCTACGCTATTCGTCTCAACATGAATGAGTTCCACATTCTAACCTTTCACTGGATAAAGAAGTTTCTCCTCAGTTGAATTTATTGATGATTTTCTTATATTCATAACCCCTCGTTTTGGTCCCTACCACAAGTGGAAAGTCCCCTTAATCAGACAGCCATTAAACTCTCTTGGTTCAGGTAATTTTGACTCAATTCCCTATGGAGGTAGGTACATATCCTCAGATGAGAACATTGTCCTATGAGGAGAGATTGGAGTTTAGAGGGCTTAGAGGTGACCTTATTGAACTGTACAAGATTCTGAGAAGGCTTGACAGGGTAGATGCTGAGAGGCTGTTTCCCCTCGCTGGAGAGTCTAGAACCAGGGGTCACAGTCTCAAGGGGATGGCCATTTAGGACTGAGAGGAGGAGAAACTTCTTCACTCAGAGGTTGGTGAATTTTTGGAATTCTCTATCCCGGAGGGCTGTGGATGCTGAGTCATTGAGTATATTCAAGGCTGAGATCGATAGATTTTTTGACTCTAAGGGAATCAAGGGATATGGGGATCAGGCAGGAAAGTGGAGTTGAAGTTGCAGATCAGCCATGATCTCATTGAATGGCGGAGCAGGCTCGAAGGGCCAATATGGCCTACTCCTGCTCCTATTTCTTATGTTCTTATATAGCGACCTGTCACGTTATCGGAATGACTCCAAGTGCTTCCCTCAGTGAGTTTGCTTAAGTAAGGGCTCGTATCTGGTCTATTTCAAATGTCGAAGGAGAGTGAAGTCAGCCTCAATAAAGTCAGCCTTAAATTTCTTCCAACGCCCAAAGGAGTCGATATTACCTGGGAATGTTCACAGTCTGATTCTTCTAATTCACCTGTTCTTATGTTCTCAGTATAAAGCTGCCATCAATTTAGTTAAAAAAGAAAACCACTGCAGTCAATCCCAGGGACACAACTAAGTGTGGTAATTGGAAAATTTATATTGCCGCCTTAAGTGTTGTCGGCTCTGGGATTTGGCAAAACGACTAAGACAGATTTTGAGCTCCAAGCTGCAGGAAAATCAGGCTACACTTTGAGGGAATGATTGAAGGTGTCACTCACAGCCGAGAGCTTCATTTCATTTGTTGTTCATCACTGCAGATGTAATATATGTATGCCTAGGTTTCCCTGCCACCAGAGGGCGCGACCATCGGAGGTCATTGGGTCACAGACACACACGTGCAGCCCTTGTATATAAAGAAAGCCTCCATGTTTAATTCTCACTTTGAGAGCTAATAAAGTAGAGTCAGGTTGCACCTGATTGAGTTCACGGTACTAAGCCTATTGAGTTATTGCATACGTAACATTTGGCGACGAGGCACAATACGAACTTTCACACAAAAAACCAAAAAATGAGCACCGTTGGAATCCTGGAGCAATTCGTGGAGGGAGAAGACTGGGAGGATTTTACAGATTGCCTCGACCAGTACTTCGTGGCCAACAAGATGGATGAAGACACTGACGCAGTTAGGCACAGGACGGTTTTCCTCACGGTTTGTGGTCCAAAAATCTATGACCTCATAAAGAATCTGCTCTCACCTGCATGTCCAATGGAAAAGACCTATGAGGAATTGTGTGCTCTGATTTGGGACCATCTCAAACCTAAAGAAGGCATCATTATCTGGAGATATCGCTTTTACAAGTATGTTCGTTCTGAGGGTCAGGATGTGGTGGAATTTGTTGCCGACCTGAGATGCCTCGCTGGCCCGTGTAAGTTTGGAACCGCGTTGAAAGACATGCCGCGTGACGTCTTTGTAATAGGCATAAACCACGAAGCTGCTGGCTGCAGAGACGCTGAATCTGACCAGGGCCATCACGATCGGCCAGGCTTGCCTGACCACGGCCGATAGTACAAAGCAGATATCCTTGCAGAGTCAGAACTCCATGGCAAGTACCGTGCACCAGATTGCGTCGTCGGTTGGCAGAGCTGCACCTGGCAGGGCCTACCCGACTGTGTTTGTGAGACCTGTAGCTGTTCGAAGTCCGCCATTGGGCACGAATCCGATTTCACCCTGTTGGTGTTGTGGGGGCAATCATCGGCCTCACCAGTGTTATTGCAATCTTGGTCTTCTCAACTACTTTGGTAACTTCTTACCTAAATTGAGCACATTATTTGAGCCACCACACATGTTGCTCAGAAAAGGCGACAACTGGGTTTGGGGTGTATCTCAAGACAAGGCCTTCGAGAAGGCTAGAAATCTGCTTTGTTCCAACAAATTACTTGTACATTATGACCTGTGCAAGCATTTAGTATTGGCCTGTGACGCTTCATCACATGGGGTTGTGTGCTCCAACAATCCAATGAATCGGGCAAACGATAACACTTTGCGTGCGCGTTGAGAAGCATGTCTAAAGTGGAAAAAGCCTACGGCATGGTAGAGAAAGAAGCGTTAGCCTGCGTATATGGGGTTAAAAAGATGCACCAGTATCTGTTTGGTCTTCGTTTTGAGCTTGAAACCAATCACAAGCCGTGCATATCTTTTTTTCAGAACATAGAGGTATCAATACCAACGCGTCATCCCGCATCCAGAGGTGGGCACTGACATTATCTGCCTATGATTATGTCATTCGCCATAGACCTGGCACCGAGAATTGTGCCAATGCATTGAGCCGTTTACCGTTGTCCATGCCACAGCCCGCAGACCTACTTTTGGTCATGGATGCCTTTGAGAGTGAAGGGCCGCCTGTCACTGCTCAACAAGTTAGGACCTGGACCAGCCAGAATCCGATCTTATCAGCTGTAAAACTTTGTGTCGTGGCCGTGAATAATGTAATGTATGTATGCCTGGATTTATCTGCCACCAGGGGGAGCGACCGTCAGAGGTCATTGAGCACAGACACACACGTGCAGCCTTTGTATATAAAGAAAGCCTCCATGTTTAATCCCCACTTTGAGAGCTGATAAAGTAGAGCCAGGTCGCACCTGATTGAGTTCACGGTACTAAGCCTATTGAGTTATTGCATACTCAACATACCAGAACTCAATAATCATTTCCCAAAAAGAAAGAAAAATCTAATTTAAAAATGCTCATGAATGACAGCCTGTTAACTGTTCCCGGTGCAACATTCTTTGTGGCTTTCTGTAACGTCTCTTGTGTTCGGTCTTGATGAACTCAGATTACTGGTTCCTCCTCAGCGTGACATTTAAACGACCTCCTTTCAAGCTTCGAAATTCTTGAATTTATTCCGTCCAGAGTTTCAAATTTCCTGTCATATTTTCACATGGAACGTACTTCTATCACACTGGGATCGTCATTCCAACACAATCCAATTACATTATGCATTGTCAAAATTTCATTAACAAATCCATTTCATCTTACTGAGAGCAGGCAGAAGCAGGGATGCTGTGAGCATTTCGATGAAAAGATTTCTCATCGCTGTGCTTTCCCTTTTCTGTGTTACAAGAGAACACTAAAAGCATTCTCCATTGGTCATTTGACACCTGGTGTTGGGAGATATCTACGTTGAATGGATAAAGACCGAAGAATTTTTCTTCGATAGCGACTCCAAGAGGGACAAGAACATAAGAACATAAGAAATAGGAGCAGGAGTAGGCCATATGGCCCATCAAGCATGCTCCGCCATTCAGTAAGACCATGGCTGCTCTGATCTTGGCCTCAACTCCACTTTCCTGCCCGCTCCCCAAAACCCTTGCCTCCCTTATCATCCAAAAATCTGTCTATCTCCACCTTAAATATATTCAATGATCCAGCGCCACAGATCTCTGGGGTAGAGAATTCCAAAGATTCACGGCTCTCTGAGAGAAGAAATTCCTCCTCATTTCCAGTTTAAATGGGTGACCCATTATTCTGAAACTATGCTCCTCTAGTCCTAGATTCCCCCATGAGGGGAAACATCCTCTCTGCATCTACGCTGTCAAGCCCCCTCAGAATCGTATATGTTTCAATAAGATCACCTCTCATTCTTCTAAAATCCCAATGAGTATAGGCCCAACCTGCTCAACCTTTCTTCATAAGACAACCCCTTCATCTCAGGAATCAACCTCGTGAACTTTCTTTGAACAAGAGCAGCAGGAACATGGGAACTCCATCAACTGTAAGTTCCCCTCCAAATCACACACCATCCTGACTTGGAAATATATCGTCCGTTCCTTGTTCGTTGCTAGGTCAAAATCCTGGAACTCCCTCCCTAACAGCACTGTGGGAGCACCTTCACCACATGGTACAAGACGGCAGCTCACCACCACCACCTCAAGGGCAATTAAGGATGGGCAATAAGTGCTGGCCTTGCCAGGGACGCCCAGGTCCCAGGAATGAATAAAAAAAGGTGTAACCCTTGAGTATTGGGAAACCTTCGTGGAGCGACTCGACCAATATTTCGAGGCCAATGAGCTGGAAGGAGAAGCGAATGCTGCCAAATGAAGGGAGATTCTCCTCACCGTCTGCGGGGCACTAACTTATGGCCTCATGAAAAATTTGCTTGCTCCAGCGAAACACACATGGAAATCGGACGATGATTTGTGCACACTGGTCCAGGAGCATCTAAACCTGAAGGAAAGCATTCTGATGGCGAGGTACCGGTTCTACACCTACAAAATGTCTGAAGGCCAGGAAGTGGCGAGCTATGTCGCCAAGCTGAGACGCCTTGCAGGACATTGCGAATTTGAAGGACATTTGGAGCACATGCTCAGGGACTTCTTCGTACTTGGCATTGGCCATGAAGTGATACTTCGCGAACTTTTGACTGTAGAGACCCCAACCTTGAGCCATAGCAACAATCCAGGCGTTCATTGACAATACGAAGCAAATCTCTCAGCACAAGAGTGCTGCTACAAATACTGTGGACAAAGTGATGTTGTTTTCAAATCGCAATGTACAGGGCAGGACCCACATGCCTGCAGCTGCACAGCCACAGATGTCTCAGAGTCCACCATCAAGGGTAATGAATGCAAGGCCATTAGCACCTTGTTGGCGCTGCGGGGGTGATCATTGTTTCCATTCATGCCGCTTCAAAGGGTACGTTTGCAAGGGGTGTGGAACAATGTAACACCTCCAATGTATGTGCAGGTGAGCTGCAAACCCTCTAATCCTGCAAATCACCACATTGCAGAGGAGGACAGATCCACGGCAGATCACGATGAACCAGAGCCTCAGACCGAGGAGGCAGAGGTATATGGGGTGCACACATTTACCAGAAAGCTTCCCACGATAATGCTGAAGGTTGAATTAAATGGACTCCCGGTGTCAATGGAGCTGGATACGGACACAAGCCAGTCCATTATGAGCAAAAAGACTTTCAATAAATTGTGGTGCAGCAAGGCCTCAAGGCCAGCCCTGACTCCCATTCATACTAAACTGAGAACTTACACAAAGGAACTGATTCCCGTAATCGGTAATGCGACTGTAAAGGTCTCCTACGATGGAGCGGTGCACAGGTTACCACTCTGGGTGGTTCCGGGCGATGGTCCTATGCTGCTCAGCAGGGGCTGGCTGGGAAAGATACGCTGGAACTGGGACTCACGTCCGAGCACTCTCATCCGCTGATGACACTTCTTGTGCCCAGGTCTTTAACAAGTTCCCCTCCCTGTTCGAACCAGGCATCGGGAAGTTCCAAGGAGCAAAAGTGCAGATCCACCTAATTCCGGGGGTGCGACCCATCCATCAGAAGGCGAGAGCAGTACCGTATATGACGAGAGAGAGGGTGGAGATCGAGCTGGACCGGCTGCAACGAGAGGGCATCATTTCGCCGATCGAATTCAACGAGTGGGCCAGTTCAATTGTTCCAGTCCTCAAGGGAGACGGCTCCGTCAGAATCTGTGGTGATTACAAAGTAACTATCAATTGTTTCTCCCTGCAGGATGAATGCCTACTACCAAAGGCAGACGACCTATTTGCGATGCTGGCGGGAGGAAAGACGTTCAAGAAGCTGGATATGACCTCGCCCTACATGATGCAGGAGCTGGAGGAATCATCGAAGGGCCTCACCTGCATCAACACGCACAAAGATCTCTTCATTTACAACAGATGCCCATTTGGGATTCGATCAGCCACGGCCATATTCCAGAGAAACATAGAAAGCTTACTGAAGTCAGTCCCGCGCATGGTGGTCTTCCAGGATGACATCTTGGTTACAGGTTGGGACACAGTCGAGCATCTGCAGAACCTGGAGGAGGTTCTTAGTCGACTCAACCGCGTGGGGCTCAGGTTAAAGCGCTCGAAGTGCGTTTTACTGGTGCTTGAAGTAGAGTTCCTGGGGAGAAGAATCGGGGCGGACGGCATCAGGCCCACCGATTCGAAGACGGAGGCAATCGAGAACGCATCGAGGCAACAGAACGTGACGGAGCTGCGGTCGTTTCTAGGACTCCTGAACTACTTTGGTAACTTCTTACCGGGTCTCAGCACACTGTTAGAACCACTGCACGCCTTACTGTGTAAAGGAGACGAATGGGTATGGGGTAAAAGCCAAGAAAATGCCTTTGTAAAAGCTAGAAAATTGTTATGCTCAAACAAATTGCTTGTGTTGTATGATCCATGTAAGCGTTTGGTACTAGCATGTGATGTGTCGTCATATGGTGTCGGGTGTGTATTGCAACAAGCTAATCTATCTGGGAAATTGCAACTGGTTGCTTAGAATCCAGAAGTCTGTCTAAGGCTGAGAGAGCCTGCACCATGATTGAAAAAGAAGCGTTAGCGTGTGTTTATGGGGTAAAGAAAATGCATCAATATCTGTTTGGGCTCAAATTTGAATTGGAAACTGACCATAAGCCACTGATATCCCTTTTTTTCCAAAAGTAAGGGGATAAGTACGAATCCATCTGCCCAGATCCAGAGATAGGCGCTCACGTTGTCTGCATACAACCGCCACAGGCCAGACACAGAAAACTGTGCCGAGGCTCTGAGTAGGCTGCCATTGCCCACCACGGGGGTGGAAATGGCGCAGCCTGCAGATCTAGTCATGGTAATGGAAGCATTCGAGAGTGACCAATCACCCATCACAGCCCGACAGATTAGAACCTGGATGAGCCAGGACCCCTTACACTTCCTAGTAAAAAATTGTGTGCTTCACGGGAGCTGGTCCAGTGTCCCAGTGGAAATGCAGGAAGATATAAAGCTGTACCAGCGGCGCAAAGATGAAATGTCTGTACAGGCAGACTGCCTTCTGTGGGGTAATCGGGTAGTGGTCCCCAAGAAGGGCAGAGACACTTTCATCAGTGACCTCCACAGTACTCACCCAGGCATTGTAATGATGAAAGCGATAGCCAGATCCCACGTGTGGTGGCCCAGTATCGATGCGGACTTAGAGTCCTGCGTGCACAAATGTAACACATGCGCGGAGTTAAGCAATGCACCCAGGGAGGCACCACTAAGTTTATGGTCTTGGCCCTCCAAACCGTAGTCCAAGGTCCATGTCGACTATGCAGGCCTGTTTTTGGGTAAAATGTTCCTAGTGGTTATAGATGCGTACTCCAAATGGATTGAATGTGAGATAATGTCGGCAAGCACGTCCACTGCCACCACTGAAAGCCTGCGGGCCATGTTTGTCACGCATGGTCTGCCTGATGTCCTTGTGAGCGACAACGGGCCATGTTTCACCAGTGCCAAGTTCAAATAGTTCATGACCCGTAATGGGATCAAACGTGTTACATCTGCCCCGTTCAAACCAGCGTCCAATGGTCAGGCAGAGAGAGCAGTGCAAACAATCAAGCAGGGCTTGAAGAGGGTAATTAAAGGATCACTGCAGACTTGCCAACCCTGAGTCCTGCTTAGCTACTGCACGAGACCCCACTCGCTCACTGGGATTCCACCCACTGAACTGCTCATGAAAAGGGCACTTAAGACAAGGCTATCATTAGTCCACCCTGAGCTACATGAACAGGTAGAGAGCAGGCAGCTTCAACAAAGTACATATCATGATAGCGCAAATGTGTCACGCAAAATTGAAATCAGTGATCCTGTATTTGTGTTGAACTATGGACAAGTTCCCAAGTGGCTTATCGGCACTGTTGTGGCCAAAGAGGGGAGTAGGGTGTTTCGGGTCAAACTTTCAAATGGACTCATCCACCGGAAACACTTGGACCAAATCAAACTCAGATTTACGGCCTATCCTGAGCAACCCACCTTGGACCCTAGCTTTTTTGACCCCCCAACATACTGACCAGTGGCAACCGACACAGCGGTTGACCACAAAGCAAAACCCATCATCCACAGCAGCCCAGCAGGACTCACCGCACCAGGCAGCCCAGCAAGGCCAGATGCACAGCAGCCCAGTGAGGGCCCAACAAACGATTCACCAAAACCAGCATTTGCACCGAGATGATCAACCAGGAAAGAAAGGCTCCAGGTCGACTCGCCTTGTAAATAGTTGCTCTATTGACTTTGGGGGTGAGTGTTATTATATATGTAAACCTGTATATACCTTGTGTAGCCACCAGAGGGCTCATCCCCTGGAGTCCCAAGAGATCCCACAATCCCTTGGGAGCACTGGTATTTAAGGAGTCATCACAGGCTGGAGAGGCTCTCTGGAGACCTGTAATAAAATACTAAAGTCACACTTTACTTTGAGCTAACAATATCTTGTCAGACTCTTTATTCATACTTAACACACAGTACTTTGCTTTACTTCCTAATAAGTGGTCACTTCCCTCCACAGATGATGTTCAACCATCTGGACCTATATTTCACACCATGCTATGCAAAGCATGTTTACTACTACATTAAAGGCACCCCATTCTCCACTTACTTAGTCACTCCCTCCACCACCAACATACCGGGGCTGCAGTGTGCACCATCTACAAGATGCGCTGCAGCAGCTCACCAAGGCTTCTTCAGCCATGATCATATTAAATGGTGGTGCAGGCTCGAAGGGCCGAATAGCCTACTCCTGCACCAATTTTCTATGTTGCTATGTTTTTTTGTTTCTTCGACAGCACCTCCCAACCCCGCGACGCCTACCACCTAGAAGGTAGAGCTAAGGGCAGCAGGCGCATGGGAACACCACCACTCCAATATACCACAAAAGCAAAACACTGCGGATGCTGGAATCTGGAGTTAAAACAGAAAATGCTGGAAATTTCAGCAGGTCAGGCTGCATCTGTGGAGAGGAAGCAGAGTTAGCGTTTCGGGTCAATGACCCTTCGACAGAACTGGAGAGTGTTTGGAAAGAACAGATTCTTAAGAAGCACAGAAAGGGGGGAGGGGAAGAAAGAACATGAGGGAAGGTCTGTGATAGGGGGGAAGACAGGAGAGATTAGAGAGACAAAAGGGACAATGGCCCAAATTCAAGTGGTAATGGCAGGAGTTAGAAAAACATTAGTCAAGACAGGGTGTGAATGGTGGGATAATGATCAGCTGCCATTAGGGACAAGGAGATAAAAAGAAAGAAACAGGCTCTGGGGGGAAAGGGAGCCAAAGATTGGTAGCGGTTACACTTTGAAATTGTTGAACGTAATGTTGAGTCCAGAAGGCTGTAACGTGCCTAAACAAAAGATGAGGTACTGTCCCTCGAGTCACACACCATCTAACTGCAGCGGTTCAAGAAGGCGGCTCACCACCACCTTCTCAAGGGCGACTAGGGAGAGACAATGAATGCCGGCCTTTCCAGTGACGCCCACATCCCATAAATAAATAAAAATAAAAATTTCATCCAGGGTGGATTGCGACACGGTGAGTTAGACCTCAGCTTGGCTCAGTTGGCAGTGCTTCGGACTCTAGATTAGGGTTGCCAATCCTCCAGGATTATCCTGGCCTTTCCAGGGATTTAAGAGCAAGCCTGGGAGAAAGGTAATTTAAAAAGAAATTGTGGTTATTTCCATTTTCTTTGAACACATTTTCTTATTAGCTATAAAAATATTGGGGATGGAGAAGTAGTCTGTCTGCATGGGAGGGATTGGGGGTTGGAGGTCAGAGGCAGGAGGTCATGCGATGAAACCGCCAAGAATATATCCAATCAGCCTTGGCAACCCTATTCTGGGTTAGTAGGTTGTGTTCCCAGCCACAAATGAGAGCATCGAGTGATGTCCAGTGTACTCCAGCGTCCCATTTTCTTAGATGCTGTCTCTTTATCCATCACTAAAAAAACAATTTATCTGGTCATTTATCTCATTGTTGCTTGTGGGAGCTTGCTGTGCACAAATTGGCTGCCGCAATTGCTACATCACAACAGTGACTGACTGCACTTCAAAAGTGCTTCATTGGCTGTAAAGTGCTTCTGAAGGTCCTAAGGTGATGACAGGGGCTATATAAATGTACTTGTTTCTGTTTGAATGAGATGTCCAATTGGGTTTGCGTCTATTCTAGTGGAGGTGAAGAACCCCAATTCCATCAGATGAAGAAAGGCAGGGCGCTCTCCAAGCTTCCTGCCCAATATTCCCCTGAACATGTACCATTTGCAAAATGTATTCCCTTTTCACTGCTGTCGGTGGCATGTTGATTGCTCAGAAAATTGGTGCTCTGGCCGATATTGATCCCTCATTCAACATTGCTAATGCCCATTCATTATCTCAGTCTTGTTTGTGGGAGCTTGCTGTGCACACATGGGCTGGCGATGTTTCCTACATCCCAACAGTGACTACACATCAAAAAAAAAGTATTTCATTGGGCTGTAAAGCTCTTTGGGATATCCTTGAGGACCTATATTTGAACATGATAGAGTGATTCTATATTCCCACTATGGAACCTTGCTGAATGGGAGTATGGCTCAAAGAATTGATTCTACAATGTTGCAGGCCTAACTTCCCGTGATGTTCCCTTAGACTATAGCTCGCCACCTTCCATTTTATAGCTCAGGTCGACAAATTGGACCTTCTTGTGCCTGTTTTATGGGCCTGAAATGGACGCAATGCGCGCCCGTCTGGGGCCAATGTCCCATGCCACAAGGTCACCTGAGAGACATCCCACGTTTTATTGCTATTTTTCAGGCATCCAGAGCGTCCACCTGCATATGCTAATGAAGGGCCTGATGCCTGTTTAAGACCTCTCTGGAAAATTGGGCTGTGCTGAGAGGAGCAGGCGATGGGCCTGCGTGAGAGCAAGTGAGCAAGAACTTTCCTGTTATGAGGAATAGCTCTCAGTAAAGTGTGCCCACTGTGGGAAAGATTACCGCCATTGGGACCTAACACACATGGCACAAGGCTAAAATGTGGGCCTCAGCACTCACAGGGAGATATTGCGTAAATCACAGCGACAACTTCTCCGACACATTCTTTTGTCGATGAAAATATCTAACGGACATTTTTTGAGAGGCAACGGAGGATATGACACTGCGACACACCAGTGTTGGCAAGTGAACTCAGGGCCAACAATGCGGCCAAACTCTCCATGCACACGGCATTGTACCACACTCACACAGGGAGGGACGTAGGGTTGCTGTGTGGAACAGGAGGAGGTCATTCAATCCCTCGAGCCTGTTCGGTGATTCGATTAGATCGTGGCTGATGCACAAGGCCATGTTGTAATTGGTAGGATTGCTCTGACTGCCACTTTGGAGGCTCTGAGCTTTGTCCTTTCCAATCCACTACGACAACAACAACAACTTGTATTTATATAGCAGCTTTAAAATAGTGAAACGTCCCAAGGCGCTTGACAGGAGTAGATGGTTGGAAGTCTTTGGGCAGTCAGGAGTTGAGACACTCACCGCAGAATACCCAGCCTCTGACCTCCTCTTTATGTCGCCGGTCCAGCCAAGTTTCTGGTCAATGGTGACCCCCGTGATGTTGATGATGGGGGATTCAGCGATGATAATGCGGTTGAATATCATGGGATGGTGGTTAGACTCTCACTTGCTGGAGATAGTCATTGCCTGCCACTTGTGTGGCACGAATGTTACTTGCCACTTATCAGCCCGAGCCTGAATGTCCTCCAGGTCTTGCTGCATACGGGCATGGACTGCTCCATTTACCTAATCAAGCTGTTCAATGTCATGAGGGGTCTGTACAGAGTAGATAGAGAGAAACATAGAAACATAGAAACATAGAAAAATAGAAAATAGGTGCAAAAGTAGGCCATTCGGCCCTTCTAGCCTGCACCGCCATTCAATGAGTTCATGGCTGAACATGCAACTTCAGTACCCCATTCCTGCTTTCTCGCCATACCCCTTGATCCCCCTAGTAGTAAGGACTTCATCGAACTCCTTTTTGAATATATTTAGTGAATTGGCCTCAACAACTTTCTGTGGTAGAGAATTCCACAGGTTCACCACTCTCTGGGTGAAGAAGTTTCTCCTCATCTCGGTCCTAAATGGCTTACCCCTTATCCTTAGACTGTGACCCCTGGTTCTGGACTTCCCCAACATTGGGAACATTCTTCCTGCATCTAACCTGCCTAAATCCGTCAGAATTTTAAACGTTTCTATGAGGTCCCCTCTCATTCTTCTGAACTCCAGTGAATACAAGCCCAGCTGATCCAGTCTTTCTTGATAGATCATTCCCGCCATCCCGGGAATCAGTCTGGTGAACCTTTGCTGTACTCCCTCAATAGCAAGAATGTCCTTCCTCAGGTTAGGAGACCAAAACTGGACACAATACTCCAGGTGTGGCCTCACCAAGGCCCTGTACAACTGTAGCAACACCTCCCTGCCCCTGTACTCAATTCCCCTCGCTATGAAGGACAACATGCCATTTGCTTTCTTAACCGCCTGCTGTACCTGCATGCCAACCTTCAATGACTGATGTACCATGACACCCAGGTCTCGTTGCACCTCCCCTTTTCCTAATCTGTCACCATTCAGATAATAGTCTGTCTCTGTTTTTACCACCAAAGTGGATAACCTCACATTAATCCACATTATACTTCATCTGCCATGCATTTGTCCACTCACCTAACCTATCCAAGCCGCTCTGCAGCCTCATAGCATCCTCCTCGCAGCTCACACTGCCACCCAACTTAGTGTCATCTGCAAATTTGGAGATACTTCATTTAATCCCCTCGTCTAAATCATTAATATCCAGTTTAAACATCTGGGTCCCAGCACAGAACCTTGCGGTACCCCACTAGTCACTGCCTGCCATTCTGAAAAGTACCCATTTGCTCCTACTCTTTGCTTCCTGTCTGACAACCAGTTCTCAATCCATGTCAGCACACTACCCCCAATCCCATGTGCTTTAACTTTGCACATTAATCTCTTGTGTGGGACCTTGTCGAAAGCCTTCTGAAAGTCCAAATATACCACATCAACTGGTTCTCCCTTGTCCACTCTACTGGAAATATCCTCAAAAAATTCCAGAAGATTTGTCAAGCATGATTTCCCTTTCACAAATCCATGCTGACTTGGACCTATCATGTCACCTCTTTCCAAATGCGCTGCTATGACATCCTTAATAATTGATTCCATCATTTTACCCACGACCGATGTCAGGCTGAACGATCTATAATTCCCTGTTTTCTCTCTCCCTCCTTTTTTAAAAAGTGTAGTTACATTGGCTACCCTCCACTCGGTAGGAACTGATCCAGAGTCAATAGAATGTTGGAAAATGACTGTCAATGCATCCGCTATTTCCAAGGCCACCTCCTTAAGTACTCTGGGATGCAGACCATTAGGTCCTGGGGATTTATCGGCCTTCAATCCCATCAATTTTCCCAACACAATTTCCCGACTAATAAGGATTTCCCTCAGTTCCTCCTCCTTACTCGACCCTCTGACCCCTTTTACATCCGGAACGTTGTTTGTGTCCTCCTTAGTGAATACCGAACCAAAGTACTTGTTCAATTGGTCCGCCATTTCTTTGTTCCCCGTTATGACTTCCCCTGATTCTGACTGCAGGGGACCTACGTTTGTCTTTACTAACCTTTTTCTCTTTACATATCTATAGAAACTTTTGCAATCCGTCTTAATGTTTCCTGCAAGCTTCTTCTCGTACTCCATTTTCCCTGCCCTAATCAAACCCTTTGTCCTCCTCTGCTGAGTTCTAAATTTCTCCCAGTCTCCAGGTTCGCTGCTATTTCTGGCCAATTTGTATGCCACTTCCTTGGCTTTAATACTATCACTGATTTCCCTTGATAGCCACGGTTGAGCCACCTTCCCTTTTATATTTTTACGCCATACAGGGATGTACAATTGTTGTAGTTCATCCATGCGGTCTCTAAATGTCTGCCATTGCCCATCCACAGTCAACCCCTTCAGTATCATTCGCCAATCTATCCGAGCCAATTCACGCCTCATACCTTCAAAGTTAGCCTTCTTTAAGTTCTGGACCATGGTCTCTGAATTAACTGTTTCATTCTCCATCCTAATGCAGAATTTCACCATATTATCGTCACTCTTCCCCAAGGAGCCTCGCACAACGAGATTGCTAATTAATCCTCTCTCATTACACAACACCCAGTCTAAGATGGCCTCCCCCCTAGTTGGCTCCTCGACATATTGGTCGAGAAAACCATCCCTTATGCACTCCAGGAAATCCTCCTCCACCGTATTGCTTCCAGTTTGGTTAGCCCAATCTATGTGCATATTAATGTCACCCATTATAACTGCTGCACCTTTATTGCATGCGCCCCTAATTTCCTGTTTGATGCCCTCCCCAACATCACTACTACTGTTTGGAGGTCTGTACACAACTCACACTAACGTTTTTTGCCTTTTGGTGTTCTGCAGCTCTACCCATATAGATTCCACATCATCCAAGCTAATGTCCTTCCTAACTATTGCATTAATCTCCTCCTTAACCAGCAATGCTACCCCACCTCCTTTTCCTTTTATTCCATCCTTCCTGAATGTTGAATACCCCTGGATGTTGAGTTCCCAGCCCTGATCATCCTGGAGCCACGTCTCCGTAATCCCAATCACATCATATTTGTTAACATCTACTTGCACAGTTAATTCATCCACCTTATTACGGATACTCCTTGCATTAAGACACAAAGCCTTCAGGCTTGCAAGTTCCCACTGGCAGATGGGTCAAGAACCGGAGGACATAGATTCAAAGTGATCGGCAGAAGAACCAAAGGCAACGAGCGGAAAAACATTTTTACGTAGCAAGTGGTTAGGAACTGGAATGCACTGCCTGAAATCAGGTTGGAGGCAGATTCAGTCGTGGCTTTCTAAAGAGAACTGGCTCAGCTCCTGAAGAGAGAGAATTGGCAGGGCTACTGGGAAAGGGCGGGGGAGCGGGACTCGCTGGCAGAGACCTGGAACAGGCTCGATGGGCCAAATGGCCTCCTTCTGTGCCATAACTGGGAAGTCTAGAACAAGGGGTCACTATCGCAGGATACGGGGGAGGAAATTTAGGACCGAGGTGAAAATAAATCTTTTCACTCGGAGGATGGTGAACCTGTGGAATTCTCTACCACAGAAGGCTGTGGATGCCAAGTCACTGAATATATTTAAGAGGGAGATAGATAGATTTCGAGCAACAAAAGGCATCAAGGGGTATGGGGAGAAAGCGGGAATATGGTGTTGAGGTAGAGGATCAGCCATGATCATATTCAATGGCGGCGCAGACTCGAAGGGCTGAATGGCCTATTACTGCTCCTATTTTCTATGTTTCTATGTTTCTATGTTTCTATGAGGTTTTAAAAAATTGACACCGAGCCGCATTAGTAGAAATTAGTGCAAGTGACCAAAGAGGTATGTTTTAAGGAGAATCTTGAAGGAGGACAGAGAGGTAGAGAGGCGGAGAGGTTTAGGGAGGGAGTTCCAGAGCTTGGGGCCTAGGCAACAGAAGGCACGGCCACCAATGGATGAGCGATTATAATCAGAGATGCTCAAGAGGGCAGAATTGGAGGAACGCAAACATCTCGTGGGTTGTTGGGCTGGAGGAGATTACAGAGATAGGGAGGGGAGAGGCCATGGAGGGATTTGAAAAAAAGGTGAGAATTTTGAAATTAAGGAGTTGCTTAAGTGGAAGCTGTCATGTATGTAACCTCTATGTAACACCACTGCAATACTGTATATACTTAAGAAATGAACACCTTGACCACAGGGGGTGAACTTGTGGGAGACACTCCTCACCTGGTCATCCAGGTATATAAAGGGAGGTCCCACGCAGGGTCATCACTTCTTGGTTCTGTGAATAAAGGTTCAGGTCATAGAGTGACCTTGTCCATAGAATGTGCCTCGTGTGGGTTTTGTGCTATTGAGTAAGGATATTACATTGGCGACGAGAAACGGGAATCAGCGACCCACGAGAATGGCCACCGGTAGCACAGAGGAACGGTACTGTGTTGGTGAGGACTGGGACGATTTCATTGAGAGGCTCCAGCAAAGCTTTATCACGAAAGAATGGTTAGGAGATGCAGCAGCCCACAAGCGAAGGGCTCATCTGCTGACCAGCTGCGGACTTAAGACTTACGCACTCATGAAGGACCTATTAGCACCCGAAAAGCCGGCGGAGAAAACCTTTGAAGAGCTCATCAAACTAATCGGTGAGCACCTCAAACTGGCGAGCAGCATATGCATGGCCCGACACAGATTCTATACCCACCGACGCCGTGAAAGACAGAGCATACCAGACATCGTTGCGGACCTCCGGCGTTTGGCCAGCCTCTGTAAGTTCACAGCCGCCTGCAGGGGGGAGATGTTAAGGGACTTCTTAATTGAGGACATCAGTCAGGCGGGGATTTTCCGAAAGTTAATTGAGACCAAGGACTTGACCTTGGAAGCGGCGGCGTTGATGGCTCAAACCTTTATGGTGGGGGAGGAGGAAGCCAAGATAATATACGCGCGCAATTCTGCCTCCAACGCGGTGATGGATCAGGGAGTCAATATCATAAATGCGACTCAGAGCCCCACAGGCAGGCAAGGGCAGTTCGACACACCCCAGGCAGCAATAGACCCCAGAGTAGGTTTTCAACAGAGAACAATGGCAGGCTGAACGGACATTTACGCCATCACAGTGGACAATGCGGCCCGGGATAGGGCCACTGACACCCACTAACAGGGTACTCAAGGGCAGTCAAAGGGACAATCAGCGAGGAATGCCGGGTCATAGCTCCCTTGTTCACAACAATGGAAATCTCAGCTCATGCTGGAGGTGTGGGGGCAAACACTCTGCTAGGACTTGCAGGTTTCAACAATTTGTCTGCAGAAATTGCAACCTCAGTGGCCATTTAGCTCGACTCTGCAGGAAGACTGTAACCAGGCTAATTTACGAGGCGGATGGACCAGAAGAGGGGTCTGTGAGGCAGGATGAATCTTGGGGCAAATCAATGGATGCTGAAGTTCAGTGGGTTCATGTGACAAACATTCACAGCTCATATACCAAAACGCCACCAATGATGATCAAGGTTTTATTAAACGGCATCCCTGTACGCATGGAGCTGGACACGGGGGCAAACCAGTCACTTAACAATTCGAAAAGCTATGCCACTCAAAGCCAGTAGACCCAAACTAGAACGCATTGAGACACAACTACGGACGTATACCAAAGAAATCATTCCAGTACTAGGCAGTGCAATGTTGGCGGTCACACACAATGGATCGGTGAACCGTCTGCCGCTCTGGATTGTCCCGGGCAATGGTCCCGCACTGTTGGGGAGGAGCTGGTTAGCTGAGATGAACTGGAAATGGGAGGATGTGCACACAATGTCATCTCTGGAGCGAAGTTTGTGCTCACAAGTCCTACAACAATTTGAGTCACTATTCCAACCTGGCATCAGGACATTCAAAGGTACCAAAGTAGTCATACGCATCACCCCGGACACCAGACCAGTGCAACACAAAGCCAGAGCGGTACTTTATGTGATGCGGGAAAAGATCAAGAGCGAATTGGACCGGTTGCTGAGAGAGGGCATCATCTCACCCATTGAATTCAGCGACTGGACGAGCCCCATCGTTCCCGTCCTAAAAGCGGATGGTTGGGTCAGGATCTGTGGTGACTACAAGGCCACTATCAATCGAGTCCCCCTAATAGACCAATACATGCTCCCGAGACCGGAGGATCTTTTCACCACGTTGACAGGCGGCAAGCTGTTTCCCAAGTTGGACCTCACTTCAGCCTACCTGACCCAAGAACTGGCCAACGAATCCAAACTACTGACCACCATCACTACGCACAAGGGACTGTTCGTTTACAACAGGTGCCCGTTTGGCATTCGATCAGAGACCACAATTTTTCAAGGAAACATGGAAAGCCTGCTCAAATCCATTCCTGGAACAATTGTATTTCAGGACGACATCCTCATCACGGGTCGTGACACCGAGGAACACCTCCACAACCTGCAGGAGGTGCTATGCCGACTGGACCGGGTAGGCCTGCGACTCAAGAAGTCTAAGTGTGTGTTTTTGGCTCCTGAGGTTGAGTTTCTGGGCAGGTGGGTTGCTGCAGACGGGATTCGGCCTATCGAATCCAAAACTGAGGCGATTCAACGAGCACCCAGGCCCTGCAACACATTGGAGTTGCGTTCATTTCTGGGACTCTTGAACTATTTCTGGAACTTTCTGCCGAACTTAAGCACACTGTTGGAGCTGCTACACGTGCTCCTGCGTAAGGGTTGTGATTGGTTTTGAACGGACTGTCAGGAATGGACTTTCAATCGGGCACGGAACCTACTTTGTTCAAATAAGTTATTGACCCTGTACAACCCCTGTAATAAATTGGTTCTGACATGTGATGCATCGTCCTATGGGGTTGGGTGCGTGTTGCGGCAGAATAATGCTGAGGGCCAACTACAACCTGTGGCTTATACCTCCAGGTCGCTCTCTCAAGCAGAACGGGGATATAGGATGGTTGAGAAGGAGGCACTCGCATGTGCCTATGGTGTAAAACAAATGCATCAGTATCTTTTTGGCAGGAGGTTCGAATTAGAAACGGACCACAAGCCATTAACATCCCTGTTGTCAGACAGCAAGGCTATCAATGCCAACGCATCAGTTCACATACAGCGATGGGCTCTCACGCTGACTGCTTATGACTACTCCATCCGGCACCGGCCTGGCATTGAAAATTGCGCTAACGCGCTCAGCAGGCTTCCACTGGCCACCACTGAGAGGGCAGCGGATCAAAGCGCTGAGATGGTCATGGCGTTGATGCCTTTGACCGCACAAGCTCCCCCATCACAGCCCGCCAGATCAAAATCTGGACAAACAGAGATCCCCTCCTATCTCTGATTAAGAAATGTGTCCTGACTGGGGATTGGGTGCATGCACATGGAGCATGCCCGGAGGAGGTCAGACCGTTTCAAGCTGACTGCCTACTATGGGGCAACCGGGTAGTTATGCCCCAGAGGGGCTGGGAGGCATTCATCAGGGAACACCACAGCAAGCATCCAGGCATCGTGCTGATGAAGGCCATTGCCCTGTTTGGTGGCCGGTAATTCACTCAGACCTAGAACACTGTGTTCGCAGGTGCACGACGTGTGTCCAGCTGGGTAATGCCCCCAGGGAAGCCCTGCTCAGCCGGTGGCCCTGGCCCACCAGGCCATGGTCACGTATTCATGTAGACTACGTGGGCCCGTTCATGGGAAAAATATTTCTCATTGTGGTAGATATGTACTCGAAATGGATCGAATGCATCATTTTGAATTCGTGCATGACATCCACCACTGTGGAGAGTCTACGTGCGGTCTTTGCAACCCACGGCTTGCCGGACATCCTTGTTAGCGATAATGGCCCATGTTTCACAAGCTACCAATTCCGGGAGTTCATGTCGGGCAATGGCATCAACCATGTCAGGACAGCCCCGTTCTAGCCGGCCTCCAATGGCCAGGCGGAACATGCGGTCCAAATCATTAAAAGAGGCATGCTCAGGATTCAAGGACCCTCCCTTAAATGCCGCCTATTGCACCTCCTGCTGGCCGATAGGTCCCGAATGCACTCGCTCACGGGGGTCCCGCCCGCTGAGCTACGTATGAAACGAACACTCAAAACTCGGTTGTCCCTTATTCACCCAGTCCTGACCGACATTGTTGAGGGTAAGTGCCAGTCCCAAAATGAGTACCATGACCGAAATTCAAAGAGGAGATGTATTGAAATAAATGACCCCGTATTTGTTCTCAATCACGCTGTGGGGCCCAAATGGCTTGAGGGTACTGTAATTGACAAAGAGGGGAATAGGGTCATCGTGGTTGAACTTAACAATGGGCAGATATGCTGCATATGAACCATGTAAAAAAAAGGTTCAGCATGGACACTGAGGAACCTGAGGAAGATCATGAGATGGTGCTCACACCACCGCCAGTGAACGAGCAACAAGAACATTCAGCAGCATGCATCCGGACAGGCTGGAATCACCACAGCGACAGACACTCACGCCAAGGCTCAACAACCAGAGCCCCAACTGTGGCGCTCCACGAGGGAGCGTAGAGCGCCTGAAAGACTTAACCTATGATCCCAATAAGACTTTGGGGGGTGGGGGAGGTGATGTCATGTATGTAACCTCTATGTAACACCATTGCAATACTGTATATACTTAAGAAATGCACACCTTGAACACAGGGGGTGAACTTGTGGAAGACACTCCTCACCTGGTCATCCAGGTATATAAAGGGAGGTCCCACGCAGGGTCATCACTTCTTGGTCCTGTGAATAAAGGTTCAGGTCGTAGAGTGACTTTGTCCAGAGAATGTGCCTTGCGTGGGTTTTGTGCTATTGAGTAAGGACATTACAGAAGCCAATGTAGGTCAGAGAGCTCAGGGGTGATGGGTGAACGGGGCTTGTTGCGAGTTAGGACACGGGCAGCAGAGTTGTGGATCACCTCTAGTTTACTTAGGGTACAATGTGGGATGCCAGGCAGGAGTGCATTGGAATACTCAAGTCTAGAGGTAACAAAGGCAAGGATGAGGGTTTCAGCAGCAGATGAGCTGAGGCAAGGTCAGAGTCAGACGATGTTCTGGAGGTGAACAAAGCTGATCTTAGTGATGGTGCAGATCCATTCCTGAGCTGTCTGAACCTGAGAAATTTGGGTGGCCATTCAGCCATTCAGCCCCTTGAGCCTGTTCCACCATTCAATTAGATTCTGACTGATCTGTATCTTAACTCCTTCCACATACCTTGGTTCCGTAACCTTTAATACCTGTGTCTGACAAAAATCTAGCAAATTCAGTTGTGAAATTTTCAATTGGCCCACAGCTTTTTGGGGAGAGAGTTCCAGGTTTCCTCTACAATTTGTGTGAGGTAGCACTTTCTGACATCACCCAGACATGGCCGACAGAAAAAAGACTTGGATTTCCATAACACCTTTCACCACCAACGGGCGTCCGAAAGGTCTTGACAGTCAATGAAGTACTTTTCGGAGCGTAGTCAGTGTAGTAATGTAGGAAACGCGGCAGCCAATTTGCACACAGGAAGCTCCCACAAACAGCAATGTGATAATGACCAGTTCATCTCTTTTAGTGATGTTTGATTGAGGGATAATTGTTAGCCAGGACACCAGGGATAACTCAATTCCCCTGCTCTTCTTTAAAATAGTGTCACAGGATCTCTTACATCCACCTGAGAGGGCAGACAGGGCCTCAATTTAACATCTCTTCTCAAAGACGGCACCTCAGACAGTGCAGCACTCTCTCACTACTGCACTGAAATTTCAGCTGAGCTTTTTGTGCTCAACTCTCTTGGAGTTGGACCTTGAACCCACAACCTTCTGACTCAGAGGTAAGGGTGCTCCCCACTGAGCCAAGGTTGACATCAAAGCTTCTTTACTCAATGGTAGCAATGAACTTGCGGCAGTGTGCCTGTCACTCGCTCGATACGTCTTTCAACCCCAGAGTCTATTACAAGGAAAACTGTTGTGGCACATCTAACATTATAATGAGAATAATTCAAACATGTCCACAGGGAAAAGGGTCTTAATTTACTCGGGCTCCTCAGAATGTAATAGAATTGGTGGATGGCGGTATGTGATTGAGGTTATATATTTCAATGTTCATCAGGGAGTGGAGAAGATGCCAAGAAGGAGATTTGTGGCTCATATGAAAGCTCTTGCGATAAAGATATTGTAAATTGGAAAATAAATTGGCTAAATAATAGAAACCATAGTATAGTGAACAAAGGTACCAGTTCTAATTGGACAAATGTGACCTGCTCCATAACCCAGGTTGATTACTGAACTCTGCTCCACACAATCTATATATTATTAGAAAAAAAATCTTGTTTTAGGGCACGTACTTCGAATGTCCATTTCATTCTCCAATCCGCAAAGCGCTCTAGCATATCTTTCCAACGACGGCAGTCCCACGTAACTTCAAGCTGTTGTTTTTGAGGTCCAAACTGCCAGATGGTCCCGGCCTCACTTCAACTTTGCCTGACGCAAAGTTACAGACAGCCATCCAGAGATATTAAACGTTGAGTAGCTACTTCCACTTAGTCGAGTTGGCAGAGAGACCAAAATTCAGGTCCACCCGAAACGCCACCGACCGCTGTTGAAGTGTTTGTTCCTGCCGCGGTGGGTGAGGTGGCTTCTTCAGCGATACTTCCGCACTTGGGATATTTTTTCTCCAGCGGACCAGAAGTCGGTCATAATGAGGGCGGTCATCATCATAGGCAGTCCCTCGGAATCGAGGGAGACTTGCTTCCACTCTTAAATTGCGTCCTTAGGTGGCTGAACAGTCCAATACGAGAGAACCACAGTCCCTGTCACAGGTGGGACAGACAGTCATTAAGGGTAAGGGTGGGTGGGACTGGTTTGCCGCACGCTCTTTCCGCTGCCTGCACTTGGTTTCTGCGCGCTCTCGGCGATGAGACTCGAGGTGCTCAGCGCCCTCCCGGATGCACTTTCTCCACTTAAGGCGAACTTTGGCCAGGGACTCCCAGGTGTCGGTGGGGATGTTGCTCTTTATCAGGGAGGCTTTTGAGGGTGTCCTTGTAATGTTTCCTCTGCCCGCCTTTGGCTCGTTTGCCGTGAAGGATTTCCGAGTAGGGCGCTTGCTTTGGGAGTCTTGTGCCGGGCATGCGGACGATGTGGCCTGCCCAGCGGAGCTGATCAAGTGTGGTCAGTGCTTCAATGCTGGGGATGTTGGCCTGGATGAGGACGCTAACGTTAGTGCTCCTGTCCTCCCAAGGGATTTGCAGGATCTTGCGGAGACATCGTTGGTGGTATTGCTCCAGAGACTTGAGGTGTCTACTGTATATTGTCCATGCCTCTGAGCCATACAGGAGGGTGGGTATTACTACAGTCCTGTAGACCATGAGCTTTGAGGGCCTGGTCTTCAAACACTCTTTTCCTCAGGCGGCTATAATGAGCACGGTAGTGTGGCAGTGAGCACTCTAGAGGGGCCGGAGTCTCAGCCACCACCTGATTTAGTTAAATCCAAAACCAGGGTCTTAAATCTATAAAAAGCAAACTATGTCGGTATGAGGGGTGAGACAGCTATCCACTGTATCGACAGAGATACACATTGGGGAAGAGCAAAACTAGAGGCCATCAATTGAAGATAGTCACCATGTAATATCTCCAAGTTTACAGATGACACTAAGCTGGGTGGCAGTGTGAGCTGTGAGGAGGATGCTAAGAAGCAACAGGGTGACTTGGACAGGTTAGATGCATGGGCAAATGCATGGCAGATGCAGTATAATGTAGATAATTGTGAGGTTATCCACTTTGGTGGCAAAACAGGAAGGCAGAATATTATCTGAATGGTGACAGATTAGGAAAAGGGAAGATGCAACAAGACCTGAGTGTCATGGTACATCACTCATTGAAAGTTGGCATACAGGTTGTTAGCGTGAATGTTTTCTCAGAAGAATCACTCAACACTCAGAGTCAGTTCCAACGCCAATGCGGCCTTTATTTTTGAATGCGGGGAGGAAGCCTCAGGACTGGATCCAGGCACTTCTCTCCGACGAACAAAGAAACTCATCGATATTTATATGTTTTACAATAGTTCTTTACAGTTACTCAGCCCACTTCGGCTGGACACAATCCAATCATACCGATTATAGATTACATATAGATTTCTTTAACCCAATAGAATTCTCCTGATATTTCAGGGGCTATATATTTGTTTTTTGTCAGCTCGGGCTGATTAATGACCTCGTTATGTGAGGCAGGTTCCCCCCTTATCTCTGTTCCTCGGGGCTCGGCTGTGTGAAGTCACTGATTATACCAGTGTACTATAATGGTTCGTTATAATTATCTTGTATCCAAGGCATCCCTGGTAGTGGGCCTCACAGGGTCATTGCTCAGTCAGCCTCAGTCAGTAGTTCATTACTTGACTAACTGAGCTCCCATCATGCTTGGGCAGCCATTTTAGATGTGGCCACTTTAAAATTATATGAGTTTAGATATATTCGGCAGGTGCCTAATGCCTAGTGTTTTGATATATTCAGCAGGTGCCTAATGCCTGCAACAATTCCCTCCTTTCGGTAAAGGGACTAGTTCTAGATCCCCTTTAACCGACCGCCCTACGTTTATTAGATTTTGTGCACGGCCCGGTACTCCCTGCCTCAACGTGCTGGCCAGTCACGCGGTTTCAGGAGTCCCGGTTGCTTAAATCAAATTAACAAAGGCCAAATCCTCCTGCCCCTTTATTAGACAGGCTTGTTTAGTATCCGGGGAACGGTCATGGGTCCCTCTTCGTTGTGCATGGTGCCTGCATGCCTGGCAGGCCATTGTGCCCCATGTTATTGCTAAGATCAATTGTATCCCGACCAGTATTATTGAAACTATTCGAATCCAAGGATGGATGTTCACATTTATTCCCCAGTCCCAGACCTTTCTCCACCAACTCTGACTTTGTAAGTCTACATCGATATCTTCTTCCAGTACTTTGATTTTAGTTTGCAGTTGGTGGTAGAGCTTTACGGATTGACCCACCCTGAGCCTCAATTCTCGTAATACTTCGGTTAGATGTGGGATAGGGACCTGCTCTGGCTCGTCATAATCTTGCAAATGATCGTGGAGCTGATCGGTTACATCAATAACTTCAGACTTCCGGTGCCTAACCTGGGTGATATGCACTTGCCCGATCGCGACAGGTCGTAGCGGCGCAAAGCAAAAGTTCGGCTGTGGTATCGGGCACTGCAGGTCATTATACCGGTATGAAAGCTCTGTGGTAGAGACGCAGTATCTTCCCTTCCCTCCGTAGCCTGCCCTCGCGAAGTGCCTGTGTGCGGGCACTTTTTCTAGTACACACCCGTCGGTTAAACCCGCACTCGTCTAGCTCACCTCGGCCCACCGGGTGAGGGCATACTGTGATCTCCCCCCTTTGATTGCATTCTGTTAGGGAAATCCCGGTAAGTATGTTGTTTCGACGAACGGCGGAGGTGGTGGTCAGATAGTAACGTATGGAGACATTTTCCCGTATTACTCCGATATTCTCTAGTTGGTACAGGGGGAACGGCCCTGAGTCCGGCGTGGCTATAGGGATCATCAGGACTATCCCTACCCCAGTATTCCTACCCATCTGGCAATCTGTAATTGCTGGGTATCCTCGGGTCAGTCCCTTCAGAGTACAATTATCCAGTGTCCCCTCTGGTTAGCCAACTGAGCTAAATGTGAACTGTCTATCCAATCGGGTACTTCCCCGCGTTGGATCTGGTCGAGATTGTGGCAGATCTGTCCCACCATCCACAGACCATAAGCTTGACAGAGTTGCCCCTGTCTTTGTTTTCCTGTATCTTCTTTTCCTCTATCAATGAGGTGATTGATGGTTTTGGCGTGAGCTTCCAGGACTGAGATGCCATCCAACTGGATTTCGGCACCCTCCTTTCCTAGGTTGGCTTGGTCTTCCTGGTTTTGCTCCACCCTCTCTAATAACCCCTTCATCACCCCTCTAAGCTGTTCCACCCTCTCATTTAACCCTTTTATGTCTATCGAGTTTACTACGGAGGTCCCTGTATTGAAGCCGGGAGCAACATCATTAACTATTCCCCTCTCTATCCTGGGGGCTGACCCCTGTCCTCGGAATCTACTGGCAACCATTGCATTGGCAGCCTGCTGCATTACAACTCTACTTAATACATTGTACATTTTCCTTGACTGTTCTGTACAGTATTCCAGCATCTGGATGCCTGAAATATTGATCAGGACAGGCACAATTTCATGTTTAACATTATCATACAATAATTCCCCTTCGTTGTACATTACAATCCCATTTTCTGGTCCCTTAGTAGTTATGGGATAAGGCAGCTCCTCGGGCAATGTAGTGGTTCTTATGGGGCGCGGTGTCGGAGGGGGTGAGAAGCATACATACAATGATATTGCAGCCGCCTCCAACTCCTCGTAGTACCCACACAGCCCCACTCCCTTTTTGCGGATGACTGATTGCTGGGACTGTCCCGGAGGTGCGCAAATTATGCCGAAAGTACATTCATCGGGCCCTTTGACATCCCTCCATTTAATGCAGCTGCTCCTTATACCCGTGGAGCACTGTACACATACCCGGTTCTTATTAGGATTCACTTGTAACCATGCATTAAAATAAGTCCTGTCCTTGCTCCAGTCCTTGGCTGCTGGGATGCACATTCCATCCGTTAAATTAAACAAGACTCTATAGTTCATGTAGTTGTTTATTTCCTGAGTGCGCTGCAATCCGTTGGTATCATCCAGTGTTTGCGTGGGTCTTGAGGTTCCCAGTATCATGAATCCCCAGAGTCGGAGTCACCACTGCGGTCCCATCTTGGTGAGTGTTTTATCTGAAAATTTTAAACAGATAGTCTGGTCATCACCAGGTGTTAGGTTCTGGTCTACTTGTGTCGCTGTCACTCTGTGGAATCGAAGGTAAGGATTAGGTTAACCATATTCTTTATAGTCGTACCATCTCTATCCCTTCATGTCCCTGTCTGGGCTGCCGTCGGTTTTGCGTTTGAGCCTGCTGTGCTCGAGCCTGCACGATGGCCCATCTAAATATTATCCAAACTCCAATCAACACCAATGCCACCATTATTCCTCCAAACATCGCTGTCTGCTTTACCGTTAGGTTGGGTTTGTGGACTACACCTACCCACCGTGGGGTACATTGGCTCTATTGCCATAGGTGATGTTGCTATGGCTGCGCACTGCACGATCCGTCTAGTCCCGTTTTTTAAAGCATCTCTTCCAGCCTGTTTATCTTAGCTTTTAACTCTTGACCAGCTAGTTCCGTTTTATTTTTATTCTGAATATCCCACCATTTCCTCTGTGTGTCAGGTGAGTCTTCTTTATTTTATTAAGAAATCCAAATTAATAATGTCCATATAAAACAGCTGTCAATGGAAAGGGTTATCTCCTTTACAGGTTTGTAAGAAAGCCTGATGTCATTACGTGACTTCATGTAATCATCCGAAAAATTCTTTTTTTTTTCAAGTCTTTGTGCCTTCAAAACTTGCTTAGAAATTAGGAATCCGTTAAACAGCATAAATCATTAGTAAAGTGGTCATAATAAAAATCTTCTCATTGGGAAAGACAGCATTTTACATTAAACTCCAATTTTTTCTTAACTTCTAATTCAAGTACTTGTCAAAGAATTGTTTTTTTAATTGATTTAAAACGAGACCACATATTTTTAATAGCTATTTTGTTTACTGAAATTCAATTTTTTTTTAAATTTCTCTCTCAGCACAAAATCTAAACTTCTGTGCCAGTTCCATTTTTTCTTTCTGTGCTGAGTTAGCATAGCTTAGATCTTTTCTTCTCGTTATTTTCATACATTCCAACATTTCGTTTTTTTTTTTTACGGTCCCGTTCACTGGGCAAATCTTGTGTTTTATTTCTCTCTCAGCACAAAATCTAAACATCCGTGCCAGTTCCATTTTCTATAAGAATTTAAAAATTCAGTAAGATTCTCTAATTCCCAGTATTTTCTTTCTGTGCTGAGTTCGCATAGCTTAGATCTTTTCTCCTCGTTATTTTCAAAATTCTCCTGCTTGTTTAGACTGTTCGGGACTTTTCTTGATAAACACTGTCCATTTTGGAAATCTTTTCAAACTGCATTGAGACTTTCTCATAATTTAAAATCATTATCAATGTAGAGTGTCTTTTACCTCTTCCAGTTTTTTTTCTTTTTCTAATTAAACCAATATCTTTTTCACAGCAAACATCAACTAGTATTTAGTAACTTATGTCTTTTTCCATCACAAACACTTTTTTTTTCAGCACTTATTTAGTACGTTACATCTTTTTTTTTCAGATATTCTTTCTTCAAATTAGGTTTTGTTTTTTTACACGGAGGGCTCGTGACTCCATAAATTTGTTAATTTAAAATCATTTGTTTACTTTCAAAGTGGCGTCTTTATCTTTTTCTTTTTTCCATAACTGGAATGGAGTCCAGCAATTAGGCTTTGAGGGCTGCTTTTCATTATCTCAAAATGCTCCAGTTTCAAAGTCGTTGAAATGTCTCTACTAAACTGCTAAAGCTTGCTGTTTTTAACATTTTTCAAAAGTCCCTTTTACACCTTCGCAGATAGCTCGCCACTCGCCCAGGAATTTGACCTGATCCCTGAAGGTATTTTTAGATTGTTTCCAAACCTTTTAGTTTTATATCTCCTTTTTTTCTTTAAGAGATCATATTTAATTTAATAATTTTTTTAAATCCACCTCAGTATTTTGCTGTGCCTTCTCTGAATATTTCAAAATCCCATTTCAAACTTTGTAATTTCAATCTTTATTTAAAACTTTTTTTTTGAGCTAGAAGCTTTTTTTAAAATGCATTCTTTATCTCATTCCGAGACTAAATTTATGTCTTTCAACCCAATGTAATCAATCATTGCATGTTTTCTTTTGACAAGTAAGTGAGCGTGTCAAATAAATTCTTTTTTTTTTCAACCACCGGGACCATGTATTTTTTATCTTTTGCTCAACAAACCTATCCTTTGTACATTTCCTAGCTCCGTAACTTATCATCCGAATAAATCTACACCTGCGTTTCTAACTTAAAATGTCTTAAAACTTCCCACATACAGGACAACACTACAAAGGGTTAAAAAAAACTTTCACTCTGTTTAGAAAAGTGGGTGGAGCTAAAATAAACAGACAGTTGCATTCCTCTTCCAACCAGGCTTTCGGAAACATGAAAACATAAAAAAATTAATTCCGCAGTCAAAAAATCACACAAGGACTCTCAACGACAGACATTCACAAAAGTCTCTCTTCATTCAACAAAGCTTATTAATTTTATTTTTGGCTGTTCTATTCTTGGATCCATACTTCACTTAAGATAATCACTATCAGGTTTTTTAAAATTTCTTACATATTGATTTACTTCCTCTGTTAGTTTTACGTGGGCTCGCAGCATCAAGACCACAGCCTTTTCATTTTTATCTTTCTTTTCCTTCTCCCACCATTCCCGCTGATTCGCTGGCAGGTCCTGAGGATCCCACCCTGCTCTAATCATTTTCTCGATTAGTTTCTTTTGTTTTTCCGCCAGATGGCAGGTAACGGACCCTTCTGGTCCTCACTCGAGGTTACTTGCTTTCGTGGCCATTCCTGGGTAGGATTAGAACCATTAGGAATCTACTCTCAGAGGTCCGCTTTCTACCTAGCGTAACTTGTAGTAGACCATCTCCTGGCTACTGTCAGGTCACAAGTTCTGCTGTTACACAAACTTATACAATTCTTAAAACGTGTTTAAGCAATTCCCGCAGTGCTCTACGTATCCTTAACGACTACCTACTACCGCTCTGCCCGTTGGTCCAACCCTGTTCACAGGTTTGGATTCCGTTAGCCGCTGTACACCACTTGGTTCTACCCCGGGGTATATTTCAAATCACACTACTGGGTCCGGAAGATATCTTTCGGTATCACGATCCCACGGTCCAAGTGTGTTCCCGGCACCTACATAGTTCCTGGCCGTCACGTGGGACTAAAGTCCTCTTAATTCAGGCTCAGGCTAGGTGTTTGAGATATTGGACCGTCTCCTCGTGTCGATCAACCAGCATCCACCTTCAGCACCCGTTATAAAATTTTGTTTAAGGTATACTCACCCGGTTTCTCCAAGAGCGTCAGCGATCCCGAAATCCTGTCCGTGACGCCACTGTTAGCGTGAATGTTTTCTCAGAAAAATCACTCAATACTCAGAGTCGGTTCCAATGCCAATGCGGCCTTTATTTTCGCATGCGGGGAGGAAGCCTCAGGACTGGATCCAGGCACTTCTCTCCGACGAACAAAGAAACTCATCGATATTTATATGTTTTACAATAGTTCTTTACAGTTACTCAGCCCACTTCGGCTGGACACAATTCAATCATACCGATTATAGATTACACATAGGTTTCTTTAACCCAATATAATTCTCCTGATATCTCAGGGGCTGTATGTTCGGTTTTTGTCAGCTTGGGCTGATTAATGACCTCGTTATGTGAGCCAGGTTCCCCCCCTTATCTCTGTTCCTCTGGGCTCGGCTGTGTGAAGTCACTGATTATACCAGTGTACTATAATGGTTCGTTATAATTATCTTGTATCCAAGGCATTCCTGGTAGTGGGCCTCACTAGATCATTGCTCGGTCAGCCTCAGTCAGTAGTTCATTACTTGACTAACTGAGCTCCCATCATGCTTGGGCAGCCATTTTATATGTGGCCACTTTAAACCTATATGAGTTTAGATATATTCAGCAGGTGCCTAATGCCTAGTGTTTTGATATATTCAGCAGGTGCCTAATGCCTACAACACAGGTACAGCAGGTGGTGAAGAAGGCAAATGGCATGTTGGCCTTCATAGCAAGAGGGATTGAGTATAGGAGCATGGAGGTCTTAGTGCCGTTGTACAGGACCTTGGTGAGGCCACACCTTGAATATTGTGTACAGTTTTGGTCTCCTAATCTGAGAAACGACATTCTTGCTATTGAGGGAGTGCAGCGAAGATTGACCAGACTGATGACCGGGATGGCAGGACTGACATATGAAGAAAGACTGGATTGACTAGGCTTATGTTCACTGGAATTTAGAAGAATGAGAGGGGATCTCATAGAAACATATAAAATTCTGACGGGATTGGACAGGTTAGAAGCAGGAAGAATGTTCCCGATGTTGGGGAAGTCCAGAACCAGGGATCACAGTCTAAGGCTAAGGGGTACGACATTTAGGACCAAGATGAGGAAAAACTTCTTCACTCAGAGAATTGTGAACCTGTGGAATTCTCTACCACAGAAAGTTGTTGAGGCCAGTTAGTTAGATATATTCATAAGGGAGTTAGATGTGGCCCTTACGGATTAAAGGATCAAGGGGTATGGAGAGAAAGCAGGAAAGGGGTACTGAAGTTGCATGATCAGCCATGATCATATTGCTTGGTGGTGCAGGCTCGAAGGGCCGAATGGCCTACTCCTGCACCTATTTTCTATGTTTCTATGTTTCTCTGAAATTTAAAAGGGAATTCAGAAGACACTTCTTTACCCCAGAGAGTGGTGAGTATGTGGAGCTCACTGCCACAGGGAGTGGTTGAGGTACACTGCATAGAGGCATTGAAGGGGGAAGCTCGATAAGTTCACGAGGGAGAATGGAATAGAGGGCAGTGCTGCCAGAGTTAGATGAGGAAGGATGAGAGGAGGCTTGTGAGGAGCAAAAACACCTCCGCAGACTGGGTGGGCCGAACGGCCTGTTTCTGTGCTGTATATTCTATTTTGTTATCGATGTTATATTAGCCAATTTTAGTACTGCCTTACACCGGTTACCTTCCGCTTTCCTTGATGTGGCCCTTTGAGGTGAAAATATGCCAGCAGTCACAAACAGGTGTGATTTTAGGACAAATAGTGGGCATCTCTAGTGAGTGTGCAAGATGGAAATGTTCGGGGTCAGAAGACGACTGGTGTCTCCCAGGTGGTCGTATTATACTATCTGTTTAGTTCCGATTGAGTAAACAACAACTTACATTTATATAGCACCTTTAACAGGGTGTTAAACCCTTTAACCTTTAACCCCTTTAAACCCACTGACACCTGGGAGACCCTGGCCAAAGAGCACTCTGGGTGGAGGAAGTACATCCGGGAGGGCACTGAGCACCTCGAGTCTCGTCGCCGAGAGCACACAGAAACCAAGCGCAGGCAGCAGAAAGAGCATGCGACAAACCGGTCCCACCCACCCTTACCCTTAATGGCTATCTGTCCCGCCTGTAACAGGGACTGTGGCTCTCGTGTTGGACTGTTCAGCCACCTAAGGACGCAATTTAAGAGTGGAAGCAAGTCTTCCTTGATTCTGAGGGACTGCCTATGATGATGATAATGATTAAGGTAGTACACTCCCGAGGCACTTCACAGGAGCGGTATAAAATAAAATTTGGCATCAAGCTACATAAGGAGCTATTAGGACAGGTGACCAAAAAGTTTCATCAGAGAGGTAAGTTTTAAGAGCAGCTTAAAGGAGGAAAGAGAGGTAGAGGGGCGGTGAGTTATAGGGAGGGAATTCCAGAGCTTCGGGCCCTGGCAGCTGAAGGTAATGCAGCCAATGCTGGAGCGATTCAAATCAGGGACGCTGAAGAGGCCAGAAGGGGAGCAGCGCAGAGATCTCGGATTATTCTGGGGCTGGAAGAGGTTAAAGAGATAGGGAGGGGACAAGGCCATGGTGGGATTTGAAAACAAGGAGGAGAATTTTAAAATTGATGGGGTCGACGGACCGGGAGCCAGCAAGCACGGGGGGGGGCGGGGGCGTGGGGGGTGATGGGTGAGCGGGATTTGGTGCGAGTTCGGACACCGGCAGCCGAGTTTTGGAGGAGCTCAAGTTTACGGGACTCCCAAAAAGACCTGGAGGGGGAATTTGAAGCTAACCCGCCCAGTGAGAATGTGGCGGGTTCAGGTCAGAATCTCATTTTACACCCGCCTTTACGGCCCCAGTAACATCAACGGAAAGTGAGAGTTGGGCAAAACACTGAGCGCTGCGTAGTCAGCACGTTCGAGAGGCTGACAAATCGAGTGACTAGGGCTGTCGGCAGGGCTTTAAGCTACTGAAGGGGCGTGGGAGGACTCAGGAAAGAGTAACGTTCAATAGCAGCAAGAGAAATGTCAAGTCTGTAGGGCCGAACGGAGATTTGGGTAGAAATAAGCAGAGTGGGTCAGGAAAGGACAGAAAGGGTAACAAAGGGCATCAGTGACTAAGGTGCCAGCAGGGAAAAATAGAAAAAAGTCAAAGCTAAAGGCACCGGGGTCGAAGTTCAGCCTCCCGAGAATGCCTTTTAGTGTCGGAAAGCGGGAACCACGTGGTGGTTTCGAGTGGGCGCCGATTTGGGGTTGAATGGCCGCCGCTCGCGAAACTCTCCCTGGTAGTTTTTCTGGCAGACCCACTTTAGCCCCGCTGCTGCCGACCCCTCCTACGTGCTTCACAAAAGCGCGCAGTGAGGATCTACCACACCACTATCAAAATTCACCTGGAAAAATGTTCTGGCCGCCAAGCGGTGCCCCTGACAGTTTGTTCTGTCAGTGCACTGTGTTTGCAGTGTGTGCGACATGGCGGTACGACAGCCATTCAAGGGGAGGGAGCACTGCCGCGGCCGCCATTTTATTTTTTTTGTCGACCGACTGCCGGTTCGGCCCGACAGTTATGCCCCCCCGGGTTTGGCCGAGCAGCCAACGCCCACTCTTGGGTGCCAGGCCACTGGCCCGGCCGAAACCCTCCCTGGCGGCCCAGGGGACCGAACTGAAATAATGGCAGCCCTCGCAGCGGCCCTCCCCTTTAAGTGGGGAGAGACCTGGTGACGCACACGCGTCACGACATCATCAGCGCCAGGCTGATGACTGACAGTGGTGGCGACTCTGTCCCGCCTCCAATTCCACCCCTCTCGTGTGCTCACCGCCGCACTAACAAACCGCGTTATGACCGACTTGTGGTCCACCAGAAAAAAGAAGCCAAAGAGTGGCATTTCGCTCAAGAAACCAAGATTATGAGGAGGCTTGACAAGGTGGATGCAGTGAGGATGTTTCCACTGATGGGGGAGACTAGAACTAGGGGGCATGATCTTAGAATAAGGGGCCGCCCATTTAAAACTGAGATGAGGAGGAATTTCTTCTCCCAGAGGGTTGTATATCTGTGGAATTCACTGCCTCAGAGAGCTGTGGAAGCTGGGACATTGAATAAATTTAAGGCGGAGCTAGACAGTTTCTTAAATGATAAGGGGATAAGGGGATATGGAGAGCGGGCAGGGAAGTGGAGCTGAGTCCATGATCAGATCAGCCATGATCATATTGAATGGCGGAGCAGGCTCGAGGGGCCGTATGGCCTACTCCTGCTCCTATTTCTTATGTTCTTATGTTAAGCCACCTCATGCATTGCAGCGGAAAAAACACTTTAACAACGGTAGGTGCAACCCGTTTTGGACGGAGCTGAATTTCTACCCCATTATTTCTGAAAGCGCAAAGCAGTCGCAACAACATAGCTGAATTAATATCGCAGACAGAAATTAAATGGTTGATCTAATAGCTATGATGGAGATATTGGCCAAGGTTGGGAACTAAATATTCCAGGATACTTAACTTTTAGAAGAGATAGGCAAAATTGACAAGGAGGAGGGGTGGAAATGATGAAAAAAGGATGAGGTAAAGACAGTAGAGAGAAAGGATCTTAGCTCCAAAAATCAAGAATTCGAATCAGTTTGGTTGTGATTTGGGACGGAGTATAATTTAGATGCAAATATAAGAAGGATAATAAAGTAATCCTGGTGGACTTTAATCTGCACATAGACTGGGCAAACCAATTTTGCAGTAATAGTGTAAAAGATGAATTCATGTTATGTATATAAGGTAGTTTTCTAGATCAGTATGTTGAAGAACCAACCAGTGAACAGGTTATTTTAGATCTAGTATTGTGCAATGAGAAAGGGTTGATTAATAACCTTGTAATAAAGGGACTTTTAGGAAAGAGTGACCATAATATGATAGAAAATTATATTAAGTTTGAAAGTGATTTAGATAAATCCGAAACGAGGGTCTTAAATCTAAAAAAAGCAAACCAAAAGGTATGAGGGGTGAGTTGGCTAAGGTAGATTGGGAAACGACATTAAATGGTATGATGGTAGACAAGCATTGGCTAGCATTTAAAGAATTAATACACAATTTACAGCAAATATACATTTCTTTAAGGCACAACAATCCCACGGGACAAGTGATCCAACTGTGGCTAACAAGAAAAGTTAAAGATGGTATTAGATCAAAGGAAGAAGATTATTATGGGCCTAAAATTCCGGCCTCGTCGAGTCCGTATTGTTATATATGCAGACTATAGATATACTCGCTGTGTAGTCACTGAATAGTTGCATAAGATGGAGACTTGTTACCTTATGTATTGTCAATAAGGTTTACACTGTGTATATACCATGCTGGCACCACCAGAGGGGGCAACTGGTGGAGACCGGGGTTTCTTCCCCTGTGGCAGAGGCTGTCCATCAGAAGGCACTGCGATGGGAGACCTGAGGGTCACCTGTATAGGTGTGCAGGGCCCAGTATAAAAGGCTGCTCACCACGCTTGTGCCTTATTCTGGAGTTACGAATAAAGGACCAAGGTCACTACAGTTTGAGTACAACACATTGCCTCGTGGAGGCATTCATAAGTGCATTAGTGACATAACATGTACCAAGTGCGCACGGACCCGGCGAGGCCTCGCAAAAGCCGGGTTTCGGGGAGAGATGCACATTTGCCGAACACCGGCTATTCCGATCTGTCAAAGAGTTTTCTTGACAGATCCTCCACATCACTGGGAAAAGGATATTCGCGCAGGAGAAATTGGGCTATTTTCCCAACTCCTGCCCAGCAAGTGTCCTTCAAACTTTTACGCCTGGTGAAAGCAGGTGCATAGCTTACTTTTACCAACATAAAAGTTTTAAAACATATAAAAAATACATTTACATACACATTTTTATAGTTAAAAACCTTATCCATTAAGGTATGTTTATTTTTAACACGAGTAACACAATATAAAAAAATTCCAAAAGATATATATATTTTTTAAAACATTTAATTAACTTTAATTTCAATTAAATTTAAATATGTGAGGTGTTTTATTTATTTATTATGTTGTGTTTGGGTGTTTTAGGGTTTTGTCTCATTGATCGTACAAACAGAGTTCACATTTTGGTCAATGAGAATACTGCATCGTGATTGGTTGTCCAGGCCCAAGTGACTCCAGTTTGGATATGTACCCGAAAGGCATCTCCCCGTGTGCTACGAAGCGAATCTTTAGGCCTCTGACCGGGATCTTACGTTCCTCTGAGCCCACCAGGTACTTGTGCAGATTTTTTTCAGGTCAGAGGCGTTCATACGAAGGAAACCACCGACCGCAATTTTAGGCCCGACATTGTCAAAAAGAGCAGAACTCCTGAGGATTTGGAGGATTTTAGAATTCAGCAAAGGAGGACCAAGAAACTGATAAAGAAAGGGAAACTTAGAATATCAGAGTAAACTAGCGAGAGACATAAAACATACTGTAAAAGCTTCTGTAGGTATGCAACAAAGAAAAATCAGCGAAAGTAAATGTGGGTTCCTTACAGGCTGATAGTGGAGAAATTATAATGGAGAATAAGGAAATTGCAACGGAATTAAACAAATAATTTGTGTCTGCATTCATGGAGGAAGTCGCCAACAACCTCCCGGAAATACTGGTGAACGAAGGGTCGGACAAGATTAAGGAACTAAAAGTCATTAGTATTCGTAAAAAAAAATTGTGCTGGAGAAATTAATGGGACTGAAAGCCGATTAATCCCCTGGACCTGATGGCCTTCATCCTAGGGGGTCGATTTTCATCAAGGCCCCCGCCCGCCCAAGTGCCGCCCAAAGTGCCGCCGATGGCCGCCGAGGTACCGGCTGGTACTTTGGGCGGGGTATTCATTGCCGAGGTTCCTCGAAGGTCGGCAGGCGGCAAGTGGGCGACGTACGCCGCCAATCTGGCTGTCAGCGGGCAGGAGATCTCATTCTCGGCGGCAAAGGCACTTGACGCCCAAGTGCCGCCGAGGATGGAGTCGGGCCCACGGAGGGTCGAAGAGCTGAATAAAAGTCTTCAGTAAAAAATTTTAAAAAACTATCAGAAGACCTTCAAAGGACTCCATTCAGGTAAGTCGCTGTGGAAAAAAAAAATTTAAATGTTCACTAAGCATTTTTTCAGGTTTTTCATACTTACCGTCAGGGACAGACCAGCCTCTTGGCAGCGGTCCACCACTGTTCTGGCACCAACTCCCGCCCACATCAATATGGGAGCTCGGTGGACGGGAGCTCAGTTGCACCACTCGGCTGTCTGCTGACGTCAGCGGGCGGCTCCTGGTAGCTCTCCCCTCCTGCCCGCTTCAGGCCACCTCCAAAGGTGGCACTGGGCGGATCTGGAAGAGGAATGTCGGCAGCAGTGGGCAGCAGTCGGTGGCAGCGGGCGATGAGTTGATCAATTTTGGCCCCTAAGGTTTGGAAAGTGATGACTATATAGATAGTGGATGCACTGTTTGTCATCTTCGAAAATTCCATAGATTCTAGAGCGGTTGTCGCGGATTGTAAGAAAGGGGGGGAGAGAGAAAATGGGGAACTACAGACCATTTAGCCCGACATCAGTCGTCGGGAAAATCCTCGAATCTATTATTAAGGATGTGGTAACAGAGCACTTAGAAAATAATAAAAGGATTGGGCAGTGTTCACACGGATTTATGAAAGGGAAATCGTGTTTGACAATGATTTTTGAGGTTGCATAGAATAGATAAGTGGGGAGCCAGTGAATGTGGTTAATTTGGCATTCGATAACGTTGCACACAAGAGGTTATTCAACAAAATTAGAGCTCATAGGATTGGGTTTGGTACACTAGCATGGATTGAGGATTGGTTAACGGACAGAAAACAGAGAGTAGGAATAAACGGGTAATTTTCAGGTTGGCAGACTGTAATTAATGGGGTGTGGCAAGGATTGGTGCTGGGGCCTCAGCTATTCACAATCTATATCAATGATTTGGATGAGGGGACCAAATGTAATATATCCAAGTTTGCGGATGATACAAAGCTAGGTGGGAATATAAGTTGTGCGGTGGATGCAAAGGGGCTTCAAGGGAATATCGACAGGCTACGTGTGTAGGCAGGGACATTGCAAATGGAATATAATGTGGAGAAATATGAAGTTATCCACTTTGGTAGAAAAAATAGAAAGCAGAGTATTTTTAAATGGTTTGAGATTAGGAAATGTTGGTGTTCAGAGGGACATGCAATTAAGAACTCAAATATTAAGTTGGCCCTTAAGAGGATTTGAGTATAAGAGTAATGACATCTTACTGCAATTATATAGGGCCCTGGTGATACCTCACCTGGAGTATTGTGTACGGTTTTGGTCTCCGTACCTAAGGAACGATATATTTGCCAGAGAAAGAGTGCAACTAAGGTTCATCAGACTGATTCCTGGGATGGGGGGATTATCCTATGAGAAGAGATTGAGGAGACTCGAGTTTAGAAGAATGAGAGGTGATCTCATTGAAACATACAACATTCTTACAGGGCTTGACAGGGCAGATGGAGGGACGAGAGTCTAGAACCAATGGTCACAGTCTCAGAATAAGGGGTCGATCATTTAGGACTGAGGTGAGGAGACATTTCTTCACTCAGAGGGTGGTAAATCTTTGGCATTCTCCACCCCAGAGGGCTGTGGGAGCTCAGTCTTTGAGTATATTCAAGACAGAGATCGATAGATTTTTGGATATTAAGGGAATCAATGGGATATAGGGATAGAGCAGGAAAGTAGAGTTGAGGTAGAAGATTGGCCATGTGATTCTGAGGATTAAAGCCATAACCGCAGCTACCTAACCCTCCGAGACCTCGATGCTCCTCCACTTTAAGCCTCTTACACATCTCCGATTTTTATCGCTCCACCATTGACAGCCATGCCTTCTGTTGCCTGGGCCCTAAGCTCTTGAATTCCCTCCCTAAAACCTCTCCACCTCTCTACCTCTCTCTACTCCTTTAAGACGCTGCTTAAAACCTAACTCTTTGACCAAGCTTGCGATCACCTGTCCCAGTATCTCCTAATGCGGCACATGCTCACATTTTGCTTGATAACGCTCCTGTACAGCGCTTTGGAACATTTTACCATATTGAAGATGCTATATAAATGCAAGCTGTTAAGAACATAAGAAATAGTAGCAGGAGTAGGCCACCTGGCCCCTCAGACTTGCTCTGCCATTCAACAAGATCCTGGCTGATCTGGTCTTGGCCTCAACTCCACTTTCCTGCTGCTCCCCATCCCCCTTGACACTCTTACAATTTCACCGGTTACAGGCTGGAGAGAGGAATAGTTCATAATGACACCAAGCTGTGTGATTGCTTCAGTCTGTATTATATGACTGACGGGCCCTTTTAAATTTGAGTGCTCAGGTATTCAAATTCCTGGTAACACTAATCCCGGATATAAAAGAGGGGAGATCTATGTGTAAATCAAACAGCCTCCTTGGAGATTTTCTGAGAGAAGGAACTGCTCAGTTTGAAACTCTGAAAGAAAAAAAAAAGGTTAGAAATTTCCAATTAGCAGTTTTTGACCGATCTCGACTCCCACAGGGACGGGCAATTCTAGAATAAGAAGGAGCTGGTCACGATTTGAAAGGTATTAAGATTCGAGGGACTCTTACATTAGGGATCTTTCTTTATTCTGTGGGATTAGATAACAGACTTCCTGCTGTGAATATAGAGTTGGATTATTGGGCCGTGATACACTTACTTCTTCATATTTTGTTAAATACATTTGCTGAGTGGATTTAAATTTAAGATGAGTTTTGCAGGTATGATGCTCGATTCACACATTGAAGGTGAGAGAGATGCTGAGAGATGCAACACACTAAGTCCTGTAACTGAAAGTGATTAACAGACTGAATTTTGCGTTAAGTGATCCTGGGCATGTTACCGAGACCTTCCTCTTCTACCTGACCTGGGGGCAACACTGATAACTGAAAATAGCCCCCTTCCCCTGCCTGGGTGTTAGCCAAGTGGAGAATGCCCAACAATTGTCCCTAAGGGTATGGTAGCATGGTGGTTACATAAGAATTCTGCGAAAACATCGACAGCAAAAGCAATTACTTTCGGACTTAAAGTTTTGGACATTGTTTTAATTTGCACAAGGGCAGGCAGCGTGATGTGGGACAGGTCCAAACATGTCCCACAGGAATACACATCAGGTGGACATGGATCAACGGCTGAAATGGCAGGAAGATGGTTGATGAGGGGGCCCTTTGTTATGTAATTGGTCGGTGCTCAGGACACAAAGGACCTGTTAGAGCCTTATCGAGGAAATAGCCCAGTAACAAAAGAACAGGCCGAAGACATGATTTTGCTCTTTCAGTTGCACTGCCTCAGGCGAAGGACAGTTGAACCTTTGGCGCGAGAAGAAGCATTTTTGCAGGTATAAGAATGGCAGGTTGCGGCTGCCATCTCTCTCTCTCTCTCTCTCCCCCCTCTTCTACGCTTACTCCCTTCGTTCAATGCACAAGGACCGAGCACTCCGTTTGGGATGGAGAAAAGAAACACCATCTACGAGCAAAGAGAGCTTCGCGACTTTGACTGGGAAGCTGACCTTGAGACTGGACTTGAATACCACAGATTGGTACAGAACCAGAAGATACGCCTCATCGGGAGAAGCAGCGAGTAAGCCAGATGGGTAATTGGTGAGCATTTATCCCAGCGCACACATCTTTAAGACCACCACATAGAGTGAAAGGGTGTCGTGTGTCCCAAACCAAGCCTTAAGGGTTTAGTGGGGAGGTTTTCTTCAAGGATCGTAAGTGCACGCACAATTCCGTTGGACGGATTCAGTGGTGCACTTTTGAATCTGAGCTGGAGTGTTTTAGTCGTGGGTACTTCGCGTTAGGGGCTTGTTCAGATGGGTCAGGGTCATGTATTGTACTATGTTTGTTTGTTTTACACCACCAGGGTGTGTTTTATTGGGTGCAGGTGTGTGCTTTAACTTGAATAAAGGCATTGTGATGGCTGAGACCGAAAGATCTGGCTATAACTGTGTATTTCTGTTCACCACTATAATTCCGGTGTCTAGAACTGTTGTAAGAGGGGTGATTTGAAACCACCAGGGGAAAAACCACTTACACTTATGTTGCCAGACTTATAATCCAGTAGAACATGATGTCAAAGCACACCATGAATTTTAAATTCAAGTTTGTAAAAATCTGGCAATAAAAAGTTGGTATTGACAAAAGTGACCATGAAGCTGTCGGAATAGAAACATAGAAACATAGAAAATAGGTGCAGGAGTAGGCCATTCGGCCCTTCGAGCCTGCACCGCCAGTCAACAAGATCATGGCTGATCACCCACCCCAGCACCTTCCCCCTACGCCCACTCCACACACACCCCCCACCACCCCCCCAGCCGCAAGGACCACATCCTACTCCCTCCCGAACACATCCAATGAACTGGCATCAACAACTCTCCATGGCAGGGAACCCCACAGGCCAACAACTCCCCGAGTGAAGAAGTCTCTCCCCATCCCAACCCCAAACAGCCCACCTCCCATCCCAAGAGCGTGCTCCCCCGCCCCCGGCTCCGGACCCACCCAACACCGGGAACACTCCCCCCGCACTCAACCCGCCCCGTCAGAATCCTTCCCAAATGCCGAACACCCCCGGATGTTGAGCCCCCAGCCCCGGCCACCCTGGAGCCACACCCCCGCGACACCAACCACACCACATCCACCAACCGCCATCTGCACAGTCAACCCGTCCATCCCACTCCGAACACTCCCCGCAGCGAGGCACAGAGCCCCCAGGGCTGCCCCTCCAACACACTTCACCCACCCCCCAGACCTCCGCTGCAATGTGGCCCCTCCTGTCCCCCACCCTGGCTTTCTCCGCGGCCCCCCCCACCTCCACCACACTCCCCTCCATCCCCCGCCCCCGTCTCCCCTCCACTTCCCTCTGCCTCCCCGCACAGGCTCCCATCTTGGGGCCGGTAACCTTCTGGGGCAGGGAATTTTAGCCCCCAGCGTGGAAGTCCTGCTCCCGCCGCAGAATTGGCCTTACCACCCCTCAATGGAAGCGGAGTGCAATTTCCCACACTCCACATCCTTTGGGGGCAGTTACCAGGGCACGACTGGATGCTCCTGTGACAGTGGGAACTGGTGCTCTCCACTCTCTGTCCTGTGACAGTGGGAACTGGTGCTCTGCACTCTCCCATCCTGTGACAGTGGGAACTGGTGCTCTCCACTCTCTGTCCTGTGACAGTGGGAACTGGTGCTCTCCACTCTCTGTCCTGTGACAGTGGGAACTGGTGCTCTCCACTCTCTGTCCTGTGACAGTTGGAACTGGTGCTCTCCACTCTCTGTCCTGTGACAGTGGGAACTGGTGCTCTCCACTCTCTGTCCTGTGACAGTGGGAACTGGTGCTCTCCACTCTCTGTCCTGTGACAGTGGGAACTGGTGCTCTCCACTCTCCCATCCTGTGTCAGTCTGAACTGGTGCTCTCCACTCTCTCTCCTGTGTCAGTCTGAACTGGTGCTCTCCACTCTCTCTCCTGTGACAGTTGGAACTGGTGCTCTCCACTCTCTCTCCTGTGACAGTTGGAACTGGTGCTCTCCACTCTCTCTCCTGTGACAGTGGGAACTGGTGCTCTCCACTCTCTCTCCTGTGACAGTGGGAACTGGTGCTCTCCACTCTCTGTCCTGTGACAGTGGGAACTGGTGCTCTCCACTCTCTCTCCTGTGACAGTTGGAACTGGTGCTCTCCACTCTCTCTCCTGTGACAGTTGGAACTGGTACTCTCAACTCTCTCTACTGTGACAGGTGGGAACTGGTGCTCACCACTCTCTCTCCTGTGACAGTTTGCACTGGTGCTCTCCACTCTCTGTCCTGCGACAGTTTGAACTGGTGCTCTCCATTCTCTCTCCTGTGACAGTGGGAACTGGTGCTCTCCACTCTCCTGTCCTGTGACAGTGGGAACTGGTGCTCTCCACTCTCCTGTCCTGTGACAGTGGGAACTGCTGCTCTCCACTCTCTGTCCTGTGACAGTTGGAACTGGTGCTCTCCACTCTCTGTCCTGTGACAGTGGGAACTGGTGCTCTCCACTCTCTCTCCTGTGACAGTTGGAACTGGTACTCTCCACTCTCTCTCCTGTGACAGTGGGAACTGGTGCTCTCCACTCTCTCTCCTGCAACAGTGGGAACTGGTGCTCTCCACTCTCTCTCCTGTGACAGTGGGAACTGGTGCTCTCCACCCTCCTGTCCTGTGACAGTGGGAACTGATGCTCTCCACTCTCTCTCCTGCGACAGTGCAAACTGGTGCTCTCCACTCTCTCTCCTGTGACAGTGGGAACTGGTACTCTTCACTCTCTCTCCTGCGACAGTGGGAACTGGTGCTCTCCACTCTCTCTCCTGTGACAGTGGGAACTGGTGCTCTCCACTCTCCTGTCCTGTGACAGTGGGAACTGGTGCTCTCCACTATCTCTCCTGCGACAATGTGAACTGGTGCTCTCCACTCTCTCTCCTGTGACAGTGGGAACTGGTGCTCTCCACTCTCCTGTCCTGTGACAGTGGGAACTGGTGCTCTCCACTCTCCTGTCCTGTGACAGTTGGAACTGGTGCTCTGCACTCTCCCATCCTGTGACAGTGGGAACTGGTGCTCTCCACTCTCTGTCCTGTGACAGTGGGAACTGGGAATTTTCCAACATTCCATTGACTCTGGATCAGTTCCTATGGAGTGGAGGGTAGCCAATGTAACCCCACTTTTTAAAAAAGGAGGGAGAGAGAAAACAGGGAATTATAGACCGGTCAGCCTGACATCGGTAGTGGGTAAAATGATGGAATCAATTATTAAGGATGTCATAGCAGTGCATTTGGAAAGAGGTGACATGATAGGTCCAAGTCAGCATGGATTTGTGAAAGGGAAATCATGCTTGACAAATCTTCTGGAATTTTTTGAGGATGTTTCCAGTAGAGTGGACAAGGGAGAACCAGTTGATGTGGTATATTTGGAATTTCAGAAGGCGTTCGACAAGGTCCCACACAAGAGATTGATGTGCAAAGTTAGAGCACATGGGATTGGGGGTAGTGTACTGACATGGATTGAGAACTGGTTGTCAGACAGGAAGCAAAGAGTAGGAGTAAATGGGTACTTTTCAGAATGGCAGGCAGTGACTAGTGGGGTACCGCAAGGTTCTGTGCTGGGGCCCCAGCTGTTTACACTGTACATTAATGATTTAGATGAGGGGATTAAATGTAGTATCTCCAAATTTGCGGATGACACTAAGTTGGGTGGCAGTGTGAGCTGCGTGGAGGATGCTGTGAGGCTGCAGAGCGACTTGGATAGGATAGGTGAGTGGGCAAATGCATGGCAGATTGTTGGAAAACCCATCTTAATGCCAGTAATGTTCTTTAGGGAAGGACCCTCACCCGTAAAATCTATATTTAACTCCACAGCAATGCCGTTTGAAATGGCCTACCAAGCCACTCAGTTGTATATACGGGTGCTGTAGTGTAGTGGTTATGTTACTGGACGTAATACACGGGCCTGGATAGATTAGGTGAGTGGGCAAATGCATGGAAGATGAAGTATAATGTGGATAAATGTGAGGTTATCCACTTTGGTGGTAAAAACAGAGAGACAGACTATTATCTGAATGGTGACAGATTAGGAAAAGGGGAGGTGCAAAGAGACCTGGGTGTCATGGTACATCAGTCATTGAAGGTTGGCATGCAGGTGCAGCAGGCGGTTAAGAAAGCAAATGGCATGTTGGCCTTCATAGCAAGGGGATTTGAGTACAGGGGCAGGGAGGTGTTGCTACAGTTGTACAGGGCATTGGTGAGGCCACACCTGGAGTATTGTGTACAGTTTTGGTCTCCTAACCTGAGGAAGGATATTCTTGCTATTGAGGGAGTGCAGCGAAGGTTCACCAGACTGATTCCCGGGATGGCGGGACTGACCTATCAAGAAAGACTGGATCAACTGGGCTTGTATTCACTGGAGTTCAGAAGAATGAGAGGGGACCTCATAGAAACGTTTAAAATTCTGACGGGGTTAGACAGGTTAGATGCAGGAAGAAAGTTCCCAATGTTGGGGAAGTCCAGAACCAGAGGTCACAGTCTAAGGATAAGGGGTAAGCCATTTAGGACCGAGATGCGGAGGAACTTCTTCACCCAGAGAGTAGTGAACCTGTGGAATTCTCTACCACAGAAAGTTGTTGAGGCCAATTCACTAAATATATTCAAAAAGGAGTTAGATGAGGTCCTTACTACTAGGGGGATCAAGGGGTATGGCGAGAAAGCAGGAATGGGGTACTGAAGTTGAATGTTCAGCCATGAACTCATTGAATGGCGGTGCAGGCTAGAAGGGCCGAATGGCCTACTCCTGCACCTATTTTCTATGTTTCTATGTTTCTATGTTTCTCCACTCTCTGTCCTGTGACAGTGGGAACTGGTGCTCTCCACTCTCTGTCCTGTGACAGTTCGAACTGGTGCTCTCCACACTCTGTCCTGTGACAGTGGGAACTGGTGCTCTCCACTGTCTCTCCTGCGACAGTGGGAACTGGTGCTCTCCACTCTCTCTCCTGTGACAGTGGGAACTGGTGCTCTCCACTCTCCTGTCCTGTGACAGTGGGAACTGGTGCTCTCCACTCTCCTGTCCTGTGACAGTGGGAACTGGTGCTCTCCACTCTCTCTCCTGTGTCAGTCTGAACTGGTGCTCTCCACTCTCTCTCCTGTGACAGTTGGAACAGGTGCTCTCAACTCTCTCTCCTGTGACAGTGGGAACTGGTGCTCTCCACTCTCTCTCCTGTGACAGTGGGAACTGGTGCTCTCCACTCTCTCTCCTGTGACAGTTGGAACTGGTGCTCTCCACTCTCTCTCCTGTGACAGTGGGAACTGGTGCTCTCCACTCTCTGTCCTGTGACAGTGGGAACTGGTGCTCTCCACTCTCTGTCCTGTGACAGTGGGAACTGGTGCTCTCCACTCTCTCTCCTGTGACAGTGGGAACTGGCGCTCTCCACTCTATCTCCTGTGACAGTGGGAACTGGTGCTCTCCACTCTCTTTCCTGTGACAGTTGGAACTGGGGCTCTCCACTCTCTCTCCTGTGACAGTGGGAACTGGTGCTCTCCACTCTCTCTCCTGTGACAGTTGGAACTGGCGCTCTCCCCTCTCCCGTCCTGTGACAGTGGGAACTGGAGCTCTCCCCTCTCCCGTCCTGTGACAGTGGGAACTGGAGCTCTCCACTGTCCCGTCGTGTGACAGTGGGAACTGGTGCTCTCCACTCTCCCGTCCTGTGACAATGGGAACTGGTGCTCTCCACTCTCTCTCCTGTGACAGTTGGAACTGGTGCTCTCCACTCTCCTGTCCTGTGACAGTGGGAACTGGTGCTCTCCCCTCTCCCGTCCTGTGACAGTTGGAACTGGTGCTCTCCACTCTCCTGTCCTGTGACAGTTTGAACTGGTGCTCTCCACTCTCTCCTGTGACAGTGGGAACTGGTGCTCTCCACTCTCTCCTGTGACAGTTGGAACTGGTGCTCTCCACTCTCTCTCCTGTGACAGTGGGAACTAGTGCTCTCCACTCTCTCTCCTGTGACAGTTTGCACTGGTGCTCTCCACTCTCTGTCCTGCGACAGTTTGAACTGGTGCTCTCCACTCTCTGTCCTGTGACAGTTGGAACTGGTGCTCTCCACTCTCTGTCCTGTGACAGTTGGAACTGGTGCTCTCCACTCTCTGTCCTGTGACAGTGGGAACTGGTGCTCTCCACTCTCTCTCCTGTGACAGTTGGAACTGGTGCTCTCCACTCTCTCTCCTGTGACAGTGGGAACTGGTGCTCTCCACTCTCTCTTCTGCGACAGTGGGAACTGGTGCTCTCCACTCTCTCTCCTGTGACAGTGGGAACTGGTGCTCTCCACTCTCTCTCCTGTGACAGTGGGAACTGGTGCTCTCCACTCTCTGTCCTGTGACAGTTGGAACTGGTGCTCTCCACTCTCTCTCCTGTGACAGTGGGAACTGGTGCTCTCCACTCTCTGTCCTGTGACAGTGGGAACTGGTGCTCTCCACTCTCTGTCCTGTGACAGTGGGAACTGGTGCTCTCCACTCTCTGTCCTGTGACAGTGGGAACTGGTGCTCTCCACTCTCTGTCCTGTGACAGTGGGAACTGGTGCTCTCCCCTCTCCCATCCTGTGACAGTGGGAACTGGAGTTCTCCCCTCTCCCGTCCTGTGACAGTTGGAACTAGTGCTCTCCACTCTCTCTCCTGTGACAGTTGGAACTGGTGCTCTCCACTCTCCTGTCCTGTGACAGTTGGAACTAGTGCTCTCCACTCTCTCTCCTGTGACAGTGGGAACTGGTGCTCACCACTCTCTGTCCTGTGACAGTGGGAACTGGTGCTCTCCACTCTCTCCTATGACAGTGGGAACTGGTGCTCTCCACTCTCTGTCCTGTGACAGTGGGAACTGGTGCTCTCCACTCTCTGTCCTGTGACAGTGGGAACTGGTGCTCTCAACTCTCTCTACTGTGACAGGTGGGAACTGGTGCTCACCACTCTCTCTCCTGTGACAGTTTGCACTGGTGCTCTCCACTCTCTGTCCTGCGACAGTTTGAACTGGTGCTCTCCACTCTCTCTCCTGTGACAGTGGGAACTGGTGCTCTCCACTCTCCTGTCCTGTGACAGTGGGAACTGGTGCTCTCCACTCTCCTGTCCTGTGACAGTGGGAACTGCTGCTCTCCACTCTCTGTCCTGTGACAGTTGGAACTGGTGCTCTCCACTCTCTGTCCTGTGACAGTGGGAACTGGTGCTCTCCACTCTCTCTCCTGTGACAGTTGGAACTGGTACTCTCCACTCTCTCTCCTGTGACAGTGGGAACTGGTGCTCTCCACTCTCTCTCCTGCAACAGTGGGAACTGGTGCTCTCCACTCTCTCTCCTGTGACAGTGGGAACTGGTGCTCTCCACCCTCCTGTCCTGTGACAGTGGGAACTGATGCTCTCCACTCTCTCTCCTGCGACAGTGGAAACTGGTGCTCTCCACTCTCTCTCCTGTGACAGTGGGAACTGGTACTCTCCACTCTCTCTCCTGCGACAGTGGGAACTGGTGCTCTCCACTCTCTCTCCTGTGACAGTGGGAACTGGTGCTCTCCACTCTCCTGTCCTGTGACAGTGGGAACTGGTGCTCTCCACTATCTCTCCTGCGACAATGGGAACTGGTGCTCTCCACTCTCTCTCCTGTGACAGTGGGAACTGGTGCTCTCCACTCTCCTGTCCTGTGACAGTGGGAACTGGTGCTCTCCACTCTCCTGTCCTGTGACAGTTGGAACTGGTGCTCTGCACTCTCCCATCCTGTGACAGTGGGAACTGGTGCTCTCCACTCTCTGTCCTGTGACAGTGGGAACTGGGAATTTTCCAACATTCCATTGACTCTGGATCAGTTCCTATGGAGTGGAGGGTAGCCAATGTAACCCCACTTTTTAAAAAAGGAGGGAGAGAGAAAACAGGGAATTATAGACCGGTCAGCCTGACATCGGTAGTGGGTAAAATGATGGAATCAATTATTAAGGATGTCATAGCAGTGCATTTGGAAAGAGGTGACATGATAGGTCCAAGTCAGCATGGATTTATGAAAGGGAAATCATGCTTGACAAATCTTCTGGAATTTTTTGAGGATGTTTCCAGTAGAGTGGATAAGGGAGAACCAGTTGATGTGGTATATTTGGACTTTCAGAAGGCGTTCGACAAGGTCCCACACAAGAGATTGATGTGCAAAGTTAGAGCACATGGGATTGGGGGTAGTGTACTGACATGGATTGAGAACTGGTTGTCAGACAGGAAGCAAAGAGTAGGAGTAAATGGGTACTTTTCAGAATGGCAGGCAGTGACTAGTGGGGTACCGCAAGGATCTGTGCTGGGGCCCCAGCTGTTTACACTGTACATTAATGATTTAGATGAGGGGATTAAATGTAGTATCTCCAAATTTGCGGATGACACTAAGTTGGGTGGCAGTGTGAGCTGCGTGGAGGATGCTGTGAGGCTGCAGAGCGACTTGGATAGGATAGGTGAGTGGGCAAATGCATGGCAGATGAAGTATAATGTGGATAAATGTGAGGTTATCCACTTTGGTGGTAAAAACAGAGAGACAGACTATTATCTGAATGGTGACAGATTAGGAAAAGGGGAGGTGCAAAGAGACCTGGGTGTCATGGTACATCAGTCATTGAAGGTTGGCATGCAGGTGCAGCAGGCGGTTAAGAAAGCAAATGGCATGTTGGCCTTCATAGCAAGGGGATTTGAGTACAGGGGCAGGGAGGTGTTGCTACAGTTGTACAGGGCATTGGTGAGGCCACACCTGGAGTCTTGTGTACAGTTTTGGTCTCCTAACCTGAGGAAGGACATTCTTGCTATTGAGGGAGTGCAGCGAAGGTTCACCAGACTGATTCCCGGGATGGCGGGACTGACCTATCAAGAAAGACTGGATCAACTGGGCTTGTATTCACTGGAGTTCAGAAGAATGAGAGGGGACCTCATAGAAACGTTTAAAATTCTGACGGGGTTAGACAGGTTAGATGCAGGAAGAATGTTCCCAATGTTGGGGAAGTCCAGAACCAGAGGTCACAGTCTAAGGATAAGGGGTAAGCCATTTAGGACCGAGATGCGGAGGAACTTCTTCACCCAGAGAGTGGTGAACCTGTGGAATTCTCTATCACAGAAAGTTGTTGAGGCCAATTCACTAAATATATTCAAAAAGGAGTTAGATGAGGTCCTTACTACTAGGGGGATCAAGGGGTATGGCGAGAAAGCAGGAATGGGGTACTGAAGTTGAATGTTCAGCCATGAACTCATTGAATGGCGGTGCAGGCTAGAAGGGCCGAATGGCCTACTCCTGCACCTATTTTCTATGTTTCTATGTTTCTATGTTTCTCCACTCTCTGTCCTGTGACAGTGGGAACTGGTGCTCTCCACTCTCTGTCCTGTGACAGTTGGAACTGGTGCTCTCCACTCTCTGTCCTGTGACAGTGGGAACTGGTGCTCTCCACTGTCTCTCCTGCGACAGTGGGAACTGGTGCTCTCCACTCTCTCTCCTGTGACAGTGGGAACTGGTGCTCTCCACTCTCCTGTCCTGTGACAGTGGGAACTGGTGCTCTCCACTCTCCTGCCCTGTGACAGTGGAAACTGGTGCTCTCCACTCTCTCTCCTGTGTCAGTCTGAACTGGTGCTCTCCACTCTCCCGTCCTGTGACAGTGGGAACTGGTGCTCTCCACTCTCTCTCCTGTGACAGTTGGAACAGGTGCTCTCAACTCTCTCTCCTGTGACAGTGGGAACTGGTGCTCTCCACTCTCTCTCCTGTGACAGTGGGAACTGGTGCTCTCCACTCTCTGTCCTGTGACAGTTGGAACTGGTGCTCTCCACTCTCTCTCCTGTGACAGTGGGAACTGGTGCTCTCCACTCTCTGTCCTGTGACAGTGGGAACTGGTGCTCTCCACTCTCTGTCCTGTGACAGTGGGAACTGGTGCTCTCCACTCTCTCTCCTGTGACAGTGGAAACCGACGCTCTCCACTCTATCTCCTGTGACAGTGGGAACTGGTGCTCTCCACTCTCTTTCCTGTGACAGTTGGAACTGGGGCTCTCCACTCTCTCTCCTGTGACAGTTGGAACTGGGGCTCTCCCCTCTCCCGTCCTGTGACAGTGGGAACTGGTGCTCTCCACTCTCTCTCCTGTGACAGTGGGAACTGGGGCTCTCCCCTCTCCCGTCCTGTGACAGTGGGAACTGGAGCTCTCCACTCTCCCGTCGTGTGACAGTGGGAACTGGTGCTCTCCACTCTCCCGTCCTGTGACAATGGGAACTGGTGCTCTCCACTCTCTCTCCTGTGACAGTTGGAACTGGTGCTCTCCACTCTCCTGTCCTGTGACAGTGGGAACTGGTGCTCTCCCCTCTCCCATCCTGTGACAGTTGGAACTGGTGCTCTCCACTCTCCTGTCCTGTGACAGTTGGAACTGGTGCTCTCCACTCTCTCTCCTGTGACAGTGGGAACTGGTGCTCTCCACTCTCCTGTCCTGTGACAGTGGGAACTGGTGCTCTCCCCTCTCCCGTCCTGTGACAGTTGGAACTGGTGCTCTCCACTCTCCTGTCCTGTGACAGTTGGAACTGCTGCTCTCCACTCTCTCTCCTGTGACAGTGGGAACTGGTGCTCTCCACTCTCTCCTGTGACAGTGGGAACTGGTGCTCTCCATTCTCTGTCCTGTGACAGTGGGAACTGGTGCTCTCCACTCTCTCCTGTGACAGTTGGAACTGGTGCTCTCCACTCTCTGTCCTGTGACGGTGGGAACTGGTGCTCTCCATTCTCTGTCCAGTGACAGTGGGAACTGGTGCTCTCCACTCTCTCTCCTGTGACAGTGGGAACTAGTGCTCTCCACTCTCTCTCCTGTGACAGTTTGCACTGGTGCTCTCCACTCTCTGTCCTGCGACAGTTTGAACTGGTGCTCTCCACTCTCTCTCCTGTGACAGTGGGAACTGGTGCTCTCCACTCTCCTGTCCTGTGACAGTGGGAACTGGTGCTCTCCAATCTCCTGTCCTGTGACAGTGGGAACTGGTGCTCTCCACTCTCTGTCCTGTGACAGTTGGAACTGGTGCTCTCCACTCTCTGTCCTGTGACAGTGGGAACTGGTGCTCTCCACTCTCTGTCCTGTGACAGTTGGAACTGGTGCTCTCCACTCTCTGTCCTGTGACAGTTGGAACTAGTGCTCTCCACTCTCTCTCCTGTGACAGTTGGAACTGGTGCTCTCCACTCTCTGTCCTGTGACAGTGGGAACTGGTGCTCTCCACTCTCTCTCCTGTGACAGTGGGAACTGGTGCTCTCCACTCTCTCTCCTGCGACAGTGGGAACTGGTGCTCTCCACTCTCTCTCCTGTGACAGTGGGAACTGGTGCTCTCCACTCTCTCTCCTGTGACAGTGGGAACTGGTGCTCTCCACTCTCTGTCCTGTGATAGTTGGAACTGGTGCTCTCCACTCTCTCTCCTGTGACAGTGGGAACTGGTGCTCTCCACTCTCTGTCCTGTGACAGTGGGAACTGGTGCTCTCCACTCTCTGTCCTGTGCCAGTGGGAACTGGTGCTCTCCCCTCTCCCGTCCTGTGACAGTGGGAACTGGAGTTCTCCCCTCTCCCGTCCTGTGACAGTTGGAACTGGTGCTCTCCACTCAACTGTCCTGTGACAGTTGGAAATAGTGCTCTCCACTCTCTCTCCTGTGACAGTTGGAACTATTGCTCTCCACTCTCTCTCCTGTGACAGTGGGAACTGGTGCTCACCACTCTCTGTCCTGTGACAGTGGGAACTGGTGCTCTCCACTCTCTCCTATGACAGTGGGAACTGGTGCTCTCCACTCTCTGTCCTGTGACAGTGGGAACTGGTGCTCTCCACTCTCTGTCCTGTGACAGTGGGAACTGGTGCTCTCAACTCTCTCTCCTGTGACAGTTGGAACTGGTGCTCACCACTCTCTCTCCTGTGACAGTTTGCACTGGTGCTCTCCACTCTCTGTCCTGCGACAGTTTGAACTGGTGCGCTCCACTCTCTCTCCTGTGACAGTGGGAACTGGTGCTCTCCACTCTCCTGTCCTGTCACAGTGGGAACTGGTGCTCTCCACTCTCCTGTCCTGTGACAGTGGGAACTGCTGCTCTCCACTCTCTGTCCTGTGACAGTTGGAACTGGTGCTCTCCACTCTCTGTCCTGTGACAGTGGGAACTGGTGCTCTCCACTCTCTCTCCTGTGACAGTGGGAACTGGTGCTCTCCACCCTCCTGTCCTGTGACAGTGGGAACTGATGCTCTCCACTCTCTCTCCTGCGACAGTGGGAACTGGTGCTCTCCACTCTCTCTCCTGTGACAGTGGGAACTGGTACTCATAGAAACATAGAAGCATAGAAAATAGGTGCAGGAGCAGGCCATTCAGCCCTTCTAGCCTGCACCGCCATTCAATGAGTTCATGGCTGAACATGAAACTTCAGTACCCCCTTCCTGCTTTCTCGCCATAACCCTTGATCCCCCGAGTAGTAAGGACTTCATCTAACTCCCTTTTGAATATATTTAGTGAATTGGCCTCAACTACTTTCTGTGGTAGAGAATTCCACAGGTTCACCACTCTCTGGGTGAAGAAGTTTCTCCTCATCTCGGTCCTAAATGGCTTACCCCTTATCCTCAGACTGTGACCCCTGGTTCTGGACTTCCCCAACATTGGGAACATTCTTTCTGCATCTAACCTGTCTAAACCCGTCAGAATTTTATACGTTTCTATGAGGTCCCCTCTCATTCTTCTGAACTCCAGTGAATACAAGCCCAATTGATCCAATCTTTCTTGATAGGTCAGTCCCGCCATCCCGGGAATCAGTCTGGTGAACCTTCGCTGCACTCCCTCAATAGCAAGAATGTCCTTCCTCAAGTTAGGAGACCAAAACTGTACACAATACTCCAGGTGTGGCCTCACCAAGGCCCTGTACAACTGTAGCAACACCTCCCTGCCCCTGTATTCAAATCCCCTCGCTATGAAGGCCAACATGCCATTTGCTCTCCTAACCGCCTGCTGTACCTGCATGCCAACCTTCAATGACTGATGTACCATGACACCCAGGTCTCGTTGCACCTTCCCTTTTCCTAATCTGTCACCATTCAGATAATAGTCTGTCTCTCTGTTTTTACCACCAAAGTGGATAACCTCACATTTATCCACATTATACTTCATCTGCCATGCATTTGCCCACTCACCTAACCTATCCAAGTCACTCTGCAGCCTAATAGCATCCTCCTCGCAGCTCACACTGCCACCCAACTTAGTATCATCCGCAAATTTGGAGATACTGCATTTAATCCCCTCGTCTAAATCATTAATGTACAATGTAAACAGCTGGGGCCCCAGCACAGAACCTTGCGGCACTCCACTAGTCACTGCCTGCCATTCTGAAAAGTACCCGTTTACTCCTACTCTTTGCTTCCTGTCTGACAACCAGTTCTCAATCCACGTCAGCACACTACCCCCAATCCCATGTGCTTTAACTTTGCACATTAATCTCTTGTGTGGGACCTTGTCGAAAGCCTTCTGAAAGTCCAAATATACCACATCAACTGGTTCTCCTTTGTCCACTTTACTGGAAACATCCTCAAAAAATTCCAGAAGATTTGTCAAGCATGATTTCCCTTTCACAAATCCATGCTGACTTGGACCTATCATGTCACCATTTTCCAGATGCACTGCTATGACATCCTTAATAATTGATTCCATCATTTTACCCACTACTGAGGTCAGGCTGACCGGTCTATAATTCCCTGTTTTCTCTCTCCCTCCTTTTTTAAAAAGTGGGGTTACATTGGCTACCCTCCACTCCATAGGAACTGATCCAGAGTCAATGGAATGTTGGAAAATGACTGTCAATGCATCCGCTATTTCCAAGGCCACCTCCTTAAGTACTCTAGGATGCAGGCCATCAGGCCCTGGGGATTTATCTGCCTTCAATCCCATCAATTTCCCCAACACAATTTCCCGACTAATAAAGATTTCCCTCAGTTCCTCTTCCTTACTAGACCCTCTGACCCCTTTTATATCCGGAAGGTTGTTTGTATCCTCCTTAGTGAATACCGAACCAAAGTACTTGTTCAATTGATCCGCCATTTCTTTGTTCCCCGTTATGACTTCCCCTGATTCTGACTGCAGGGGACCTACGTTTGTCTTCACCAACCTTTTTCTCTTTACATACCTATAGAAACTTTTGCAATCCGCCTTAATGTTCCCTGCAAGCTTCTTCTCGTACTCCATTTTCCCTGTCCTAATCAAACCCTTTGTCCTCCTCTGCTGAGTTCTAAATTTCTCCCAGTCCCCAGGTTCGCTGCTATTTCTGGCCAATTTGTATGCCACTTCCTTGGCTTTAATACTATCCCTGATTTCCCTAGATAGCCACGGTTGAGCCACCTTCCCCTTTTTATTTTTACGCCAGACAGGAATGTACAATTGTTGTACTTCATCCATGCGGTCTCTAAATGTCTGCCATTGCCCATCCACAGTCAACCCCCTAAGTATCATTCGCCAATCTATCCTAGCCAATTCTCGCCTCATACCTTCAAAGTTACCCTTCTTTAAGTTCTGGACCATGGTCTCTGAATTTACTGTTTCATTCTCCATCCTAATGCAGAATTCCACCATATTATGGTCACTCTTCCCCAAGGGGCCTCGCACAATGAGATTGCTAATTAATCCTCTCTCATTACACAACACCCAGTCTAAGATGGCCTCCCCCCTAGTTGGTTCCTCAACATATTGGTCTAGAAAACCATCCCTTATGCACTCCAGGAAATCCTCCTCCACCGTATTGCTTCCAGTTTGGCTAGCCCAATCTATGTGCATATTAAAGTCACCCATTATAACTGCTACACCTTTATTGCATGCACCCCTAATTTCCTGTTTGATGCCCTCCCCAACATCCCTATTACTGTTTGGAGGTCTGTACACAACTCCTACTAACGTTTTTTGCCCTTTGGTGTTCTGCAGCTCTACCCATATAGATTCCACATCATCCAAGCTAATGTCTTTCCTAACTATTGCATTAATCTCCTCTTTAACCAGCAATGCTACCCCACCTCCTTTTCCTTTTATTCTATCCTTCCTGAATGTTGAATACCCCTGAATGTTGAGTTCCCAGCCCTGATCATCCTGGAGCCACGTCTCCGTAATCCCAATCACATCATATTTGTTAACATCTATTTGCACAATTAATTCATCCACCTTATTGCGGATACTCCTTGCATTAAGACACAAAGCCTTCAGGCTTGTTTTATTAACACCCTTTGTCCTTTTAGAATTTTGCTGTACAGTGGCCCTTTTTGTTCTTTGCCTTGGGTTTCTCTGCCCTACACTTTTCCTCCTCTCCTTTCTGTCTTTTGCTTTTGGCTCCTTTTTGTTTCCCTCTGTCTCCCTGCATTGGTTCCCATCCCCCTGCCATATTAGTTTAAATCCTCCCCAACAGCACTAGCAAACACTCCCCCGAGGACATTGGTTCCAGTCCTGCCCAGGTGCAGACCGTCCGGTTTGTACTGGTCCCACCTCCCCCAGAACCGGTCCCAATGCCCCAGGAATTTGAATCCCTCCCTGCTGCACCACTGCTCAAGCCACGTATTCATCTGCGCTATCCTGCGATTCCTACTCTGACTATCACGTGGCACTGGTAGCAATCCCGAGATTACTACTTTTGAGGTCCTACTTTTTAATTTAGCTCCTAGCTCCTTAAATTCGTTTCGTAGGACCTCATCCCTTTTTTTGCCTATGTCGTTGGTACCAATGTGCACCACGACAACTGGCTGTTCTCCCTCCCATTTCAGAATGTCCTGCACCCGCTCCGAGACATCCTTGACCCTTGCACCAGGGAGGCAACATACCATCCTGGAGTCTCGGTTGCGGCCGCAGAAACGCCTATCTATTCCCCTCACAATTGAATCCCCTATCACTATCGCTCTCCCACTCTTTTTCTTGCCCTCCTGTGCAGCAGAGCCAGCCACGGTGCCATGAACTTGGCTGCTGCTGCCCTCCCCTGATGAGTCATTCCCCTCAACAGTACCCAAAGCGGTGTATCTGTTTTGCAGGGGGATGACCGCAGGGGACCCCTGCACTACCTTCCTTGCTCTACTCTTCCTGCTGGTCTTCCATTCCCTATCTGGCTGTGGACCCTTTCCCTGCGGTAAGACCAACTCACTACACGTGATACTCACGTCATTCTCAGCATCGTGGATGCTCCAGAGTGAATCCACCCTCAGCTCCAATTCCGTAACGCGGACCGTCAGTAGCTGGAGGCGGATACACTTCCCGCACACATAGTCGTCAGGGACACCGGAAGCGTCCCTGAGTTCCCACATGGTACAGGAGGAGCATAACACCCGACCGAGCTCTCCTGCCATGACTTAACCCTTATATACACTTAAACTGGTAATAAAAATGTTAAAAGTTACTGACCAATATAAGAAGAAAAAGAAAAACTACTCACCAATCACCAGCCAATCACTTACCCCCTAGGCTGTGACGTCACCTTTGTTTTTTTGCCTTCTCCCTGTAGCTGCACCGGTACGCCTCTCGCCGACCCCGGACTCGCGCTGCTCCGAGCTCCCGCTGGCCTTTATAGGCCTCTCGCCGACCCCGGACTCGCGCTGCTCCGAGCTCCCGCCTCCTCGACTGACTGCTCCGAGCTCCCGCTGGCCTTTATAGGCCTCTCGCCGACCCCGGACACGCGCTGCTCCGAGCTCCCGCCTCCTCGACTGACTGCTCCGAGCTCCCGCTGGCCTTTATAGGCCTCTCGCCGACCCCGGACTCGCGCTGCTCCGAGCTCCCGCCTCCTCTCCACTCTCTCTCCTGCGACAGTGGGAACTGGTGCTCTCCACTCTCTCTCCTGTGACAGTGGGAACTGGTGCTCTCCACTCTCCTGTCCTGTGACAGTGGGAACTGGTGCTCTCCACTATCTCTCCTGCGACAGTAGGAACTGGTGCTCTCCACTCTCTCTCCTGTGACAGTGGGAACTGGTGCTCTCCACTCTCTCTCCTGTGACAGTGGGAACTGGTGCTCTCCACTCTCCTGTCCTGTGACAGTGGGAACTGGTGCTCTCCAATCTCCTGTCCTGTGACAGTTGGAACTGGTGCTGTCCACTCTCCTGTCCTGTGACAGTGGGAACTGGTGCTCTCCACACTCCTGTCCTGTGACAGTGGGAACTGGTGCTCTCCACTCTCTGTCCTGTGACAGCGGGAACTGGTGCTCTCCACTCTCTCTCCTGTGACAGTTTGAACTGGTGCTCTCCACTCTCTCTCCTGTGACAGTGGGAACTGGTGCTCTCCACTCTCTCTCCTGTGACAGTGGGAACTGGTGCTCTCCACTCTCTCTCCTGCGACAGTTTGAACTGGTGCTCTCCACTCTCTGTCCTGTGACAGTGGGAACTGGTGCTCTCCACTCTCTGTCCTGTGACAGTGGGAACTGGTGCTCTCCACTCTCCCATCCTGTGACAGTGGGAACTGGTGCTCTCCACTCCCATCCTGTGACAGTGGGAACTGGTGCTCTCCACTCTCCCATCCTGTGACAGTGGGAACTGGTGCTCTCCACTCTCCCATCCTGTGACAGTGGGAACTGGTGCTCTCCATTCTCTGTCCTGTGACAGTGGGAACTGGTGCTCTCCACTCTCCCATCCTGTGACAGTGGGAACTGGTGCTCTCCATTCTCTGTCCTGTGACAGTGGGAACTGGTGCTCTCCACTCTCTCCTGTGACAGTTGGAACTGGTGCTCTCCACTCTCTGTCCTGTGACAGTGGGAACTGATGCTCTCCACTCTCTGTCCTGTGACAGTGGGAACTGGTGCTCTCCACTCTCTCTCCTGTGACAGTGGGAACTGGTGCTCTCCACTCTCTCTCCTGTGACAGTTTGCACTGGTGCTCTCCACTCTCTGTCCTGTGACAGTTTGAACTGGTGCTCTCCACTCTCTCTCCTGTGACAGTGGGAACTGGTGCTCTCCACTCTCCTGTCCTGTGACAGTGGGAACTGGTGCTCTCCACTCTCCTGTCCTGTGACAGTGGGAACTGGTGCTCTCCACTCTCTGTCCTGTGACAGTTTGAACTGGTGCTCTCCACTCTCTCTCCTGTGACAGTGGGAACTGGTGCTCTCCACTCTCCTGTCCTGTGACAGTGGGAACTGGTGCTCTCCACTCTCCTGTCCTGTGACAGTGGGAACTGGTGCTCTCCACTCTCTGTCCTGTGACAGTGGGAACTGGTGCTCTCCACTCTCTGTCCTGTGACAGTTGGAACTGGTGCTCTGCACTCTCTCTCCTGTGACAGTGGGAACTGGTGCTCTCCACTCTCTCTCCTGCGACAGTGGGAACTGGTGCTCTCCGCTCTCTCTCCTGTGACAGTGGGAACTGGTGCTCTCCACTCTCCTGTCCTGTGACAATGGGAACTGGTGCTCTCCACTGTCTCTCCTGCGACAGTGGGAACTGGTGCACTCCACTCTCTCTCCTGTGACAGTGGGAACTGGTGCTCTCCACTCTCCTGTCCTGTGACAGTGGGAACTGGTGCTCTCCACTCTCCTGTCCTGTGACAGTGGGAACTGGTGCTCTCCACTCTCTGTCCTGTGACAGTTGGAACTGGTGCTCTCCACTCTCTCTCCTGTGACAGTTGGAACTGGTGCTCTGCACTCTCTCTCCTGTGACAGTGGGAACTGGAGCTCTCCACTCTCTCTCTTGCGACAGTGGGAACTGGTGCTCTCCGCTCTCTCTCCTGTGACAGTGGGAACTGGTGCTCTCCACTCTCCTGTCCTGTGACAGTGGGAACTGGTGCTCTCCACTCTCTCTCCTGCGACAGTGGGAACTGGTGCTCTCCACTCTCTCTCCTGTGACAGTGGGAACTGGTGCTCTCCACTCTCTCTCCTGTGACAGTAGGAACTGGTGCTCTCCACTCTCTCTCCTGTGACAGTGGGAACTGGTGCTCTCCACTCTCCTGTCCTGTGACAGTGGGAACTGGTGCTCTCCACTCTCTCTCCTGCGACAGTGGGAACTGGTGCCCTCCACTCTCTCTCCTGTGACAGTGGGAACTGGTGCTCTCCACTCTCCTGTCCTGTGACAGTGGGAACTGGTGCTCTCCACTCTCCTGTCCTGTGACAGTTGGAACTGGTGCTCTCCACTCTCCTGTCCTGTGACAGTGGGAACTGGTGCTCTCCACTCTCTGTCCTGTGACAGCGGGAACTGGTGCTCTCCACTCTCTCTCATGTGACAGTGGGAACTGGTGCTCTCCACTCTCTCTCCTGCGACAGTTTGAACTGGTGCTCTCCACTCTCTCTCCTGTGACAGTGGGAACTGGTGCTCTCCACTCTCTCTCCTGTGACAGTGGGAACTGGTGCTCTCCACTCTCTGTCCTGTGACAGCGGGAACTGGTGCTCTCCACTCTCTCTCATGTGACAGTGGGAACTGGTGCTCTCCACTCTCTCTCCTGCGACAGTTTGAACTGGTGCTCTCCACTCTCTCTCCTGTGACAGTGGGAACTGGTGCTCTCCACTCTCTCTCCTGTGACAGTGGGAACTGGTGCTCTCCTCTCTCTCTCCTGTGACAGTTGGAACTGGTGCTCTCCACTCTCTCTCCTGTGACAGTGGGAACTGGTGCTCTCCACTCTCTCTCCTGTGACAGTGGGAACTGGTGCTCTCCACTCTCTCTCCTGCAACAGTGTGAACTGGTGCTCTCCACTCTCTCTCCTGTGACAGTGGGAACTGGTGCTCTCCACTCTCTCTCCTGCGACAGTGGGAACTGGTGCTCTCCACTCTCCTGTCCTGTGACAGTGGGAACTGGTGCTCTCCACTCTCCTGTCCTGTGACAGTGGGAACTGGTGCTCTCCACTCTCTCTCCTGCGACAGTGGGAACTGGTGCTCTCCACTCTCTCTCCTGTGACAGTGGGAACTGGTGCTCTCCACTCTCCTGTCCTGTGACAGTGGGAACTGGTGCTCTCCACTCTCCTGTCCTGTGACAGTTGGAACTGGTGCTCTCCACTCTTCTGTCCTGTGACAGTGGGAACTGGTGCTCTCCACTCTCCTGTCCTGTGACAGTGTTAACTGGTGCTCTCCACTCTCTGTCCTGTGACAGCGGGAACTGGTGCTCTCCACTCTCTCTCATATGACAGTGGGAACTGGTGCTCTCCACTCTCTCTCCTGCGACAGTTTGAACTGGTGCTCTCCACTCTCTCTCCTGTGACAGTGGGAACTGGTGCTCTCCACTCTCTCTCCTGTGACAGTGGGAACTGGTGCTCTCCACTCTCTCTCCTGCGACAGTTTGAACTGGTGCTCTCCACTCTCTGTCCTGTGACAGTTGGAACTGGTGCTCTCCACTCTCTGTCCTGTGACAGTGGGAACTGGTGCTCTCCACTCTCTGTGACAGTGGGAACTGGTGCTCTTCACTCTCTCTCCTGCGACAGTTGGAACTGGTGCTCTCCACTCTCCCATCCTGTGACAGTGGGAACTGGTGCTCTCCACTCTTTGTCCTGTGACAGTGGGAACTGGTGCTCTCCACTCTCCCATCCTGTGACAGTGGGAACTGGTGCTCTCCACTCTCTCTCCTGTGACAGTTGGAACTGGTGCTCTCCACTCTCCCATCCTGCGACAGTTGGAACTGGTGCTCTCCACTCTCTGTCCTGGACAGTTGGAACTGGTGCTCTCCACTCTCCCATCCTGTGAGAGAGGGTTAATTAGTAATCTTGTTGTGTGAGGCCCCTTGGGGAAGAGTGACCATAACATGGTGGAATTCTTCATTTAAGATAGAGAGTGACAGTTAATTCAGAGATTAGAGTCCTGAACTTAAAAGAAAGGTAACTTCAATGGTATGAGACATGATCTGGCGAATTATAGTAAAGGGTTGACAATGGATCAGCAATGGCAGACATCTAATGATCACATGGATAAACGTCAACAATTGTACATCCCTGTCTGGCGTAAAAATAAAATGGGGAAGGTGGCTCAACCGTGGCTTACAAGGGAAATTAGGGATAGTGTAAAATCCAAGGGAGAGGTATATAAATTGGCCAAAAAAAGCAGCAAACCTGAAGACTGGGAGAAATTTAGAATTCAGCAGAGGACAAAAGGTTTAATTAGGAGGGGGAAAATAGAATATGAGAGTAAGCTTGCAGAGAACATAAAAACTGACTGCAAAAGCTTCTACAGATACGTGAAGAGAAAAAGATTAGTGAAGACAAATGTAGGTCCCTTGCAGTCAGAATCAGGTGAATTTATAATAGGGAACAAAGAAATGGCAGACCAATTGAACATGCTTGACAAATCTTCGAGAATTTTTTGAGGATTTAACTAGCAGAGTGGACAAGGGAGAACCAGTGGATGTGGTGTATTTAGACTTCCAAAAGGTTTTTGACAAGGTCCCACACTAGTGTGTAAAATTAAAGCACATGGTATTGGGGGTAACGTATTGACATGGATAGAGAACTGGTTGGCAGACAGGAAGCAAAGAGTAGGAATAAACAGGTTCTTTTCAGAATGGCAGGCAGTGAAAAGTGGGGTACTGCAAGGTTCAGTGCTGGGATACCAGCTATTTACAATATACATTAACGATTTATACGAAGGAATTGAATGTTAATATCTCCAACTTTACAGATTGTCGTTTAAAAACCCGACTGGTTCACTAATCTCCGGTGGGGAAGGAAACCTGCTGGTCTGGCTTGCATGTGACTCCAGCCCCAAACCAATGCTTAACTCTCTTTGAAGTAACCTAGTGTAATGTATTTGCTTCATGGACTCTTTGCTTAATACTTCATAGCAACTCATTGCCATGAAGAACTAGTTAGTTGATGAGCAAAGGTTTAACAATCACTCCACACATTACCAGTTCATTCAAAAGGTTCACAACCACCTGCCTCGTAGTGGATTCCCCGAACCCAACTGGTTGGGGTTTTATTGAGTCTTGTGAACATCACGTAACTGGCTAAGCCACTCCCACCTCAACAGCTCTACAAACATGTGAGCAGACTCACAGTTGCATACAGTTACACCTAGCAAGGTGCTCGGCTGTAAGGATAAGAACATAAGAACATAAGAAAAACAGGAGTAGGCCATAAGGCCCCTCGAGCCTGCTCCACCATTCAATAAGATCATGGCTGATCTGATCATGGACTCAGCTCCACTTCCCTGCCCGCTCCCCATAACCCCTTATCCCCTTATCGTTTAAGAAACTGTCTATTTCTGTCTTAAATTTATTCAATGTCCCAGCTTCCACAGCTTTCTGAGGCAGTGAATTCCACAGATTTACAACCCTCTGAGAGAAGAAATTCCTCCTCATCTCAGTTTTAAATGGGGGGCCCATATATTCTAAGATTATGCCCCCTAGTTCTAGTCTCGCCCATCAGTGGAAACATCCTCTCTGCATCCACCTTGTCAAGCCCCCTCATAATCTTACACGTTTCGATTACATCACCTCTCATTCTTCTGAATTCCAATGAGTAGAAGCCCAACCTACTCAACCTTTCCTCATAAGTCCAACCCCTCATCCCTGGAATCAACCGAGTGATCCTTCTCTGAACTGCCTCCAAAGCAAGTATATCCTTTCGTAAATATGGAAACCAAAACTGCATGCATTATTCCAGGTGTGGCCTCATCAATACTTTATACAGCTGTAGCAAGACTTCCCTGCTTTTATACTCTATCCCCTTTGCAATAAAGGCCATACATGCCTGCCTTGCCAGCAACACCCGCCTCCTGAGAAGGGAGCTTTTATAAAATCGACATGATCTGCACCAACGTTCCCTGTAAGCTGCGTGGCTGTGTGGTCATGCAGCATTCTCCGGGTCCCGCGCAGCCGGTGAGCCAGCTTTTAAATTGAAAAAAAAAACATGCATGCATGAACTTTTGAATGGGCCACGCCGTCCATTAAATGGGGCCACGCGGCCCCAGATAAAATGATGGGGTTGCATTGGCCTGCACCTGCCTGTATTTATCAATCAGGCCCAACCCTGTCAGGGCTTAAAGCCCGGGAGTGGGAGGGAAAACGCAACCATTGCAACTGGCCTTACGGCATCTGCATCAGCAATGGGTCACGTCCGTCAAGTGCAAGGCCTTCGGGTTGCTGTCAGCGGCTGGCTGCCCAGAAGGCCTCAAGCTCTGAATCTTCTTCCGTTTCCCACTGAAGAAAGTAGTAACCTTCCATGTGGCTCCAACAGGTGGCACCCAGGCCTCAGTCAGGGCCTGCAGGCTAAGCAGGCCCCGGGGTCATAGGCCGAAGGCTTGCTTTTCAGGGTGTTTGTCCAAATGGGTGCCTGCCTGGAATTGGGAGAGGGACACGAGGCCAGACATCCTGTTTCTGAAAAGTCCCCCTAGTGAAAAATAAAGCGAACCTGGATTTTGTGTAGCTATCTTTATTGCTGTAAGCTGTATTCAAACACCGCCTTTGCATTCCTTCCCGTACAGAGACTCTAAAATGCAGAGTCTGGAGGAACAGCTCAGAAATAGGCCAAGTGTTAAACGGAAAGAACAAACTTTCATTGATATAGTATCTTTCACAGCATTCCCAAGTGCTTGACTACCCTCTAGAATCTGGTTTACGGTTACTTTATAATCACCTCACAACCTTACATTACCATCGGACTTGGGTACAACAACAATGGATGTAGCCCAATTCGATAGATCTATCTTAGAGATAATGTTCTCAGTCTCTGGTTTTTGAGCTCTTGCACAATTTTCTCCTTGAGTAGATATGGTACGGGACGTGGCTTGTAGTAAACTGGTCAAGTGTCCTTCTGTAACCTGACACTCGCCTTGAAGCCTTGGATTGGACTGCCTGTTTCGCAGAACAACTTTGGATACCTCCTGAATGACATCATCCTTCGATGCAAATCTCGTTTCAACACAGAAAATCTCACTCCAATCCAGCTTCAGTGATCCCAACCAATTTCTTCGTAGTAAGGCAGGCTTGTCTCCTGCCACCATTAAGAAAGTCAAGCTCTGAAATTGAACCGGTACGGTATTACATAAGAACATAAGAACATAAGAAATAAGAGCAGGGGTATGCCATTTGGCCCCTCGAGCCTGCTCCGCCATTTAATAATATCATGGCTGATCTGATCATGGACTCAGCTCCACTTCCCTGCCCGCTCTCTATAAGCCTTTATTCCCTTATTGCTCAAAAATCTGTCTATCTCCACCTTAAATATATTCAATGACCCAGCCTCCATTGCTCTCTGGGACAGAGAATTCCATACATTTACAACCCTCTGAGAGAAGAAATTCCTCCTCATCGCAGTTTTAAATGGGTGGCCCCTTATTCTGAGGCTATGCCCCCTAGTTTTAGTTTCCTCTATGAGTGGAAATATACTTTCTGCATCTACCTTGTTAAGACCCATCATTACCTTATTTGTTTCCATAAGATCACCTCACATTCTTCTGAACTCCAATGAGTAAAGGCCCTACGCAACCTTTCTTCATAAGTCAACCCCCTCATCTCCGGAATCAACCTCGTGAACCTTCTCTGAACAGCTTCCAATGCAAGTATATCCTTCCTTAAATATGGAGACCAAAACTGTACACAGTACTCCAGGTGTGACCTCACCAATACCCTAGACAGTTGAGCAGGGCTTCCCTGCTTTTATAATCTATCCCCCTTGCAATAAAGGCCAACATTCCATTTATCTTCCTGATTACTTGCTGTATCTGCATACTCACTTTTTGTGCTCCATGCACAAGGATCCCCAGGTTCCTCTGTACTGCAGCACTTTGCAATTTTTCTCCATTTAAATTATAATTTGCTTTTCTATTGTTTTCTACCACAGTGGATAACCTCACTTTTTCCCACATTATACTCCATCTGCCAAATTTTTGCCCACTCAATTAACCTGTCTATATCCTTTTGTAGATTTCCTGTGTAATCTTCACAATTTGCTCTCCCACCCATCTTTGTATCATCAGCAAACTTGACTACATTACACTCGGTCCCTTTATCCAAGTTATTAATATAGATTGTAAATATTTGAGGCTCCAGCAACGATCCCTGTGGCACCCCACTCGTTGCTATTTGCCAATCGGAAAATTATCCATTCATCCCGACTCTTTGTTTTCTGTTAGTTAGCCAATCCTCTATCCTTGCTAATATACTACCCCAACCTTATGAAATGTTATCTTGTGCGGTAACCTTTTATGTAGCACCTTATCGAATGCATTCTGGAAATCCAAATATACCACATCTACTGGTTCACCCTTATTCACCCTGCTCGCTACATCCTCAAAGAACTCCAGCAAATTTGTCAAACATGACTTCCCTTTCATAAAACCATGTTGACTTTGCTTGATTGAATCATGCTTTTCAAAGTATCCGCTACTGTTTCCTTAATAATGGACTTCAGCATTTCCCAATGATAGATGTTAGGCTAACTGGCCTACATTTTCCTGCTTTCTGTCTGCCTCCTTTTTTAAATAGGGGTGTTACATTTGCAGTTTTACAACCTGCTGGGACCTCCCCAGAATCCATGGAAATTTGGTAGATTACAACCAATGCATCCACTATCTCTGCAGCCATTTCTTTTAAGACCCTAGGATTCAAGCTATCAGGTCCAGGGGACTTGTCTGCCTTCAGTCCCAATATTTTACCAATTACTACTTATTTAGTGATAGTATTATATTAAGTTCCTCCCTCCCTATAGCCCTTTGATTATTCCACTATTGGGATGTTTTTAGCGTCTTCTACCGTGAAGACGGATACAAAATATTTGTTCAACGTCTCTGCCATTTCCCTGTTCTCCATTATTAATTCCCCAATCTCATCCTCTAAGGGACCGACATATACTTTAACCACTCTTTTCTTTTTATGTTCCTGTAGAAACTCTTACTATCTGTTTTTATATTTCGTACTAGTTTGCTTTCACAATCTATCTTCCCTATCTTTATTACTTTTTTAGCTGTTCTTTGCTGGCTTTAAAAGTTTCCCAATCCTCTCACCTCCCATTAATCTTGGTCACTTTGTATGCCCTTGTTTTCAATTTGATATCATCCCTTATTTCCTTATTTAGCCATGGATAGTTATCCCTTCTCTTACAGTCTTTCCTTCTCATTGGGATATATTTTTGTTGAGAGTTATGAAATATCTCCTTAAATGTCTGCCACTGCTCATCAACCGTCCAACACTTTAATCTATTTTTCCAGTCCACTTTAGCCAACTCTGCCTTCATACCTTTGTAGTCTCCTTTGTTTAAGCTTAGGACACTGGACTGAGATTCAACTTTCTCACCTTCCAACTGAATTTGAAATTCAACGATGCTATGTCACTCATTCCTGGAGGATCCTTTACTAGGAGGTCATTTATTGAGCCAGTCTTTTTCAGAGTACCACATGTAACATAGCCTGCTCCCTGGTTGGTTCCGCAACATACAGTTCACAGAAACTATCCCGGATACACTCTGGAACTCTTCCTCAAGGCTACTCTGATGTGACCTACCAACGTACCACAGGAATGTTCTCTCCTGAATAGCCTCGCAGCTCCAGCTTGGATTTCTCCAATCAGAAATCACGTTATATATCGAGATAGAGCGATTCCGGTACTATGCCCACAGATGCGCCACCAGTGTCGATTTCCATGGGTATCTTGTTTCCTGCAACAGCTACGTGGATAATGATACTTTTCGAATCGCTATTAGATACCCTCATGCTCCTGATGATGTTTATCTCTTCATCCTGTTGCTTTTCTTCCATGCTATGTAGTCTCTGGGGATTTCTACTTATGGCCTTGAAAGTCAGTTTACTTTTCACTCGGCATGCCTTCGCAAGATGCCTAGTTTTGCTGCAGAAGAAACACTCTGCCTTCACATATGGACAACTTTGAGCAATGTGTTGTCCCAGGCACCGACAGCAGGACTTCAATGTATTGCTACTTTGGCCAGTTTCTGAGGCCTTGGGGCCCAGCTGCCTTTTACTTTTAACCTGTAGGTGATTCACCTCAGTTGCTTGATGACTCGAAATGGTACGAAATTCTCGGGAATATTGGTCGGCAATATTCATTGACATAACTGTCCGACAAGCTAAATCAATTGTCAAGTTTGGAGTTTTCAACAACTTTCTTCGGATTGCTACATTTTTCATCCTACAAACAAAACGGTCATGCAATGCTTGGTTCTGAAAGTTTCCAAAATTACAGTGAATAGATAGCTTCTTTAATGTTACAATGTACTCACTGATACTTTCGTCAATAAATTGATCTCGTATTCCGAAACGATAACTTTCAGCAATTTCCGGAACTCAGGACTGTAGTGCTGTTCTAATTTATTTAGAATCTGCTTAAGTGATGTGTCCTTTGGCTTGACAGGCAGAAGCAAATTTGTCAGGGTTTCATACACCTCGGGCCCTGCTTCAGTTCAGAAAATAGCCCGCTGTCTTTCTAACACCAGCCGGTTACGGTTTTCATCAACGGGGACTTTGACTATATTAGTCGTGGTGAAAACATTTCTAGCCACTCCACATATGCTCCAAAAGTCTCACGGTTACATTGAAACTCACCCAAGTTCCCTATTATTCACTTAGACACGGCCATCTGGACTCTGGCAGTTCAGACATGTGTGCTTGTAATTTGCCTTGGATTTTTAGTTGTTAATCAAAACAAAGAAGCTCTCAAAGTCTCTCTGGCGGTTGGCTGAATCTTCCACCAAAACAATTTCAGCTAGGTTATCCAGAAATCGTATCCTTCGTCGCCAATGTTATATCTTCTGCACGACCTCACAAACACACAGGCTCTAATTTGGTTGTTAACGTCAGGAACCTGTCAGGTGACCTGTTCCCTCTTTATGGTTGTAAACAGAAATGGCTGCATTACCACAGTAGTCCACTGGGTGGTGCTATATATATTACAGTAATCACTGGCAAGGCACAAAACTCTTTCACAAAACTCCAAACTAGAGCTGGAACCTTATCCTGACAACAAACGTAGGTTCATGAGCATGAATTTCTCTCAACCTTTGGTAACATAAGAATATAAGAAATACGAGCAGGAGTAGTACATTTGGCCCCTCGAGCCTGCTCCGCCATTTAATAAGATCATGGCTGATCTGATCTTGACCTCAACTCCACTTTCCTGCCCACTCCCCATAAACCCTTGACTCCCCTATTGTTCAAAAATCTGTCTATCTCTATGTTAAATATATTCAATGACCCAGCCTCCACAGCTCTGTGGGATAGAGAATTCCAAAGATTCATGACCCTCTGAGAGAAGAAATTCTTCCTCATCTCCATTTTAAATGGGCGACCCCTTATTCTGAAACTATGCTCCCGAGTTCTAGATTTCCCCACCGAGGGGAAGCATCCTTTCTGTATCTATCCTGTCGAGCCCCCTCAGAATCTTATACGTTTCAACAGGATCGGCTCTCATTCTACTAAACCCCAATGAGTATAGGCCCAAACTGCTCAACCTATCTTCATAAGACAACCCCTTCATCTCAGGAATCAACCTAGTGAACCTTCTCTGAACTGCCTCTAATGCAAGTATAATCCCTTCTTAAATGGTAGCATGACACCAAATTGCGGGGGTGGGAGGAGGTGGGGGCTGTGTTGTGGTTAAAACAGTGAAGGACTGCGACAAAATACAGGAAAGCATTAATAAACTTGCAGAATGGGCATGTAATGGGCAAAGGAACTTCAATGTAGTGGGTACAGGTAGTATATTTTGGTAGGTAAGATAAGGAGGCCACATACCCCAAGCGTCTAACTGGAATAGAGGAACAGAAGGATCCAGGGGTATTCGATACGCAGGTCACTAAAAGTAACGACACAGGTTAATAAGGCCATACAAACGCAAACAAAGAAATGTGTTAATTTCTAGAGGGATAGCATTTGAAAAGCAGAGAAGCTTGCTTGAAGCGCACTTGGAGTACTGTGAACGATCTGCTCTCCATATTATAAAAAAGGATATAGAGGCACTGGAGAAGGTGCTAAAAATATTTATTAGAGTGATAACAGAACTGAGAGGTTCTGAGTATCAGGAAAGACGGGACAAACTGGGGCTGTTCTCTTTAACAGAGAAAAGACTGAGAGATGGCCTGATAGGGGTCTTTAAAATTATGAAAGCGTTTGATAGGTTAGCTGTAGAGAAGATGGTATCACGTGTAGGGGAGACCAAAACTCGGGCCCATAAATGTAACGTAGTCATCAATAAATCCAATAAGGAATTGAGGAGAAACCTCTAATCACCAGAGATAGTTAGAATGTGGAACTCGCTACCACAAGGAATGGCTGAGGCGAATTGCAAAAGATGCATTTAAGGGGAAACTAGATAAACACATGAGGGAGAAAGGAATAGAAGGTTCTGCTGATGGGGTGAGATGAAGAGGGGTGGAAGGAGACTCGTGTGGAGCATAACCGCCGGCATGGACCAGTTGGTCTGAATGACCTGTTTCTGTGCTGTAAATGCTTTGTATAATTTGTAGTATCGGAAGCTCCAGTTAAATGGAAAGAAACAGTTTGGGTTAAACACTGGGTGTTGGCACCTGCAGGTGACACACTTTCCTCTGCCTCTGCTCTCCTTGCGTTTTTATTTACATTGAAAACAACCCAAGTCTCAATTGCAAAAAAATAAAGCAAGGTAATTTCAGCAAAAAACTCGCAGGTTCTGTCATAATTACCTTGAAAATACAACTTAATCCTTGATAGACGAAATCCTCAGGTCTCAGAGTGCTCCACATGTAATGCGTTAGTTTGAGGATCAGGAACAAATCGAATAGTATTTAGCCGACAAAGTAGAGTAGAGGTGAAAGGACATTATGCTTAAATTATAAAGTGCGCTCAGCAAACCAAACCTCGAGTTCTGGGATGGTGACAAAGTCCCTGAATTAGCTTGGTGTTCTCATGTGAATCGTTGGAAGGGGTTGGAATACAAGAGTAAGGAAGGTACAATTGTACAGGCCTTTGGTGAGACCACACCTGGAGTACTGTGCACAGTTTGGTCTCCTTATCTAAGGAAGGATACACTTGACTTACAGACGGTGCAACGGAGGTTCACTGGATTGATTCCAGGGATGAGAGGGTTGGCCTATGAGGAGAGATTGAATGGAATGGGCCTGTACTGTCTGGTGTTTAGAAGAATGAGCGATGATCCCACTGAAACATGTTAGTACAAATAGACACATCCATAAATGTTGATCTTGCCAGTGACGTCCACATCCAAGAATGAATATTTTAAAAAAATAAGCATTTACAGTACCTCAGTGAAAGTAATTCACAGTGCCATCTTGAGAATGATCTCCTCAAACTCCTGACTGCAGACATTTCCTGTGATAGTAGAGGGTTTGTGCGGATAAAATTCGACAAGGGAGTATTGGGTTCTGGGTTGGCATGGATAGACTGTGTTAGCAAGCACTAGGTTACAGGGCAGTGTGGATAGACTGTGTTAGTAAGCAATGGGGTATGGGGCAGTGTAGATAGACTGTGTTAGCAAGCACTGGGTTATAGTGCAGTGTGGATAGACTCTTAGGAAGCACTGGGATATGGGGCAGTGTAGATAGACTGTGTTAGCAAGCACTGGGTTGTAGTGCAGTGTAGATAGACTGTGTTAGCAAGCACTGGGTTATAGTGCAGTGTGGATAGACTGTTAGGAAGCACTGGGGTATAGTGCAGTGTAGATAGACTGTGCTAGCAAGCACTGGGTTGTAGTGCAGTTTGGATAGACTGTGTTAGCAAGCACTGGGTTGTAGTGCAGTGTAGATAGACTGTGTTAGCAAGCACTGGGGTATGGGGCAGTGTAGATAGACTGTGTTAGCAAGCACTGGGGTATGGGGCAGGGTGGATAGACTGTGTTAGCAAGCACTGGGGTATGGGGCAGTGTGGCTAGACTGTGTTAGCAAGCACTGGGGTATGGGGCAGTGTGGATAGACTGTGTTAGCAAGCACTGGGGTATGGGGCAGTGTGGATAGACTGTGTTAGCAAGCACTGGGGTATGGGGCAGTGTAGATAGACTGTGTTAGCAAGCACTGGGGTATGGGGCAGTGTGGATAGACTGTGTTAGCAAGCACTGGGGTATAATAGAAACATAGAAACATAGAAAATAGGTGCAGGAGCAGGCCATTCAGCCCTTCTAGCCTGCACCGCCATTCAATGAGTTCATGGCTGAACATGAAACTTCAGTACCCCCTTCCTGCTTTCTCGCCATAACCCTTGATCCCCTGAGTAGTAAGGACTTCATCTAACTCCCTTTTGAATATATTTAGTGAATTGGCCTCAACTACTTTCTGTGGTAGAGAATTCCACAGGTTCACCACTCTCTGGGTGAAGAAGTTTCTCCTCATCTCAGTCCTGAATGGCTTACCCCTTATCCTTAGACTGTGACCTCTGGTTCTGGACTTCCCCAACATTGGGAACATTCTTCCTGCATCTAACCTGTCTAAACCCGTCAGAATTTTAAACGTTTCTATGAGGTTCCCTCTCATTCTTCTGAACTCCAGTGAATACAAGCCCAGTTGATCCAGTGTGGATAGACTGTGTTAGCAATCACTGGGGTATGGGGCAGTGTGGATAGACTGTGTTAGCAAGCACTGGGGTATGGGGCGGTGTGGATAGACTGTGTTAGCAAGCACTGGGGTATGGGGCAGTGTGGATAGACTGTGTTAGCAAGCACTGGGGTATGGGGCAGTGTGGATAGACTGTGTTAGCAAGCACTGGGGTATGGGGCAGTGTGGATAGACTGTGTTAGCAAGCACTGGGGTATGGGGCGGTGTGGATAGACTGTGTTAGCAAGCACTGGGGTATGGGGCAGTGTGGATAGACTGTGTTAGCAATCACTGGGGTATGGGGCAGTGTGGATAGACTGTGTTAGCAAGCACTGGGGTATGGGGCAGTGTGGATAGACTGTGTTATTAAGCACTGGGGTATAATGCAGTGTGGATAGACTGTGTTAGCAAGCACTGGGGTATGGGGCAGTGTAGATAGACTGTGTTAGTAAGCACTGGGGTATAATGCAGTGTGGATAGACTGTGTTAGCAAGCACTGGGGTATGGGGCGGTGTGGATAGACTGTGTTAGCAAGCACTGGGGTATAGTGCAGTGTGGATAGACTGTGTTAGCAATCACTGGGGTATAGTGCAGTGTGGATAGACTGTGTTAGCAAGCACTGGGGTATGGGGCAGTGTAGATAGACTGTGTTAGCAAGCACTGGGGTATAGTGCAGTGTGGATAGACTGTGTTAGCAAGCACTGGGGTATAGTGCAGTGTGGATAGACTGTGTTAGCAATCACTGGGGTATAGTGCAGTGTGGATAGACTGTGTTAGCAAGCACTGGGGTATGGGCAGTGTAGATAGACTGTGTTAGCAAGCACTGGGGTATGGGGCAGTGTGAATAGACTGTGTTAGCAAGCACTGGGGTATAATGCAGTGTGGATAGACTGTGTTAGCAAGCACTGGGGTATGGGGCAGGGTGGATAGACTGTGTTAGCAAGCACTGGGGTATGGGCAGTGTGGATAGACTGTGTTGGCAAGCACTGGGGTATGGGCAGTGTGGATAGACTGTGTTAGCAAGCACTGGGGTATAATGCAGTGTGGATAGACTGTGTTAGCAAGCACTGGGGTATAGTGCAGTGTGGATAGACTGTGTTAGCAAGCACTGGGGTATGGGCAGTGTAGATAGACTGTGTTAGCAAGCACTGGGGTATGGGGCAGGGTGGATAGACTGTGTTAGCAAGCACTGGGGTATGGGGCAGGGTGGATAGACTGTGTTAGCAAGCACTGGGGTATGGGCAGTGTAGATAGACTGTGTTAGCAAGCACTGGGGTATGGGCAGTGTGGATAGACTGTGTTAGCAAGCACTGGGGTATGGGCAGTGTGGATAGACTGTGTTAGCAAGCACTGGGGTATAGTGCAGTGTGGATAGACTGTGTTAGCAAGCACTGGGGTATGGGGCAGTGTGAATAGACTGTGTTAGCAATCACTGGGGTATAGTGCAGTGTGGATAGACTGTGTTAGCAAGCACTAGGGTATGGGGCAGTGAGCACCTGCGAGCACCATCGGAGCAGGCCGAGGAGCGGAAGGAGCAACATGGCGGCATACCAGTCCAGGGAGCAGCACATTCTGGAGCAGGAGAGCAACGGCAGCGAAAAGGGACATCACCAAGATCCAGGTCGGTGATTGGAGCATGGGCAGGTACTGCAGGAGCGGCGAGATCGGGGCGAAGGAGCGGCGAGAGATTGTAGAGGGACTTGATCGTGGCCCAGGAGAGGCGTGAGTTCGGGGCTCAGAAGAGGCAAGGACCCAGGGGCAGCACGGGCCAGCCCACTGTGCGATATGTGTGCGCACTAAGTCCGTGCAGCAGAGCTGGTCTCCAGTCATCTTGGTTAATCCTTGCTACTGGACCAAGAACTAGCTCTGTCAAGCCCATGTGATGGCTGGTGTGCAACGGTCACCACACATTAAAAAAATCCACGCACAGGCATCTTCCAGCCTTCAAGATTTAGGTCGGACCTTGAATTTTAGGTACTTCATTGAAACACCTGTGAACTTTTTGACGTGGAAGCAAGTCATCCTCGATTCGAGGGACTGCCTATGATGATGATGACAAGATTCTGAAGGGGATTGACAGGGTAGATGCTGAGAGGTTGTTTCCCCTGGCTGGAGTGTCTAGAACCAGGGGGCACTGTCTCAGGATAAGCGGTCGGCCATTTAAGACAGAGATGAGGAGGAATTTCTACACTCAGAGGATTGTGAAACTTTGGAATTCTCTGCCCCAGAGGGTTGTGGATATGGAATTGTTGACATATTCAAGGCTGAGATCGATAGAATTTTGGACTCTTGGAGAGTCAAGGGATATGGGGATCGGGTGGGAAAGTAGAGTTGAGGTCGGAGATCAGCCATGATCTTATTGAATGGCAGGGCAGGCTCGAGGAGCAGGTCTGGCCTACTCCTGCTTCTAATTTTTATGTTCTTATGTGCTCCAGCCCATTATGGGGAGCTGTCTTGATTTTACTAAAATAAGGAGGTTCAATGAGCCTTGTGCAGACTCAATGTGCTTCCAGGCCACACTGCTGTTCATTCTGTGCACCAAGTCAGCCACAGGCCTCAGGTCCTGATAATTCACAGCCTGACGTTGGTTATCACTGATCGCCATATCAGCTCCACTCTGTTCAATTCTGGTCATTGAGCTGTGCAAAGACTTGAAGACAGTTCACGGGAGGGCTGAGAGGCTGCTCTGCGATGTCGGGGGACCGAGTAATTTGCATTTCTGCCTTCAAAGGAAGTGACCAAGAGGTGACTTTACAAAAGAAAGACTTGCATTTGTATAGCGCCTTTCACAACCTCAGGCCGTACCAATGCCTTTTACAGCCAATTAAACACTTTTGAAGTGTAGTCCTATTGCAATGTAGGAAACACAGCAGACAATTCACGCACAGCCAGTTACTCACAAGTATCAATGTGATAATGACCAGATAATCTGTTTAGCGATGTTAGTAAGCCAATATTGGGAACATAGGAACAGGAGAAGGCCATTCATCCCCTCCAACCTGTCCCGTCATTCAATGAGATCGAGGCTGATCAATATCCAAATTCCACCCAACCGGGGAGATTAATACCCTTGGTCGCAAAATTCAATCATTCTCAAATTTAAAATTAATAACTGAGCTAGCATCAACTGCTTTTTGTGGGAGAGTCGTCCTCACTTCCACCATCCCTCGCTTGAAGATGTGCTTTCTGACTTCCCTCTTGAATTTTAAGGTCATGTCCCCTTGTCCTAGACTCAGCCACCAGAAGTCTTCGAAATGGCAACATGGGACCTGCGAGGACACACCTGAGAGTTTTGATGTCTCATCCAAAAAAGACGTCACCTCTGCCAGTGCGGCATTCCCTCAGTACTGCACTGGAGAGTCAGCCTAGATTTTGTGCTTATGTCCTATGAAGTGGGACTGGAATCCACAACATAGAAACAGAGAAACATAGAAACATAGAAAATAAGTACAGGAGTAGGCCATTCAGCCCTTTGAGCCTGTACCCCATTCAATAAGATCATGGCTGATCATTCCCTCGGTACCCCTTTCATGCTTTCTCTCCATACCCCTTGATCCCTTTAGCCGTAAGAGACACATCTAACTCCCTCTTGAATATAACTGGCCTCAACACCTCTCTGCAGTAGAGAATTCCACAAGTTAACAACTCTCTGAGTGAAGAAGTTTCTCCTCATCTTTGTGACCCATTGAGCCACGGCTGATATATAGATGGAAACGTTACTGCTCTGTAAGATAGAAAACAGTTTTGGAAAGATTATTCCAGGAGTCTACTTCAAAGTAAACCATGCCAGGAGGACAAAGAGACACTGTTTAGACTAGGAAAAGGCAAATGTGGATCCGATGTCAGGACGTTATCCTCAGTGTTCTGCCCAATATTTATAAGCAGGGCAGGGGAGTTATTACTGGAGTCCAGGACAATATTTATCCCTCAATCAACATAACAAAAAAACCCACAGATTATCTAGTTATTATCACGTTGCTGTTTGTGGGAGCTTGCTCTGCGCAATTTGGCTGCAGCGTTTCCTACATTGCAACAGTGGCTACACCTCAAAATTCATTCATTGGCTGCAAGGCACTTTGGGAAGTCCTAAGGTCATGAAAGGCGCTATATAAATGCAAGTATTTCTTTCTTCCACAACTTCTGCACAGAAGTCATGCATTTCTAAAAAAAATAAAAAAACGCACACGATTGGGCCTTCAAAACAAGGTTAATAACGAACTTTTAACAGGCCCTGCATGTAGGAGGAGACCGAATACAACTCACCAACATGCATTCCCAAGGATTTCAAGCCAGAGTAGTTTGTGTTTCTTGAAGGATTGTGAAAAATAAAAAATTTCTTCAGCTGTCACAGGATATTAATGTTCCACCTTCAGCCCCAATACCTTTGGGGGAATTTGTGACTGACTTCATTCATCAACAGTAATAATCAGCAACCCTGAAATGTTAAATAACTTTTTAAAAGTGCTGTGGTGTTAGTAATGGTAGAGGAGGCAGTAAATGACACTTACTGCCTGAAGGAATGGACCAATATTTCACTTTTTTGTTTGTAACTTTTCTTGTACAATAATAATGCCGGGTATTACCACCGATACTTTATTTAAGATACCACCATTAGATTTATATTATCTTGTGCTGTATCACTTATATCATCTGGTAGCCAGTGGCTCAGTGGGTGGCACTCTTGCGTGCTGGGTCAGAAGGTTGTGGGTTCAAATCCCACTCCAGAGATTTAAGCATAAAATCCAGGCTGACACTCCAGTGCAGTGCTGAGGGAGCGCTGCATGGTCGGAGGTGCTGTCTTTCAGATGAGAAGTTAAACCGAGGTCCTGCCTCTGCTCTCAGGTGGGCGTAAGAGATCCCCTGGCACTATTTCGAAGGAGAGCAGGGGAGTTATCCGCGGTGTCCTGGCCAATATTTATCCCTCAATCAACATCACAAAAGCAGATTATCTGGTCATCATCATGTTGTTGTTTGTGGGAGCTTGCTGTGCATAAATTGGCTGCCGCGTTTTCTACATTACAACAGTAACTACATTTCAAAAAAGGTCTTAATTGGCTGTAAAGCGCTTTAGGATGTCCAGGGCCGTGAAAGGCTTTATATAAATGCATGTCTTTCTTTCTATGTAAAAGATCCCATGGCATTATTGGAAGAAGGGCAGTGGAGCTCCCCCTGGTGTCATCATTCAAAATGATGTTCCTTCAATCAACATCACATTGCTGTTTGTGGGAGTTTGCTGTGCGCATATCGACTGGTGGTGCAGGCTCGAAGGGTCAAATGGCCTACTCCTGCACCTATTTTCTATGTTTCTATGTTTTCTATGTTTCAATAATTGTCAAAAAAGCCGGGGGGGGGGGCGGGGGGGGAAATGAAGAAAAATGTTGTCTTGTTGTTGTGATCTGGAACGCGTTGCCTGAAATGATGGCGGAAACAGAGTCCATAGTAACTTTCAAAAGGCAATTGGATAAATACTTCAAAAGGAGACTGGTGAAGCTGGGGTTGTTGAGAGAAGGTTTGAAGATTTGATAGAGTTCTTCAAAATCACAAACAGTTCTGATAGAGTAAATAAAGAAAAACTGTTTCCAGTGGCAGAAGGGTCGGTAACCAGAGGAGCCAAGAGAAGTATTAGATCAAAGGAAGAGGCTTATATTGTTGCTAAAAAGAGCAGTAAGCCTGAGGATTGGGAGGATATTACAATTCAGGAAGTAGAATATCCGAGTAAACTGGTGTGAGACATAAAAACAGATTGTAAAACCTTCGATATGTATGTAAGAAGGAAAAGATTAGCGAAAGTAAATGTGGGTCCCTTACAGGCTGAGACAAGAGAAATTATAATGGGGAATAAGGAAATGGCAGGGAAATTCAACAAATATTTTGTGTCTGTCTTCACGGGGGAAGACGCAAAACACCTCCCAGATATAGTAAAGAACCAAGGGTCCAGCGAGAATGAGGAACTGGAACAACTTAGTATTAGTAAAAAAAAAGTACTGAGAAGTTAATGGGACTGAAAGATGATAAATCCCCTGAACCTGATGGCCTACACCCTAGGGTTTTGAAAGAGAAGGCTATAGAGATAGTGGATGCATTAGTTGTCATCTTCAAAAATTTCATAGATTATGGCAAGGTTTCCGCAGATTAGAATGTAGCAAATATAACCCCGCTATTTAAGAAAGGTGGGAGAGAGAAAGTGGGGAAGTACAGACCAGTTAGTCTGACATCAGGAGTAAGGAAAATGCTAGAATTTATTATTAAGGACATGCCAATAATAATAGGATTGGGCAGAATCAACACGGAGTTATGAGAGAGAAATCATGTTTAACAAATCCGTTCGAGTATTTTGAGGTTGCAATTAGCAGAATAGATAAGGATAGATCAAGTGGATGTGGTATATTTGGATTTTCAGAAAGCATTCGATAAGGTGCCACACAAGAGGTTATTAAACAAAATTAGTGCTCATGGGATTGGGGGTAATAAACTAGCATGGATTGAGAATTGGTTAACGGAGAGAAAACAGAGAGTAGGAATAAACGGGTAATTTTCGGATTGACAGGCTGTAACTAATGGGGTATCACATGGATCTGTGCATGGGCGCCAGCTATTCACAATCTCTTTCATTGCAATGATTTGGATGAGGGGACCAAATGTAATATATTCAATTTTGCTGATGATACAAAGCTAGGTGGGAATGAAAGTTGTGAGGAGGATGCAAAGAGGCTTCAAGGGATATAGACAGGTTAAATAAGTGGATAAGAATGTGGCAAATGGAATATAATGTGGAGAAATGTGAAGTTATCCACTTTGGTAGAAAAAATAGAAAAGCAGAGTATTTTTTAAATAGTGAGACTTTGGGAAATGTTGGTGTTCAGAGGGACCTGGGTGTCCTTGTACATGAATTACTAAAAGCAAATAGTATGTTGGCCTTTATCTGAAAAGGATTTGAGTATAAGAGTAAAGATATCTTCCTGCAATTATATAGGGTCCTGGTGAGACCACAGCTGAAGTATTGTGTACAGTTTTGGTCTCCTTACCGAAGGAAGGATATACTTGCCACAGAGGGAGTGCAACAAAGGTTCACCAGAGTGATTTCTGGGATGGGGGGATTGTCTGATGAGGAGATATTGAATAGACTAGGCCTATATTCTCTAGAGTTTAGAAGAATGAGAGGTGATCTCATTGAAACTTACAAAATTCTTACAGGGTTTGACAGGGTAGATGCAGGGAGGATGTTTCCTCTGGCTGGGGAGTCTAGAACCAGGGGTCACAGTCTCAGAATAAGGTGTCGGCCATTTAGGACTGAGATGAGGAGAATTTCTTCACTCAGAGGGTGGTGAATCTTTGGAATTCTCTACCCCAGAGGACTGTAGATGCTCAGTCTTTGAGTATATTCAAGACAGAAATCGATAGATTTTTGAATATTAAGGGAATCAAGGAAAATGGGGATAGTGCAGGAAAGTGGAGTTGACGTAGAATATCAGCCAAGTTCTTATTGAATGGCTGAGCAGGCTCGAGGGGCCGAATGGCCTACTCCTGCTCCTAATTCTTATGTTTTTATGACCTAGCTTTACGGTGATTGCCACAGGAACCAGAGGCGAAAGGTGCAAATATTTTTGCAAATCGCAGTCACTTGTGATCTGAAATGCACTGCCTGAAAGGCGATTGACAGCAGCTTCAATAGCAACTTTCAAAAGGGAATTGGATTTCAACTTCAAAAAAACAACTGCAGGGCTATGGGGAAAGAGCAGGGGGGGTGGGGTGCGAGTGGGAGGAACTGGGTCCGATGGGCCGAATGGCCTCCTTCTGCGCTGTACGATTGTAAAGCCCTCCTTCGTGATTAATTTGCATGGTATTTTTTTTTTACACATGACTTACAAAAAAGTTTCATGCACGGCTGGCCTGCCTGTTACACAAATAACATCACGAAATGTATTTTTAATGTGACTGTAAATGAAATCAGCCAGGCATGTGGGATTCCCACGACAAGCTGCCACATATCACCTGTGTGCGATTTAATGCCAAGTCGGAACCCGTCGTTGCAGCACCGCGATCATTTGTAAACGCCTCTCGGAATCATTAGCCGAATGATTGTTGGCACCTTTTATGAGATGTCTAGGTTTACTGATTAAAAAAAAAATGTTAACCTGAATGGCAGCCACAAGGATCTTCTCCTGCAGTGATTCAATTAACAAATTGTGACAGCAGGGTATAGACGGAGCCATAGGCAATTTGATTGTTCATTGCCCTGACTTAAATCATTGTCTTACAACTTTAATCCTGAGGAGGATTTCTTGTTTTCGACATTAGTATCTACTCGAGTTACAGACTGCCTTATACAGAAACATAGAAACATAAAAAATAGGTGCAGGTGTAGGCCATTCGGCCCTTCGAGCCTGCACCGCCATTCAATAAGATCATGGCTGATCATTCCCTCAGTACCCATTTCCTGCTTTCTTGCCATGCCCCTTGATCTCTTTAGCCGTAAGAGCCATATCTAACTCCCTCTTGAATATATCCAATGAACTGGCATTAACAACTCTCTACGGCAGGGAATTCCACAGGTTAACAACTCTCTGAGTGAAGAAGTTTTTCCTCATCTCAGTCCTAAATGGCCCACCCCTTATCCTAAGACTATGTCCCCTGGTTCAGGACTTTCCCAACATCAGGAACATTTAACCTGTCCAGTCCCGTCAGAATCTTATATTTTTCTAGGAGATCCCCTCTCATCCGTCTAAACAAAAGGCCCAGTTGATCCAGTCTCTCCTCATATGTCAGTCCAGCCATCCCGGGAATCAGTCTGGTGAACCTTCGCTGCACTCCTTCAATAGCAAGAACGTCCTTCCTCAGATTAGGAGACCAAAACTAAATACAATATTAGGTGTGGCCTCAACAAGGTCCTGTACAATTGCAGTAAGACCTCAGTGCTCCTATACTCAAATCCCCTAGCTAGGAAGGCCAACATACCATTTGCCTTCTTCACCGCCTGCTGTACCTGCATGCCAGCTTTCAATGACTGATGAACCATGACACCCAGGTCTCGTTGCACCTCCCCTTTTCCTAATCTGCCGCCATTCAGATAATATTCTGCCTTTGTGTTTTTGCCCCCAAAGTGGATAACCTCACATTTATCCACATTATACTGCATCTGCCATGCATTTGCCCACTCACCTAACCTGTCCAAGTCACCCTGCAGCCTCTTAGCGCACTCCTCACAGCTCACACCGCCACCCAGTTTAGTGTCATCTGCAAACTTGGAGATATTACACTCAATTCGTTCATCTAAATCGTTAATGTATATTGTAAAGCACTGAGTCCTGCGACACTCCATTAGTCACTGCCTACCATTCTGAAAAGGATCCGTTTATCCCGACTCTCTGCTTCCTGTCAGTCAACCAGTTCTCTATCCATGTCAATACCATTTGCTTTGATTTTGCACACCAATCTCTTGTGTGGGACCTTGTCAAAAGCCTTTCCAAATGTGTTGCTATTTCATCCTTAATGATTGATTCCAACATTTTCCCAACTACTGATGTCAGGCTAACCGGTCTATAATTACCCGTTTTCTCTCTCCCTCCTTTTTTAAAAAGTGGTGTTACATTAGCTACCCTCCAGTCCATAGGAACTGATCCAGAGTCGATAGACGGTTGGAAAATGATCGCCAATGCATCCACTATTTCTACGGCCACTTCCTTAAGTACTCTGGGATGCAGACTATCAGGACCCGGGGATTTATCAGCCTTCAATCCCATCAATTTCCCTAACACAATTTCCCGCCTAATAAGGATATTCTTCAGTTCCTCCTTCTCACTAGCCCTACTGTCCCCTAGTAAATCCGGAAGTTTATTTGTGTCTTCCTTCGTGAATACAGAACCGAAGTATTTGTTCAATTGGTCTGCCATTTCTTTGTTCCCCATTATAAATTCACCTGAATCCGACTGCAAGGGACCTACATTTGTCTTCACTAATCTTTTTCTCTTCACATATTTAATGAAGCTTTTGCAGTCAGTTTTTATGTTCCCTGCAGGCTTCCTCTCATACTCTATTTTCCCCCTCTTAAGTAAACCCTTAGTCCTTCTCTGTTGAATTCTAAATTTCTCCCAGTCCTCAGGTTTGTTGCTTTTCTTGCCAATTTATATGCCACTTCCTTTGTTCCAACACTATTCTTAATTTCCCTTGTTAGCCACGGTTGAGCCACCTTCCCTGTTTTATTTTAATTACAGATTGGGATGTACAATTGCTGAAGTTCATCCATGTGATCTTTAAATGTTTGCCATTGCTTATCCACGGTCAACCCTTTGAGTATCCTTTGCCAGTCTATTCTAGCCAATTCACGCCTCATACTGTCGAAGTTCCCTTTCCTTAAGTTCAGGACCCTAGTTTCCGAATTAACTGTGTCAGTCACCACCTTAATAAAGAGTTCTACCATTTTATGATCACTCTTCCGCAAGGGGCCTCGCACAACAAGATTGCTAACTAGTCCCTTCTCATTACACATCACCCAGTCTCGGATGGCCAGCTCTCTTGTTGGTTCCTCGACATATTGGTGCAGAAAACCATCCCTAATAGACTCCAGGAAATCCTCCTCCACTGCATTGCTTCCAGTTTGGTTAGCCCAATCAATATGTAGATTAAAGTCGCCCATGATAACTGCTGTACCTTTATTGCACACATCCCTTATTTCTTGTTTGATGCTGTCCCAAACCTCACTACTGCTGTTTGGTGGTCTGTACACAACTCCCACTAGCGTTTTCTGCCGTTTGGTATTCTGCAGCTCCACCCATACCGATTCCACATTATCCAGGCTAATGTCCCTCCTTACTATTGCATTAATTTCCTCTTTAACCAGCAACGCCACCCTGCCTCCTTTTGCTCTCTGTCTTTCCTTCCTAAATGTTGAATACCCCTGGATGTTGAGTTCCCAGCCTTGGTCACCCTGGAGCCATGTCTCCGTGATGCCAATTACATCATATCCGTTAACTGCTATCTGCGCAGTTAATTCGTCCACCTTATTCCGACTACTCCTCACATTGAGGCACAGAGCCTTCAGGCTTGTCTTTTTAACACACTTTGCCTCTTTAGAATTTTGCTGTAATGTGGCCCTTTTTGTTTTTTGCCTTGGGTTTCTCTGCCCTCCACTTTTACTATTCTCCTTTCTATCTTTTGCTTCTGCCTCCATTTTATTTCCCTCTGTCTCCCTGCATCGGTTTCCATCCCCCTGCCATGTTAGTTTAACTCCTCCCCAACAGTACTAGTGAACACTTCCCCTAGGACATTGGTTCCAGTCCTGCCCAGGTGCAGACTGTCCGGTTTGTACTGGTCCCACCTCCCCCAGAACCGGTTCCAAAGTCCCAGGAATTTGAATCCCTCCCTTGTGCACCAATCCTCAAGCCACGTATCAATCTGAGCTATCCTGCGATTCCTACTCTGACTATCACGTGGGACTGCTAGCAATCCTGAGATTACTACTTTTGAGGTCCTACTTTTTAATTTAGCTCCTAGCTCCCTAAATTCGTCTCGTAGGACCTCATCCCATCTTTTACCTATATCATTGGTACCTATATGCACCGCGACAATTAGCTGTTCTCCCTCCCTTTTCAGAATGTCCTGCACCCGCTCCGAGCCATCCTTGACCCTTGCACCAGGGAGGCAACATACCATCCTGGAGTCTCGGTTGAGGCCACAGAAATGCCTATCTATTCCCCTTACAATTGAATCCCCTATCACTATCACTCTCCCACTCTTTTTCCTGCCCTCCTGTGCATCAGAGCCAGCCACGGTGCCATGAACTTGGCTGCTGCTGCCCTCCCCTGATGAGTCATCCCCCTCAACAGTACCCAAAGCGGTGTGTCTGTTTTGCAGGGGGATGACCGCAGGGGACCCCTGCACTACCTTCCTTGCACTGCTCTTCCTGCTGGTCACCCATACTCTTTCTGGCTGTGTGCCTTTACCCTGCTATTCACGTCATTCTCAGCATCGTGGATGCTCCAGAGTGAATCCACCCGCAGCTCCAGCGCCGCAATGCGGTCCGTCAGGAGCTGGAGGCGGATACACTTCCCGCACACGTAGTCGTCAGGATACTGGCTTCCCACATAGTACAGGAAGAGCATAACACGTGTCCGAGCTCTCCTGCCATGACTTCACCCTCAGATTAACTTAATTTGGCAACAACAAGGCTAAAGGTTACTTACTGATAAAGAAAAGAAAAAAGAAAAGCTACTTACTAATCACAAGCCAATCACTTACCCCCTTGGCTGTGATGTCACCTTTCAATTACTTTCTACTTCTTTTTTGCCTCACTCTGCAACTGCACCGGCTCCGCCTCCGACGATGCTGTCGCTGCTCCCTGCAACTGCTGGGCCTCTTGTAGGCCTCACCAATGGCACACTCCGCCTCCGTCGTTGGAGGCGGAGCGGGACGTTTGTGAGGCCTACAAGAGGACCCTCCAACAACAAGGCTAGCAGCATCGGCGGACTGATTACTTCAATTACACTTAACAAGAACAACTTACATTTAATAACTTGTATTTATATAGCACCTTTAATGTAGTAAAACATCCCAAGGCGCTTCACAGCAGTGTTCCCGTGAGGTGGCTGGTGTGCAACGGCCACCCCACGTTAAAAAAATCCACGCCCAGGCATCTTCCACCCTTCAAGAAATAGCTTGGGACCCTGGAGTATCAGGTCCTTCATTGAAACACCTGTGAACTCATCCCTTTTTGGCGTGGAAGCAAGTCATCCTTGCTTCGAGGGACTGCCTATGATGATGATGATGACAGCAGTATTACAAGACAAAACAGATAAATTTGATACCGAGCCACAAAAGAAGAAATTAAGGCAGACGACCAAAAGCTTAGTTAATGAGGTAGGTTTTAAGGAGCGTCTTAAAGGAGGAAACATAGAAAGATAGAAACATAGAAAATAGGTGCAGGAGTAGGCCATTCGGCCCTTCGAGCCTGCACCACCATTCAATATGATCAAGGCTGATCATGCAACTTCAGTACCCGATCCCTGCTTTCTCTCCATACCCCTTGATCCCTTTAGCCATAAGGGCCACATCTAACTCCCTTTTGAATATATTTAGTGAATTGGCCTCAACAACTTTCTGTGGTAGAGAATTCCACAGGTTCACCACTCTCTGGGTGAAGAAGTTTCTCCTCAACTCGGTCCTAAATGGCTTACCCCTTATCTTAGACTGTGACCCCTGGTTCTGGACTTCCACAACATCGGGAACATTCTTCCTGCATCTAACCTGTCCAATCCCATCAGAATTTTATATGTTTCTCTGAGATCCCCTCTCATTTTTCTAAATTCCAGTGATAGGTAGAGAGGTGGAGAGGTTTAGGGAGGGAGTTCCAGAGCTTGGGGTCCAAACAGCTGATGGCACGGCCACCGATGGTTGAGCAGTTATAATGAGGGATGTTCAAGAGGGCAGGATTTGAGGAGCGCAGACATCTTGGGGGGTTGTGAGGCTGAAAAAGATTGCAGAGATAGGAAGGTGCGAGGCCATGGAGGGATTTGTAAACAAGGATGAGAATTTTGAAATTGAGGCGTTGCTTTACCGGGAGCCAAAGTCGGTAAGTGAGCACAGAGGGTGTTGTATGAATGGGACTTGCTGCGAGTTAGGATAGGGTCAGATTAGCCAATCAATTCCAGAATTCGATTCTAAATTGAGAAGCCTGCCTGCAAGGCACACGCCCATTGCCCAGGACACCATCAACAGTGAAAAAGATTAGAAAGTAAATCAAATCTTGAAAAGCTGCAGGTTGTAGGAAGTGGGAGGAAAAGCCTGAAGGGGATCCTGGGATAGAAGGAATCTTGATTCCAAGTAGGTAAGGATACAGGAACGAGGAAGAACATGTGGCACATTTGGAGATTAGGAAGAATGAGAGAGACAGAACTGACTGGAGTTATGACCACAGTAGTACCACCCCTGTGCTCACTGATCTACACTGGCTCCCATTCCACCAACTCCTCAAATTAAAAATGATCATTCTTGTGTTCAAGTCTCTCCATGGCCTCACCCCTCACTATCTCTGTATCCCTCCACAGTTTGCACCATCCACAAGATGCACTACAGCAACTCGCCAAGGCGTCTTCAACAGCAGCTTCCGAACCCGTGACCTCGAAGGACAAGAGCAGCAGGCACATGGGAACACCATCACCTGCAAGATCCCCTCCAAGTCACGCACCATCCTGACTTGGAAATATATTGTCTGTTCCTTCATCGTTGCTGGGTCAAAATCCTGGAACACTCTCCCGAACAGCACTGTGGGAGCACCTTCACCACACGGACTGCAGCGGTTCAAGAAGGCAGCTCACCACCAACTTCTCAAGGGCAATTAGGGATGGCCAATAAATGCTGGCCTTGCCAGCGACGCCCACATCCCAGGAACAAATTAAAAAAAAACTCCTCCAGCTCTACTATCCTCCAAGATCGCTGTGTTTCTCCAATTCAGCCCTCACGTGTATCCCCGACTTCATTATTCCCCACCATTGGTGACCGTGCTGACTAGGCCCTGAGCTCTGGAATTCCCTCCCTAACCCTGTCAGCCTTTCCACCTCTCGCTCCTTGTTTAAGATGCTGCTTAATAGCCTAGTTCCTATATTATGCTTTTGGTCACCTATCCTAATATCTCCTTCTTTGTCTCAGTGTCAATTTTGCCCCTATTACACTCCTGTTTAGCACCTTGGAATGTTTTTACACTATTCAATGTAAGTCACTGCTGCTGTAGTAGTACTGATAAAATATTTCTATTGGCTAGAAAGGTTGGTGACGAGATGTGAGAGCATTGGAGAAGGGATGGAAAAGTAAGCTGTGAGGAGGACACACAGAGGCTGCAGAGAGATGGAGACAGGTTAACTGAGTGGGCAAGAACAAGGGAAATGGAATATATTGTGGGCAACTGTGAAGTTATCCACTTTGGTGGGAAAAAACATTAAAAAAACTACATTTTTTGAATGGTGAGAGTCTGGGAAATGTTTACATTCAGAGGGACCTGGGTGTTCTTGTACATGAATCGCAGAAAGTTAAAAAGGGAGTGAAGGGTTATGGGGAGTGGGCGGGGAAGTGGAGCTGAGCCAAAGATCAGATCAGCCATGATCTTATTGGATGGTGGAGCAGGTTCGATGGGCCGGATGGCCTACTCCTGCTCCGATTTCTTATGTAACATGCAGCTACAGCAAGCAATTAGGAAATCAAATGGTATGTTGTTTTTTGTTACAAAGGGATTAGAGTATAAGAATAAAGAAGTCTTGCTACAATTATACAGGGCATTGGGGAGGCCACGCCTGGAGTACTGTGTATAATTTTACAGTTCTGGTCTCCTTATCTAAGGAAAGGCATACTTGCTTTAGAGGGAGTGCAACGAAGGTTCACTAGATTGGTTCCTCGGATGAGAACATTGCCCTATGAGGAGAGATTGAGCAAACGAGGCCTATATTCTGTAGAGTTTAGAAAAATGAGAGGTGATCTAATTGAAACATACACAATTCTTCAGGGGTCTGACAGGGTTAATGCTGAGAAAATGTAGCCCCTGGCTGGGGAACCTAGAACACAGGGTCACAGTCTCAGAATAAGTGGTCAGCCATTTCGGGCTGAGATGAGGAGAAATTTCTTCACTCAGAGGGTTGTGAATCTTTGGAATTCTCTACCCCCAGAGGGCTGTGGAAGCTCAGTTGTTGCTTATGTTCAAGCCAGAGCTCGATAAATATTTGGGAACTAATGGAATTAAGGGAAATGAAGATATTGCGGGAAGGTGGAGTTGAGGTAAAAGATAAGGCACAATCTTGTTGAATGGTGGAGTAGGCTCAAAGGGCCAAATGGCCTACTCCTGCTGCTATTTCTTATTTCCTTATGTTCTTATGACTCCTCAGAAATGGAGCATTTTTGAAGTCTGTATGTTTGAGACCGTTATTATCATTGCCATACGTCTTCAGAGGTATTCACTGTTAACAAATCACCATACACTACTTCTGTAGAAGCCACTGAATAGTTTCTTGGTCGCGTGACTCCCAATGTCATTCCTGATCCCAATATTATTGTCACTGCATGACACATGAATAGCCTTGGTCCTGATACATTCTGGGCATGGCAAGCGAGCCTCAGGTGGGCAGAGGAAACGCTTCAAGGACACCCTCAAAGCCTCCTTGACAAAGTGCAACATCCCCACTGTCTCCTGGGAATCCCTGGCCCAAGACTACCCCAAGTGGAGGAAGAGCATCTGGGAGGACGCTGAGCACCTCAAGTCCCATCGCCGAGAGCATGCAGAAACCAAGCGTGGACAGTAGAAGGAGCGTGCGGCAAACCAGGCTCCCCATCCACCCTTTCATTCAACCACTGTCTGCCTCACTTGTGGCAGTGACTGTAGGTCCCGCATTGGACTCATCAGTCACCTGAGAACTCATTTTTGGAGTGGAAGCAAGTCTTCCTCGACTCCGAGGGACTGCCTATGCTGACTTTCGACACAGGCAGTGTTGATGTCTGCCGTCCCCTAGGAACTTGAAGCTGTGCTGAAGACTGTGCTAAAGTGTCATCTTTTAGCAGTATCTAAATCATGCAGCCACAACAAGCTTAAGGTCATTAACCCACTCCAGTTGTAGGTCAGCAGGAAACAACAAAGTGGTAACAAATCCATTGAGAGATTGGCTTCAGGTAAGATTGGGAAAGTCTTTGAATTTGTTACTTATAAGTTCCGTTTGTAATGATATTTTCTTGACTTTGTCACAGTGTCAGCTGTGGCTCAGGGGGTAGCGCTCGCTCGGTGGACGGTGGAGGGTAGGGGGTTAAGGGGCAGGGGCTGCTAGGTGCTAGATTACTGCAGGGAGTTGGAGTGAGTTTGTAAAAGGTTGGTGGTGGGATTTTTCAGGCATTAGGGCCTTGTAGGCCCATAAACAGCAGCCATGCCTAAAGTGCTGGGTCCCACAGTGGACAATGCTCCAGGTTGAATTTAATCAGGGGAGCAAATGTTTGAGGAGGGGAGAATAAAAAGCCCAAAGATTTGGGCCGGGACCCCCAGGAGGTTTGGAAAAGAAAACACAGTGCGAGGATAAGGAGATGCGAGCTTGTGACATTATCCAGGCAGTACATGAGGACTGCAGGAAGGGAAGTTGCTTTGCTTGCTGACCAAAATCGAATGTTGGATTCAAAGTGACGGTCAGTGGCCGAGAGGAGATGGAAAGACTTTTCCTGAGCCTGAAGTTTGGTGAGAAGTATTTGGATGCATCTCTGCTGTATTCTGAAGCAGTGGTGTTCCCATTCTTAAACCTGCTGGTTTATGTTGAGGACGATGTGCTGATAAAAAAGTTGGAGTTGTGGGATAATTAAACTTTGCTCAGTAATAAAGAGGAGATACTATCCTGGAACATGGGTGCTGATGGAACCCGTTATGTAAAAGTGCGGTTCCCAGAGGGGGGGAAGTCATTACCCTACAGCATGAAATCCGAGACAATGGAAGGAGTGCAGTACTTCCGGGTTCTGCATGATAACCAGGGGAAGGTTTGCTATTATTATTTTGGAAACTACCATCTTGTAAGAAGCTGTCCAGACCTGTACTGTTATAACTGCGGCAAGTCTGGACACATCGCTCGGAACTGCAGAGCAGAGAGCTGTGCAGTCAGTCACAAAGGCCCCACCCGCTGTGAGTGCGAGGCAGAAGGAAGCTCCTTGAGCAACGAGGAGATGGGAGAAGGAGCAGGAGGTGTGAGTGGAGTGGCCAGAAGCTCGGAGCAGGCGGAGGACACTGCCGCCGAACGGAATGAGGAAAGAGCGCGAGAAGAGACAGAAAATTGAGGAGCAGAGAACAGAATAAAAGTGATGGAAAACACATCAAGTACGGTGGAAAAGGACAAAAATAGCGGAGGACAGCACAGGTCAAGGGCTGAGTCGAGCCATAATACGGCTCGACTCTCCCAAGAGAATCGGGTATCCGTGGGGGGAAGTGGAGATGGGAGTGGGGTGCTGGGTAAATGTAAGTAATCCAAAAAAAAACGGGGAGTTAGACATCTTGGGGAGCAGGAGGGGGCAAGACCAGGAGAGGGTGCAAGGGGCAGGAGTCTTACAGGGGCAGCAGGATGGGAGCAGGGAGACAAAGGCACCAAAAGTGAGCAAGATGGGTGCAGACTCGCCATTGTCCCAGAGAGAGAAGAAACGGGGAGCAAGGGTCAGCGGTGGAGGTGAGGCTGAAGGGAGTGGCACTGTTGGAGAAACCATGTTAGCAGGAAGACTCTCTAAGGGAGATTCTGTATCTGACGGGGAACAGGGACGGGAGATTACAGAAGAGCTCGAGAGTGAGGAGTCAGAGGGGGAAGGAGACATGGAATTGCGGGATGGGGGGGCATCACGTGGAAAGGGAAAGGTTAGTGAGGGGCAGAAGGAGGGAGAAGGGGTCGGCCTCAGCCTAAACCTAATGTAAGGAAGAGGCTGAAACTGCAGGGAATGTTCAAACAGGAAGTGAAAAAGAGCCGGAGGCTGCAGGAGAAAGCAACAGCTGCCCAAAAAGTTGGGAAGGAGCATGGGAGGAGGGAAGAGACGGAGATTAAATGTTGAGGGATTATCAGGCACACTTCCTTTATTAGGGGCAATGATTACATTGGTCTCGATTATTGTAAACAGACTGAGGGGGAGAAGAAATTGCAGCAGTTGTTGCAGCGTTTTAAAAGCATTGATCTGTTGTGTCTGCAATAAACCTTTTGGGATGACGATATCCTAGAAAGAGTTTGGACGGTTTTGTTATGTATTGTCCAGGTACATTAAATGTATAGTTACAATGGTGCGCCACAAGGGGCACTGTGGCAGAAGACCCGAAAGTACCTGCGAGACAGAATATAAAAGGCTGCCCACCACACCTGAAGGGCACTCTGGAGTTACACAATAAAAGACCAAGGTCTCAGCAGTTACTACAACACCAGACTGTGTGGAGTCAGTGATTTGAGTGCTACATACATCACAAATTGGCGACGAGGACACGGACGAGCTCTTCATGCAACCATGGCTACTTTGGGCACGCTAAATGATTTCACAGAGGGTAATGACTGGGATGCCTTTATGGAAAGGCTCGAGTACTATTTTATAGCAAACGACCTGACAGGGAACACAACGCACTGATAGAGAAGCGTAAGGCGATATTGCTGTCCAGTTGTGGCGATGAGGTTTACCGTCTCGTCAGGGATTTGCTGTCACCCGCGAGCGCCAAGCGCCATATGAGCAGCTGATTGAACTCATTCGTAACCAACTGAAACCGAAGGAGAGCATCCTCACGGCCCGGCACAAATTCTACCACCAATGCAGACCCGAGGGCCAGGATGTCACCAAATATGCTGTGGATATCAGGAGACTCGCAGCGGCGTGCGATTTTGGCACACACCTTAACGAGGCTTTGCGAGACGTCTTTGTTATGGGGATTGGCCATGAGGGTCTCCTTCTCAAGCTGCTATCTACTGAACCTACAGTCAGCCTGCAGCAAGCCACCACCATCAGCCGGGCATTTATGACCTCGACTTGCAACACCAAGCAGATGATCCACACGGTCTCGAACCCGGCAGGTACTATCCACAGGATAGTGCCCGTCATGGACAAAACTGCAGAACGTGGCTCTGCCCAGGGCAGAGAGCACGGACCTCGGGGTCCTGGAACTCAGAGTCCGCCGAGGGGGGGCTAATCGAGTAGCACCATGCTGGCGCTGCGGAGGAAGCCATGGGGCTCACCGGTGCAGGTTTGCGGAGTATATGTGCAATACCTGCCACACGAAAGGCCACCTTCAGCGTATGTGCAAAAGAGACACGACTCACCGTGTGGCTGAGGAGATGGTAGATGATCTGCTATCCAGTGAGGAGCATTGTGGTTTGGCTCGACGGGAATCCCAGCCCCAGGTAGAAGAAGATGATGCGTTTGGACTGTATACGTGTACCGATGATTCGGCTCCAGTGATTATGGAAGTCAAGATTAACGGAGTCCCAGTGAGTATGGAAGTGGACACGGGGTCGGGTCAGTCACTGATGAGTCAGGAAACTTTTGATAAACTGTGGATGAACCCAGCTGCACGACCCAAGCTGGTCCCGGTCACGGCAAAGCTGCGCACCTACAGCAAGGAACTGATACCTGTTCTTGGCAGAGCGGATGTGCAGGTATCTCACGGGGGCGAGACACACGGTTTACCTTTGTGGGTCATTGCAGGCGATGGGCCGATGCTACGGTCCGTGGGAGCTGGAAAGACTACATTCCTCCACAGACCGCTGTCCCCCAGGTTCACAGGCAGAGCAGGCCTCCACCTTCGGATTGGCTCCCGGGCAAAAAGGTCAGCTGCGTGGGGTGCTCCGGAGGATGCGGCGGTGTGGGGACCGGTGCGTTGCGGCTCCCGGGTGCATTCAGCGTGTGGCGGCTCTTGAGAGAGAGGGAGAGCAGGCAGCAGCACAGCGAGTTCAAGATGGCGGCGAGCCTCGTGGCAGCAGAGTTCTGCAGAGAGAGGCAGGCAGGCACCAGCAGAGCACCTAAAATGGCGGCGCCCAGTAGAAACCTCGTGGAAAAAACAAAATGGCGTCTTAAAAGGGAAAGGTACCCGGGAGTCTTAAAGGGGCCTTTTACCATTGGCGGTTCCCACAAAGAGACTTTTGTAAGGGCAAGAGTGAGTCAAAATGATTACTTTGATTAAAATGTCTGAGATGATTGGTGAAAAGAGTTAATATCACAATGCACAGTTAAAAGGGTTAAGGGATCTGTGACTAATGGATTCATGCGATTTCTGATTTTATGTGATTTATGCAATTGTTCAGCGGCTGCAGACAAGCCGCAAAGGCAACTATTTTCTGAGAACAGAGGCAACGCACTAGTTGCGATACCCTGTCTCAGTGCAGCCCTTTACCTCGGGCAAAAAGGGGCAGTATGCTGCCACCATACCTCACCCAGTGGAGCTGGGATTTAATAACTGTTCAGTGTACCTGCAACCTTTTGATATAACTCTTCAATGCATCTATATGTATCATACAAATGTACTGTCTATGTGTACCTGCTTTCTACTGGAGATTATGTTTGTGTACTTGTATCACCCATGTAAGGACTGTAAACACCACATGCTTGCACTGGATCACAAGCATAATCTCTACATGGGGGGGGAAGAGGGAAGTGGATGTTCATGGACTCACACTCACAAATCAACCAGGACGAACAAGGCCGAGGTTACCGGCAATTTGCTTTTGGAACTGGGTGCGGGGGGGGGTGGGGGGAAGAGTGAGATGTTATGTATTGTCCAGGTACATTAAATGTATTGTTACAATGGTGCGCCGCAAGGGGCATTGTGGTAGGAGACCCGAAACTACCTGCAAGACAGAGTATAAAAGGCTGCCCACCACACCTGAGGGGCACTCTGGAGTTACACAATAAAGGACTAAGGTCACAGCAGTTACTACAACACCAGACTGTGTGGAGTCAGTGATTTGAGTGCTGCATACATCACAGGTTTGGTTCTGCTCAATTTTTAAAGTACAATAGATTAATATATGTTACGGGAGACAAATTATTCTTCAGGTTTTGATGTTAATATGTGTTGGAGGCACGGCTGTGCAGAGTGGTGGAAAGGATTTGTATGATACAGTGGAATGGTCACATTGTTGTAAATGCTTTTAATGTTGAAAAAATATATTTTTTAAAGTGGGTAACATATTCGCCTCGGTGTCAGAAGGTTGTGGATTCAAATCCCACTGCAGGGATTTGAACACATAAAACTAGACCGACACTCCAGTGCAGTGATGAGGGAGGGCTGAGCTGTTGGAGGTGCCGTCTTTCAGTTGAGACCTTAAACCGAGGCCCCGTCTGCCCTCTCAGGTGGACGTAAATGATCCCACGGCACTATTTTGAAGAAGAGCAGGGGAGTTATCCCCGGTGTCCCAGCCAATATTTATCCCTCAATCAAAGTAACAAAAACATATTGTCTGGTCATCATCAAATTGCCGTTTGCGGGAGTTTGCTGTGTGCAAATTGGCTGCCGCGTTTCCCACATTACAACAGTGACTACACACCAAAAGTACTTCATTGGCTGAAAAGAACTTTGTGACGTCCGGTGGTCGTGAAAGGCGCTATGAGATTCAAGACCTAATAGACTGCAAGCATAGGGCATTTCTGAGCCTTAAACAGCAACCCAACTCAGGAGCAGCAAAGCAGCATTACAGACGGCTAAAGGCTAAGGTCCAACAAAAAACCCGGGACCTAAAGAACAGGTGGTGGATGGAGAAAGCGCAGGAGATACAGCAGCTGGCCGACAGCCATGATGTGCGAGGATTCTTCACCGCAGTCAAGGCCACATACGGACCAAACATCCAAGGCCCCACCCCACTCCAGGCCAAGAACAGGGAAACACTCATCAAGGACATCGAGGCAGTCAGGGCCCGCTGGAAGGAACACTTCGAAGATCTCATCAACCGAGACTCTGCCTTTGACTCGAGTGTTCTCAACTCCATTCCGCAGCACGTTACCCACCACCACCTCAGTGAGACCCCAACACTGCATGAGGTAGAACAGGCCATAAGACAGCTAAAAACAACAAGGCTACGGGAGCGGATGGAATCCCTGCTGAGGCACTGAAGTATGGCGGAGAGGCACTACTGGCGCGAATACACAACCTCATCTCTCCCATCTGGAGGGAGGAGAGCATGTCGGGAGATCTCAGAGATGCAGTGATCGTGACCGTCTTTAAGAAAGGGGACAAGTCTGACTGCGACAACTACAGAGGAATCTCCCTGCTATCAACCACTGGGAAAGTCATCACTAGAGTCCTCCTCAACCGTCTTCTCCCCGTGGCCGAGGAGCTCCTCCCGTATTCGCAGTGCGGATTTCATCCCCTCCGGAGCACAACGGACATGATTTTTTGCTGCGCGACAGCTGCAGGAAAAATGCAGGGAACAGCGCCAGTCCTTATACACGGCCTTCTTCGACCTTACAAAGGCCTTTGATGCTGTCAACCGCGAGGGTCTATGGAGCGTCCTCCTCCGTTTCGGATGCCCCCAAAAGCACGTCACCACATTCCACCTGCTCCATGACGAAATGCAAGCCATGATCCTTACCAAAGGATCCATCACAGACCCAATTCATGTCCGGACTGGGGTCAAGCAGGGCTGCGTCATCGCTCCAACCATCTTCTCAATCTTCCTCGCTGCCATGCTCCACCTCACAGTTGATAAGCTCCCCGCTGGAGTGGAACCAAACTACAGAACCAGTGGGAAGCTGTTTATCCTTCGCCATCTCCAGGCCAGGTCCAAGACCACTCCAACCTCTGTCGTCGAGCTACAGTACACGGACACGCCTGTGTCTGTGCACACACAGAGGCTGAACTCCAGGACATAGTTGACGTAGTTACCGAGGCGTATGAAAGCATGGGTCTTACACTAAACATTAGTAAGACAAAGGTCCTATACCAGCCTGTCCTCGCTGCATAGCACTGCCCCCCAAACATCAAGATCCACGGCGTGGCCCTGGACAACGTGGACCACTTCTCCTGTCTCGGGAGCCTCCTATCAACAAGAGCAGGCATTGATGATGAGATCCAACACCACCTCCAGTGCGCCAGTGCAGCCTTCGGCCATCTGAGGAAAAGAGTGTTTGAAGATCAGTCCCTCAAAACTTTCACCAAGCTCATGGTCTACAGGGCCGTAGTAATACCCGCCCTCCTGTATGGCTCAGAGACATGGACCATGTAGAGTAGACACCTCAAGTCGCTGGAGAAATACCACCAGCGATGTCTCTGCAAGATCCTGCAAATCCCCTGGGAGGACAGACGCACAAACATTAGCGTCCTCATCCAGGCCAACATCCCCAGCATTGAAGCACTGACCACACTCGATCAGCTCCACTGGGCAGGCCACATAGTTCGCATGCCAGATACGAGACTCCCAAAGCAAGCACTCGACTCGGAACTCGTCCACGGCAAACGAGCCAAAGGTGGGCAGAGGAAACATTACAAGGACACCCTCAAATCCTCCCTGGTAAAGTGCAACATCCCCACCGATACCTGGAAGTCCTTGGCCATAGACCGCCCTAAGTGGAGGAAGTGCATTCGGAAGGGCACTGACCACCTCGAGTATCGTCGCCGAGAACATGCAGCAACCAAGCGCAGGCAGCGGAAAGAGCATGCGGCAAACCAGGCTCCCTGCCCACCCCTTCCCTCAACGACTGTCTGTCCCACATGTGACAGGGACTGTGGTTCTCATATTGGACTGTACAGCCACCTAAGAACTCATGTTAAGAGTGGAAGCAAGTTTTCCTTGATTCCGAGGGACTGCCTATGATATAAATCCAAGTCCCCAAAGGCCGTAAAACACTCTGAGATATCCGGTGGTCATGAAAGGCATTATATAAATGCAAGTCTTTCTTTCTTTGTGTTTCTATTGAAGGCAGAAAATGGAGAGAGGAGGCAATAGGTCAGTTGGGACTGTAAAGAAAATAATAGATAAACATTTCCTCATCACAACAACAACTTGCATTTATATAGCGCATTAAACATAGCAAAAACATTCTTCTCGGTGGTAGACGTCGTGGGTCTGGAAGAAGCTTGGCGAGTTGCTGCAGTGCACCTGGTAGATGGTACACACTGCAGCCATGGTGTGCTGGTGTTGGAGGGAGTGAATGTTGAAGGTGTCCTGGATGGTGGCGAGCTTCTTGAGTGTTGTTGGAGCTGCACTCGTCCAAGCAAGTGGAGAATATTCCATCACACTCCTCACTTGTACCTTGTAGTTGGTGGAAAGGCTTTGGGGAGTCAGGAGGTGAGATGCTTGTCGCAGAATACCCAACCTCTGACCCGCTCTGTCATGTATGTATACCATGTATACATTGTGTAGTCACATAAGGTGTGCCACTTGAGGGCACTGCAGTGAGAGACCTGAGGGTCACTTGCATAGGTGTGCAGGGCACAGTACAAACGGCTGCCCACCATGCTTGTGCCTTGCTCTGGAGTTACAATAAATAGGACTAAAGTCACAACAGCTCAAATACAATACTAGACCTCGTGGAGCATTCATAAGAGTATTAAAGACATAACACGCTCTTGTTGCCACAGTATTTATGTGGCTGGTCCAGTTAAGGTTCTGGTCAATGGTGACCCTCAGGAAGTTCATTGTTGGGGATTCGGCGATAGTAATGCCATTAAATGTCAAGGGGCGGTGGTTAAACTCTCGTTTGTTGGAGATAGCCATTGCCTGGCACTTGTGTGGCACGCATGTTACTTGCCACTTATCAGTCCAAGCCTGAAGGTCGTCCAGGTCTTGTTGCAAATTACCCCCATCAAGTTTTGCTGAGGTATAAAATAAAGTCACTCGAGACCCAGAACATTAAAAAGATCACATTTAGAACAAACTGAAAGCAGGATTCAAATTATACACAAGAGGAATGATTTCTTTTTATTCGGCCTCCACAGGGTAGATTTTCCAATTGCTGCTCCGATATAAATGGGAAATCCTGCCGTGCTCTACACCCGCATTCCCACTTTGTGCTCCCAGGGGCTCAGCTTCAAGCTGGGAGTCCAATTTCGTTAAATTTACCTGTACAAACTTTAAATGTTTTGAGCAAGTGTGATGAGAGATGAAGCGGAAAGCACGCTGTAGGCTCCTGTTCCTGTCACAAAAGTAAACATAAGAACATAAGAAATAGGAGCAGGTGTCATGTATCTCACATTACTATATATAACTGTATCTTACCATGCTATACATGACTGTAACTAGATATGACCTGTAACCACAAGCATACCTTACCACCAGGGGTGCACTTGCAGGAGACACTGCATACCTGTTCCACACAGGTATATAAAGGCAGGTCTCAGGCAAGTGTGGTACTCGAGAGCTTTGAAATAAAGGTGCAGGTCCTGAGTGACCTTGACTTCAGTATGTGTCTCGTGTAAGTCTGTACGACAGGGCCAGGACTTTACAGTGGCGACGAGTTACGGGATCACAGAATCCACAGAATGGCTACCAATGGCTCAGATGAGAAATACAATGCTGGAGATAATTGGGATGACTTTATAGAAAGACTCCAGCAAAGCTTTGTAACCAAAGACTGGTTAGGCGACGATAAGGCAGACAAGAGAAGAGCGCATCTCTTGACTAGCTGTGGCTCGAAAACATACGCCTTAATGAAGGACCTGCTGGTACCCGAGAAACCAGCAAGCAAGTCGTTTGAAGAATTGAGCACACTGGTAAGAGACCACCTGAAGCCAGCGAGCAGCCTACACATGGCCAGACACAGGTTCTACAACTGCAGACGCTGTGTGGGCCAGAGCATACCCGACTTCGTGGCGGAACTTCGGAGGTTGGCTAGTTTATGTGAGTTCTCCGATGAACTAAGGAGAGAAGTACTGAGAGACTTTTTTATTGAAGGAATAGGCCACGCAGGCATATTCCGAAAGCTCATAGAGACCAAGAACTTGACCCTAGAGGCAGCAGCACTGGTCGCATAGACATTCTTGGCAGGAGAAGAAGAAACGAAGTTCATTAATACTGCAGGTATGACAACGAACAAAACATCGGAACAAGGGGTTCACAGCGTGAAACAAGCCGCTACCCCCACACACAGACAAAGGCAGGAGAGCAGGCCTTCAACAGCAGGCAGTGGCGCCAGAAGCCATCAAGGGCCACAGGAACGGCCGTTCACACCTCATCAACCCACAAAGCGAGCAATCAACTACAGACTGAGAGAAGCTCAAGAGAGATCAGCCAGACGCAGCTCATCCTTCGGAAACAATGGAAGTGGTCTGTGCTGGAGATGTGGGGGAAGGCACTCATCAAGGGGGTGTTGATTCCAGCATGCCGTTTGCAAAAACTGCAACTATACAGGGCACCTGGCCCGCATGTGCAGAAAAACAGCAGCTCGGCTAGTATACGAATCGGAAAGGTCGGAAAGCGGAATGGAAGACGGTGGGGACAGTGCCCGGGACACCGAGGTACAGCGTGTCAACACGATCAATGTCCACTGCTCTTACAACAAGACGCCTCCAATAATGATGAGGGTCCTACTCAACGGGATACCCGTCAATATGGAACTGGAGATGGGAGCGAGTCAATCTCTCATGATCGTCCAACAATTTGAACAGCTGTGGCTGCACAAAAGCAACAGACCAAAACTCACAAGGATCGACACCAAACTAAGGACCTACACCAAAGAAATCGTCCCAGTCCTTGGCAGCGCCATGCTCTCAGTCGCACACAAAGGGATAGTGAACTGACTTCCCCTGTGGATTGTCCCTGGAGATCTCCCAGCAGTGTTGGGGAGAAGCTGGCTGGCAAAATTAAATTGGAAATGGGATGATGTTTACGCTATGTCGTCAGAGGAACGGACCTCCTGCTCAACAGTTCTAAGTCAATTTGAACATCTATTTCAGCCAGGTGTGGGCACCTTCAAAGGGGCTAACGTTAAAATCTATATCACACAGGATGCTAGACCGGTCCATCACAAGGCTAGAGCTGTGCCTTATGTGATGAGGGAAAAGATTGAACACGAACTGGACCGGCTTCTGCGGGAAGGCATTATCTCACCCGTGGAATTCATCCCAATCATGAAGCCTGATGGATCCATACGAATCTGTGGGGATTACAAGTCTACCATAAACAGAGTCTCCCTACAGGACCAATACCCGCTGCCCAGAGCAGAGGACCAATTTGCCACATTGGCTGGAGGAAAACTTTTCTCGAAACTAGATCCCACATCTACGTATATGACACAAGAACTGACCGAAGAGTATAAGCTGCTCACCACCATCAACACACATCAAAGCCTTTTCATGTACAATCAATGCCCATTCGGCATCAGGTCGGCAGCTGCTATATTCCAGCACAAAATGGAAAGTCTGCTCAAGTCCATCCCGGGGACGGTTGTGTTTCAAGATGACATACTCATCACGGGTAGGGACACCGACTCCCATCTCTGCAATTTGGAGGAAGTACTAAGTCGATTGGATTGGGTAGGCCTAAGAGTTAAGAAATCCAAGTGTCTGTTTCTCACGTCCGAAGTTGAATTTTTGGGCAGAAGGATTGCCGCTGATGGAATCCGCCCAACAGAGTCCAAAACAGAAGCAATTCGCCTGGCACCCAGGCCCCGGAATGTCTCAGAACTGCACGCCTTTCTCGGGCTACTCAGTTACTTTGGGAACTTTATGCAGAACTTGAGCACGCTGCTGGAACCTCTCCACGTGCTACTCAGAAAGGGGTGCGATTGGTTTTGGGGGGACACCCAAGAACGCGCCTTCAATAAGGCACGCAACCTTCTATGTTCCAACAGTGTTTTAGCTTTTTTTGACCCAGGTAAAAAGCTTTCTCTTACATGTGATGCGTCAGCGTACGGGGTCGGATGCATTTTACAGCGTGTCAATGATGCGGGTAAATTACAACCCATTGCTTATGCCTCCAGGTCACTTTCGCGGGCGGAGCGCAGGTATGGTATGGTGGAGAAGGAGGCGCTCGCGTGCGTGCACCGTGTCAAAAAGATGCACTAATACCTTTTCGGGGCCAAGTTCGTGTTAGAAACCAACCACAAACCCCTCACGTCCCTGCTATCCGAGAGCAAGGCAATAAACGCCAACGCCTCGGCGCGCATTCAGCGGTGGGCACTCATGCTGGCGTCTTACGATTACACCATGAGGCACAGACCAGGCACAGACAACTGTGCCGACGCGCTTAGCAGGCTACTCCTGGCGACCACGGAAGGGTCTGATGAACAGGACTGTGAGATAGTCATGGCAATCAATGCCTTTGAGTCCACAGGTTCGCCCATGACGGCTCTCTAAATCAGAGCCTGGATGACCAGCGACCCCACGTTATCCTTAGTCAAAAGATGTGTTTTAACTGGTGACTGGGCAGAGGCTCGCGATGCCTGCCCCGAGGAGATCAAACCTTTCTATAGGCGCATGCATGAACTATCACTTCAGGCAGACTGCCTGACGTGGGGCAGCTGAGTAGTTATGCCTTTGCGAGGCAGAGAGGCGTTTGTCCGGGAGCTCCACCGCGAACACCTGGGGATCATTTTTATGAAGGCCATAGCCAGATCCCACGTCTGGTGGCCTGGCATTGACGCGGACTTGGAGTTCTGCGTTCGGCGGTGCACCATCTGTGCCCAACTCAGTAATGCCCCCAGGGAGGCCCCCCTGAACCCCTGACCCTGGCCCACCAAACCGTGGTCGCGGGTGCACGTAGACTATGCGGGCCCATTCATGGGAAAAATGTTCCTCGTAGTCGTCGATGCAATTTAAAAGTGGATCGAATGCACCATTTTAAACTCGAGCACCACCTCCACCAATGTGGAGAGCCTTAGAACCTTGTTTGCAACACACGGAATTCCTGGCATATTAGTCAGTGATAATGGTCCGTGCTTCACCAGCGCAGAATTTCAAGATTTTATAGCTGACCACGGCATAAATCACGTTACGACGGCACCATTCAAGCTGGCCTCCAATGGCCAGGCGGAGTGAGCAGTGCAGATCATTAAACAAGGCATGCTTAAAATCCAAGGTCCCACGCTGCAGAGCCGCCTGTCGCGACTGCTGCTGGCATACAGATCTCGTCCGCATTCATTGACTGGGGTTCCCCATGCGCAACTATTGATGAAACGGACCTTAAAGACTAGGCTCTCGTTAATCCTCCCAGACATACATGAAATTGTTGAGGCAAAGCGCCGTAAGCTGACTGAGTACCATGACCGAAATTCGAGGGGGCGGTGGAATGAGATAGGGGACAAAGTGTTTGTACTAAACTATGGCAGGGGTCCCAAATGGCTTGCAGGGACAGTAACAGGTAAGGAAGGAAACAGGCTACTGGTTGTACAAATGGACAATGGCCAAATCTGCCGGAGGCATGTAGACCAAGTCAAAAGTAGATTTACCAACAACACTCTGAACCAGAAGCTGACTACAATGTGGAACTCACATCACACCTTGTGGACAGACAGAGGGAACAACCTGAGGAAAGGGCAGTCTCAACAGACAGCCCAGGCGAGATACCAACAATCATAATGAACGAAACAGACAGCCCAGGCGAGATACCAGCAATCACACCAAAAGAAAAACAGGCACCAAAGCAAACAACTGAACCACAACTAAGACGCTCCACGCGAGAGCGTAGACCACCTGAGAGACTGAATCTATAAAGACAATAAGACCTTGGGGGAGGGTGATGTCATGTATCTCACACTACTGTACATAACTGTATCTTACCATGCTATACATGACTGTAACTAGATATGATCTGTAACCACAAGCATACCTTACCACCAGGGTTGAACTTGCAGGAGACACTGCATACCTGTTCCACACAGGTATATAAAGGCAGGTCTCAGGCAAGTGTGGCACTCGAGAGCTGTGAAATAAAGGTGCAGGTCCTGAGTGACCTTGACTTCAGCATATGCCTCGTGTAAGTCTGTACTACAGGGTCAGGACTTTACAGTTCACAACAGCTCAAGTACAATATTAGACCTCGTGGAGCATTCATAAGAGTATTAAAGACATAACACGCTCTTGTTGCCACAGTATTTATGTGGCTGGTCCAGTTAAGGTTCTGGTCAATGGTGACCCTCAGGAAGTTCATTGTTGGGGATTCGGCGATGGTAATGTCATTAAATGTCAAGGGGCGGTGGTTAAACTCTCGTTTGTTGGAGATAGCCATTGCCTGGCACTTGTGTGGCATGCATGTTACTTGCCACTTATCAGTCCAAGCCTGAAGGTCGTCCAGGTCTTGTTGCAAATTACCCCCATCAAGTTTTGCTGAGGTATAAAATAAAGTCACTCGAGACCCAGAACATTAAAAAGATCACATTTAGAACAAAATGAAAGCAGGATTCAAATTATACACAAGAGGAATGATTTCTTTTTATTCGGCCTCCACAGGGTAGATTTCCAATTGCCGCTCCGATTATAAATGAGAAATCCTGCCGTGCTCTACACCCGCATTCCCACTTTGTGCTCCCAGGGGCTCAGCTTCAATCTGGGAGTCCAATTTCGTTAAATTTACCTGTACAAACTTTAAATGTTTTGAGCAAGTGTGATGAGAGATGAAGCGGAAAGTGCGCTCAAGGCTCCTGTTCCTGTCGCAAAAGTAAACATAAGAACATAAGAAATAGGAGCAGGAGTAGGCTCTACGGCCCCTCGAGCCTGCTCCGCCATTCAATAAGATCACGGCTGATCATCGATCTCAACTCCACTTGCCTGCACTATCCCCATATCCCTTCATGCCCCTAGACTTCAAAAATCTCTCCATCTCAGCCTTGAATATATTCAGAGACTGAGCATCAACAGCCCTCTGGGGCGGAGAATTGCAAGGATTCACAAATCTTTGTGAGAAGAAGTTCCTCCTCTTCTCTGTCTTAAATGACCGACTGCTTATCCTGAGACTGTGCCCCCTAGTTCTCGATACACCAGCCAGGGGAAACAACCTCTCAGCATCTACCCTGTCAATCCCCTTCAGAATCTCGTACATTTCAATGAGATCACCTCCCATTCCTCTGAAACACTGCGGTTGCAGGCAATCTGAAATGGAAGCAACAAAATGCTGTAAATACTCAGCTGGTCAGGCAGCATCTGTGCAGTGAGGAATAGTGTTAACACTTCAGGGCGACGCCCTTTGATCAGAACTGGGAGAAGTTAGAGAGTTGACAGTTTGTAAGCAAGTACAGAGGCTGGGGAAAGCCAGGGAGGGAAGAACAAAAGGGGAAGTTCTTGGATAGGGTGGAGGGCAGGAGAGATTAAATGACAAAAGGGATTGTTAAACTCAGAATAACGCCACACGACTGTGTTGTAAGCTCAAACCATTGTGACCTCGGTCTCTTTAATGTAACTCCAAAGTGAGGAAGCAGCATGGTGGATTGCCTTCTATACCTGCTTGCCCCAGGGTGCACAGGTGACCCTTAGGTTTCCCACAGGTGTGCCCCTTGGTGGCAAGTCTTACTCATTGGTGAGATTTGCATACCTAACGGGGCTGATGGGGCAAAGCAAATGGGGTTGGTAATGGGACAAGTACAGAAACAAAAGAAGGGTTCAGCAGGGGTATAAATGGTTACAGCAGAATAGCAGAGGGGGATGTTAGCTTAGAAAGTATGGCAAAGAGGAGAAGGCTTCAGTGTCCCGGGAATGTGGTGCAGAAAGGCAGGTCGACCCCCAAGGGCTGGATTATCGGCTCCCGGCCACCTCTGTTTTTGCCCCGGAGGGCCGACAGTGACGGCGGTGAGCTCTTCCGGGCGGGCGGCCCTTCCAGCGCCCTGCCGGGTTTCCGGGGCCGGTTTCGGCGGGGGTCATGGAGCATTCGCGCCCGGAACAGGCGAGCCAGTATGCAACGCCCCTGGTTGCGACACCGGCTCGACTTTTGGCTCCCACCCGATCCGTAGAGCGCCGTGCTGTGACCGCCGGTGAAAGTGTGCCGTCCGAGCTGTAGCTGCCACCGTGAGGTAAGTAATGCCGACCTCAGGTAAGTGTGATTGCTTTCCATTTGATTTTTTTTTTGCCGATTTATGTTGTGGTGGTGTGGGCTATGCATTGGGAAAGTTTTTGGTGGGTTATTTTCAGGGTGTTTTCTTTCCCCCCAGGTCTCTTCCCTCCAAGGCGCTCCCGGGCCGGCTGTTTAGCTCGGGATTTTCCCTTGCCCAGCCGGCCTAGCACCCTGAGAGAGGAACAATTTAGCGCTCCGACCCACACACGGCCCAGCTGCTCAATCTTGTTGACTGAGGTGAAAACTTTTTCCTGGCTGTATCAGGATCGCCCCACCGTCATCAACGCCCCGAAATCCTAAAAGCAGAAAATCTAGCCCCGAGTGTGTGGACCATCCGGCAAGCTGTGCGCCGATAGGTTGGGCTTGGATGTCCTGAGAAACGACAGTAGTTGGGAAATGGCTATGAAATTCACAACCCACTTTCACTTTGATACGCAGCAGAGTGCCTGGTGAGGTGAATCACTTTCTGGATCACCGCCCGCCTCTGACTAATTTCCCAAATTGGTTTTGACAGCGCTGCCTGTATGGAAAGAATTGTGCATGCAGCAATAATATCACGGGAAAACGCAAAATTAAGATCAAATCATGAAATAAGGGGGCATTTTCTTAAAATTGGAGGTAGGCCATTTACGAGTGAGATTAGGATGCACTTTTGCACACAAATGGTAGTGGAAATTATCAACCCACACAGCACAGAAGGAGGCCATTCAGTCCATCGTGCCTGTGCCGGCTCTATGAAAGAGCGATCCAATTATTCCCACTCTTGCCCCATAGCTCTACAATTTTCTCATCTACAACTGTATATCCAAATTCCTTTTGAAGAGTTATTACTGAACCTGGTTCCACTGCCCTTTCAGACAGGGCATTCCAGCTCTCAATAACTCACTCTGTGAGGCAAATTCCCTGGATTGTTTTGCCAATTATCTTAAATCGGAACTCTCTCACTCCCAAGAGGCTGCGAATGCTCAGGCAATTGAATTATTTTAAGACTGAGATCAACTATATTTCTTGGTTGAGGCTATCGAGAGATATGGTGGGTAAATTGAGTTGAAGTACAGATCACCTATGATCTAATTGAAGGGTAGAATAGGCTCAAGGGGCTGAATGGCCCTCTCCTGTTCCTATGTAAAGGTGGTATTGAACAATTAACATGCTCACATGAATTTCCTCTGCGTGTTATTTTAAAGAAGATGTTAACTCATTGACCCTTCAACCATGAGCTGAGCTTCAAATCCAAGTCATATCCATCTCCTAGGCCATTGAACCCCTTTTCCGTAGCATCAGTCATCTCCGTCCACACCCTACACCCACCCTCATCGCGGAAATCTTTGCCCCTACTTGTAACGTTTCTTATTCGTGTTGTGCCCATCACCTCTTTTTGTAAATGTCTAGGGATGTGTCACTATCACTTGCCTGGATGAGTGGAGCTCGAACAACACACAAGAATCTCAACACCACCCAGAACAAAGCAGCCCGCTTGATTGGCACCCCATCCACCACCTTAAACATTCACTCCCTCCACCACCGGCGCACCGTGGCTACATGCAGTGTGTACCATCTACAAGATGCACTGCAGCAACTCGCCAAGGCTTCTTCGACAGCAACCCGCGACCTCTGCCACGTAGAAGGACAAGGGATGCGGGCGCATGGGAACACCACCACCTCCACGTTCCCCTCCAAGTTACGCACCATCCTAACTTGGAAATATATCGTCCGTTCCTTCATCGTCGCTGGGTCAAAATCCTGGAACTCCCTCCATGACAGCACTGTGGGAGCACCTTCACCACACGGACTGCAGCGGTTCAAGAAGGCGGCTCACCACCATCTTCTCAAGGGCAATTAGGGATGGGAAATAAATGCCGGTCTTGCCAGCGACGCCCACATCCCTTGAAAAACTGGAAAACATGTATTGAAGGTATCATATAGGTGAAAGCTGTAGCTTCCATTACATGGGTTACATTGTTAAAATAGTGGATAAATGAATTTCAGAGAAATGCATTAATACATTCATTGCTAATGTCACACTGCGCAACTCCTACCTCATGGCTGGGACTCAATAAAAAAGTATTTATTGCCCATTCCTCGTTGATCTAACTACATTGAGGATAGAACTTGCAATATATACAACATGAGAAAAAAGAATTTGCATTTATATAGAGCCTTTCCCAACCTCAGGACGTCCCAACGTGCTTTAAAGCCAATGCAATGGTTTGTGGGAAACGCGGGCCGCCAATTTGTGGCGCAGCAAGCTCCCACAAACAGCAATGTGATAAATGACCAGATCCTTTGTTTAGTGATGTTGTTTGAGTGATAAATATTGGCCAGGACACCGGGGATAACTCCCCTGCTCTTCAGAATTGTGCCATGGGATCATTCATGTCCACCTGAAAGGATTCGGGTTTAACTTTTAATCCGAAAGACGGCACCTCCGACAGTGCAACACTCCCTCAGTACTGCACTGCACTGCAGTATCAGCCTGGATTTTGTGCTTAAGGCTGTGGAGCAAGCTTCGAGAGAGCTACCCACTGAACCATGGCTGGCACTTCAATGCTCTTGAAGACAAGAGCTCAGCTTAAAAAAAATATGCCTGGCAGTAAGTTAGAATGAAACAAAAATATGTATTGTGGTTTATTTATTCATGAGATTCTGATTTTGTGTAAATGACATGGTGGGAGCACGGAGATAGTTGGGACAGTTTTCTTGTACATGTGCTCACAGTATTAGTACCCCAGGCAACAGCCTGCTTTGCAAATCACATTGTCTTGTTTCTCACACTGCATTTCATGTGCATAAAATATATCAAAAGCAAAACTTATATTGCAACTGAGCAAATCAGTTTATTCAACCTGTGTTTGACTGCAGGGCCAAACTGTTGGATTGTTGCCCGGTTAAATCAGCCAGCCCGTTTCTAAATGCTGCCTCTCGAATAACTTTGCTCTTTATTCTGTGCGCATTTTCTTTCAAATGTTGAACACCAAAAATGCGGAATGTAACCAGGATTGGAGGTGGAGAAGTTGAAAGTTGTATTTCAAAGTGAACCTATTCACCGAGGCACCTCCATTATGCGCACTCTCATTATTGGCTTCCTGATCATCCCTGGACATTGATTGTATGAGGTACTGTGTCACTCCTAGAAACAGTCTACTCTTACAGAGAACGTTAAGAATGGAAAAAAATAGGAAGACTGGCATTTATATAGCACCTTTCAAGAGCACCAGACGTCTCAAAGCATTTTACAGCCAATGAAGTACTTTTAGAATGTAGTCACTGTTTTAATGTAGCAAACACGGCAGCAAATTTGCGCACAGCAAGCTCCCACAGACAGCAATGTGATAATGACCAGATAATCTGTTTTTTTGTTATGTTGATTGAGGGATAAATATTGGCCCAGGACACTGGGGATACCTCCCCTGCTTTTCTTTGAAATAGAGCTATGGGATCTTTTACATCTACTTGAGAGAGCAGACGGGGCCTCGGTTTAATATCTCATCCAAAAGACGGCACCTCCGACTGTGCAGCGCTCCCTCAGCACTGCACTGGTGTGTCAGCCTAGATTTTTTTGAGCTCAAGTCCCTGGGGTGGGACTTGAACCCACAACCTTCTGACAGCACGGAAACAGGCTATTTGGTCCAACTGGTCCATGCCGGTGTTTATGCTCCACACGAGCCTCCTCCTAACCATCTTCATACCACCCTAACAGCATAGCCTTCTTTTCCTTTCTCCCTCATGTACTTTTCCAGCTTACCTTTAAATGCATCTATACTAATTGCCTCAACTAACTTCTCTCTGGGTTAAGACATTTCTCCTCAATTCCCGATTGAATTTATTCGTGACTATCTTATATCCATGGTTCCTAATTTTGGTCTGCCCCACAACTGGAAACATCTTCTCTACCTCTACCCTATTGAACCCTTTCATAAGTTAAAGATTTCCCATCCGGTCACCCCTCAGTCTTCTCATTTCTAGATTAAAAAGCCCCTATTTTTTCAATCTTTCCTAATAGGTATAAGCTCTCAGTTCTGGGATCACCTTTGTAAATCATTTTTGCACCTCTCCTGTGCCTCCATATTCTTTTTGTAGGATCTTGCGGAGACATCGTTGGTGATATTTCTCCAGCAACTTAAGGTGTCGACTGCACATGGTCCATATCTCTGAACCATACAGGAGGGCAGGTATTACTACAGCCCTGTAGACCATGAGCTTGGTGGCAGTTTTGAGGGCCTGGTCTTCAAACACTCTTTTCCTCAGGCAGCCGAAGATTGCACTGGCGCACTGGAGGCGGCGACTATCAGTCCCACCTGTGACAGAGTCTGTGGCTCTCGTATTGGACTGTTCAGCCACCAAAGAACTCACTTCTGGAGTGGAAGCAAGTCTTCCTCGATTCTGAGGGACTGCCTATGATGATGATATTCTTATTATAATATGAGAACTAGAACTGTTCTTAATTGTGGTCTAACCAAAGTTCTATCTAAGCTTAACATAAATTCACTGTGTTTCAATCCTATCCCCCTCGAATTGATTGCCAGTGCTTTTTTTGATGACGTGAACCTGAGTCATTACTTTCAGTGAGTTGTGTATCCATACCCCTAGATCCCTTTGCTTCATCCCATTTAGATTCTTATTTTCCAAGGAGAATGTGGCCTCCTTATCCCTCCTACCAAAATGCATCACCTCACAATTATCTACATTGAAATTCATTTGCCAATTGCACGCCCATTGTGCAAGTTTATTATACTCTTCTTGTATTTTGTCACAGTCTTCCTCAGTGTGAATTACACTCCCAATTTGATGTTGTATGCAAAACTTTGAAATTGTATTTCTGATTCCTGAGTCCAACTCGTTTATGGAATTGATGAATTGACTTCCTGATATTGGCAGGTCAAAAATTGCATGAGGTACTGTGTCATTCCATAATCTGCTAACAACAATCCACTCCCATCAGACATGAAACATTCTCATAGTCCAAGAAGGATTAAATGGGATTTATGCTATTTCTGTTACATAGGACACAGAAACAGGCCATTCAGTCCAAGCAGTCCATGCCGGTGATTATACTCCACTCGAGCCTCCTCCTGTCTTTCCTCATCTAAATCTATCAGCTTAACTCTCTATTCCCGTCTCCCTCATATGCTTGACTAGCCTCTCCTTAAATGCATCTATATTATTCTATATTAAATTTAGATTAGAATTGACTACTCCAACTTACTCCTGGCTGGCCTCCCACATTCTACCCTACGTAAACTTGAGGTCATTCAAAGCTCAGAAGCCCGTGTACTAACACGCACTAAGTCACAATCACCCATTGTGTTCACTGACCGACATTGGTTCCCAGTTAAACAACACCTCGATTTTAAAATTCTCATCCTTGTTTACAAATTACTCCATGACCTTGCTCCTCCCTATCTCAGTAATCTTTTTCAGCCTCACAACCCCACAAGATGTCTGCGCTCCACAAATTCTGCCCTCTTGAACATCCCTCATTATAATCACTCAAACATCAGTGGCCGTGCCTTCAGCTGTTTGAGCCCCAAGCTCTGGAACTCCCTCCCTAAACCTCTCCGCCCCTCTACCTCTCTTTTCTCCTTTAAAACGCTCCTTAAAACCTACCTCTTTAAACAAGCTTTTGGTCATCTGCCTTAATTTCTTCTTTTGTGGCTCGGTGTCAAATTTATATTTTTTTCTTGTAACTCTCCTGTGAAGCGCCTTGGGACATTTTACTACGTTAAAGGTGCTATATAAATAAAAGCTCTTATTGTTAAGTATGGAAGAACGCCACAAGACTGAGTACTGAGTACTGTGAGCTAAAACTGATGTGACCTTAGTCTCTTTAATAAAACTCCAGAGTGCCTAAGCAGCATGGCAGACAACCTTTTATACTCTCTTGCACGAGGGCGCAACTGTTGGGCCTCCAACAGTTGCGCCCTCTGGTGGCAAGTCTTACACAGTTACAATGTTTACATACATAAAAATTATTATTATTCGCTTCAATCACTCCCTGTGGTAGTGAGTTCCACATTCTCACCACTCTTTGGGTAAATATGTTTCTTCTGAATTCCCCATTTGGATTTCTTAGTGACTATCTTGATTTGTTAGCCTCTGGTTATGCTCTGCCCCACAAATGGAAACATTCTCTCTGTATCGACTCTATCAAAACCTTTCATAATTTTAAAGACCTCTATTCGATCAATCCTCTTTTTCCAAGAGGAAAGAGACCTAGGCCGTTCATCCTTCCCTGATATGTATACCCTCGCATTGTTGTTCCTGTCTTCAGACCCGTACTGTTGTGTCAGACCAAAAGATGGAGAGTTTGGAACATCCACAAATTTCCCTTATCCACCGCAGGTGTCCCTCCCGTCCATTGTAGTTAGGACCAGTGCGTTGGCACGACAAACCTTCTCAAAGAAGACGCAGCAAGTCAACCGCTGAATTCCTCCACGGAGAAAGAAAGGGAAAAGTCACCATAATCCGACAGGTTTGCTGATGATACAAAGATGGCTGGGAAAGTTAGGTGTGAGGAGGGCACAAAAATTTACAAAGGGATATAGACAAGCTAAGTGAGTGTGCAAAAAATTGGCAGCTGGCGTGTAATGTGGGAAAATTACACTTTGGCAGAAAAAATAGAAAAGCAAATTATAATTTAAATGGAGAAAAATTGCAAAGTACTGCAATACAGAGGGATCTGGGGGTCCTTGTGCATGAAACACAAAAAGTTAGTATGCAAGTGCAGCAAGTAATCAGGAAGGCAAATGGAATGTTGGCCTTTATTGCAAGGGGGATAGAGTATGAAAGCAGAGAAGTCCTGCTACAACTGTACAGGGTATTGGTGAGGCCACACAGAGAGTACTGTGTACAGTTTTGGTCTCCGTATTTAAGGAAGGATATACTTGCATTGGAGGCTGTTCAGAAAGGGTTCACTAGATTGATTCCGGAGATGAGGGGGTTGAATTATGAAGATAGGTTGAGAAGGTTTGGCCTATACTCATTGGAGTTCAGAAAAATTCAGTTCCGCCTCAAATGGGGCCTCACCTATCGCTTTTTGGCCACCATTACCGCCGCAATTGTTGAGGTGGCTACTCGATCGAAATTCAGCGATTTAAAAAAAATAGTGGCCAAAAGTATTGTCCGGCGGGTATCGGCAGTTTGCAGCAGTGGGAAGCAGCGAGTGGAGTTTGGACAGGGAACTTCACCTTCTGATGATTAACTGTAAACGAGCCAACTGGTCCCTGGCCTTCTTAAAGGCCAGGGTTTGCAGCTCGGCCCCGAGGAGGGAAAGCCTTTCAGTGAAGGCCATGGCCGCTGCACCTGTAGCAAGGAGGGCAACCCGTTTCTCAGATGCCGAGCTGGAGACACTCATGCAGGCTGTGGCGGGAAGGAGGTGAGTCCTGTACCCCGATGTAGGAGGTTTTTTTACCAATGCCTGGAGAGAGATAGCTGTGGAGGTCTCAGGGATCTCCATTCATGATCGGACTGCTACCCAATGCCGAAAAAGGATGAACAACATCCTTCATTTGATGAAAGTGAGTACCTGTTCCACCAACTGCTGACCTTCCATCTGCGAGCCTCTCCTTCATCCTTCTCTCATTTCCCACCTTCACTGTATAGTCACTGAAGCAGCATTTCACTGTTGAGGCCTTTGTATGTATATATATATATATAAATATATATGTGTGTGAGTTCTCGCAATGAAGGCTCCCATTCATGTCACAGTCACAGCTGAATGTCAGGGACACACTCTTGTGCACTCATTTCGAGGGCCTCATGACACTGTTACTCAGCAAGCATTCTTTGTTTTGCAGGCCAAGTTTGCGCACAAGCGAATGGAGCAGAGGAGGACTGGTGGTGGCGAGGCTGAGCTTCAGATCTTTACACCTCTGGAAGAGAGGGTCCAGGCGCTAATGGGCAGACATGCTGCCTTCCCTGTAGCCTCCAGTACTGCCAATCCTGCTGTGGGCTGCATGGATAAATCAAGGCCCTCCTTTCTTGAGCGATAAGGGGATAAGGCGTTATGGGGAGCGGGCGGGGAAGCGGAGCTGAGTCCATGATCAGATCAGCCATGATCTTATTGAATGGCGGAGCAGCTCGATGGGCCGTATGGCCTTCTCCTGCTCCAATTTCTTATGTTCTTATGTTCTTGTTTAATGCTATGTCTCCCTGAAAGTTCCAGCAACGACTGTGCCTTTTCTTCTGAGAGTGTGCAAGTTGCAGCCACCATGTGTCAATTCCCTACCTCCCCCTCACAGCAGCCATTGTGCCATTTATGCTTGCAGGTGAGAGGCCGAGTGAGAGCCAAGGCAAGGGTCCTAGCGCTGGTGCGAGAGGGAGGGCAAGGCAGGACGACAGCCTTGAAGGCAGTGGCAGCCGAGGCCAAGGAGAGGATGAACTAGAGAGTGAGAGGCGAGGCCTGGAGGGCAGCCTTGAAGGCAAATACAGCCATGGCCATTCTGACACCTTGGAGGACATTGGGGGTGTAAGCCTGGATGATACCCTGGAGCCCACTCCATCTGTTGGCACCATATCAGATGAGGTGGAGGAAGAGGGGGACACTGCTATCAGCACTGTGTCACTGCTTCCTACAGTCACACACGCCAGCTCAGATACTGGGAGTACGTGATCGGATCTAATAGATATAGCAGAGGGTTCTGCACTGGGTGTTGCACCAGGGCCTGGCGGGCTGCAGCAAGTGATGGGTAGAGGTAATCTCGGGTGCGAGCTCTCCGGGGGGGCGCGGTGAGTGAGCGTGGGAGTCCTGCTGAAGAGGACTCAGATGAGCCCATCGACATTGGGGCTTATGAAAGAAAGGTGGAGGCCATGCATTCCCACACGTTGGAGGCAGTGCCAAGGGCGCTGGACAGGCTGTCGGAAGTGGTCAGGAGTGTAGAGGAGTCCGCCTCCCGCATTGTCGACATCTCTGCGCACACCATGAGCCCATCATTGCCAGTGTGCAGGCGATGGTGGAATCCCAGAGTGACCATGTGAATTCAGCTCTGATGCCGCGACTCGTTGGTGATGTGGTAGCTGCCACTGCAGCACAGGCGTGAGGGAACGAGCGTATCAGTACTGCTTTGCAGAGGATGGCCATGGCCCTGGAAGCTCAGAATGCTGGTATGCACTCTGGGAAACAAGCCACGGAGCGTCTTACCGCTGTCATCTCTGGTGGGTTTGAGACTGTGGCTGCTCTCATGCTGTCTCAGCTGGATACCACCCGACACCTCAGTGTTGCCTTCGAAGATCTCCCTAACTGAGACTCTGCGTTCGACACGAGGTTTCTCGATTCCATCCTGCAGCAAGCTACCCGCCACCATCTCAGCAAAACCCCAGCCCTGCATAAGGTAGAAAAGGCCATCTGTCAGCTCAAGAACAACAAGGCATTAGCAGCAGATGGAATCTCCGCCAAGACACTAAAGTATGGCGGAGAAGCACTATTGGCACGAATGCATGGCCTCATCTCTCTTATCTGGAAGTAGACGAGCATGCCAGGAGATCTCAGAGATGCCGTAATCGTGACCATCTTCAAAACAGGGGACAAGTCCGACTGCGGCAACTACAGAGGAATCTCCCGGTTATCAGCCACTGGGAAGGTCATCGCTAGAATCCTCCTCAACCGTCTTCTCCCTCTGGCTGAAGAGCTTCTCCCAGAGTCACAATGCGGATTCCGTCCACTTGGGGGATAAACAGACATGATCTTCTCCGCGCGACAACTACAAGAGAAATGCAGAGAACAGCACCAACCCTTTTACATGGCCTTCTTTGACCTTACAAGTGCCTTTGACACTGTTAACCACGAGTGATTATGGAGCGTCCTCCTCCGTTTCGGCTGCCCCCAAGAGTTTGTCGCCATCCTGCGCCTGCTCCACGACGACATGCAGGCTGTGATTCTGACCAACGGATCCACCACAAACCCAATTCACTCCGGACCGGGGTCAAGCAGGGCTGCTTCATTGCTTTTCTCGACCTTCTTTTCTGCAATGCTCCACCTCACTCTCAACAAGATCCCCGCTGGAGTGAAACTAAACTATAGAACCAATGGGAACCTGCTCAACCTTCATCGCCTCTAAGCTAGATCCAAGGTCGTCCTATACTCTGTCATCAAAACTACAGTACGCGAATGATGCCTGCATCTGCGCACATTCAGAGGCTGAATTCCAAGCCATCGTCAGCATCTTCACCGAAGCGTACGAAAGCATAGGCCTTACACTAAACATCTGTAAGACAAAGGTCCTCTATAAACCTGCCCCTGCCACACAGCACTACTCCCTGGTCATCAAAATCCACGATGAGACCGTGGACAACGTGGATCATTTTCCATACCTCGGGAGCCTACTATCAGCAAGGGCAGACATCGATGACGAAGTCTAACACCGTCTCCAGTGCGCCAGCGCAGCCTTCGGTCGCCTGAGGAAGAGAGTGATTGAAGACCAGGACCTTAACTCTGGCACCAAGCTTATGGTCTACAGGGCAGTAGTGATACCCGCCCTCCTATATGGCTCAGAGACGTGGACCATATACAGTAGACACCTCAAAGTGCTGGAGAAGTACCACCAATGCTGCCTCCGCAAGATCCTGCAAATCCAGTGGGAGGTTCGATGCACTAATGTCAGTATTCTCTCTCAGGTCAACATCCTCAGCATCGAAGCACTGACCACACTCGAACAGCTCCGTTGGGCGGGCCACATTGTCTGCATGCCCGACACTAGACTCCCAAAGCACACGCTCTATTCGGAACTCCTACACGGCAAGCGAGCCCCAGCTGGACAGAGGAAACATTTCAAGGTCACCCTCAAAGCCTCCTTGATAAAGTGTAACATCCCCACCCACACCTGGGAGTCCCTGGCCAAAGACCGCCCTAAGTGGAGGAAGAGCATCTGGGAGGGTGCTGAGCACCTCGAGTCTCGTCGCTGAGAGCATGCAGAAATCAAACGCAGACAACGGAAGCAGCGTGCGGCCAACCAGACTCCCCACCCACCCTTTCCTTCAACCATTGTCTGTCCCACCTGTGACAGAGACTGTAATACCCTCATTGAACTGTTGAGTCACCTGCGAACTCACTTTTAGAGTGGGAGCAAGTCTTCCTCGATTTCTAGTGACTGCCGATGATGATGATGGTTGCCATGGCGGCTGGGTCCACCATTGGCCACAGGGACCTTCCAGTGTGGCTTCACATCACCGACCTGAGCTCCCTCAGACTGGTGCCGGTTGTGACCTGCTGCCCCAAGGAATGGCGCAAGCTCCTCGGACCAAGATCCTAATGATGTTCTCTCTCATGATCACATCATTCCTGAACCCCAGACCTGTCTCTCCACCATTGCTTCCAAGCATGGAGGTGCACGAGCCAAGGCCAACTGAACCCTCCAAGGAGGGTACTGCCCAATCTCCAGCAGGCCCTCCCAGGGCCAGAGCTGGTCGAGGGCATCCTAGAAGGACAACTGCAGCTTCTACATAGGAAACACAGCAGCCTTCCCAGACCCATGAGGCTGGCACAGGGGAGACACTGCGGTGTAGTAGCAGGATAGGTTTGCCTAAGAGGGGTTATAAGGAGGTGTATAAGGGTGAGAAATTATTATTTGTATGTTTTTGTACCTTTCTTTATTATGTCATAAATCTTTACTTTGTGTTCCTATATCTGGGCAGGTGTATCATTTGGCGTGAGCCAATGATGTATGAAAGGACTCATTGGGATGGCCATGGAGAAGCAATGATGGAGGGTGACGTGGGCATTAACTCATCGGAATCGAGCAGCGATGAGATGGGTCTGCACTTCCCTTGCAGGGTTGGGGTGGGTGACGACGCCTCCTGGGTGGCTGCGATGCACATTCTGGTCCTCCTCCTGTGCCTCCTCCTCCTCCTGCACCTCCTCCTCCTCCTCCTCCTCCTCCTCCTACTGCGCCTCCTCCCGAGGTGCTACTGCTGGATTGACCTCCAGTGGCTGGACCCTCATGATTGTGAAGCATGCAGCACAACACCATGAATAGGGAGACCCGCTCAGGCGAGTGCTGCAACACTCCACCAGAGCGGTCCAGGCAACGGAATCCTCTGCTTAAGAATCCTGATGCACTGCACAATTATGCATCAGGTGGTTGAACGAGAGTCATTGGAGGCACACTGCGCAGCAGTCCTGGGGTTGCAAAGGGGAGTCAGCAGCCAAGTGCACAGTGGAATATCCCTTGTCACCAAGCAGCCATTCGCAATCCTGGTTTGAGTCCCGACAATATGGCGGGCACACTGCTCTGGCACAGGCTGAAGGCATCGTGGCTGCTGCCTGGATACCGGGCATCCACTGCCATGCTCCTGCGCTGGTGGTCACATACCAGTTGCACGTTGAGGGAGTGGAATCCCTTTTGGCCGACGAACGTCTCCGCATGGGTTTGTGGCGCCCTCAGTGCGACGTGTGTGCAGTCGATGGCGCCCTGCGCCCTGGGGAACCCCGCAATCCGCACAAACCCGGTCTGCCGCGCCATCTGTTTCTCCCTGCTCATCGGGAAAGAAATGTATTGCACTCTTCACCTACAGACAGCATCTGTCACTTGACGGATGGAGCGATGGGTAGGAGAACTGAGAGATGGTAGATATATCTGCAGCTGCAGACTGGAAAGAGCTAGTTGCGTAAAAGTTCAGTGCAATGGTCAGTTTGGTGTCAGCACTCAGAGCTGTCCTCAGGCTTGTCTGAGGCCGCAGATCTGGGCACCAGAGATTGTCCTCCCTGAGGATGTCCTTCCTAAATCAGAGCCTTCGCAGCCATTGCTCATCGGTGAGCTCCATGAAAGAAAACTGATGGCGGTACACACTTGCACAATAGGGCCTTCTTCCCCCAGCTCGATGCTGTGACCGTCCTATGGCAGCGGGCTGATTGCCTTCCCCGTCATCATCTTGATGCTCCTCAGCCTCTGCAGGCTGCTGCTGACAAGCATCTGCCTCATCGGCCACCATCTGGTGCAGTGGTGTCAGAGTACCTGACCCTCCTCCTCATGCCTGCCCCTTCCTGGCCAACCTCTCTGCCTTGAGGTCTGTGCCCATCTCCAGGCCCTTCTCTATGTTGGGCAGCCATGTCTGCTGCCTCCCTTGCCCGCTGCCTCTGGACCCGTTGCTGACGGCACCGCCTTCTCCTGCGTGCCTCCCTGCCGCGCACAGCGTGCACAAGGCGTTTCCCTGCAAGCATTCAGCCCATTGCATCTGCAGGCTCAACCCTCACGATGATGGATAGAGAACTGGTTGGCAGACAGGAAGCAGAGAGTCGGGATAAACGGGTCCTTTTCGGAATGGGAGGCAGTGACTAGTGGAGTGCCGCAGGGCTCAGTGCTGGGACCCCAGCTCTTTACAATATATATAAATGATTTGGATGAGGGAATTTAGTGTAATATCTCCAAGTTTGCAGATGACACTAAACTTGGTGGCGGTGTGAGCTGTGAGGAGGACGCTAAGAGGCTGCAGGGTGACTTGGACAGGTTAGGTGAGTGGGCAAATGCATGGCAGATGCAGTATAATGTGGATAAATGTGAGGTTATCCACTTTGGGGGCAAAAATACGGAGGCAGAATATTATCTGTATGGCGGCAGATTAGGAAAAGGGGAGGTGCAAGGAGACCTGGGTGTCATGGTTCATCAGTCATTGAAAGTTGGCACGCAGGTACAGCAGGCAGTGAAGAAGGCAAATGGCATGTTGGCCTTCATAGCGAGGGGATTTGTGTATAGGAGCAGGGAGGTCTTACTGCAATTGTACAGGGCCTTGGTGAGGCCTCACCTGGAATATTGTTCAATTTGGTCTCCTAATCTGAGGAAGGACGTTCTTGCTATCGAGGGAGTGCAGCGAAGGTTCACCAGACTGATTCCAGGGATGGCTGGACTGACATATGACGAGAGACTGGATCAACTGGGCCTTTAGAAACATAGAAGAAACATAGAAAAATAGGTGCAGGAGTAGGCCATTCGGCCCTTCTAGCCTGCACCGCCATTCAATGAGTTCATGGCTGAACATGCAACTTCAGTACCCCATTCCTGCTTTCTCGCCATACCCCTTGATCCCCCTGGTGTTTATACACTGGTGTTTAGAAGGATGAGAGGGGATCTCATAGAAATGTATAAGATTCTGACAGGATGGGACAGGTTAGATGTGGGAAGAATGTTCCCGATGTTGGGGAAGTCCAGAACCAGGGGACACAGTCGAAGGATAAGGGGCAGGCCGTTTAGGACTGAGATGAGGAGAAACTTCTTCACGCAGAGAGTTGTTAACCTGTGGAATGCCCTACCGCAGAGAGTTGTTGATGCCAGTTCATTGGATATATTCAAGAGGGAGTTAAATATGGCCCTTACTGCTAAAGGGATCAAGGGTTTTGGAGAGAAAGCAGGAAAGGGGTACTGAGGTGAATGATCAGCCATGATCTTATTGAATGGCGGTGCAGGCTCGAAGGGCCAAATGGCCTACCCCTGCACCTATTTTCTATGTTTCTCTGTTTCTATCAGGCCTCTGTGGAGTTCAGATTGAGACCCACAGGCCACCAGTAATCACTGCCGATGTCAACAGGGCGAGTGATAAACTTTTCAAAAGTCCGCAAAACTTTACACTAGTCTGCAAAAGTTCGATCCAAAAAAATGGAGATTCAACCAACACTGCTTTCACCTCCACCGGTGGCCTGGAGCCAGCTGGCACAATGCTCCGAGACAAAAAACTGTCGGGGGCACTGTCAGGCAACAGGCTGGATTTTTTTATTGTGACTTAAGCTTCCGGGGCGGAGAGGCAGCGGTGCGTGCTCTGACTGCGTCATTACGGCCACATCCAAAGTACTGCGACAGGGTTGGGTGGAGCGGGGGCATGGAGTGGGGGGAGCGGGGCAGGAGTGAGAGGAGTGGAGTGCGAGTGGGGGGTGGGGGCATGAGTGGGGGGGAGCGGGGCGTGAGTTGGGGGTGCTGGGTGTGGGAGTGAGGGGAGTAGGGGGTGGCAGCGGGAGTGGGGGGTGTGGGGCGGGGGTGGCGGAGAGCGGTACGGGTGTGGGGGGAGTGGGACGGGAGTGGGGGGAGCGGGGCTGGGGTGGGGGGAGTGGGGGGGGGGAGTGGGGGGGGAGCGGGACGGTGGTGGGGGGAGTGGGGTGGGAGTGGGAGGAGCGGGGCTGGGGTGGGGGGAGTGGGGGGGGGAGTGGGGGGGAGCGGGACGGTGGTGGGGGGAGTGGGGTGGGAGTGGGGGGGGGCGCGGGGTGGGGGTGGGGGGAGTGGGGGGGGGAGTGGGGGGGAGCGGGACGGTGGTGGGGGGAGTGGGGTGGGAGTGGGAGGAGCGGGACGGGGTGGGGGTGGGGGGAGCGGGGCTGGAGTGGGGGGAGAGTGGGGGGAGCGGGGCTGGAATGGGGGGGCGCGGGGTGGGAGTGAGGGGAGTGGGGGGGGCGGGACAGGTGCGGGGGGAGCGGGGCTGAAGTGAGGGGGAGAGCGGGGGGGGGCGTGGTGGGAGTGAACGTCGCTGCAAACCGCCCCCGCCCCCCCCCCCCCCCTCCACCGAAGATAATTTTGTTGGCGGCAGCCATTCAAACACAAATCGGCGGACACTGGACTCCGCCACTTGGCCGCTGCTTTCCGCCGGTACGGGGCCATTTCCAGAGACTGAATTTCGCCCCCCTTTACTCTTATACTCCAAAATTCTGACAGAACAAGCGTTGGAAAAATGCTCTGTTGTTTATCGTTTAAAAAAAGATAATTTCACTGCACTGTGTCTAAAGTTTGATGAAACTATCCAATCAAGTTGATGCTTCAACAGCCCTGCCTGCCTTAAAATGTTGCCACCACTGGGAAGTCGCAGACAGCAGCCAGTAAACAAGCATCGACCTCTGTCTGCGGAGAGAAATGTTATTGGAGCCTGTTGATGTTATTGCAGATTCCCCGTTTCCCCTGACAGTTACTACTCTCAGATTCTTTGACACGTTTTGCTAATTAGACTGGAACACTTGCAGCTAGCACTGTATAAATATCCACTGCTTCCCTTAATTTTATCTTTTGATCGCCTCCTCCTCGTTTCTCTTTTCCCTGCTCAGTTCCCTGCCCGTCAGAGACTCACACTGTCAACATTCTCAGATAACGTGGGCTCCTTTGGGCGTTGGTACAAATGTAAGGATGATTTTACCGAGGCCGACTTCACTTCCCTTGGACTTCCCTTACATCTGAAATAATGCGGGTGTGAGCCTTTGCTTAAGCAAAGTCACTGAGGGAAGCACTTTGAGCCATGCCAATAATGTGACAGGTCGCTATACAAGAATTCAGAGCAGGAGTAGGCCATATTGGCCCTTCGAGCCTGCTCCGCCATTCAATGAGATCATGGCTGATCTTCGACCCTCAACTCGATGTTCCCGCCCGATTCCTATAAGAACATAAGAATTAGGAACAGGAGTAGGCCATCTAGCCCCTCGAGCCCTTGATTTCCCTCGAGTCCGAAAATCTATCGATCTCAGCCTTGAATATACTCAACGACTGAACATCCACAGCTCTCCGGGGCAGAGAATTCCAAAGATTCACAACCCTCTGAGTGAAGAAATTCCTCCTCATCTCTGTCCTAAATGGCCGACCCCTTATCCTGAGACTGTGACACCGAGACTCTCCATCCAGAGGAAACAGCCTCTCAGCATCCACCCTGTCAAGCCCCCTCAGAATCTTGTATGTTTTAATGAAGGGACCTCTCTTCTTTCTTGATACGTATACAGTACAAGCAAAATGAAAATTGGGTTTAAATGAAGTGAACTCGAAGCACCAACTACAGAAACGTTCGTGCTGCAAAATTTCCCTTTAGCTTTCTTGTTGCCACTAAAACAAACGACAAAATTCTGCCGCTGTCGGGAATCTGAATTAAAAACAGAAAATGCCGGAAATGCTCAGCAGGTCAGGCAGCATCTGTGGTGAGAGAAACAGAGTTAATGAGAGCAATTTTAGCCCCCAAAAACGGTGTGTTTGGATCGGGTTGGTTTTGAGTATTTCTTAAAAACCCAAACCCGAAGCCATGTCACCTCCAACCCGCTTTTAATGGAGGCGGGGCGGGGGCGTGAGTGTTTGCGCCCAACCTCCTCCCAGGAGACGGGTCACTCGTTTCAATATTTTAATGAGGCTGTGTACCTCGTGGTTTATCTGCCTTCCAGGTGTAACCCCGGCCAGCTGGGGTTCCCAGGAGAGGATGACTGCATGGAAGTGTCTCTCCAGCATTGCTTCTGGGCCAGGAGGATCAGGTGTACATCGCACCACCCCCCCAGCCCCCCCCAACCTAACTCGTTTCCCTCCCCGCAATCGGACTCTCACTGTTATGTCTATAATGTGTGTATGAATGACTCCACAAGGCAATGTGTTGTACTTGAACTGCAGTGATCTTGGTTCTTTATTCCAAATATCCAGAATGCCATGCAAGCATGGTGTGCAGCCTTTTATACAGCGCCCTGCCACCAGGATAGGAAACCCCGTCTCCACCAGTTGCACCCTCTAGTGGTGCCAGCATGTATGCACACGGTGTGAACCTTATTGATAGTACATCAGGTAAACAAGTCTCCATCTTATACAATCTCACAGTGGCTACACATGGAGTACATCCATAGTGAGCATATACAACACTCACCCCCACAATCACCAATCCCCCACCCACCATCGGACCCCCTCCTTGTGATTGGACCCCTGCGATCAGAACCCCCCCCTCCCATTGATCACCAGCAAATTTCCCATGATCAGCCACCCTCCACGCTCAGATCTCCACACCATTGGGCAATCCCCCTAACTTGGCCCCCACCTTCTCGCACGATCGAACAACCCCCGCACGATCGTAGACCACCTCCATGATCGGACAACCCCCAACTCCTAACTGTCTCCAATTTCTGCCCAGCCTTCCCCCCCACCCCCCCCTCCCGACACCTTCCCCGCGATCAGCCCCCAACCCTCCAAGCCGCGCTGTACCCACAACTCTCACGGTTGCTACCCCAAGGAGCAGGAAACCTACCTCCTCCTGGGCTGCAGTCGCTTCCGTAGTATTCCCCGCCCAGCAGGCTGGCTTCCGAGCATGGGCCCCGCTGAAAGCAATGCACACTTCAGGGAAATACGGGCTTCCAGGCTTCCCAATTAGAACTCCTCCCCGCCCCATTCCGCTTGGAAACTTCGCCCCAGTAAAGATCGGGGCCAGCGTTACAGTTCGATGACTTGAAAGGTATTATCGGCATTGAGAAATCCAAGGCAGCTTAAGTATTGATGTTAAAAACTGTAGGTAACCCGAGGCAACCTGTATCACACAACCACCAGAGAGCCTACCTGTTGGAGTCTCAAGGGATCCCAGCATCCCTTGGGAGCACTGTATATAAGCAGGTCTCCCATGCTGTACCAACACTCTGGAGTTTAAATAAAGGAGCTAAAGTCACACTTACTCATGTCTACAGTATTCAGTTACTTTACTTTATTATGAGCATAACAAAAACAGTGCGAGATTTTAACTCTCATAAACAACCTGAATTTAAAGTGAATGCACTGGGAAAATCATCAGAAAAAAACAATGTAAAAAATGGATTTATTTCATTTGTTAAAGCTACCACTTTATACCAGCCAACACATATAGTGGGCAAATCACGTTAGCACGAATGCACTGCTGTAAGCAGTGGGGACTGTAAAAAGCAAGTCTTTCTCTCTATTTTGTTTCAAGTTTCCACACAAGAGAGCAGGCAACACTGTTGCGGCAAAGGCAAGCGGCTTGTTGAATGAACCAACCGGGAGCCGATCGACCGATCCGGATGGCCGGGAGTTCGTTGGTTGCGGCCAGCCGTGATGATAGGTGTTACAGTGTTGTTTCCTCGCCCTTGCTTAACGAAGAGGGAAAATCGAGCTCGGCTTCTGCTGCTGACTGCTGGGTGGTGACCCTAGTATTGGTGCTTTTGATCGCTGTTCTTTGACTGTGGTTGTCTGTTGTTATGCGGCTATTAGTGGGTGAATGAGGGTACGGGGTCAAGAAGAGCCGAGGGCCCAGGGGCAGCACGGGCCAGCCCACACTGCGATATGTGTGCGCACTAGGTCCGCGCAGCAGAACAGGTCTCCATTGTCCTGGTTAACCCTTGCCACTGGATAAAGACCTCGCTCTGTCACGTGTGGTGGCTGATGTGCAACGGTCACCACACGTTAAAAAAATCCACGCACAGGCATCTTCTACCCCTTCAATTGGAGTTCAGGACTGGAACATCGGGTCCTTCATTGAAACATCTGTGAACTCTTGTGGAAGCAAGTCATCCTCGTTCGAGGGACGGCCTATGATGATAATGATGATGATGGTAACCCCTCGCACGTGGACATGTAAATTGAGTGAGATCAAGCTCAGAGTTTGGCTGCGAAGCTCGAAGAATAACACACAACAACAACAACTTGTATTTATATAGTGCCTTTATCATAGTAAAACATCCCAAGGAACTTCATAGGAGTATTATGAGATTTAAAAATGTTGACACTGAGCTGCACCAGTAGAAATTAGTGCAGGTGACCTTGGTCAAGGAGGTAGGTTTTGAGGAGCGTTTTGAAGGAGGAACGAGAGGTAGAGAGGTGGAGAGGTTTAGGCAGAGAGTTCCAGAGCTTGGAGCCCAGGCAACAGAAGGCACGGCCACCAATGGTTGAGCGATTATAATCAGTGATGCTCAAAAAGGCAGAATTATTCTCACATATGGATTCTCCCATGAAAAATGGCCAGTTGGGCAAGGTAGCAGAGGGTTACTATTACCCATGGAGCGAGGTTACTCAATGCCACGAAGAAAAATAAAGCAAGCTGGGCTCAGTGGCAGCAACCTTGCCAAGAGGCAAGAGATTTTGGGCTGGTTTTCCGGTCTCCTGCGCTCTGGGTTTCGCCCCGGAGCGGCGGCAATGGCGGTGGTGAGGTTTCCAGCGCCCCGCGGTGATCCTCCGGTCAGAGCAGCACCGCCCGGAAGAGTCACGCCCGGGTATGCAACGCTCCTGGTTGCGACACCGGCGCGAGTTTGAGCTCCTGCCCGACCCGTCCGCCCGGAAGTGCGCCCGCAATGACCGACTGGGAAATCAGGGCGGGTCCAACCATCCTGTCCCCTACGTTGGCCCCTACCCCGCCCCACCAGACGTCTCTCGGAGCGCTCCCTGGCTGGCTCTTTAGCACGGGAATTTCCCATTCCTTGCGCCACGAGAGGAGTCCCTTAGCGCTGCGTCCCTAGACGCAGGGCCCAGATGGCCAAACTTAAATACTAAAGTGCTAAATATTCTCGGGTGCTAACTTTCCCGCCTCGCCGTTAACACCCCCCAAAAAATAAACGGCTAAAATCCAGCCCGAGGGTTTAATTTCTACTCCAAGATGTGCACCCATAACCTCTGCTGATGCTTCACTGCAAGTATTGAGGGCGGAGGTGACTTCAACCTGCATCATCAAGCACATATTAACTGACCAGCTATTTCTTTGGCTGCCTGTGGGATCTTGCCATGCACATATTCAGCTGCTTATTTCCGATGCCTCAGTGACTGAATTCTAAAATGATTCATTGGTTGTGACGTGGTTTGTGTTATATATGCAGACTGTCGATACACTCTCTGTGTAGTCACTGTATAGTTGCATAAGATGGAGACTTGTTTACCTGATGTACTTTCAATAAGGTTTACACTGTGTATATACTATGCTGGCACCACTAGAGGGTGCAACTGGTGGAGACCGGGCTTGCCTGCCTTGGTGGCAGGGGCTGTATAAAAGGGGAGCCACCATGCTTGTCGCTCACTCTGGAGTTATAAATAAAGGACCAAGGTCACTGCAGTTTGAGTACAACACATTGCCTCGTGGAGTCATTCATAAGTACATTACAGACAGACATAATTTGTAACAGCCTGAGACGGGCAAATGAAATTACGGTACAGATCAGGCACGATCTGATTGAATGGTGGAATAGGCTCGAGGGGTCAAATGGCCAATTCCTGTGAGGAGAGGAAATGGGAGCGGTAGCATAGTGGTTAACATACTGCAGTAGTAATCCAGAGTCCTGCATTAACGATCCAGAGATCAGCCGAGGAATATCAATTCAGTAAATAAATCTGGAAATAATAAGTTAGTATCAGTAATGGTGGCTATGAAACTACCAGGTTGTTGTAAAAACTCCATCTGATTCAGGAGGGAAATCTGCCATCTTTACAGGCCAGGTAGATAAGGTGGTTAAGAAGGCATACGGAATACTTACCTTTATTAGTTGAGGCATGGAATACCAGAGCAAGGAGGTTATGCTTGAACTGTATAAAACACTGGTTAAGCCACAGCTGGAGTACTGTGTGCAGTTCTGGTCACCACCTTACAGGAAAGATGTGATTGCACTGGAAAGGGTGCAGAAGAGATTTACAAGAATTTTGCCTGCACAGGAGAATTTTGGTTGTGAGGAAAAATTGGAGATGCTGGATCTGTTTTCTTTGGAACAGTGGAGCTGAGGGGAAACCTGATTGAGGTGTATAAAATTATGAAGGCCCTGGATAGAATGGATAGGAAGGACCTGTTTCCATTGGCAGAGGGGTCAACAACTAGGGGGCATAGGTTTAAAGTAAGGTATAGAGGAGATATGAGGGGAAATGTCTTCACCCAGAGAGTGGTGGGGGTCTGGAACTCACTGCCTGAAAGGGTGGCAGAGTGAGAGAGCCTCACCACATTTAAAAGACATGGATGTGCACTTGAAGTGTCGTAATCTACAGGGTCATGGACCTAGAGCTGGAAAGTGGGATTAGGCTGGCTAGCACGATGGGCCGAAATAGCCTCCTTCCGTGCTGTAAATTTCGATGATTCTATCATTCTTACCTCGGTCTGGCCTATATGTGACTCCAGACCCATAGCACTGTGGTTGACACTTAACTGCCCTCTGAAATGGCTTAGCGAGCTGCTCAGTTGTACTAAACCACTACAAAGAACAATGGTTCAAGAAGGTAGCTCACCACCACCTTCTCAAGGGCAATTCGGGACGGGCAATTAATGCTGGCCTTGCCAGCGATGCCCACATCCCGTGACCAAATAAATTTTAAAAAAAGAGGAGGAACTTCGTCACTCAGAGAGTTAAGAAGCTTTGGAATTCTCAGCCCCCAAGGGCCTGTGGATGCTGAATCGTTGAGTATATTCAAGGCTGAGATAGACAGATATTTGGACTAGGGAAATCAAGGGATATGGGGATTGGGCAGGAAAATGGAGCAGGCTCAAGGAGAAAATATGGCCCACTCCTGCTCCTACGACTTATGATCCCACGAGGTCTCACTGAGGGCGAAATTGGTCTTCAGTAGGAGCGAGAAATGGGCTCATAGCAAATCGACAGCTCGTTTAAAACCAAACCCATCTATGGAAAAGAAATTGGGGCACAGTGTAAAACAATCGTGTGATTCACTATTTGAGCCCATATCAAACGACGGCCGAAGTCCAGTTTCACCCCTGCCCGACTCTAACACTTTCTTTCCCAGGAGCTTAAAGCTGGAATTGCTCACTTAGCTGTGTCCGACATTCCTCCTTTCATCTCGAGCTTTTAAAACTCAGGCTGAGAGTTCCTCGATTTCTCTCATGTTTCAGATAATGTTTTTCAAACTTCTTGCTGTAATAGTCAAGTCTTGAACTTCATGGAGGGTTTTAGATTTTTTGGAAAGAGCCTTTGGGAGAAAATCAGGCCAGTGCGACTCCCGTTAGTACCGGTGGCGAACGGCCTTTTGCCTGGGCACGGCACCACTACCGATATCCGAGAAAATCCGCGAGGATTTGGTGGCGGCGCCAACCGGTAGTGGCCTGATCCAACCAGTAGTGCCCAGGGGCCGTTGATGACGTCATCACCGTGCGCAGCGACCCGTTTTTGCCCTGGAGCGAAAATTCGGTATGGCCCCGTGCTGTGAAGGGGAGATGCGGCAGTGAAATGTAATGTTTTTTTTTACATAAGAACATAAAACATAAGAAATAGGAGCAGGAGTGGGTCATACAGCCCCTCGAGCCTGCTCCACCATTTAATACGATCATGGCTGATCCGATCATGGACTCAGCTCCACTTCCCTGCCCGCTCTCCATAACCCCTTATTCCCTTATCGGTTAAGAAACTGTCTATCTCTGTTTTAAATGTATTCAATGTCCCAGCTTCCACAGCTCTCTGAGGCAGCAAATTCCACAGATTTACAACCCTCTGAGAGAAGAAATTTCTCCTCATCTCTGTTAGATATGCAGACTATAGATATACTCTCTGTGTAGTCACTGTATAGTTGCATAGGGGCTAAGTTTCGGCCTGAGTTGCTCCTGTTTTTTGGAGGAACTGGTTTAGAATGGAGTAACTTAGAAATTTGAATTCTCAGCATTTAGTTTGCTCCAGTTCTAGTCAGTTTGAACAGTTTCACTTTGGAACAGAATTTTTTTTCAAAAGGGGGCGTGTCCGGCCACTTACGCCTGTTTTCAAAGTTTAGGCAGTGAAAACTTACTCCAAACTAACTTAGAATGGAGTAAGTGAAGATTTTTGTACGTTTGAAAAAACCTTGTCTACACTTTAGAAAATCAGGTGCAGGTTACAAATTAGGCATAGGGAATAGGGAGGGGGGGGTGCGGTTTAAAGGGAAGTTTACAAACATTAAACACTTCAGTTTTACAAATAAAGAGCCATCATCAATAATAAATGATAAATACATCAATAAATCAACCAATAAATCAATCAAAAAAAAATAATAAAAAATAAAAAAAATGTTAAAAATCAATAAATAAAACATTTTCTACTTACCGACTGCAGCACCGGGAGTCCTCCAACAGCGTGCTGGGATGGCCCCCCCAGTGTGTCACTGTCAGCGTCTCTATCTCTCTGTCTGTCTGTGTGTGTGTGTCTCTCTCACTCTCTGTCTGTCACTGTCTGTGTTTCTGACAGCGAGGGGAGGGGGAGAAGGGGGGCTGGGGGGGGGGGGAGAAGGGAGAGAGGGAGGGAAGGAGAGTGGAGGGAGGAAAGGAGAGAGGAGGGAGGGAGGGATGGAAGGAGAGAAGAGGGAGGGAGGAAGGGAGGGAAGGAGAAAGGAGGGAGGGAAGGAGAGAGGAGGGAGGGAGAGAGGGAAGGAAAGAGGAGGAGGGAGGGAAGGAAGGAGAGAAGAGGGAGGGAGGGAGGGAAGGAGAGAGGGAGGGAAGGAGAGAGGGTGGGAAGGAGAGAAGGAGAGAGGGAGGGAAGGAGAGAGGAGGGAGGGAAGGAGAGAGGAAGGAGGGAGGGAGGGAAGGAGAGAGGAGGGAGGGAGGGAGGGAAGGAGAGAGGAGGGAGGGAAGGAGAGAGGGAGGGAAGGAGAGAGGGAGGGAAGGAGAGAAGGAGAGAGGGAGGGAACGAAGGAGAGAGGAGGGAGGAAGGGAAGGAGGGAGGGAGGGAAGGAGAGAGGAGGGAAGGAGAGAGGAAGGAGGGCGGGGGAGAGGAAGGAAGGAGAGAGGAGGGAGGGAGGGAAGGAGAGAGAGGAGGGAGGGAAGGAGAGAGAGGAGGGAGGGAGAGAAGGAGAGAGGAGGGAGGGAGGGAAGGAGAGAGGAGGGAGGGAGGGAGTGAAGGAGAGAGGAGGGAGGGAGGGAAGGAGAGAGGGGGGGGAAGGGAGAGAAGGAGGCTGAACGGCCGGGCCCAAGACCTCGGGCTGGATTTACAGATTTACAGGTAGGTGGCGTCGGGTCTTGGGGGGGAGTCGCGGAGGTCCGGGAGGTGGGGGAGAGTCACGGAGGTCCGGGGAGGGGGGGTGGGGAGAGTCGCAAAGGTTTGGGGGGAGGGAAAGAGTCACGGAGGTCGGGGGAGGGGGGGAAGAGTCGCGGAGGTCGGCGGGGGGGTAGAGAGCCGCGGAGGTCGGGGGGGAGAGAGAGTCGCGGAGGTCGGGGGGGGGGGGGAGAGAGTCGTGGAGGTCCGGGGGGTGGGAGGGGAGGAGAGAGTCGCAGAGGTCCGGGGGTGGGGGGGAGAGAGAGAGTCGCGGAGGTCCGGGGGGTGGGGGGACAGAGAGTTGCGGAGGTCGGGTCGCCAGGGGGGGCGGGGGGGAGAGCGGAGGTGGGGTCAGGTCGGGTGGGAGCAGCCTTATGCATGCAGCCCCAGTGAGGCCATTCGGCCCTCCCACACAGTTTTGGGCCCCTGGAGCTACTGCACATGTGCGCCCACTGTAGCGCGCATGTGCAGAGGTCCCGGCACTGTTTTCAGTGCAGCGACCTGGCTCCGCCCCCTACAGCTCGTGCTGCGCCGCGCCCAGCTCCAGAGGGCCTGCAGGGAGCCGGAGAATAGGTAAGTTTTTTTTAGGTGCCCTTTCTGGCGCGAAAAATGGGCGTCCAGGTCTGGGCTGCGCCGTTCTAGGCGTGGCCCGAAACTTGGGCCCAAAAGGTAGAGACTTGTTACCTGATGTACTTTCAATAAGGTTTACACTGTGTATATACTATGCTGGCACCACTAGAGGGTGCAACTGGTGGAGACCGGGGATTCCTGCTCCTGTGGCAGAGGCTGTCCACTAGAGGGCACTGCGGTGGGAGACCTGTGGGTCACGTGCATAAGTGTGCAGGGCCCAGTATAAAAGGCTGCCCACCACGCTTGTGCCTCACTCTGGAGTTGCGAATAAAGGATCATGGTCACTACAGTTTGAGTACAACACATTGCCTCGTGGATTCATTCATAAGTACATTACAGACATAACAATCTCAGTGTTAAATGGCCGACTTACTCTACCTTTGTGCCAGGCTGCTGCCACGGCACCCCGATCCCTGGTGCCCAGCAATGGCTCCTTCTCCCTCCCGCAGATCGGGCAGCTTGGCCCCTCCCGTTAAATGGAAGGGAAGGGTGTTGTCTTCGCCCCAATGTCACGCGCCACTCCGCGTAGGGCTGGAAAACTTGTGTCCATTTGCGACCCGGTCTCGCCCCCCCCGAGAGTAAGTGAGTGTCAGATGTTCGGCGGCGGTCAGCTGAATATCACTCGCGGGGCGGGACTTCCGCGCCTCGGTACTGAATTGTCAGCCATTCATCGTTCCCTTTTAAATACATTTTGAATGAGAAAGAAAGAAATTTAATTGCTCTGGCACCTTTCACGGTCTCAGTATGTCCCAAAGCGCTTTAACACCAATGAGGTACTTTTGAAGTGTAGCCACTGTTGGAAACGTGTCAGCAAGGCCCCACAAACAGCAATTAGATATTAGCCAACGTGCTTTAGTGATATTGATCGAGAGATAAATATTGTCCAGGACACGGGGGAGAACTCCCCCCACTGTTTGGCATAGTGCCCTGGGATTTTTTTTGTTCATCTGAGAGGGCAGACAGAGGTTAGTTATCTGAAAGACGGCATCTTTGACAGTGCAGCGCTCCTTCAGCACTGTGCTGGAGTCTCAGCCTGGGTTTTATGCTCAAGCCTTTGGAGTGCGACTTGAACCCGCAACCCACAGAGGCAAGAGTGCTACCCACTGAGTCATGGCTGGCATCTTCCTTATTTGTGTGGCTTGCTTCCTGTGTCAGACTTTTTATTATTGTCCATACTTGCTTTGATCAAATCGGTGTTACTTACAAGTGCCATTCGTTTAAATGTTCTTCATGTCTGGTTTGTGGAAGAGGGAATAACAGCAAGTGTGCCCTGTCAGACATTCACTGCATGATATTTCATCGTAGCATGCAATGAGATGGCTCCAAATGCACCTTGAGCAGAAACCAGATGAAGCTCAAAAGTGCAAGAGCTTCAGTGATATTGAATTGATTGTACACACCTGTAAACCTTAATCCCGCATGAAGGCAAGTTAAACCTATGAGTTTTCTATTGCCTTTTGTAAGCCTTGCTATTGCATCTGATTATAATAATGGAAGATTACAAACCGTCATGTTTCTCAATGGTTTCCGACTGTAAACTTTCTCTCCTCCTGTCAGCTGCGGCTCAATGGGCAGCACATTCAACTCTGGGTCAAAAGTTGTGGGTTCAAGTCCCGCTCCAGGGACTTGAGCACAAAAATCTAGGCTGACGATCCAGTGCAGTGCTGAGGTGTCGTCTTTCAGATGAAACGTTAAACCGAGGTCCCGTCTGCCCTCTCAGGTGGATGTAAAAGATCCCATGGCACTATTTCGAAGAAGAGCAGCGGAGTTATCCCCGGTGTCCTGTCCAATATTGATCCCTCACCAACATAACAAAAACAAATGATCTGGTCATTATCACATTGCTGTATGTGGGAGCTTGCTGAGTGCAAATTAGCTGCTACATTTTCTACATTACAACAGTGTACCCCAAAAGTACTTCATTGGCTGTAAAGAGCTTTGAAACGTCCGATGGACAGGAAAGGTGCTACGTAAATCCAAGTCTTTCTTTTCTTTTTTTCCTCCACATTTCCATTGGACCAGCAATTATCCACTCGAGTAAAATGCTCATGGACATTTATCCTCACACGACACTATCGATGCCCTGTCGAAATGGTAGAAATGCAACATAGATAGCAGGTTCACACACTAAAGCAGCCAGTTATATTTATTTACAATTAAATTGCAATCAGAAGCACAATATTGACAAATGCATAAAATACAATACAGGCAACTCTCGATTATCCGGGACCCTCGGGGATTGGGCTATGCCGGGTAAACGATTTCTCCGTTAGAGCGATTGACATTATAAAGTTATAAAGGATGAACTTCAACAATTATACATCCCTGTCTGGAGTAAAAATAAAAAAGGGAAGATGGCTCAACTGTGGCTAACAAGGGAAATTAAGGATAGTGTTAAATCCAAGGAAGAGGCATATAAATTGGTCAGAAAAAGCAGCAAACATGAGGACTGGGAGAATTTTATAATACAGCAGAGGAGGACAAAGGGTTTAATTAGGAGGGGCAAAATAGAGTATGAGAAGAAGCTTGCTGGGAACATAAAAACTGACTGCAAAAGCTTCTATAGATATGTGAAGAGAAAAAGATTAGTGAAGACAAACGTAGTTCCTGTGCAGTCAGATTCAGGAACAAAGAAATGGCGGACCAGTTGAACAAATACTTTGGTTCTGTCTTCACGAAGGAAGACACAAATAACCTTCCGGAAATACTAGGGGACCGAGGGTCTAGTGAGAAGGAGGAACTGAAGGAAATCCTTATTAGGATGGAAATTGCGTTAGCGAAATTGATGGGATTGAAGGCCGATAAATACCCAGGGCCTGATAGTCTACATCCCAAAGTATTTAAGGAAGTAGCCCTAGAAATAGTGGATGCATTGGTGGTCATTTTCCAACAGTCTATCGACTCTGGATTGGTTTCTATGGACTGGAGGGTAGCTAATGTAATACCACTTTTTAAGAAGGAAGGGAGAGAGAAGGCAGGTAATTATAGACTGGTTAGCCTGACATCAGTAGTGGGGAAAATGTTGGAATCAATTATTAAAGATGAAATAGCAGCACATTTGGAAAGCAGTGACGGGATCGGTCCAAGTCAGCATGGATTTATGAAAGCGAAATCCTGCTTGACAAATCTTCTAGAATTTTTTGAGGATGTAACTAGTAGAGTGGACAAGGGAGAACCAGTGGATGTGGTGTATTTAGATTTTCAAAAGGCTTTTGACAAGGTCCCACACAAGAGATTGGTGTGCAAAATTAAAGCACATGATATTGGTGGTAATGTACTAACGTGGATAGATAACTGGTTGGCAGACAGGAAGCAAAGAGTAGGAATAAACGGGTCCTTTTCAGAATAGCAGGCAGTGACTAGTGAGGTGCCACAGGGCTAAGTGCTGGGACCCCAGCTAGTTACAATAGACAATAATGAGTTGGATGAGGGAATTGAGTGTAATATCTCCAAGTTTGCAAATGACACTAAGCTGGGGTGTGGTGTGAGCTCTGAGGAGGACGCTAAAAGGCTGCATGGTGACTTGGACAGGTTATGTGAGTGGGAAAACGAGTGGCAGATGCAGTATAATGTGGATAAATGTGAGGTTATCCATTTTGTTGGCAAAAACACGAGGGCAGAATATTATCTGAATGGTGGCAGGTTAGGAAAAGAGGAAGTGCAACGAGACCTGGGTGTCATGGTACATAAGTCATTGAAAGTTGGCATGCAGGTACAGCAGGCGGTGAAGAAGGCAAACAGGCATGTACGAAGTGCACATACGCCCATAGGGGCCCCGCAAGTTCCAGGTTTAGGTATGTACCGAAACCCGGATCACACACATGCGAATGAAAAGGGCCTCCGCGGGCAGAGAGTCAGGCTTTTTCTTCGACTGTTGCCCGGCGAATGCTCCTCAAATTCTAGCGCCTATTAATAGGCCTTCTTTTACCAGCACAAGAGTTTTAAAAAAATAGAGAAATATGATGTTATCAGTCATTTATACATTACAAACCCTATCCATTCAGGTAAGTTTATTGTTAGCCCTATTAAAAGATATTTACATTTTTTTTAAATACATTTTTGGATAAAATATTTAATGAAATTGCATTTGAATGAATTTGAAATATGTAACGTGCTTTTTATTTCTTTAATGTGTTTGTGTGTTTTTGGGGTAGTCCCATTCATACTTATGGCTGCTCCATACCACAAATATGAATAGGAATTCCCCCCATTTTGATAGGATTGGGAATGGCCCATGTGATCCCAGCGACAAATATGAACCATTTAAGTCCCTGGGATATGTGGGCCCCTGTGCAAATGTTATGTATGTAATAACTCGATAGACTGAATACTGTAAACTCACTCAGGTGCAAACCTGGCTCAACTTTATTCAGGCCCAAAGTGCCCACATTGCATGGTGGCTTGTTTTTTATACCTGGCCCGCACACACGTGAGTACAGCCCAATGACCTCCGACAGTGGCGCCCCCTGGTGGCTAGTAACCCCAAGCATACATACATGACAACAGGCCTACGCATCGAGGCCCAGGACCAGAAGTCTCTGAACCTCCGGGACCACGCGATACTATCATAGAAACTTTTGCGGTTGGAGGCAGCCGCCTGCGGGAAGCCTCCGATCGCAAATTCTGCGCCGTAATCTGGTCATTAATTTTGTGGGAGCTTGCTGTGCGCAGATTGGCTGCCGCATTTCCTACCTTATAACAGTGACTGCACGTAAAAAAGTACTTAATTGGCTGTAAAGCGCTTTGGGACTTCCCGATGCTCGTGAAAGGCACTATATAAATGCAAGTCTTCCTTTCTTTTTTCAGGCCCTTGCAGTCTGATCTCGTTGTGTCATTGAAGTGACCAAGCCTTCTGATGCTTCATATACTGAAAGATGCATTTTTTTTCCCAAACCCCTTGAAGAAACCATTGCTGAAACAAGACCAGGGCGGGAGCTGGTGGGTGAAATTCAACTTCAGCGGGGTCGTTAAGGAGGCAGGGGCAGGGAAGAGGTGGGTGGGGGTGGGGTGTATATAGTGGGCGTAATGTACATTCGATATCTCAAGTTGTTGGAGAAATACCACCAACGACGTCTCCGCAAGATTCTAAAAATCCCCTAGGAGGACAGACGCACCAACGTTAGCGTCCTCGACCAGGCCAACATTAACAATTTGGATGAAGGAATGAAGGAATAGAGTGTAATTTCTCCAAGTTGGCAGATGACACTAAACTGGGTGGCGGTGTGAGCTGTGAGGAGGACGCTAAGAGGTTGCAGGGTGACTTGGACAGGTTAGGTGAGTGGGCAAATGCATGGCAGATGCAGTATAATGTGGATAAGTGTGAGGTTATCCATTTTGGGGGCAAAAACACAAAGGCAGAATATTATCTGAATGGCGGTAGACTAGGAAAGGGGGAGGTGCAACGAGATCTGGGTGTCATGGTTCATCAGTCACTGAAAGTGGACACGCAGGTACAGCAGGCAGTAAAGAAGGCAAATGGTATGTTGGCCTTCATAGCTAGGGGATTTGAAGATAGAAGCAGGGAGGTCTTACTACAGTTGTACAGGACCTTAGTGAAGCCTCACCTGGAATATTGTGTTCACTTTTGGTCTCCTAGTCTGAGGAAGGACGTTCTTGCTAGTGAGGAAGTGCAGCGAAGGTTCACCAGACTGATTCCAGGGATGGCTGGACTGTCATATGAGGAGAGATTGGATTAACTGGGCCTTTAATCACTGGAGTTTAGAAGGATGAGAGGGGATCTCATAGAAACATAGAAGATTCTGATGGGACTGGACAGGTTAGATGCGGGAAGGATGTTCCCGATGTTGGGGAAGTCCAGAACCAGGGGATATAGTCTTAGGATAAGGGGTGGGCCATTTAGGACTGAGATGAGGAGAAACTTCTTCACTCAGAGAGTTGTTAACCTGTGGAATTCCCTGCCGGAGAGAGTTGTTGATGCCAGTTCACTGGATATATTCAAGAGGGAGTTAGATATGGCTCTTACGGTTAAGGGGATCAAGGGGTATGGAGAGAAAGCAGGAAAGGGGTACTGAAGGAATGATCAGCCATGATCTTATTTAATGGCTCGAAGGGCCGAATGGCCTACTCCTGCACCTATTTTGCTATGTTTCTATGTAACATCCCCAGCATTGAAGCACTGACCACACTTGATCAGCTCCGCTGGGCAGGCCACATAGTTCGCATGCCAGACACGAGACTCCCAAAGCAAGCGGTCTACTCGGAACTCCTTCACAGCAAATGAGCCAAAAGTGGGCAGAGCAAACATTACAGGGACACCCTCAAAGCCTCCCTGATAAAAGTGCAACATCCCCATGGACACTTGCGAGTCCCTGGCCAAAGACCGCCCTAAGTGGAGGAAGAGCATCTGGGAGGGCACTGAGATCCTCGAGTCTCATCGCCGAGAGCATGCAGAAATCAAGCGCAGGCAGCGGAAAGAGCGTGCGGCAAACCTGTCCCACCCTCCCTTACCCTCAACGACTATCTGGCCCACCTGTGACAGGAACTGTGGTTCGCGTATTGGATTGTTCAGCCACCTAAGGATTCATTTTTATAGTGGAAGCAAGTCTTCCTCGATTCCGAGGGACTGCCTTTGATGATGATGATAATGGGTGTCCCGACAGAATTTGAAATTCCACCACCCCGGTGTCTATCCCATTGGCAGTGCCCAAACAGTTAACTTGGCTGGCGCTTTTGAAAGGTAGACTTCCAGGAGAGGCTTTGAAGCCGAAAATTTAATGTATTATTAAAAACGTTAAAAGGCGTGAGTTTTTTTTTTCTCCTTCAAATTATAAACTATATTAACATTTAATGTACTCTACACAGGGATTGAATAAAGGATTGCAGGCTTTAGCGGGGAAAATACCATCTGCCACCAGATAGGGAAGGTTTTTCATCCCATCTGCCTGGAGTCAATTCAAAGCCGGGCTCCAGAGATGAAACGGTGGTTGTCGAACATACTACACTACCTAATCCCAGCAGTGAGAGTGCAATATTGTAAGACATCGCAACACGTTTTCTGCTGCACTTTCATATGTACGAGATGCATCAACTTGATGTGCCTTTGCTGTGATAACTGCTTACAAAGGCCTGTTTAAGTTGCAATGAAGACAGCTAGCTGACAGTTGCGGGTTAGTCAGATCAGGGGGAAGTGTACTGACGTTCCTGTGTCTGCACCAAGGCATTAGCGCGCATTACAAGCGTTTGCTGTGAACCTTTCATTCCACATCAGTCAGACAGAAGGGAAAAAAAAAGCTTGCAAAACGCAGGGCTTGTAAATTCAGTTGATCTCGCGGTTTAAGAGGCAGCATTTGTGAATAATTCCAGGCATGCCATGTGGCGGAGTGCAGCGTGCTTGGCAGGCAGGGAAGGTGCATTTGGATCTGTGGCTCCCAATGCTGGCCGCCATTGTGGTGTTTTCCACGCCTCCTGTCTGGGTCTGTTGTCGACTACTTAAAAGAAAGATATGCATTTATATAGCGCCTTTCATGACCACCAAATCTCTCCATGCGCTTTACACCCAATGAAGTAATTTTGGAAAATAGTCACTGTTTTGATGTGGCTGCCAATTTGGGCACAGCAAGCTCCCACAAACAGCAATGTGATAATGAGCAGATAATCTGTTTTTGAGGTATAAGTGTTGGCCAGGACCCCGGGGATAAATCCCCTGCTCTTCTTCGAAATAACACCATGGGATCCACCTGAGAGAGCGGACGGGGCCTCAGTTTAACATCAGCACCTCCGACAGTGCAGCACTCCCTCAGCACTGGAGTATCAGCTGAGATTTTTGGGCTCAAGTTCCTGGAGTGTGAGTTGAACCCACAACCTTCTGACTCAGAGGCAAGTGTGATACCTACGGAGCCACATTTGATACAGCTTGATTGCTAGGGCTATTCAACAACTCCATTAACTCTGAAGAGAAACATTTTTATAGTCTTGAAAAAAAAATTAATTCATGGGATGTGGACGTGGCTGGCAAGGCCAACATTTATGGGCCATCGGTAATTGCCCTCGAGAGGGTGGTGCCGAGTCACCTTATACAACTAAGTGGCTCGCTGGGCCATTTCAGAGGGCAGTTAAGTGTTAACTGTTATGTATGTAAACATTGTAACTGTGTACGACTTGCCACCAGAGGGCGCAACTGTTGGAGGCCCAAGGGCCACCTGCACACCTGGTGCAAGGGACTATAAAAGGTTGTCTGCCATGTTGCTTAGGCACTCTGGAGTTGTATTAAAGAGACTAAGGTCACATCAGTTTTAGCTCACAGTACTCAGGCTTGAGGAGTTCTTCCATACTTAACATTAATCACATTGCTGTGGGACTCGAGCCACATATAGGCCAGATCGGGGATGGCAGATTTCCTTCACTCGATGACGTACACTGAGTCATCTGTTGAATTAAATTAGTTTGAACATACAACTGAGATAAAATGTGCCAAAACTTGTATTGCTTCACACAAGAGAGTAGAAAGTACACAAGCATTAGCATTACTTCGGATAAGATGATAAACCTCTGTCACGTCACGTTCATGGTTTTATTGGCAACACCTCATAATTGTGCTGCAAACATGCACACCATATTTCTAGGGGTCTTTCTGTGTATTGTTAATATAAAGCCCACATGTGTTGAGCATGTAATGTATTTGCTTAAGAATTCATAGCAACACATTGCAATTAAGAACTAGTTGGTTTATTAACAAAGGTTTACCAATCACACTACACATTACCAACTCATCCACCACAACTGCAGACCTCAATCGTGGATGAACTAGATGCAACTGACTGGGGTTTTATTGAGTCTTGCGAACATCACGTGACTGGCTAAGCCACTCAAAATGCAACAGCTCTGCACTATTTTTGTAAAATAATAAATAAAGTGCCCCCTTTTCAAAGGGGCACTAAAACCGACAAATTAAACAAATTAAACTTTTAATGTAGTGGATCAAATTAAAATTTGGTCGCCGACGGTGATGATGTACTCCAGTCCCTCCAGTGCCCACCTCTCGTGGAAGACCGCGAGCATACCGGTGGACACCTGGCTCGGATGTACCCGCAGAAGAGAGGCAGGCAGTAGGGCTGAATGACCCCCTTGACCAGCCACTGCCTGGAACGGTTAATGGCCCCCTTGGCCAACCCCAGGAGCAGTCCTACGAGGAGGCCCTCCAAAATGCCCGCTCCCCTCCGCACAGGGTGCCCAAAGATCAGGAGCGTGGGACTGAAGTGCAACCAGAATTTGAGGAGCAGTCCCTTCAAATAATGGAACAGGGGCTGCAACCTCGCACATTCAACATATACGTGGAACACGGACTCCTCCAGACTGCAGAAATTGCAGGCGGCCTGGGAGTCCGTGAACCGACTCAAAACCGATGAGCATGCTCACAGGTGCACACAGTACAGAGCACATCGCTGCTTCTCGACATTTTATATGAAGAGATGAAACTGCTTACAGGGCAGGGTTATAATCCGAGTGGGATCGGAACCTACCCCTTCCAAATCAGCGGCCCAGCGTAGATGGAGAGCTGTATATTTTTGTAAGAAATACCTGAAATCACAAACAAGAAAATCAGTATCAGCCAACAATCTGGCGGCTATTGCCAAAGCAACTGATTCCATCCTTCGCAATAGTTTCTCTATTCATTCTTGAGCATAAGCATCACTGGCAAGGCCAGCATCTACTGTCCATCCTGAGTCGCCCATGTGAAGGCCGTTGAGAGTCAATCACATTGGTGAGGGACTGCCGTCAAATACAGGCCAGAGCAGGTAAGGGTGACAGTTTTGCTTTTACTACAGGACATTCGTGAACTGGTTGGGTTTTTAATGACAATCCGATAGTTTCATTGGCAGATTTATTAAACCGAATTCAAGTTCTCAAACTGCCATGGTGCGATTTGAACTCAGGCCATTTGGATTCTTAACCCAGGTTTCCTGGATTGACCAGTTCAATAACTCAACCACGACCCACCCTATCCAGACACATCCACAAGAACATAAGAAACGGGAGCAGGAGTAGTCCATCTGGCCCCTTGCGCACACTCCGCCATTCAATAGGATCATGGCTGACCTGATCATGGATTCAACACCACTTTCCTGCCCGCTCCCCATAACCCTTGTAGTTCAAAAATCTGTCTATCGCCACCTTGAATATATTCAATGACCCCCGCCTCCCACAGCCTCCACAGGGGCAGAGAATTCCAAAAAATCACGACCCTCTGAGAGAAGAAATGCCTCTGTCTTAAAAAGGTGACTCCTTATTCTGAAACTATGCCCCCTAGTTCTAGATTCCCCTACGAGGGTAAACATCCTCTCTGCATCTATCCTGTCACGTCCTCTCATAATCTTAAACGGTTCAATAAGATCACCTCTCACTCTTCTAAATTCCAATGAGTATAGGCCCAACCTGCTCAACCTTTCCTCATAAGACAAACCCTTCATCTCAGGAATCAACCCATGGAACATTCTCTGAACTGCGTCCAAAGCAAGTATGTTGCTCCTTAGATAAAGAGACAAAACTGTACGCAGTACTCCAGGTGTGGCCTCACCAATGCCCTGTACAGTTGTAGCAGGACTTCCCTACTTTAATACACCAGCCCCCTTGCAATAAAGGCCAAATTACCATTTGCCTTCGTAATAACTTGCTCTACCTGCATGCTAACTTTTTGTGTTTCACGTGTGAGGACACCTAGATCCTTCTGTACCGCAGAATTCTGTAATCTCTCTTCATTTAAACAATATTCTGCTTTTCTATACCTCAGAAATGTCCTCGCAACACCTGCCATAAGAGCAGGCACATCAAATCGAAAAAGAGCAACAGGTCTCCAACTCCTCTCTCCAATGGAACGGGTGAACCAAGTGAACACCGGATCGCTTTCCAGCAAAAAATAGCAATTGATAAATACTGTTGATTGGTGCATCGGGCACTTCAACACGATGGCAGTGGCATGCGAGTCTGATAAAAATGCAGTTAATATAAACAGATTTATTTAGAAAGCATGAAATAAAATGTTTAGCACTTTGCACAGATACACTTTTGCTCCACACTTTTTGACCTCATTGGTCTTATTCCCTGTAAACTACAGTTGCACCATTACCCTGCCCGCTACATCCTCACTTAGTAAAAATCAAAGACATATGGAATTATCTCCAAAGTCATTATTTCCCTCAACCTCAAAACTGCAGAGAATAGATAAAGGAAAAACTTGCATTTATATAGCGCCTTTTAGTGACCTCAGGATGTCCCAAAGCGCTTTACAGCCAATGAAGTACTTTTGAAGTGTGGTTACTTTAGTAATTAAAAAAAAGACTTCAACAAACAGCAACAAGATAATGGCCAGATGACCTGTTTTCGGTATTGGTTCAGGGAGAAATATTGGCCCCAGGACACCGGGGAAAACTCCCCTGCTCTTCTTCAAATAGTGCCCCGGGATCTTCTACATCGAAACATAGAAACATAGAAAATAGGTGCAGGAGTAGGCCATTCGGCCCTTCGAGCCTGTACCACCATTCAATATAATCATGGCTGATCATTTGTGCAACTTCAGTACCCCATTCCTGCTTTCTCTCCATACCCCTTGATCCCTTTAGCCATAAGGGCCACATCTAACTCCCTTTTAAATATATCTAACAAACTGGCCTCAACAACTTCTGTGGTAGAGAATTCCACAGGTTCACAATTCTCTGACTGAAGAAGTTTCTCCTCATCTCGGTCCTAAATGGCTTACCCCTTATCCTTAGACTGTGACCTCTGGTTCTGGACCTCTCCAATATCGGGAACATTCTTCCTGCATCTAACCTGTACAATCCCGTCAGAATTTTATATGTTTCTATGAGATCCCCTCTCATTCTTCTAAATTCCAGTGAATATATGTCAAGTCGATCCAGTCTTTCTTCATATGTCAGTCCTGCCATCCTGGAAATCAGTCTGGTGAACCTTTGCTGCACTCCCTCAATAACAAGAATGTCCTTCCTCAGATTAGGAGATCAAAACTGTACACAATATTAAAGGTGTGGCCTCACCAAGGCCCTGTACGACTGTAGTAAGACCTCCCTGCTCCTATACACAAATCCACTCGCTATGAAGGCCAACATATCATTTGCTTTCTTCACCGCCTGCTTTTCAATGACTGATGTACCATGACACCCAGGTCTCATTGCACCTCCACTTTTACTAATCTGTCACCATTCAGATAATATTCTGCCTTCCTGTTTTTGCCACCAAAGTGGATAGCCTCACATTTATCTACACCATACTGCATCTGCCATGCATTTGCCCACTCACCTAACCTGTCCAAGTCACTCTGCAGCCTCTTAGCGTCCTCCTCACAACTCACACCGCCACCCAGCTTAGTGTCATCTGCAAACTTGGAGATACTACACTCAATTCCTTTGTTTAAATCATTAATGTATATTGTAAATAGCAGGGGTCCCACCTTGGGCCTTGGTTTAACATTTCATCTGAAAGACAGCAGCTCCAACAGTGCTGCACTCCCTCAGGTAAGCGTCGGCTCCCCAAGCATTGTTGGGCATTATCTGGACATTGCATTTTAATATTTCTCATTGCAGGAAGAGCTGGCCACCTGTTGTGGGAGAGGCCCAGGTATTTTTCCATGTTGTACACGAAATCCACATCTGATGGGCGGGGGTGGACTGGGACAAGTTACAATGGCCAGGAGAAGGCAACTCATCACAGGTAATGAGCAAAGACGGAGGGTCCATTGTTCAGCAATGTGAACTCGTCAGAGATAGATCAGATGTGAACTTGTCAGTGATCAAGCTAGTAGCTGGATGAGATAACCCCGAGACACGAGAAACCGGAGCAAACGAAAACCATTAAGCCCCAGACCGGTTGGAAACGAAACCCATCACCAGCCATCATCAGAACATACATGCGCCACTCAGACAGAAGCCTAGAAACAAGAAAAACTTTATTTGACCAGAAGAAGCAAACAGACTTTGGATATAAAAGGTGGCTGCATGGCCATTGCTCTCTCTCTGTTTTTTTGCTCTCGCTTGCTTCACCTCTACAAGGACCGAGCACTCTGTCTGCGACGGAGAGAGTAAACCACCATCAAACAGCCAGAGCCTCACTATTCAACTGTGGAGCTAATTTTGAGACTGGGACTTGGATACTATAGACAGTACGGAACCAGAAGAGAAAAGTTTTCACCAGGAGAAGCAGTGAGTAAGCCAACGAATCGGTGAGCATCATCCCTGCCCACGCATCTTTCAGATCACAGCCACTGTGTGAGGGGGTGTCATCTGTTCTCCAAACCAAGCCTTAGGAGGGTTTTAGTGGGGAGGTTTTGCTGTGAGGACCATAGGGGTATGCCCAGTCGGTCTGTACAGATTCGGGGGTATACTGTGAATTCGAGCAGAGGGTTTAGACGTTGGGTACTTCGCGATAGGGGCGGTTTAGACACAATAGGGTATTGGATTGTACTGCACCATCACTGTATTTACTTGTAGTCTTGCTGTGTTGAGGTAGCTTTACTAAAGCATTGACGGTTGAGACCGAGGTATTTGTCCGTGACTCATTCATCTGTTCAATACAGTAATCACTCCCAGGTCGAGAACATGTGTAACATGGGGGTGCATCGAAAACAATGAAGGGAAACCACTTACACTCAGCAATGCACTGGGAGTGTCAGCCTAAATTTTGTGCTCAGGACTCTGGAATGGGATTTGAACCCACAACCTTCTGACTCACAGGCGAGAGTGCTATCTACTGAGACACGTCTGACACCTTAAATTTGGATGGAAGAGAAATAGTACAGTGACAAAATCGATAGAACTCCTCCCATGCCTCAATCTTCCTTTGTTCCTATGATCTACAGGCTTTCATAATTAACCTTAGTCTCCGTCAACCAATGCTTCTTGATGTATAATTGTCTTCTGGCCTCGGCACCTAAATAACGCGCACGCAAAATAAAACTGAAAATTGGCTTTAAAGTATTTTTTGACTTTCAAATGCCGGTGATTTACTGAGTGAGATGTTTCAAGTTATGTATGAGAGGGTGGCAGAGACATGAATCACATACCTTATGCATAAGACTTGACAGACGAGCAAGAACATTCTTCAGTGCAAGTCAACTCTAGATTGCGAGCCTTGCATCATCATTTCACCAGACCTTGTGCAGCAATGAGGTCCAAGTGATTTGGTGCAATTCAGCACTCGCGGTGCTTTGATCTTATTCAGGGATTACTTTGCTGTCGCTGTTCGGTTTGTTTGATGTTTTGGGCTGACAACATTCTGAGCTAGCTTCAGAACTGGAGATACAAAGGTGCCTGCTCCTTTTGAAGTCGGCAGTCAATCACAGCTGGAAGTGACGGGACAGCTACCAGTTGCTAAGAGCAATGTAGCGAGCTGATGGCGCACTCCGTAACAACTCCGAAATGAGGGGTCGACAGCGGCAACAAAGGCAAATGATGATGGATGCTGATCCTTTCTGAGGAAGACGAATTTCAAAAACAGCAAGAACAAACAATGTACCCATCAGCATTTTATACATGAGGAAAACAGAATAAAACTTGTTTCTTTAAAAGAGTTCCATGTATCCCAAAAACTGACAGATCTGCCTTCACATTTCAATACTTGCTTTCTTTTAGTGAGAGGCATATTAAGCATGCTTCAGCCTTTAAAAATAAACACATCAAGGAACAATACGCAATGAACACAATCAAATGTTGGATAAAAATTTAGATTAATGCAAATGTGGCTGTTTGGATTTATATACTTAAAACAGGAAACTTTTGCATGGCTGTGGAGAAAGAGCAGGGGGAGTGGGACTAATTGATAGCTCCTTCAGAAAGCCGGCACCAAGCTCATGGTCTACAGAGCAGCAGTGATACCCGGCCTCCTATATATTTAAGGGACATGGATATGTACAGCGGGCACCTCAAAGCACTGGAGAAGTACCACCAACACTGCCTCCACAAGATCCTGCAAATCCATCGGCAGGATAGACGCACCAACATCAGTGTTCTCTCTCAGGCCAACATCCCCAGCATCGAAGCACTGACCACGCTCGATCAGCTCCGTTGGGTGGGCCACATCATCCGCATGCCCGACACGAGATTCCCAAAACAAGCGCTCTACTCCGAGCTCCGACACGGTAAGCGAGCCCCAGGTGGGCAGAGGCAACACTTCAAGGACACCCTCAAAGCCTCCTTGGAAAAGTGCAACATCCCCACCGACACCTGGGAATCCCTGGCCCAAGCCCGTTCAAAGTGGAGGAGAAGCATCCGGGAGGGCGCTGAACACCTCGAGTCTCTTCGCAGAGAGCAAGCTGAAGCCAAGCGTCGAAAACGGAAGGAGCATGCGGCAACCCTCCCACCCTCTCCTTCAACCACCGTCTGCCCCACCTGTGACAGAGATTGTAGGTCGCGCATTGGACTCATCAGTCACCTGAGAACTCATTTTTAGTGTGGACTCAACTCCGAGGGACTATCGAAGAAGAAGAGAAGAAGAACAGGCACAATGGGCCAAATGGCCACTTTCTGTGCTGTATGATTCCATTCAGGGAAAGCAAGCATGTAGACTAAATTGGAATGCAAGATAATCCACAGTGTTAACATACTGGCAAAGAGTGAGTGAGTTTCAAGATTGTGACAAAAAGCAAAATAGTGCAGATGCTGGAATCAGAAATAAAAACAAAACATGCTGGCCATATCAGCGGGTCAGGCAACTTCTCTGGAGAGAAAAAACAGAGTTAACGTTTCAGGTCGATGACCCTTCGTCAGAACTGGCAAATGTTCGAAAAGAACAGATTCTTCAGGAGCACTGAAAGGGGGAGGGGAGGAAAGAACAAAAGGGAAGGTCTGTGATAGGGTTGAAGCCAGGAGAGATTAGAGAGACAAAAGGGACAATGGGCCGACTTGAGATGTTAATGGCACAAGTTAGAAAAAGGTTTGTCTTGATAGGGTGTGAATGGCGGAATAATGACCAGCTACCATTGGAGACAGAGGGAAAAAAAATAATATAAGATGGGGGGGAGGGGGTGTGGGGTAGAGGTTGGGAAGTCAGTTAAAAAGAGGAGGATAGGGAGCCAAAGATGGGCAGAGATTATGGTCTGAAATTGTTGAACTCGATGTTGAGTCCAGAAGGCTGTAAAGTGCCTCGAGCTTGCGTTGAGCTTCATTGGAACAGTGTAGGAGGCCGAGGACGGAGAGGTCAGAGTTGGAGTAGAGCAAGACTACGAGTTTTCAGGGAGGAAGAGGACTGCGTGGACTGGTGTGTTCAGGAGAACCAAGTGGTGGAAATTGAAATAATGCTGAAAAATATAAAGACAAGGAACGATGGCAGTGGAGAGAGATACTGAACAGGCTGGGGCTCTTTAATCTAGAAAAGAGAAGGCTGAGGTGTGACCTTTCAGAGGTCTTTAAAATTATGAATGGTTTTGAAAGGGTAGAGATAGAGAAGATGCATCTGCTTATTGTCGAGTCGAAAACTAGGGGTCATCAATAATCGATAAGGGAAGAAGGGTTATGGGGAACGGGCAGGGAAGTGGACCTGAGTCCATGATCGGATCAGCCATGATTGTATTCAATGGCGGAGCAGGCTAGAGGGGCTGTATGGCCTACTCCTATTTCTTATGTTCTTATGTAATATATCACCAACAATATCTCCGCAAGATCCTACAAATCCCCTGGGAGGACAGGCGCACCAACATCAGTGTCTTCGTCCAGTAGATGTGGTGTATTTGGACTTTCAAAAGACTTTTGACAAGGTCCCGCACAAGAGATTGGTGTGCAAAATCAAAGCACATCATATTGGGGGTAATGTATTGACGTGGATAGAGAACTGGTTGGCAGACAGGAAGCAGAGAGTCGGGATAAATGGGTCCTTTTCAGAATGGCAGGCAGTGACTAGTGGAGTGCCGCAGGGCTCAGTGCTAGGACCCCGCTCTTTACAATATACATTAATGATTTGGATGAAGGAATTGAGTGTATTATCTCCAGGTTTGCAGATGACACAAAACTGGATGGCGGTGTGAGCTGTGAGGAGGATGCTAAAAGGCTGCAGGGTGAGTGGACAGATTAGGTGAGTAGGTAAATGCATGGCAGATGCAGTATAATGTGGATAAATGTGAGGTTATCCACTTTGGGGGCAAAAACACGAAGGCAGAATTTTATCTGAATGGTGGAAGATTAGGAAAGGGGGAGGTGCAACGAGACCTGGGTGTCATGGTTCATCAGTCATTGAAAGTTGGCATGCTGGTACAGCAGGTGGTGAAGAAGGCAAATGGCATGTTGGCCTTCATAGTTAGGGGATTTGAGTATAGGAGTAGGGAGGTCTTACTGCAGTTGTACAGGGCCTTGGTGAAGCCTCACCTGGAATACTGTGTTCAGTTTTGGTCTCCTAATCTGAGGAAGGACATTCTTGCTATTGAGGGAGTGCAGCGAAGGTTCTCCAGACTGATTCCCGGGATGCCGGGACTGACATATGAGGAGAGACTGGATCAACTGGCCATTTATACACTGGAATTTAGAAGGATGAGAGGGGATCTCATAGAAACTTCTAAGATTCTGGACAGTTAGATGCGGGAAGAATGTTCCCGATGTTGGGGAAGTCTAGAACCAGGGGACACAGTCTTAGGATAACGGGTAGGCCATTTAGGACCGAGATGAGGAGAAATTTCTTCACTCAGAGAGGTGTTAACCTGTGGAATTCCCGACTGCAGAGTGTTGTTGATGCCAGTTCATTGAATATATTCAAGAGGGAGTTCGATATGGCTCCTATGACTGAAGGGATCAAGGGGAATGGCGATAAAGCAGGAAAGGGGTACGAGGGAATGATCAGCCATGATCTTATTGAATGGTGGTGCAGGCTCGAAGGGCCGAATGGCCTACTCCTGCACCTATTTTCTATGTTTCTATGTTTCAAACATTCCCAGCTTTGAAGCACTGACCACACTTGATCAGCTCCGCTGAGCAGGCCACATAGTCCACATGCCAGACACGAGGCTCCCAAAGCGGAGTTCCTTCACGGCAATCGAGCCAAAGGTGGGCAGCGGAAACGTTACAAGGACACCCACAAAGCCTCCCTGGTGAAGTGCGACATCACCACTGACACCTGGGAGACCCTGGCTGAAGATCGCCCTAGGTGAAGAAAGTGCATCCAGGAGGACGTTGAGCTCTTCGAATCTCAACGGCGAGAGCGTGAATAGGTCAAGCGCAGGCAGCGGAAGGAGCGTGCGGCAAACCAGCCCCAGCCACCCTTTCCCTCGACGAATGTCTGTCCCACCTGTGACAGAGTCTGTGGCTCTCGTATTGGACTGTTCAACCACCAAAGAACTCACTTCAGGAGTGGAAGCAAGTGTTCCTCAATTCCGAGGGATTGTCTATGATGGTAAGAGAGTCACTAATAAATCCAGTGAGGAAATCAGGAGAAACTTCTTTACCCAAAGAGTGGTGTGAGTGAGGAACTCGTTGCCACAGGGAGTGATCGAAGCGAAGTGCATGGATGCATTTAAGGGGAAGCTAGACAAACACAGGAAGGATAAAGGAATAGAAGGTTATGGTAATGAGGTAGGGTGGGAGGAGACTGGAACATAAACATGGACACATACCAGTTGGGCTGAATGGCCTGTTCCCGTGGTGTCAATTCTATGAAAGGTTGGAGGCTTGAGGTGAAATACCAATCACCCAGCAGAGAGATTTGTACTGGTACCCAAAGCAATAGTGGAAGAGAGATATTAAGTTTGGTCAAAGAGGTAGATTTTAAGGAGCGTCTTGAAGGAGGAAAGCGAGGTAGCAAGGCAGAGAGGTTTAGGGAGGGAGTTCCAGAGCTTAGGGCCCAAGCAACAGAAGCCATGGCCACCGATGGTTGAGCAATTATAATCAGGGATGCTCAAGAGGGCAGAATTAGAGGAGCACATACATCTTGGGGGGGGTTGTGGGGCTGGAGGAGATTACAGAGATAGGGAGGGGCAAGGCCATGGAAGGATTTGTAAACAATGTTGATCATTTTGAAATCGAGGTGTTGCTTAACCGGAAGCCAAAGTTGGTCAGCGAGCACAGGGGCAATGGGTGAGCGTGACATATGATCGGTTTTAGTTCTTAAGTGAGATCGGGGGGAATTTTCAGTTTCGACGAGTTGGTGTTAACCTGTTGGGGCTGACTGTCCCAGGATTTATGGACATACCTGCTTTTTATCTCATCTGGTGGGGTCTGCAATGGGCGGATGAGCGTCTCTGCCATGTTACCCGCTCAGGTACCCAATTCCAAAATTCCCCCCCTTCCCCACCGCCCATCCTCCCACCCCACCAGCATCTGCTCAACGTCAATGTCAAGAACGTGAGTGAAATGGTATTGTGGAGAAATCACTCGTGGTTCAGGAGTTAACCTTCTTCAGAAAAGTTGAAGGAAGGTGTCAACACTTCAAATGAAAAGAACGGTGGCATAATAAATCATTTAAAAAAAAGTTTCTCTTTGATGAACCTTTTTCAGAATGACATAAAGAATGAAGCAGGCTTCAGCGGTGTGGATTGAAGATAAAATACCTCGACAATGGCTAATTATTCAGGTCAGTTACGAGGGCTGAGAACAGTCTGTAGTTAACTTTCCTGCCAAAAGTAAAACTAATTCTTATGGGTTTTCTGACAGCTTCAAATCTATCCCTCAATAGAGGTTTATGCATCATTACATATTTTTCTACATAAACGAATGTTCCCATCATATAGATTGGTGTAAAGAACTGCAATCTGGTAATTACCTGAGGTTCTGAGCCTTCTGGCTTAATGGTATTTTCTACAGAGAGTGACTGGTTTATAATTTTAGTATCTCTAAACATAATTCTAGAAAAATTAAGCAGTAATTGAATATTATTTCAGTATTTCGACGACACTCTGGGCTCAATCTTGCAACGGTATATGACACTGCATGCGCACAACTATATTTTCTCACACACCGGCACAAACTTCCTCTCTGCTGTATGATTTTTACTTCGCCTCGAGCCTCCAACCTTCTGTAGAATCTGCAGCACGGGATCAGGCCATTCGGTCCAACTGTTCTGCGTCGATGCTTATGCTTCCCACCAGTCTCCTACCACCCTATTTTTTTATTCGTTCCTGGGATGTGGGCGTCGTTGGCAAGGCCGGCAGTTATTGCCCATCTCTAATTGCCCTCGATAAGCTGGTGGTGAGCCGCCTTCCTGAACCGCTGCAGTTTTTCGTAGCAGACGCTTGAGTGGCTTGCTGGGATATTTCGAAGCGCAGGTAAGAGTCAACTATATTGCTACGAGTCTGGGAGTCACATATAGGCCAGACCAGGTAAGGACGGCAGATTTCCTTCTCCAAAGGGTATTAGTGAACCAGATGGGTTTTTCTATAACCCGGTAGTTTCATGGTCACCGTTACTGAAACTAGCTTTTAATTCAAGATTTATTGAATTAACTGAATTTAAATTCCCCAGCTGCCATGGTGGATTTTGAACTCATGTCTCTGGATCTTACAGGATCAGTACTCCAGGCCTCCAGATTACTGGTCCAGTAACATCCTCTTAACTGATAAGAGATTTAGGGGTTATGGGGAGCGGGCAGGGAAGTGGACCTGAATCCATGATCGGATCAGCCATGATCGTATTAAATGGCGGAGCAGGCTCGAAGGTTCGTATGGCCCACTCTTGCGCCTATTTCTTATGTTCTTATGTAACATAACCACTATGTTACTGAACACTTTTTTGTAAACTGCTTCATCTCCCACTTTGATTTGTCTCCCAGGATCTCGACAAATGTGCACATCCTCACTGCGACTTTGCCTGCGATGTAACTAACATTTCTTTCTTCCTTTATGGCTGGTGCATATGGGGCTGGATTTTCCGGTCCGTTGCGCTTCGGGTTGCGCCCCGGTGCGGCGTGAAAGGCGGTGGTTCAGGTCTCCTATGCTCCGCCGTGATCCTCTGGTCGGGTTTGGCGGCGGGGCTGAGCAGGACCGCCGGGAAGAGCAGCGCCGGATGTGCAAGGCCTCTCGTTGTGACACCGGCAGTAGTTTGGACTTTTGCCCGATCCGCCCACCCGGAATTGCGTCCGCAATGACCGCCTGGGAAATCAGAGCGATCCAGCATAGATTGCGCCGTCGAGGAAGGTGAGGTACTCCGAAGGTAAGCGCTAGTGTTTGTTCTATGAATTTTTTTTAGCAATTTGTGTTGTGGTGGCGTGGACAATGTTTTGGGAATGTTTTTGTAGGGGTTTTTTAAGGTTATTTTCTCCCCCTCTCTCGAGGCCTCTCTCGGAGCGCACACGGCCTGGCGCTTTAGTTTGCGAGTTTCCAATTTTTGCGCCACGAGAGATGTACAACGCCTCCCTTAGCGCTGTGCCCCTGACGCAGGGCCTAGCTGCCGAAACTTCCTTACCAAAAGCGCAAACTATTCCTGGCCGGTAACTTTCCCGCCCCGCCTCCATTTTCGCCCCGAAAACCAAAAAGCCTAAAATCCAACCCACTGAAGGGTTAAAAACCAGGCTCGCTCACTGAAACTGGCCCAGCTTCCAGCTTGTTTGAACAGCATAGCTACAGGGTATAGATATTTAGACCGATTCAATTCGAATACAAACATCTTGGAGGGTTTTATTTGTACATTTACTTGATTGGAACTTTTTTGAGTTAAAAGATACAGCATTATGATTTCCCTGGTCATTTAAAAAAATATATTTCTCGGCCTATTTTGTTAAAACTGGACAGTCAGTCAAAAATATAGGCCAGCGAGTGTGTTAATAAACAGCCATTCCAGTGGAACAAAGGATCAGCAGTTGGCCATTCAGCCCCTCAAGTCTGTTCCGACATTCAATTAGGCCATAGCTGAATTGGATCTCAACACAAATTACCTGCCTGTGCTCCATATCCCTCAATAGCCTTACCCAACTGTCATGTATGTACCTTTGGGATCACTAGCCACTAGATGGCGTCACTGTTGGAGGCCATTGGGTTGCACGGCCGTGTGTGCAGCCCAAGTATAAAAGGCCAGCCATTTTGTATATTGGTCACCTTGGGCCTTAATAAAGCAGAGCCAAGGTCGTACCTCTTGGAGTTAAACAATACTCAATCTAACAGTTATTGCATACACAACACCAACAAAAATCTATCCATCTCCGTCTTGTAAATTTCAGCTGACCCAGCATCCAGAGCCTTTTGAGGTAGTGAATTCCACACATTTCCGCTACCATGTGTATGGCAAAGTGTTTCCTAACCACTCCAAAATGGCCAAGCTCTATCTTTACGATTAATCCCCCTTGTTCTGGATTCCCTCATCTGAGGAAATAGATTCTCTTTATTTACCCAATCAAATCCCTTTACCAATTTAAACACATCGATTAGGTCAGTCCTCAATCTTCTATACTCAAGCCAATAAAAGCCAAGAATATGCCACCTTTCCACATACTTTAACTCTTTAAGCCCTGGTATCATTCTGGTGAATCTGTGCGTCACCTCCTCCAAGGCCATTATATCCTTCGTGGGGTGCGGTGCCCAAAATTGAACACAATATTCCAGATGAGTTCTGACCAAGGCTCTGTACAGCTGAAGCATCCCTTCCGCACTTTTGTATTCCAACCCCATTGAGAAAAAAGCCAAAATTCCATTCTGATTACTTTTCATGCACTAGTCTTTCGTGATTTGTGTTCATGAGCACCTAAATCTCTTACTTCCACCGCTGCCCTTAGTCTTTCACTATTCAGAAAATGTTTTGATTTGTCTTTCTCTGATCCAAAGTGGATGACCTCACATGTCCAAACATCGAACTCCATCTGCCATAGATTTGCCCACTCACGTTAGTCAGTCAATGTCCCTGTGTAACTGCCTGCTTCCATCTACAAAACTGTGCCTCTTAACTGAGTGTCATCTGAAAACTTGGGATATACAACTCTCTATTCCTTCCTTCAAGTCATTAACATACACAGTGAAAATCTAAGGTCCCAGTACCGATCCCTTTATCCCTAGTCTCTGCCTCCCACCTCCCACCCAATTACTAACCCACGTAACAAGATTCCCTCCAAGTCTGTGGGCTCTCCAGTTTGTTCGTAAACTCTTGTGCACAGCCTCTTCAAATGTCTTCTGGAAACCCATACAGACAACATCCACAAATACTTCCCTATAGCGACCGCGAATGGGAATCCTAGTTGATTTTCCTCCTGCCGAGTTCACACCCGTTATGTTGCCTCAATGTGCCCGGGCCAATATGCAGGACTCAGCATACACCAGCAGCAAGTGAAGGTGTACCTTGCAGGAGCATAGGAAAATAGGAACAGGAGGAGGCCATTGAGCCCCTCGAGCCTGTTCCAACATTCAATGAGATCATGGCTGATCTACGACCTAACTCCATATACCCGCCTTTGCCCCATATCGCTTAATACATTTGGTTGACAAATATCCATCAACCTCAGATTTGAAATTAACAATTGATTGAGCATTAACTGCCATTTGCGGAAGAGAGTTCCAAACTGCTACCACCCTTTGTGTGTAGAAGTGTTTCCCAACATAACTCCTCAAAGATCTGCCTCTAATTTTTAGACTATGTCCCTAGTCCTAGACTCCCCAACCAGTGGAAATAGTGTCTCTCTATCTACCCTCTCTGCTCCCCTTAATATCCTGAAAACTTCCATCAGATCATCCGTTAAACTTCTAAATTCCAGAAAATACAACCCTAATTTGTGTATTGTCTCCTCATAATTTAACTCTTGGAGTCCGGATATCATTCTGGTAAACCTACGCTGCACTCCCTCCAAGGCCAATATATCCTCCCTCAGGTGTGATGCCCAGAACTGCTCACAGTGCTCCAGGTGTGGTCTAACCTGCCCCCTTGTACTCTAGTCCTCTAGCTACAAAGGCCAACATTCCATTAGCCTTTTTGATTAGCTTCTGTACCTGCTCATGATCTATGTATCCGAGTCTTTTTGGACCTCCACTGTTTTTAGCTTGTCACCATTTAAAAAGCACCCTGTTCTATCCTGTTTCGGTTCCTTTTTTTGTCAGGTGCGGCTGAGTGGGTAGCACTCTCGCCTCTGAGTCAGAAGGCTGTGGGTTCAAGTCCCACTCCAGGGACTTAAGCACAAAAATCTAAGCTGACACTCCAATGCAGTGCTGAAGGAGTGCTGCGCTGTCGGAAGTGCTGTCTTTTGTCATTAAACCGAGGCCCCGTCTGCCCTCTCAGGTGGACGTCAAAGATCCCATGGCACTATTTCGAAGAAGAGCAGGGGAGTTATCCCTGGTGTCCTGGCCAATATTTATCCCCCAATCAACATAACAAAAACACAGATTATCTGGTCATTATCACATTGCTGTTTGTGGGAGCTCGCTAAGCGCAATTTCGTTGCCGCGTTTCCCACATTACAACACTCCAAAAGTACTTCATTGGCTGTAAAGCACTTTGAGACGTCCGGTGGACATGAAAGGCGCTATATAAATGAAAGTCTTTCTTTTTTCTAAAATGTTGACAGCCTCACGTTTGCCTACCATTTTGCCCATTCACTTAATCTTGCTCTCTTCCCGGCTATTCAAAACATTTTTTAAGGAACCCACTCCCGTGACGAACCGGCAGAGCTCATGCTAAGACCACTTCCCGTCCATTGGCAGCAGTCGCGGCTCAAAGGATCGGGGTTAGAGGCAGGAGGGTGAGATTAAACTAGGAGGCTCCGGTGAAGAAAAACTCCAGCGCAGACTTGTTGACTTCAAGGGAGAAGAAAATCTGGCGGGACGCAAAATGGCTTGCCCATTCCCTGTCACCCGCTTTGCAGTAACCGCGCCAAGTCGCTGGAGAAATACCACCAACAATGTCTCCGCAAGATCCTGCAAATCCCCTGGGAGGACAGACGCACCAACATTAGCATCGTTGACCAGGCCAACATCCCCAGCATCGAAGCACTGATCACACTTGATCAGCTCCGCTGGGCAGGCCACATTGTCCGCATGCCAGACACGAGACTCCTAAAGCAAGCGCTCTATTCGGAACTCCTTCACGGCAAGTGAGCCAAAGGCGGGCAGAGGAACCGTTACAAGGGACACCCTCAAAGCCTCCCTGATAAAGTAAAACATCCCCACTGACACCTGGGAGACCCTGGCCAAAGACCACCCGCCCTAAGTGGAGGAAGTGCATCCGTGAGGGCGCTGAGCACCTCGAGTCTCATCGCCGAGAGCGTGCAGAAATCAAGCGCAGGCAGCAGAAAGAGCGTGCGGCAAACCAGTCCTACCCTCCCTTACCCTCAATGACTATCTGTCCCAGCTGTGACAGGGACTGTGGCTCTCGTATTGGACTGTACAGCCACCTAAGGACTCATTTTAAGAGTGGAAGCAAGTCTTCCTCGATTCCGAGGCACTGCCTATGATGATGATGATATCCCGGTGATACTGCAAGGTGGAGATGTTAAGTTAACAGTGAACTATTGCATGATGCTGTGTGTGCTACTTTGACTCAGTGAGTTAATGAAAAAAACAATTCTGAATGCAGCCAGCAGAATTGGAAGATGCTGAGGGAGACCCAATAGACTTCGAGCCCATCAACTTAATCACTCAGCCAACACTACTTAGGCATGCTATTGTATATCAAGCTCTTTTCAATCATCATAAATATCGTTGTTTTTCCAATCCTTGGCTTATTAGAAATGCTACAAATAATATAAGCGTTGCAAAAGATGTTGCTTAAACATAATAGCAATGTTAGAATGAAACTAATATATACATTTTAAAATGAAAAAGAACTGCATTCATTTCATGCCTTTCAGAAGGTCCCAAATGACCGTGAATGAGCTACTTTCAAAATATAATCACGTATAGTAACGTGGTAAACGCAGCAGCCAGTTTTGTGCACAGCAAGCTCCCACAAACAGCAATGTGATAATGACCAGATGATCTGTTTTTAGTGATGTTTGAGGGATAAATATTGGCCAAGCCGTGGGATCTTTTAGGTCCACCTGAGATGGCAGACGGTTTGACATCTCATCTAAAAGGGGACACCTCTGACTGTGCAGCTCTCCCTCAGTTCTGCACTGGAGTGTCAGCCTAGACTTTTGTGCTCAAGTCTCTGGAGTTGGGATTTGCACCCACAATCCTTCTGGCACGAAGGCCGGAGTGTTGCCCACTGGGCTACAGCTGACACTGACATAGACAACACAAGCAGCTGTAGGTGTACGTTGTACCAGCTCCCGGTACTAAGAGACTGCGCATTGGAATTGCAGTCCCAAATTCCCAATGTAAACTTCAGCGACACAAAGCTTTGTCCTTGGACCACAAACTCGGAAAAATTTACCCCAATTAAACTGATCCCATTGCGGAATAAGATGTGCAGAAGACTTCTTAAGAACTCCTCTGAAAGGTAAGCTTACTCTTCATGGAGGAAGTGATAGGAGGAGAAAGGAAACAATAGGTTAAAGAGGAGGTCTACTCCTTGATTGATTGACGGACCTCAGCTCTTGTTGGGCCAAACATGTTGGGAGATTGGATAACAATGTGGAGAACACATGGATGGTGCTCTCAATGGAAAGGGGAGGCAGGGCGCCGTGGGGGGAAAACTTTGGGACATTACAACAAAAGTAAAGTGAGGGAGGGGGGTGGAATTGGTCTTCGGCGTTAGCATAAAGTGTGCGATAACGGATCAGCCATCCCTTTAACGACTCTGTTCGCTTTTCATTCCCAAATGACTTCAATGTAAAAGAAAATTGGGCACGGTGTAAAATGGATGGCAATTCGCCAACATCCATTTTGTGCTTCCGTCAAAGCAAAACTTATTTTGCTCCAGTGTTGTTTTCTATAAAACAACAACAACAATACCTTATATTTATAAAGCACCTTTAACGTAATGAAATGTCCCAAGGCGTTTCACAGGAGTATTATCAGATTTTTTAAAAAGATTTGACACTAAGTATAAATTAGCGCAGGTGAGAGGTAGGTTTTAAGGAGCATCTAGAAGGAGGAAAGATAGGTAGAAAGGCGGAGAGGTTTAGGGAGGGAATTCCACAGCTTGGGGCCAAGGCAACAGAAGGCACAGCCACCAATGGTTGAGCGATTACAATCAGGGATGCTCAAGAGGGCAGATTTAGAGGAGTGCAGACATTTCGGGGGGTTGTGAGATTGGAGGAGATTATAGCGATAGGGAGGGGCGAGGCCATGGAGCGATTTGAAAACAAGGATGAGAGTTTTCAAATCAAGGCTTTGCTTAACCGGAAGTCAGCGAGCACAGGGGTGACATGTGAGCGGGACTTGGTCTGATTTAGGACATGGGCAGCCAAGTTTTGGATCACCTCTAGTTTACGTAGGGTAGAATGTGGAAGGCCAGCCAGGAGTGCATTGGAATAGTCAAGTCTAGAGGCAACAAAGGCATGGATGAGGGCTTCAGCAGCAGATGAGCTGAGGCAAGGACGGAGATGGGCGATGTTACGGAGGTGGATCCTGAAACATGCCATAGACATTTGGCATTCAGCAGCATCATGTCGTTAAAATTGATGAACAACCAGAGCACATAAGCGACTGAAGACATTTATTGGCACTGAAAAATATCACGGGGTTACGTTGAACAGAAAAATTCAAGAGGAATCGTGAGAAGGTGATAGACAGGGACTACACCTGGAGTACTGTGGTCAGTTTGGGGCACCAGACCTCAGGAAGAATACAATGACCTTGGAGGGAGTGCAGTGCAGATTTACAAGAAAGATACCTGGACTCCAAGGGTGAAAATTAAGAGGAGAGATTATACAATCATGGGTTGTAGTCCCTGAAATTTAGAAGTTTAAGCGATGAGTTGATCGAAGGTTTCAAGATATTAAAGGTAGATAGAAAGATATTATTTTCACTGGTTATGGAGTCTGGGACTAAGGAGCATAGTCTAAAAATTAGAGCCAGACCTTTCAGGAGTGAAATTAGGAAACACTACTACACACAAAGGGTGGTAGGAGTTTGGAACTCTCTTCTGCAAATGGCAATTGATGCTCGATCAATTGTTAATTTTAAATCGGAGATTAATAGATTTTTGTTAACTAAAGGTATTAAGGACTACGGCCAAAGGATATATAAAGTTGATGCTAGGTCAGTTGTTAATTTTAAAACCGAGATTGATAGATTTCTGGTAAGCAAAGATATTAAGGGACGAGAAGGGTTAAATTGTGAGCACAGGTTGCATCGATTAGGCTTGTATTCTCTCGAGTATAGAAGATTCAGGGGTGATCTAATTGAGGTGTCTAAAATAATTAAAAGATTGAATAGCAAAGTGAGAGAGAAACTATTTCAGTTGGAGGGAGAGTCCGGAACAAGGGTGCCTAACCTAGAGCTGGACCATTCAGGGGTGCTTTCAGGAAGCATATCTTCACACAACGGTGGTCCAAATCTGGAACTCTCTCCCCTAATAAAGATGTTGAGGCTGGGGGTCAATTCAAAATTCAAAAACTGAGAGCGATAGATTTTCAAGCCAAGGATATTAAGGTTTATGGAACCAAGGCGGGTAAATGGAGTTAAGATACAGATCAGCCGTGGTCTAATTGAGTGGCGGAACAGGAATGAGAGGCTGAATGGCCTCTTCCTGTTCTGACATTCGTACTACAGGGGTAAAGTTGGTCAATGGCAATAGTGTAAAATAGGCGGTAGCGAATCAGGAGTCTGTTTTAAACCCCACCCGGATTTCAATAGTAAAGAGATGATTGGTCAACAACTCCAATATTGTTGTATCGTGCCACCTACCAGGATAGTAGAAGGAGAATTAGAGAGACCATGGTTTTTTTCTGTCGGGCATTCCTGTGGTCCTATGTGTAACAAGGTCTGTTGTTTCGCTATCTTCCATTTTGTGCTACCGCTGAAGACTGAGTTCAGCCCCTATCAGAGAGGAAAGGATGGAGATTTTTTTTCCCAATAATGTTTTCACGTTACTCAAACCATCGACACTGTTGAACCAAGAACTGGTGCCTGATCTCAACAGTGTGGTTATGTTCTGTTAATTAAACACAACATCATTCACAGTTTGCTTGAAAAATGTCTCCAGCCTCCAAGAGGCTTCAATCCGCTGATGGATTGAAAATATAATAGAACCAAATATGTTTCCCGTTACTTCCCATCCCCAAATTATAAATGATTGCATCACTTCTGACCTATCAGCGGGGTCTTTGGCAGGAGGAAACATCACTTAAGCACTGAAAAATGCACGAAGCTTCCAATCTGCACAGCAAAACATTCTGTAACCAAGGCAACCAGTCCCTGCAAAGGCCCACAGCATCTTCAAGAGGCAACATCCCAACCATGGGCGGGGCAGTTAACTAGTTTCAGCTGCTGAGGGAAGTCTTTAGAAGTTCTTCTGATCATTTGTGTATTTAAAACATAAGGTACATTTGGAAAATTAATCTATATATTTTTAAGCAGTTACCTCCTTTTATTGAACACAAGTCTGTACTTGTGTTCTCCCAGGTGGACGTAAAAGATCCCATGACACTTTCGCAGAAGAGTTCTTCCCCGGTGTGTTGGTCAATATTTATCCCTCGGCTAACATCACTAAAACAGGTGATCTGGTCATTATTTTAATAAACTTGCTTCATGGGTTCATGCTTAAGAATTCATAGCAACACATTGATCTTAAAAACTAGTTGGTTTATTAACAAAGGTTTTACAATCATGCTACACATTACCAGTTCATCCACCAGGCTCACAACTGCATACCTCATCGTGGATGGCCGAGACCCAACTGACTGGGGTTTTATTGAGTCTTGTGAACATCACATTACTGGCTCAGCCACTCACAATGCAACATTTTTGGTAGAACGTAAAATCAAGTGCTCCCCTTTGGCAAGGGCACTAGAACTCACAAATTAACAATTTAAACTTGAACAAAACTTCAATCAAATTAAAATTTGGTTGCCAGGGCTGGTGATGCACTCCAGACCCTCCGGCGCCCACCTCTCGCAGAAGGCCGCGAGCGTACCGGTGGACATCACGTGCTCCATCTCCAGTGACGCTCTGGTTCGAATGTAACTGCGGAAGAGAGACAGGCAGTCTGGCTGAATGACCGACCGCCCGCTGTCTGGACACGTTGATGGCCACTTTTCCAGGCCCAGGAGCAGCCCTACAAGGAGGCCTTCCGACCTGCCCACTCCATTCCACACAGAGTGCCCAAAGATCAGGAGCGTGGGACTGAAGTGCAACCACAATTTGAGGAGCAGTCCCTTCAAATAATGGAAGATGGGCTGCAACCTCGCACATTCAATAAAAACATGGAACACGAACTCCTCTAGACCGCAGAAATTACAGGCGGCCTGGGAGCCCGTGAACCGACTTAAAAACTTAATGCACGGGACTGCTCCGTGCACCACCCTCCAGGCCAAGTGCCCAATAAATAAGGGGAGGACTCCCGCATAGAGAGCACTCCATTGGGGACCTCCTGCCTCCTCCGGACGGCAGGCAACAGCTCTACAGACCTGTGAGCATACTCACAGATGCATACATTACAATTATCACATTGCTGTTTGTGGGAGCTTGCTGTGCGCAAATTGCCTGCCACATTTCCTACATTACAACAGTGACAACACTTCAAAAATAGACCAGTGGCTGTAAAGTGCTTTGGCACGTCCTGGGGTCGTAAAAGGCGATATAGAAATGCAAGTTTTTTTTCCTGTCAAAACAAATATATTTGGTTTCGAAGCACCAACATTATATTCTCTGAAAATGCACATCGAGACAAGGTTTAGAATGAGAGTGAGGCGCAGAATAAATGGTGCAATAAAAATGAGGCACAGAATGTACAGGGAAATAAGAATAAATAACTAGGTTTAATAAAATTAGCACTAAGATATATGGCCGTAAAGTCGAGTGTGTGAGGTTACAATTGGTAATATGCAAATTTGGTGGCCAGAAAGAGGCTTAGTATGAAAAGGTCTCCTTCAAGTAACCTCATTATTGAAGTTGGATCCACTGATACGTTTCACAACTTTTTCTCAAGGCTTGTTTAAAATGGCGTGATTTGCGTATTCTTACAGCAAGGACACTGTTTGTACTGTTGCTGTTTTGGGCTGGGAGCGTTTGGCTACTTTGGCATTGAACACCTTGCAGACTTTTATTTCTTTCCTCAGTTGTGACTCTTTGCAAAAATAATGGCCATCTGCAAAGCAACATTTCCTTGGAATCTTCCTCAAAGGGAAGTAGGGGCACTGGAGGAGGTGCAAACATGAGATTAAAAGATACCAGAACTGAAGGGCTATAACTGTCAGGAATGACCAAACAGGCTGAGGCTCTTTGCTCTAGTAAAGAGAAGGCTGAGGGGTGACCTGATAGAGGCCTTTAAAGTTTTGAAAGGTGGACATATAGATGATGTTTTCACTTGTGCTGAAAACTAAGGGCCATAAATATACGATAATCACCAATAAATTCAGTATGGAATTCAGGAGAAACTTGTTTACCCAGAGAGTGGTGAGAATGTGGAACTTGCTACCACAGGGAGTGGTTGAGGTAAATAGCATCGATACTTTTAAGGGGATGCTAGATAACCACATGAGGAGGAAATGAATAAAAAGATATTCAGATAGGGTTAGATGAAGTAAGGTGGGCTGAGGTTTGTGCGGAGCATAAACATAGACTAGTTGGACCGAATGGCCTGTTTCTCTGCTGTAAATTCAATGTCATTCTACATAGTACCCGGCTCCTGTTGGTGCAGTACACTTTGTGCTTCATCTTGAACAAAGAGTCAGACCAGATACTACAAGCTCAAAGTAAGGTGTGACCGTAGTCCTTTATTGCAGGTCTCAGAGTGCCTCTCCAGCCTGTGAGGCCTCCTTATGTACAGGTGCTCCCAAGGTATTATGGGATCCCTTGCGACTCCAGGGGATGAGCCCACTGGTGGTTAAACATGGTATTTACAGGTTTACATATATAACACTTTGTACCTATTCAGGTTGGGATGAGAGGAATCCCTTTATCCCATAGTGCTGTATAATTTGGACCAATGAATGAGGGGACAACATCTTGAGATCCAGAGACACGACTCACAGCACTCAAACACTTACCCATGTTTACAGACTGCACCAATCCTACCTGGGCCTGTCACAGGAGATCTGCCTTCATTGCCACTGCTTCACTGTAGAAGCAGTGACTCCGTCATGGCAGCTACTCAAGCTGACTTACAAGCAACCTCTTCCTATAGTTGTTAAAAAAGAAAGACTTGCATTTATATAGTGCCTTTCACGACCACTGGAAGTCTCAAAGCGCTTTACAACCAACGAAGTACTTTTGGAGTGTAGTCACTGTTGTAGTGTGGGAAATGCGGCAGCCAATTTGCGCACAGAAAGCTCCGACAAACAGCAATTTGATAATGACCAGATAATCAGTTTTTGTTATATTGGTTGAGGGATAAATAATGGCCAGGACACCGGGGATAACTTCCCTGCTGTCCTTTGAAATAGTGCCATGGGACCTTTTACGTCCACCGGAGAGGGCAGACGGGGCCTCGGTTTAACATCTCATCCGAAAGATGGAACCTCTGACAGTACAGCACTCCCTCAGCACTGCACTGCAGTGTCAGCCTAGATTTATGTGCTCAAGTTCCTGGAGTGGGACTTAAACCCACAACCTTCTGACTCAGAGGCAAGTGTGCTACGGCTGACACAGGCCAGCAATTAATATCAGCAATAAGCTTCTTTGTATGTACCAGCATCATTCTTGGCCACGACAGGGGACATTTGTGAAATTTGCCCGCTTGCAGTATGAAACAAGTGACTGGCATAAAGGGAAAGCACCTTTATCGCTTTCCCAGTAGAAAGGAGATACCAACCGGAGAGGATACAGAGGGGGTGAAATTGGTCCAGGAAAATAGCACGAAACACGCTCATTCTTCAATGGAAAAAATGTCAGGCACATAGAAATATAGAAACACAGAAAATAGGTGTAGGAGTAGGCCATTCGGCCCTTCAAGCCTGCACCACCATTCAATAAGATCATGGCTGATCATTCCCTCAGTACCCCTTTCCTGCTTTCTCTCCATACCCCTTGATCCCTTTAGCCGTAAGGGCCATATCTCACTCCCTCTTGAATATATCCAATGAACTGGCATCAACAACTCTCTATGGTAGGGAATTCCAGAGGTTAACAACTCTCTGAGTGAAGAAGTTTCTCCTCATCTCAGTCCTAAATGGCCTACCCCTTATTCTAAGACTGTGTCCCCTGGTTCTGGACTTCCCCAACATTGGGAACAATCTACCCACATCTAACCTGTCAGAATCTTATATGTTTCTATGAGATCCCCTCTCATCCTTCTAAACTCCAATATATAAAGGCCCAGTTGATCCAGTCTCTCCTCATATGTCAGTCCCGCCATTCCAGGAATCAGTCTGGTGAATCTTCGCTGCACTCCCTCAAGAGCAAGAACGTCCTTCCTCAGATTAGGAGACCAAAATTGAACACAATATTCCAGGTGAGGCATAACCAAAGCCCTGTACAACTGCAGTAAGACCTCCCTGCTCCTATACACAAATCCCCGAGCTATAAAGGCCAACATACCATTTGCCTTCTTCACCACCTGTTGTACCTGCATGCCAGCTTTCAATGACTGATGAACCATGACACCCAGGTCTCGTTGCACCTCCCCTTTTCCTAATCCGCCACCATTCAGATAATATTCTGTCTTCGCGTTTTTGCCCCCAAAGTGGATAACCTCACATTTATCCACATTATACTGCATCTAAAGTAGAGAATGCCACATGCTCACAACTCTCTGAGTGAAGAAGTTTCTCCTCAGTCCTAAATGGCTTACCCCTTATCCTTAGACTATGACCCCTGATTCTGGACTTCCCCAACATCGGGAACATTCTTCCTGCATCTAACCTGTCCAGTCCCATCAGAATTTTATATATTTCTATGAGATCCCCTCTCATTCTTCTAAATTCAGTGAGTATAAGCCCAGTCGATCCAGTCTTTCTTCATATATCAGTCCTGCCATCCCGTACATGTACAGGCCATTCAGCCCAAATGATCTATGCTGGTATTTATGCTTCATGGGAACCTCCTCCCACCTACTTCATCCAACTCCATCAGCATGTCCTTCCATTCCTTTCTCCATCTTATGTTTATCTAACTTCCCTTTGAATGTTCTATGTTATTCTGCTCAACTACTCCCTGTACTAGCGAGTTCCACATACTAACCATTCTCTGGGTGAAGAAGTTTTTCCTGAATTCCTAATTGGATTTATTCATGACTATCTTATTTTGGACTCCCCACGTGAAAACATCTTTTCTATAGCGACCCTATCAAACCTCTTTGCAATTTAAAAAACCTTCCATTAGCTCACCTCCTCAGAGCAAAGAGCCCCAACCCATTCAGTCTTTCACCTTCACACGCGCAGTGTAGGATGGGCTGCCGATTGGCTAGGACCTGTTGTGCGCTAGTGGCATCGAGCAATGTCACCTTCAGAGCCTTTACAACCGGGCAGGTGTCTCGCGAGACAAAAGAAAAATGCTGCGGATGCTGGAAACCTGAATAAAAGCAGGAAATGCCGGAAATCTCAGCGGGTCAGGCAGCATCTGTGGAGAGAGAGAAACAGAGTTAACGTTTAAGGTCGATGACCCTTCGTCAGAACTGGCAAATGTTCGGAAAGAACAGATTCTTAACAAACACTGAAAGGGGGAGGGGTCACAGCTATTTCCACATTTCCCTTTATTAAATCCCCCTTCTCATCTTCTAAGGGACCAACATTTACTTGAGTCACTCTTTTCCGTTTTATATATCGGTAAAAGCTTGTACTATCTGTTTTTATGTTTTGCGCAAGTTTACTTTCGTAATCTATCTTTCCTTTCTTTATTGCTTTCTTAGTCATTCTTTGCTGTCGTTTAAAATTTTCCCAATCTTCTAGTTTTCCACTAACCTTGGCCACCTTATACGCATTGGTTTTTAATTTGATACTCTCCTTTATTTCCTTGGTTATCCACGGCTGGTTATCCCTTCTCTTACCGCCCTTCTTTTTCACTGGAATATATTTTTGTTGAGCACTATGAAAGAGCTCCTTAAAAGTCCTCCACTGTTCCTCAATTGTGCCACTGTTTAGTCTGTGTTCCCAGTCTACTTTAGCTAACTCTGCCCTCATCCCACTGTAATCCCCTTTGTTTAAGCATATTAAACTCGTTTGAGACACTACTTCCTCAGCCTCAATCTGTATTACAAATTCAACCATATTGTGATCACTCATTCCGAGAGCATCTTTTACTAGGAGATCATTTATTATTCCTGTCTCATTACACAGCACCAGATCTAAGGTAGCTTGCTCCCTTGTAGGTTCTGTAACATACTGTTCTAAGAAACAATTCCGTATGCATTCTATGAATTCCTCCTCCAGGCTACCCCGTGCGATTTGATTTGACCAATCGATATGTAGGTTAAAATCCCCCATGATTACTGCCGTTCCTTTTTCACATGCCTCTATTATTCCCTTGATTATTGTCCGCCCCACCGTGAAGTTATTATTTGGGGCCTATAAACTACGGCCACTAGTGACTTTTTTCCCTTATTATCTCTAATCTCCACCCACAATGATTCAACATTTTGTTCATTAGAGCCAATATCATCTCTCACAACTGCCCTGATATCATCCTTTATTAACAGAGCTACCCCACCTCCTTTCCCTTCTTGTCTATCCTTCCGAATTGTCAGATACCCTTGTATGTTTAATTCCCAGTCTTGGCCACCCTGCAACCACGTTTCTGTAATGGCCACCAAATCATACCCATTTGTAATGATTTGTGCCGTCAACTCATTTACTTTATTTCGAATGCTGCGTGCGAATAGATAGAATATTTTAATACCAGTTTTTAAACCATGATTTTTAGTTTTGTCCCCTCCTGCAGTCCCTATATATTTATACATATTGTCCCTTCCTATCACCTTGTGGTTTACACTTACCCCAGTGCTACTCTGCTCTGTTGCCTCCTGCCTTTTGCATTCTTTCTTGGGGTCCTGTTCATCTGCGCTCTCACCCACTCTAACTAGCTCAGAGCCCTCTCCTGGGTTCCGAATACTCCTCGCATTGAGGCACCGAGCTTTCATGCTTGCCTTTTTATTCCACTTTGACCCTTTAGAATTTTGCTGTACAGTGGCCCTTTTTGTTTTTTGCCTTGGGTTTCTCTGCCCTCCACTTTTACTCATCTCCTTTCTGTCTTTTGCTTTTGTCTCCATTTTGTTTCCCTCTGTCTCCCTGCATTGGTTCCCATCCCCCTACCATATTAGTTTAACTCCTCTCCAACAGCACTAGCAAACACTCCCCCTCGGACATTGGTTCCGGTCCTGCCCAGGTGCAGACCGTCCGGTTTTTACTGGTCCCACCTCCCCCAGAACCGGTTCCAATGCCCCAGGAATTTGAATCCTTCCCTGCTGCACCACTGCTCAAGCCACGTATTCATCTGAGCTATCCTGCGATTCCTACTCTGACTTGCACGTGGCACTGGTAGCAATCCCGAGATTACTACTTTTGAGGTCCTACTTTTTAATTTAGCTCCTAACTCCTTAAATTCGTCTCGTAGAACCTCATCCCTTTTTTTAACCTATGTCTTTGGTACCAATGTGCACCACGACAATTGGCTGTTCTCCCTCCCTTTTTAGAATGTCCTGCACCCGCTCCGAGACATCCTTGACCCTTGCACCAGGGAGGCAACATACCATCCTGGAGTCTCGGTTGCGTCCGCAGAAACGCCTATCTATTCCCCTCACAATTGAATCCCCTACCACTATCGCTCTCCCACTCTTTTTCCTGCCCTCCTGTGCAACAGAGCCAGCCATGGTGCCATGAATTTGGCTGCTGCTGCCCTCCCCTGATGAGTCATCCCCCTCAACAGTACTCAAAGCAGTGTATCTGTTTTGCAGGGGGATGAACACAGGGGACCCCTGCACTACCTTCCTTGCACTGTTCTTCCTGCTGGTCTTCCATTCCCTAGCTGGCTGTGGACCCTTCACCTGCGGTAAGACCAACTCGCTACATGTGCTACTCACGTCATTCTCAGCATCGTGGATGCTCCAGAGTGAATCCATCCTCAGCTCCAATTCCGCAACGCCGTCCATCAGGAGCTGGAGGCGGATACACTTCCTGCACACGTAGTCGTCAGGGACACTTCCAGTGTCCCTGAGTTCCCACATGGTACAGGAGGAGCATATCACATGACCGAGCTCTCCTGCCATGACTTAACCCTTAGATACACTTAATTTAGCAACAACAATGTTAACAGGTTACTTACTGATATAAAAAAAAAGAAAAGCTACTCACCAATCACCAGCCAATCACTTACCCCTTTGGCTGTGATGTCACCTTTTTATTTCTTTCTACTTCTTTTTTGCTTTTTCTCCCAGCTGGAGCTGCACAACCTGGGCCTTTATAGGCCTCTCCACGCACTTCGAGCTCCCGCCTCCGATCTGCCGCTGCCTCTCACAGCCGCTGGGCCTTTATAGGCCTCTCCACGCACCTTGAGCTCCCGCCTCCGATCTGCCGCTGCCTCTCACAGCCGCTGGGCCTTTATAGGCCTCTCCATGCACCTCGAGCTCCCGCCTCCGATCTGCCCGAGCTGGAGACAATAATGCATTGCGAGGAAGCAGGCTTAGTGAGGATTACTGAGACATGACTACAGAAAAATCAGGACTGTGAATTAAACATTGCAGCGTATGACATATTTAGAAAAGATCGAGAGGGGAAAATTGGAGGTGGTGTAGCTGTACATATTAGGGATAACATAATGGCAGTAGAAAAAAGTGACGCAGTTATCAGCAAGCCAAAAATCATCTTAGGCAATCCCTCGAAGCGAGGATGACTTGCTTCCACGCCAAAAAGGGATGAGTTCACAGGTGTTTCAATGAAGGACCTAATATTCCAGATCCGGAACTACATGTTGAAGGGTGGAAGATGCCTGTGCGTGGATTCTTTTAACGTGTGGTGACCATTGCACACCAGACACCACACGGGCTTGACAGAGCTAGGTCTTGGTCCAGTGGCAAGGATTACCCAAGACGAACTGGAGACCAGCTCTGCTGCACAGACCCAGTGCACACATATGGCAGTGTGGGCTGGTCCATGCTGCCCCTGGGCCCTCGTCTCTTCTGGGCGCCAGATTCACGCTTTTCCTGTGCCCCGGTCACGTCCCTCTATGTACTCTTGCCACTCCTTCGCCCCTCCTGCTGTGCCTGCCCGCACTGCAATCAGCGACCTGGCTTCGCAGCCGTTGCCCTCCTGCAGCAGCACGCGCTGCTCCCTGCAGTGGTATGCCACCGCATGCTGCTCCCTCCAATGGCCCCGGTCTGCAATCCATATGGATAGAGACAAAAGATATTGGGGAGAGAATTGCAGTCGGAGGCTTCCTTCGGACGAACACCTTTGACCCGAAAAAATTTTGCGAAAGTATCTGGTGGTCACGGAGACGCCTTCGATTCCGGTCGGAGGCCTTTGTTCCATGCACAGCGTACAGGGAGATAACTTCCACGTACGTGTGGAAATGCTGGAGTCACGTGGGTCTGGACCACCGATCAATATGCATCTCATAGCTGATAATGGGAATTCCATTTGTACGAGTTCCCATTATTATCAATGAGAATAACATCCTAAAACAAGAGACACAACATAATAAGTAAAAAACTCACATATTTAAAATTAATTGAAATTAATGTTAATTAAATGTTTTAAAAAAAATACTTTGTGGAATTTTTTTTGTGTTTTAATAGGTTTTAAAATAAACTTAACTCAATGGATGGGGTTTTGAATGCAAAAATGTATCATTAAATTTAATTTTTATATATTTTAAAACACTTACGCTGGTAAAATTAAGCTATGTGCCTGCTTTCATCAGGCATAAAAGTTTGAAGGACATTTGCTGGGCATGAGTTGGGCAAATAGCTCAGTCTCTCCCACGCGAATGTCCTTCTCCTGGGGATGTGGAGGATCTGTCAAGAGAAATCTTGACAGATCAGAAAAGCCGGAATTTTCAACAAAATAAAGGATCAATCACAATAATAGACATAGTCTACAGACCAGCTAATACAGGAAGGGAGGTGGAGGAAGAATTATTCAGACAAATTATGGCAATATAATAAAAAACATATAAGAACAGTCATGGGGGATTTCAACTATCCCGATATTAATTGGACAGAAGAAGTAGGTAAAGGGGATAAGGGAAAGGAGTTCCTACAATGTGTATAGGACTCCTTTCTAACCCAATATGTAAAATAACCAACATAGGAATATTCACTATTGGATCTAGTAATGGGAAATGAACTAGAACAGATAAGAGAAGTAAAAGTAAGGGAACATCTAGGCAATAGTGACAATAATATAATACGCTTTAAGATGATAATAGAGAAGGACATATGTATGTTATATGTATAATATCAGGTTAACAGATTGGAGAAGAGCTGATTTTAAGGCACTGAGAATAGAACTTGGGAACATAAAATGGGCAACAATGTTGATAACAATGATATAGAACAACAATGGGAAACATTTAAAGCGGTGTTCAACAGAGTGCAGGAAAAATTATATTCTGCTTAGAGGAATGAGCAAACTAAACACTAATGAGATTCTGTGGATGAATAAAGCCATAATGGAACAATTGAGGGTAAGGAAAGAGGCATACATTAAGTACATAGACAGCAGAGGAGTGCATGATAAGAGAAAATACAAAGAGATTAGGAGAAGTCAAAAAAACAATTTGGAATGCAAAGAGGAACTGTGAAATTAAATTATCAAGGAAAATAAAACAAAATAGTAAAATATTTTACCGGCACATCAATAAAACAGAAAGTTTGGGATGGGAATGGGTCCATTAAGGGTTGACAGGAGAATACCTCAGGTAACGATAGGGAGATGGCAGAAATATTAAATAATTATTTCACTTCCGTATTTACCAGGGAGATAGAACAGGTGGACATGATATTGGATGATGAGAAGTGTAATGATTAAGTGCATTTAAAATTAAAAAGGGAATATATTAAATAGAATAACCAAACTCAAATTGGATAAAACCCCTGGTCGGAAACGATTGTATCCGAGCATTTTAAAATAATCAAGGGAAGAGATAGCAGAGGCATCACTACACATTTTTAATAATTTATTCGAAAAAGCTGCAGTGCCAGAGGACTGGTGGATAGCTAACATAATAGCGATATTTAAGAAGGGGGAATAGAACATGCCCAGGGAATTACAGACCAGTTAGAATATAAGAACATAAGAAACAGGAGCAGGAGTAGGTCATTTGGCCCCTCGAGCCTGCTCCGCCATTCAATACGATCATGGCTGATCTGATCATAGACTCAGTTCCATTTCCCTGGCCCCTCCCCATAACCCTTTACTCCCTTATGGTTCAAAAATCTGTCTCTCTCCGCCTTAAATATATTCAATGACCCAGCCTCCACAGCTCGCTGGGGCAGAGAATTCCACAGATTTGTAACTCTCTGAAAGAAGAAATTCCTCCTATTCTCAGTTTTAAATGTGCGGCCCCTTATTCTGAAACTATTTCCCCTAGTTTAAGTTTCCTCTATGAGTGGAAATATCCTCTCTGATGCGTCCTTACTGTACAATATAAATGCACACGAGGCCCATGCTTGAGAGAAGGTCAGTCTGTGACCTGTCCTTTATTCCTTAGCACTCAAGTGATGAAGGTGGGTGGAGCTTCCCCTTTTATACCCGAAGGTCCAGGTTAGGAGTGTCTCCCACAAGATCACCACCTAGTAGTCATTGTTCTCAGCATGGGTTACAATGCTGGTTGAATACATGACATCACCTCCCCCCCAAAGTCTTATTGGGATCACAGGTTGAGTCTCTCTGGTGGTTTACGCTCTCTCGTAGAGCGCCTGAGTTGGGGCTCCGGTTGTTGGGCGCTGGCCTGAGTGTCTGCTGTTTGCGGTGCCTCAGGCCTATCCGGACTGCCCACAGTGCCTGGGCTCTCCTCCCTTTGGTTCCGGTGTTCGGTCACCTGTGGCGGAGTGAACTCTATATTGTGTTCTTCCTCTGCTTCTTCTATGGGGTTGCTGAACCTCCTTTTTGTTTGATCCACGTGTTTGCGTCAGATTTATCCATTGGTAAGTTTAACTACCAGAATCCTATTTCCCTCTTTTGCAATCACGGTGCCTGCAAGCCACTTGGGCTCTTGTGGAGTTCTCTGATGAACACCCCTCTGCCCATCTGGGGCATGACTACGTGGTTTCCCCACAGTAAGCAATCGGCCTGAATCGAGAGTTCATCCCTGCGCCTGTGAAATGGTTTAAACTCCTCAGGGCATGCCCTGTACATGGCTGCCCAGTCTCCATTCAGGACATATTTCTTGACTAGAGACAATAGCGGGTCTCTGTTTGTCCAGACTTTAATCTGATGGGCTGTCACGGGTGAGCCTTCGCTTCCGAAAGCTTCAACAGCCATGACCATCTCAGCAGCATGCTCGGTAGCCCCCTCAGTGGTGGCTAGTGGGAGCCTGCTGAGTGCATCGGCGCAGTTTTCGGTGCCCAGTCTGTGCCGAATTGTATAGTCATAGGCGGCTAACGTGAGTGCCCACCTCTGTATGCGGGCCGAAGCGTTTGCATTTATGGCCTTGTTGTCGGCCAAAAGGGACGTTAGGGGTTTGTGATCTGTCTCTAACTCAAATTTCCTGCCAAACAGGTACTGGTGCATTTTCTTTACTGCACATACACATGCGAGCGCCTCCTTTTCTACCATCCCGTAGCCCCTTTCTGCCTGGGACAGACTTCTGGAGGCATAAGCTACCGGCATCGACATGGTGCAACACACACCCAACACCATAGGACGACACATCGCACGTTAACACAAGTTTCTTACATGGGTCAAATAGCGTTAACAGATTGTTGGAACATAACAAATTGCATGCTCTGTTAAAAGCCCTTTCCTGGCTGTTCCCCCGACCCATTCGCGACCTTTGTGTAGGAGTACGTGTAGCAGCTCTAGCAATGTGCTCAATTTGGGAAGAAAGTTACCAAAATAGTTCAGGAGCCCCAGGAACGAACACAGCTCCGTCGTGTTACGAGGTCTGGGTGCTCTGTGGATCGCTTCCGTCTTGGACGCAGTAGGTCTGATCCCGTCTGCTGCTACTCTCATCCCCAGGAATTCTACCTCTGGAGCTAGGAAGACGCACTTCGCCTTTTTCAGTCGCAGCCCTAGCCGGTCCAATCTGCGTAGCACCTCCTCCAGGTTGTGGCAGTGTGCTTCAGTATCGTAACCCGTGATGAGGATGTCGTCCTGAAAAACCACGTCCCTGGGATCGACTTGAGGAGGCTTTCCATATTTCGTTGGAAGATCGCGGCGGCCAAACGAATCCCGAACAGACATCTGTTGTGCTCAAACAACTCCTTGTGTGACGTGATGGTGGTCAGCTTCTTCGACTCCCTCGCCAGCTCCTGGGTCATGTAAGCTGAGGTCAGGTCCAATTTTGTAAAAGGTTTGCCACCGGATAGCGTCGCAAAGAGGTCCTCCATTCTTGGTAGTGGGTACTGGTCTTGGAGTGACACCCGATTGATGGTGGCCTTGTAATAACCACATATCCTGACCGGCCCATCCGCCTTGAGCACCGGCACAATCGGGCTCGCCCAGTCACTGAATTCGACTGGCGAGATGATGCCTTCCCTCAGCAGGCGGTCCAATTCGCCTTCTCTCTTTTCCTGCATCACTTACGACACTGCTCTGACCTTGTGGTGTACTGGCCTGGCGTCCAGGTTTATGTGAATCACTACCTTGGCCCCCATGAAAGTGCCAATGCCGGGTTGAAATAATGAGTCAAATTTGTCCAGTATCTGTGAGCATGATACTTGCTCCACAGAGGAAATTGCATTGACATCGCCCCATTTCCAGTTCATGACAGCAAGCCAACTCCTCCCCAGTAGTGCAGGACCATCCCCGGGACAACCCAGAGTGGCAACCTGTTCTCCGAATCTTTGTGGGTCACAACTACCGTGGCGCTGCCTAGCACCGGAATGATCTCCTTTGTGTATGTCCGTAGCTGTGCGTCAATCGGTAATAATTTTGGCTTCCTGGCCTTGGACGCCCACAACTTTTCGAACTGTTTGATACCCATCAGGGACTGGCTGGCCCCCGTGTCTAGCTCCATTGATACTGGGATGCCATTGAGGAGCACTTTCATCATTATCGGTGGCATCCTGGTGTATGAACTGTATACGTGCTCCACATGAACTCGCTGAGCTTGAGTTTCCAGCGATTTCCCCCAGCGTTCATTTCTGCAATTTCTGCAGGTATTTTGCTCATCTCTGCAAACTCCGTCTGAGTGTGAGCCTCCACGCCTCCAACATGAACTGTTGTTGGAAACAAAAGGTCCATTGCCAGTCGATCGTCCCTGACTGCCCCTGTGACTGTCCTTGAGTGCGCCATTAACAGGTGCTGATGGCCCCATTACTGGCCGCATTGTCCCTTGCAATGGCGTGAATCGCCGTTCAGCTTGCCATTGTCTCTGTCGAACTCCCCCTCTGGGTTCGACTACATGTTGGGGCATGCCTGACTGCCCTTGTCTGCTTGGAGAACAGTGTGCTGCTTTAACAATGTTGAATCTCTGTCCCAACCATTCCTTAACACAGTACCTCTCGCCTGTTCTGCTAGTGGCCATGCTCGCGTGGTTTAAATCCCAGTTTCTTGTCGCCATTGATACGTCCTTACTATACAGTATAAATGCACACGAGGCCCATGCTTGAGAGAAGGTCAGTCTGTGACCTGTCCTTTATTCCTCAGCACTCAACTGATGGAAGTGGGTGGAGCTTCCCCTTTTATACCTGAAGGTCCAGGTTAGGAGTGTCTCCCACAAGTTCACCACCTAGTGGTCATTGTTCTCACAGTGTACAACTTAGGTCAGATTATACATGGGTTACAATGCTGATTGAATACATGACACTCTCTGCTTCCACCTTGTCGAGCTCCCTCATTATCTTATATGTTTCAATAAGATCACCTTTCATTCTTCTGAACTCCAAAGAGTATAGGCCCAACCTACTCAACCTATCACCAGCTTAACATCAGTGCTAGGAACAATAATGGAATCTCTACCAATGGCGAGAATAGAACATCTAGAAATGAAAAATATAATAATGAATAGTCAGCATGGATTTCAAAATGAAAAGTTTTGCTTGACCAACCTGATTAAATTTTTTGAAGAGTCAACAGGAAGAGTGTAATTTATCTTGATTTACAAAAGGCCTTCACTAAGGTAGACCATAATAGACCAATGAATAAAGCCAGAGAATACAGAGTCAGGGGTCAAGTAGCAGAATGGATTGCTAGCTGGCTTCAAGACAGAAAGCAGAGAGTGGAAGAAAAGGATAGCAATTCACAGTGACAGAGGTAGGCAGTGGTGTTCCACAAGGAGCAGTGCTGGGACCACTGTTGTTCACAATTTACATTAACGATTTAGACTTTGAAATCAAAAATACAATTTCTAAATTTTCTGATGACACCAAATTCGGGGAGATAGTCTATACCGAGGAGGACTGCAACAAATTACAGGAGAACATTAATAAACTTGCAGAATGGACCAATAATTGGCAAATGAATTTCAACACAGATAAATGTGAGGTATTACATTTTGGTAGGAAGAATGGGGAGTCACGAATTACTTGGAAGGTGCGAGTCTAGGTGGGGGTAGAGAAACAAAGGGATCTCGGAGTATAAAAACAACAATCACTGAAAGTTGTGCCACAGTTTAGCAAGGCCATAAACAAAGCACTAGGGTCTATTTCTAGAGGTATAGAATTGAAAAGTAGGGAAGTTATGCTGAAGCTGTATCGAACCTTGGTTACACCACATTTCGAGTACTGCAGTTCTGGTCACTATATTCTAAAAAAGGATATAGAGGCACTGGAGAGGGTGCAGAGAAGATTTACAAGGATGATACTAGAAATGTGAGGGTACACATAACAGGCTGGGTCTCTTTTCCCTTGAAAAAAGAAGGCTGGGGGGTGACATAATAGAGGTTTGATAGAGTGGATACAGAGAGAATGTTTCCACTTGTGGGGCAGAGCATAAGTAGAGGCCATCAATAAAAGATAGTCACCAAAAAATCCAATAGGGCACTCCAAATAAACTTTTTTATCCAGAGAGTGGTGAGAAGGTGGAACTCGCTACACAGGGAGTGGGTTAAAGCAAATAGTATAGATGCATTTAAGGGGAGGCTAGACAAGCATATGAGGGAGAAGGGAATAGAGGGTTATGCTGATAGATTTAGTTCAGGAAAGACAGGAGGAGGCTCAAGTGGAGCTTAAACACCAGCATGGACTGGTTGGGCTGGATGACCTGTTTCTGTGCCGTATATCCTAAGTAATCCTATGTAAACCCTCATCACTGGTATCAGTTTAGTAAATCTCCTCTAGGCCTTGACATCTTTCTTAAAGTGTGGTGCCCAGAATTGAACACAATCATCATCATGGGCCGTCCCTCGGAGTTGAGGATGACTTGCTTCCGCACTAGAAATGAGTTCTCAGGTGACTGAAGAGTCCAATGCGGGACCCACAGTCTCTGTGACAGGGGGGGCAGACGGTGGGTGAAGGGACGGGTGGGTGGGGAGACCGGGCTACCGCCCGCTTCTTCCGCTGTTTACGCTTGGCTTCAGCTTGCTCTCGGTGAAAAGACTTGAGATGTTCAGTGCCTTCCCGGATGCTTTTCCTCCACTTTATGTGGACTTGGGCCAGGGATTCCCAGGTGATGGTGAGGATGTTAAATTTTTTCAAGGAAGCCCTTGAAGCGTTTCCTCTGCCCACCTGGGGCTCGCTTGCTTGTGTCAGAGCTCCGAGTAGAGCGCTTGTTTTGGGAGTTTCGTATCGGGCATGCAGATGATGTGCCACATCCAGCGGAGCTGATCGAGCGTGGTCAGTGCATCGATGCTGGGGATGTTGGCCTGAGTGAGGATGCTGACGTTGAATTTGCAGGATCTTGCGGATGCAGCGTTGGTGGTACTTCTCCAGTGTTTTGAGGTGTCTGCTGCACATAGTCCATGTCTTTGAGCCATATAGGAGGGTGGATATCACCACTGCTCTGTAAACTATGAGCTTGCTGCCGGGTTGGAGGTCCTGGTCTTCGAACACTCTCTTCCTCAGATGACCGAAGGCTGCACTGGCACACTGAAGGCGGTGTTGGACATAGTCATTGATGACTGCCCATTTTGACAGTAGGCTCTCGAGGGATGGAAAATGGTCCATGTTGTCCAAGGCCTCATCATGGATTTTGATAACCAGGGGGCAGTGTTGTGTGGCGGGGGCAGGTTGGTAGAGGACCTTTGTCTTACGGATGTTTAGTGTAAGGCCCATGCTCTTATACGCCTCGTTGAAGGTGTTGACGATAGCTTGGAGTTCGGCTTCCGATTGTGCACAGATGCAAGCATCGTCTGCTAACTGTAATTCGAGGACAGAGGATGGGATGACCTTGGACCTGGCCTGGAGGCGGCGAAGGTCGAACAGATTCCCGTTTGTCCTGCAATTTAGCACCACTCCAGTGGGGAGCTTGCTGAGGGTGAGATGGAGCATTGCAGCAAGGTAGATCGAGAAGAGCGTTGGTGCGATGACACAGCCCTGCTTGCCCCCGGTCCGATCATAGACTGGGTCTGTGATGGATCCGTTGGTTAGGATCACAGCTTGCATGTCATCGTGGAGCAGGCAGAGAACTGTGACAAACCTTTTATGGGGAGCCGAATCTGAGGAGGACGCTCCATAATCCCTCACGATTGACAATGTCGAAGGCTTTTGTGAGGTCAAAGAAGGCCATGTACAGGGGTTGGTGTTGATCCCTGCATTTCTCTTGTATCTGCTGCGCGGTGAAGATCATGTACTTTGTGCCCCTTAGTGGCACATTCTCCAGCAGAGGCCTGCCCAGTGTTTTAGATAAGTGTGTTAGGAATTGTAAGTCTGTAAATTGTGCAAGAAATATTGGCCAACGGGCATTCAATAACTCTATTTCTCCTTTTTGACAATATCAGATAATTGGGTTCAAGATTGACCATTTATTCTAAGGCTATCAGGTGGATGAAGGATTGCTAACCCTTGAATGGTTTTGCATGGTCCAGTCCAACGTACATTATCAACCTCACAAACAACAACAACTTAGATTTATATAGCCCCTTTGACACAGTAAAACATCCCAAGGCGCTTCATAGGCGCGTTATCAGACAAAATCTGACACCGAGCCACATCGGACATGGGAACACCATCAGCTGCAATTTCCCCTCCAAGTCACACACCATGCTGACTTGCAAGTATATCGCCGTTCCTTCTTCGTGGCTGGCCCCAAAATCCTGGAATTCCCTCCCTCGCAGCACTGTAGGAGTTCCTTCACCATCCTGACTGCAGCGGTTCAAGAAGGCGGCTCACCACCACCTTCTCAATGGCAATTAGGGATGGGCAAAAAATGCTGGCCTTGCCAGTTACGCCCACATTTCATGAATGAATAAAAAAATATATTAAGAGCTAGGTTTTAAGGAACATCTTAAAGGAGGAGAGAGAGGTAGCGACCAAGCCAATCAGATTCATGAATGCACTGCACAGCTAAGTGAAGTGGCTAATTGTTAGTTAGAAGAATCATAAAATATGAAGTAGGCCATAGAGATGGATAAGCTAATACTACATTGTTAGCACATCTATCATGACACAAGTTTAAGCTTTGGGGAGTAAGTAAGTAAGCTGTTACTAGTTGAGAGAGCTCAATTTTTTATGGCACAAAATTATTTATAGCGTAATATCTCAACACAAGCCGGGATTTTCTCTATAACCATGTAACATTTACACCAAGTGACCAAAGCGAAAGTTTATATTTGTAATGTATGTACTTGTGAGCATGCTCCCAGGTTTGTGGTGCTGTTGCACTGTGAGTGGCTTAGCCACTCACGTGATGTACACAAGACTCAATAAAACCCCGGTTCATTGAGCTCAGCCTCCCCAGGATGAGATGGGCTGTTGTGAGCCTGTTGCATGAACTGGTAGTGTTCAGTTTTATTGTTAAACCTTTACTAATAAACCAGCTAGCTCTTACAGCTAATGTTTAGCTATTAGTTCTTAAGCAAAGAACCCATGAAGCAAAAACTCTGCAATATTCAATATTATTGTCAGAAACAATCAAGCTATGATAATCCCAAATGTACAACAACAACAATCTGCATATATATAGCGCAATTAACATAGTAAAACATCCCAAGGCACTTCACAGGAGTGCAACCAAATAATAACTGACATTGTGCCACAGCAGGAGTAATTGGGACAGGTGACCAAAAGCTTTGTCCAAGAGCTAGGTTTTAAGGAGCATCTTAAAGTCCCGGGGCTGTAGGGGGGTGGGGGGGGGGGGGGCGAGGAACTTAACACAATCACAATCACTAAGCAGGTGGTACTCAGGAAGATAATGGGACTAAAGGCAGATAAATTCCATGGACGTGATGGCTTGCATCCTAGGGTCTTAAGAGAAGTAGCGGCAGGGATTGTGGATGCATTGGTTGTAATTTACCAAAATTCCCTGGATTCTGGGGAGGCCCCAGCAGATTGGAAAATTGCAAATGTAACATCTCTATTTAAAAAAGGAGGCAGACAAAAAGCAGGAAACTATAGACCAGTTAGCCTAACATCTGTGGTTGGGAAAATGTTGGAGTCCATTATTAAAGAAGCAATAGCAGGAGATTTGGAAAAGCAAAATTCAATCAGGCAGAGTCAGCATGGATTTATGAAGGGGAAGTTATGTTTCACAAATTTGCTGGAATTCTTTGAGGATGTAACGAACAGGGTGGATAAAGGGGAACCAGTGGATGTGGTGTATTTGGACTTCCAGAAGACATTTGACAAGATGCCACATAAAAGGTTACTGCACAAGATAAAAGTTTGCGGGGTTGGGGGTAATATATTAGTATAGATAGAGGATTGGCTAACTAACAGAAAACAGAGAGTCGGGGTAAATGGCTCATTCTGGTTAGCAACCAGTAACTAGTGGTGTGCCACAGGGATCAGTGCTGGGACCCCACTATTTACAATCTATATTAACGACTTGGAAAATGGGACTGAGTGCAACGTAGCTAAGTTTGCTGATGATACAAAGTTGGGAGGAAAAGCAATGTGTGAGGAGGACACAAAAAATCTGCAAAAGGACATAGACAGACTAACTATGTGGGCAAAAATTTGGCAGGTGAAGTATAATGTTGTAAAGTGTGAGTTCATGCACTTTGGCAGAAAAATATCAAAAAGCAAGTTATTACTTAAATGGAGAAAGATTGCAAAGTGCCACAGTACAGTGGGACCTGGAGGTACTTGTGCATGAAACACAAAAGGATAGTGTTATGTATGAAGAAAGAGTCTGACTGGGTACTGTGAGCTCAAAGTAAAGTGTGACCTTAATCTTTTATTGCAGGTCTCCAGAGTGCCTCTCCAGCCTGTGAGGCCTCCTTCAGTACCTGTGCTCCCAAGGGATTATGGGATCCCTTGGGACTGCAGGGGATGAGACCTTTGGTGGCTGTACAAGGTAAATACAAGTTTACATATATAACAACAATCCCCCCCAAAGTCAACAGTGTAACTATTTACAAGGTGAGACAATCTGGGACCCTTTTTCCCTGGTTGATCGTCTTGGTGCAGGTGCTGGTTTTGGTGAACCGTCTGTTGGATCCTCGCTGGGCTGCTGTGCAGCTGGCCTTGCTGGGCTGCCTGGTGTGGTGAGTCCTGTTGGGCTGCTGCGGGTGATGGGTTCTGCTTCGTGGTCAACCGCAATGTCGGTTGTTACTGGTGTGTGTGTTGGGGGGGTCAAAGAAGGTCGGGTCCAAAGTGGGTTGCTCAGGATAGTCCGTGAATCTGAGTTTGGTTTGGTCCAAGGGTTTCCGGTGAATGAGTCAATTTGAAAGTTTGACCCGAAACACCCTACTCCCCTCTTTGGCCACAGCTGTGCCGGTAAGCCACTTGAGACCTTGTCCATAATTCAATACAAATACAGGATCATTAATTTCAATTTTGCGTGAGACATTTGCACTATCATAATATGTACTTTATTGAAGCCGCCTGCTCTCTACCTGTTCATGTAGATGAGGGTGAACTAATGAGAGCCTTGTCTTAAGTGCTCTTTTATGAGCAGTTCAGCAGGTGAAATCCCAGTGAGCGAGTGGGGTCTCGTGCGGTAGCTAAGCAGGACTCGGGCTAGGCGATTCTGCAGTGAGCCTTCAGTTACCCTCTTCAAGCTCTACTTGATGGTTTGTACTGCTCTCTCTGCCTGACAATTGGATGCTGGTTTGAACAGGGCAGATGTGACATGCTTGATCCTGTTGCGGTTCATGAATTCTTTGAACTTGGCACTGGTAAAACATGGCCTGTTGTCGCTCACAAGGACATCGAGTAGCCCGTGCATGGCCAACATGGCCCACAAGCTTTCAGTGGTGGCAGCGGACGTGCTTGCCGACATTATCTCACGTTCAGTCCATTTGGAGTACGCATCTACATTTTACCTAAGAATGGGTCTGCACAGTCGACATGGACCCTAGACCACGGTTTGGAGGGCCAAGACCATAAACTTGGTGGCGTCTTCCTGGGTGCATTACTTAACTGCGAACATGTATTATATCTGTGCACACAGGACTTTAAGTCCGCATCGATACCGGGCCAGCGCACGTGGGATCTGGCTATCGCTTTCATCATTACGATGCCTGGGTAGGTGCTGTGGAGGGCACTGATGAAGGCACTGCGCTTTTTGGGAACCACTACCCGATTTCCCCACAAAGGCATTTCAGCTTTGCGCCGCTGGAACGGCTTTATCTCTTCCTGCATTTCCAATGGGACATTGGACCAGCTCCCGTGAAGCACACAGTTTTTAACTAGGGACAGTAAGGCATCCTGGCTCGTCCAGGTTCTAATTTATCGGGCTATGACGGGTGATTGTTCACTCTCAAATGCTTCCATAACCATGACTAAATCTGCAGGCTGCGCCATTTCCACCCCCGTTGTGGGCAATGGCAGCCTGCTGAGAGCATCGGCACAGTTTTCTGTGCCTAGCCTGTGGCGGATAGCGTAGTTGAATGAGGACAATGTGAGCGCCCATCTCTGGATGCGGGCCGATGCATTAGTATTTATCCCATTACTCTCGGAAAACAGGGATATCAGTGGCTTATGGTCAGTTTCCAAATTCAAATTTCAGCTCAAACAGATATTGATGCATTTTCTTTATCCCATAGACATACGCTAATGCTTCTTTTTAAATCATGCTGTAGGTCCTCGCAGCCTTAGACTTACTCCTGGATGCTTAAGCAACCGGTTGCAATTTCCCCAAATCATTAGCTTGTTGCAATACACACCCGACCCCATATGACGACACATCACATGCTGGTACCAAACGCTTACATGGATCATACAACACAAGCAATTTGTTTGAGCAAAACAATTTTCTAGCTTTTACAAAGGCATTTTCTTGGCTTTTGCCCCATTCTCAGTCGTCTCCTTTATGCAGTAAGGCCTGCAGTGGTTCTAACAGTGTGCTGAGACCCGGTAAGAACTTACCGAAGTAGTTCAGGAGTCCTAGAAACTCTGTCACGTTCTGTGGCGTCGGTGCATTCTCGATTGCCTCCATCTTCAAATCAGTGGGCCCGATGCCGTCTGCCGCCATTCTTCTCCCCAGGAACTCTACTTCAGGCGCCAGGAAAACACACTTTGAATGTTTTAACCTGAGCCCCACGTGGTTGAGTCGACTAAGAACCTCCTCCAGGTTCTACGGATGCTCGCTTGTGTCCCGACCTGTAACCAAGGTGTCGTCCTGGAAGACCACCGTGCGCGGGACCAACTTCAGTAAGCTTTCCATGTTTCTCTGGAATTTTTCAAAAGTCTTTTTGCTCATAATGTTCTGGCTCATGCCCTTGTCCAACACCATTGACACCGGGAGTCCATTTAGTTCAATCTTCAGCATTATCGGGGGACACTTAGTGGTAAATGTATGCACTCCATATACCTCCTCGATCTGAGGCTCTGGTTCATCGTGATCCACTGTGGATCTCTCGTACGATCTTTCTGTAGGTTTCGCTGGAGCAAGCAAATTTTTCATGAGGCCATATGTTGATGCCCTGCAGACGGTGAGGAGAATCGCCCTTCGTTTGGTAGCATTCACTTCTACTTCCAGCTCATTGGCCACGAAGTATTGGTCGAGTCACTCCACGAAGCTTTCCCAATCATCTCCCTCTGAGAATTTCTCCAGGATGCCCACTGTTTTCTGCATCGTTGGCTTCATTATCTGTATCTCATCGCCAGTTATTATGTATGAATAAAGAGTCTGACTGGATACTTTGAGTTCAAAGTAACGTGTGAACTTAGTCTTTTATTACAGGTCTCCAGAGTGCCTCTCCAGCCCGTGAGGCCTCCTTAAGTACCTGTGCTTCCAAAGGATTATGGGATCCCTTGGGACTCCAGGGGATGAGCCCTCTGGTGGCTGTACAAGGTAAATACAAGTTTACATATATAACATATAGTATGCAGGTACAGCAAGTGATTAGGAAGGCCAATGGAATCTTGGCCTTTATTGCAAAGGGGATGGAGTATAAAAGCAGAGAGGTCTTACTACAGTTATACAGGGTATTGGTGAGGCCACATCTGGAATACTGCGTGCAGTTTTGTTTTCCATATTTACGAAAGGATATACTTGCTTTGGAGGCAGTTCAGAGAAGGTTCACTAGGTTGATTCCGGGGATGAGGGGGTTGACTTATGAGGAAAGGTTGAGTAGGTTGGGCCTCTACTCATTGGAATTCAGAAGGATGAGAAGTGATCTTATCGAAACGTATAAGATTATGAGGGGGCTTGACAAGGTGGATGCAGAGAGGTTGTTTCCACTGATGGGGGAGACTAGAACTAGAGGGCATAATCTTAGAATTAGGGGCTGCCATTTAAAACTGAGATGAGGAGAAATTTCTTCTCTCAGAGGGTTGTGAATCTGTGGAACTCGCTGCCTTAGAAAGCTGTGAAAGCTGGGACATTGAATACATTGAAGATAGAAATAGACAGAGAATAAGGGGTTATGGGGAGTGGGCAGGGCAGTGGATCAGAGTCCATGATTGGATCAGCCATGATCGTATTAAATGGCAGAGCATGCTTGAGGGGCGTCATGGCCTACTCCTGCTCCACTTCTTGTGTTCTTATGTTATTATGTTAAAGAGGAAAGAGAGGTAGAGAGTCAGAGAGTTTTGAGGAGGGAATTCCAGGGCTTAGAGCCCAGGCAGCTGAAGGTACAGTTGGCAATGGTGGGATGCAGGAAATCGGGAATGGGCAAGAGGCCAGAATTGGAGGAGCGCAGAGATCTCGGAGGGTTGTAGAGCTGGAGGAGGGTGCAGGGATAGAGAGAGGTGAGGCCATGGAGGGATTTAAACACAAGGAATGGAACTCGGCAATATTGTCTGCTTATTACTGTTATGGGTTCCAAAACTCCTTGTGTTGCGATCCCAGCATTTATGACGTCTATAGTGGGAGCATTTCATTAGCGGGCGACCAGCAGATCAAGCACCACTATAGGGGCACCTGCTCTCCCCATACATATGGTATAATTGGTCTAGTTACATCAGTTGCAGGTGGGTGGGGGAAGCAACCGCCCCCCCCGCCCCTCCTCCCCCCGGCCCTCTGCCCTCCCACCTCTCAATCCCCGAACATGCTAATGGACCAATCAGCTGCCTGCGCAAGGCGCTCGCTCAGAGAATTTAGAAAATAATCATTCCTGTTCTACTGTCGTGGTTACTGGTGTGGCCCACACATGCCCCTGCGGAGGCTGCTATGACTTCACTCACTCGGAGTACTGGCCACCATTACAAGCCAAGGCCCGACTGAGGAGCAGCAGCAGGAGTACGTGGAATATATATTAATAAAATATTACAGCACAGAAGGAGGACATTCGGCCCATTGAATCTGTGCTAACTTGTTGGGAGAGCAATCCAGTTAGTCCGATGCCCCCGCTCCTTCTCCATCACCACACAATTTTTCTTCTTCAAGTATTTATCCAATTCCCGCTTGAAAGCCATGATTGAGTCTGCCTCCACCACCCTATCAGGCAGTTCATTCTCTAAGATTTTGTAAAAAATCTTCTGTAACTTGACCAACCTTAAAGTTGACCAAATTGTACGTACCAGCATGCCTCACGAGGCCAACGGGTCCTTTTGCTGAACAACTGTGAAATAAAACTGCTGAACACTGTGAGCTGTTTCTCACAGATAAGGAAGACTGAACAAAGGATTGTGGCTGCAGTCGTTAATCACAGATAAGGGAGATAACAGGCTTTCAGATCGTGAGAGCTTTGTAGATGTGGGGGGGTCTGGGGGCTGAAATTCAGGGTCTCAGAGAGATCCGTTACTGCTCGTTTGTGGAGGCCGGCAGAGGAATCCCGTGGCCACCACTTTGTCATCAAATGGCCACCCCGACCCAAATTCAGGGCGGGGATTTTTCAGCCTGGTCCCGATTCCACTCTGATCTTGATGAACGCTACAAGCAATTATCAGAACGCACACCGCTGCTCTCCCTCACCTTACAAATAAAGATCATGGAGTAAAACCTTAACGTTAGAGCAAGGACGTTTAGGAGTGATGTCAAGAAGCACGTCTTCACACAAAGGGAAATCTGGCACACTTGCCCCCAAAAAGCTGTTGAGGCCAGGGGTCAATTGAAAATGTCAAAAGTGACATTTATAAATTTTTGTTCGGCGCGGGTCAAAAGGGTTACAGAACCTGTAATATAGAGCTCCACCTAATGGACTGCTGTGGTAATGCAACTACTCATGTAAATACAATAAAAGCATCATGTGACATGGTCACCCCACAATTTCCTGTAGAGCCAACTTGTATGTGTGTTTGGAAAGCAGCTAATGTAATGCCTCTGTTTAAAAAAGGGGGCAGACAAAAGGCAGGTAACTATAGGCCAGTTAGTTTAACATCTGTAGTGGGGAAAATGCTTGAAGCTATCATTAAGGAAGAAATAGTGGGACATCTAGATAGGAATAGTGCAATCAAGCAGACGCAACATGGATTCATGAAGGGGAAATCATGTTTAACTAATTTACTGGAATTCTTTGAGGATATAACGAGCATGGTGGATAGAGGTGTACCGATGGATGTGGTGTATTCCAAAAGGTATTCGATAAAGTGCCACATAAAAGGTTACTGCAGAAGATAAAGGTACGCGGAGTCAGAGGAAATGTATTAGCATGGATAGAGAATTGGCTGGCTAACAGAAAGCAGAGAGTCGGGAAAAATGGGTCCTTTTCGGGTTGGAAATTGGTGGTTAGTGGTGTGCCACAGGGCTCGGTGCTGGGACCACAAATGTTTACAATATACATAGATGACCTGGAAGAGGGGACAGAGTGTTGTGTAGCAAAATTTGCAGATGACACAAAGATTAGTGGGAAAGCGAGTTGTGTAGTGGACACAGAGAGGCTGCAAAGAGATTTAGATAGGTTAAGCAAATGGGCTAAGGTTTGGCAGATGAAATACAATGTCGGAAAATGTGAGGTCATCCACCTTGGAAAGAAAAACAGTAAAAGGGAATATTATTTGAACGGGGAGAAATTACAACATGCTGAGGTACAGAGGGACCTGGGGGTCCTTGTACATGAATCCCAAAAAGTTAGTTTGCAGGTGCAGCAGGTAATCAGGAAGGCGAATGGAATGTTGGCCTTCATTGCGAGAGGGATGGAGTACAAAAGCAGGGAGGTCCTGCTGCAACTGTACAGGGTATTGGTGAGGCCGCACCTGGAGTACTGCGTGCAGTTTTAGTCATTTTACTTAAGGAAGGATATACTAGCTTTGGAGGGGTTACAGAGACGATTCACTCGTCTGATTCCGGAGATGAGGGGGTTACCTTATGATGATAGATTGAGTAGATTGGGTCTTTACTCGTTGGAGTTCAGAAGGATGAGGGGTGATCTTATAGAAACATTTAAAATAATGAAAGGGATAGACAAGATAGAGGCAGAGAGGTTGTTTCCACTGGTCGGGGAGACTAGAACTAGGGGGCACAGCCTCAAAATATGGGGGAGCCAATTTAAAACCGAGTTGAGAAGGAATTTCTTCTCCCAGAGGGTTGTGAATCTGTGGAATTCTCTGCCCAAGGAAGCAGTTGAGGCTAGCTCATTGAATGTATTCAAATCACAGATAGATAGATTTTTAACCAATAAGCGAATTAAGGGTTACGGGGAGCGGGCGGGTAAGTGGAGCTGAGTCCACGGCCAGATCAGCCATGGTCTTGTTGAATGGTGGAGCAGGCTCGAGGGGCTAGATGGCCTACTCCTGTTCCTAATTCTTATGTTCTTATGTTCTTATGTTTGTGATATCATAAATAATATATCACATTGATAAATGAGGATAGGATAATTGGATTCCCGAGCTGAAATTTGTATTGGTGGATGATTCCTGCCAAAAAACAGAGACACTTTGAGAGGTTCTTTGTTTTGCAGCACAGCTAAAACTCCAAGGTAAATTATAAGCACACTTGGCTGAACTGCCGCGCCTATGGGAATAATAGGGTGCTTGGGTGAGTTCAATCATGACCAAGAGACTTTTGGCGCATATGTGGAGTGGCTAGAAATGTTTTTCACTGCAACTAATATCGTTGAAGTCCACGATGATGAAAACCATAATCGGGATTTTTTAGAAAGAAAAGGGGCTATTTTCCTGACTGAAGCATAACCCGAGGTGTATGAAACCCTGAAAAATGTGTTTGTTCCCATCATGCCAAAGGACATGCAATTGATGGTGAATTTAGCCAAGTTAGAACAGCACTACAGTCATTAGGCCCAGGAACTTGCTGAAAGTTAACGTTTTGGAATACGAGACCAATTAATTGACGCGGGTATAAGTGAGTGCATTCCAGCAGTAAAAAAGCTATCCATTCACTGTCATTTCGGAAACTTTCAGGACCGAGCTTTGCGTGACAGCTTTGCTTGTGGAATGAAAAATGAATCAATCAGAAAAAAGCTGTTTGAATTAGCTTGTCACACAGCTACGTCGATGGATATGGCCAACTAGTACTCATGAGAATGTCCTGCCATTTGCAGTCGTGAAACAACCGAGGTGAATCGCCTGCAGGTTAAAAGTAAAAGGCAGTTGGGCCCCGAGGTCTCAGCAACTTGCCACGGTAACAGTGCATTGAAGTCGTTCTATCAGTGTCTGGGACAACACATTGCTCAAAACTGTCCATATGTGAAGGCAGAGTGTTTCTTCTGCAAGAAAACAGGGCATCTTGCAAAGGCATGCCGACTGAAGAATAAACCGATGTTCAGTGCTAGAAATAGAAATCCACAGAGACTACATGGCATTGAAGAGCAACAACAGGGTGAAGAGTTTCTGGAGATACTCGTCATCAGGAGCACGAAGGTATCTAACAGCGATTCTCGAAGTATCATCATCCAAGTAGACATTGCAGGAGCCAAGATACCCATGGGAATCGACTCTGGTGCATCCATGAGCGTAGTACTAGAATCGCTATATCTTGACAAGTTTTGTGATTTCCGATGGAGAAATCAAAGATAGAGCTGTGAGGCTACTCAGAAGAGCAAATTCCATTTGTAGGACGTATCAGCGTATCAGTGAAATACAAGGATAATTTTCAGAGCTTGCCTCTCTTCGTAATGGCAGGAGACAAGCCTGCCTTGGTAAGTAGAAATTGGTTGGGATCACTAAGGCTGGATTGGATTTAGATTTTTCAAGTGGAAACGAAATTTGCATCGAAGGAGGATGTCAGCAAGCAATATCCAAAGGTGCTCCATGAAACCGGCAGTCCAATCCAAGGTTTCAAGGCGAGTGTCAGATTACAGAAGAATGCTAGACCGGTTTACTGCAAGCCACGTCCTGTACCATACACACTTAAGGAGAAAGTTGACCAAGAACTCAAAAGACTAGAAACTGAGAACATTATCTCTAAGATAGATCCAAATAATTGGGCTACATTGATTGTTATTGTACCTAAGGCATATGTTAAGGTAAGGTTGTGTGGCAATTATGAAGTAACCGTAAACCAGGTTCTAGAGGGTAATCCACCCAATACATTGCCGAATGTAGGAGATTTGTTCACAATGCTGGCAGATGTCCAGATCTTCTCAAAGTTAGATCTCACAAATGTCGACTTACAACTTGAACTAGATAAGGAGTCCAAGTCATGCTTGACTATAAATACTCATCTAGGCCTATATCAAATTAATAGACTACTATTTGGAGTGACTTCTGCCCCCGGCATATTCCAAGGGATAATGAAGCAGGTATTGCAAGGCATTGAAGGGGTTGTATGTTATATAGATGGACATACGCATTTCAGCACCAAATAGGCAAATCTACAATAATGTGTTGAATGAGGTGCTCAAATGGCTAGAGAAGCACAGAGCATGAACATCTGCTCGCAAATGTGAGATATTTCAAAACTCAGTGGAGTACTTAGGGCACAGTGTGGACAAAGATGGTTTACATCCAAACACCAAGGGAAAGCTGGATGCAATCAGGAATGCATGCACTCCCAAGAATGTCACTAAACTTTGATCATTTTCAGGTCTTTTGAACTATTATGGGAAGTTCCTATCAAATTTGGCAACAGTTTTACATCCACTAAATGAGCTGTTGAAAAAACAGGTCCATTGGAAGTGGTCAGAAGAATGCGACACAGCATTCAAACAGTGTAAAAGCCAGTTGGCAGATAGCACCATTTTAGATCACTATGATGTATCTAAGGAGATCAAGCTAGCATGTGATGCCTCCCCGCATGGATTTGGGGCGGTGATCTCTCATGTACTCCATAGTGGGGAGGAGAAACCAATTGCTTTTGCTTCACACATTCCCAGTGCCAGTGAGCATAATTATGCAGAGATTGAAAGAGAAGGTTTGACATTAATTTTTGTGGTCAATAAGTTCCACAAATACTTGTATGGTTGTAAGTTTACCATCATTACTGACTATAAGGCCCTGACAGCAATTCTCCATCCAAAGTCCCCAGTTCCAACTTTAGCTGCAGCCCAAATGCAAAGATGGGCTTTGATTTTGTCAGCATATACATATAACATTGGGTACAGACGATCAGCTGATCACAGCAATGCTGATGCTATGTCCAGGTTGCCATTCCCATCACAAGTTCATCATAAGCAGTCCCTCAGAATCGAGGAAGACTTGCTTCCACTCCTGGAGTGAGTTTGTTGGTGGCTGAACAGTCCAATACGAGAGCCACAGACTCTGTCACAGGTGGGACAAACATTTGTTTAGGCAAGGGTTGGGTGGGACTGGTTTGCCGCTCGCTCCTTCCGCTGCCTACGCTTGACCTCTTCACGCTCTCTGCGTTGAGATTCGAAGAGCTCAACGCCCTCCCAGATACACTTTCTCCACCTAGGGCAGTCTTCAGCCAGGGACTACCAGGTGTCAGTGGTGATGTCGCACTTTATCATGGAGGCTTTGAGGTTGTCTTTGTAATGTTTCTGCTGCCCACCTTTGGCTCATTTGCTGTGAAGGAGCTCCGCATAGAGCATTTGCTTAGGGAGTCTCGTGACTGGCATGCGGACTATGTGGCCTGCTCAACGAAGCTGATCGAGTGTGGTCAGTGCTTCAATGCTGGGGATGTTAGCCTGGACAAGGACACTGATGTTGGTGCGTCTGTCCTCCCAGGGGATTTGCAGGATATTGCGGAGTTGGTGATATATCTCCAGCGACTTGAACTGTCTTATGTACATCGTCCATGCCTCTGATCCATACAGGAGGGCAGGTATTACTACAGCCCTGTATACCATGAGCTTGCTGGTAGATTTGAGGGTTTGGTCTTCGAACACTCTTTTCCTCAGGTGGTCAAAGGCTGCACTGGCGCACTGGAGGCAATGTTGTGATGAGTACATCACAAGTTACACCCAATAGGAAAGAAGTGTTCTATTTTTCATACATTGATGAACTGCCAGTCAGAGCTGAAGAGATTCATAGAGCAACCAACCATGACCCAGATATATAAAAGATGTATGATCACATAGCAAATGGCTGGCCCAACCAGGTATCAAAGAAAGATATTCATCTATACTTCATTCATGGGAATGAAATATCAGTGGATAAAGATTGTATCATGTGGGGTGCAGGATTAGTTATTTCAATTAAGTCCAAATTGTTAGGAGATCTTCAGCTCCAGCACCTGGGAATGTGCTTGACCAAGAGATTTGCACGCAGATACTTATGGTGGCCAGGTCTAGAAAAAGATATAGAGTACATCGTTGTTCAGTGTACAATATGTCAAGCGGTAACCATCATCAGTACCATTAATTTCATGGAAATGATCTCCCAAGCTGTGGCAAAGGTTACACATTGATTTTGCTGAGCTATAAGGAAAACAATTGTTCATTGTGATTGATAGTCATTTGAAGTGGGTAGAGGTGTTTTCATTGCGTAAAATAACAGCATGTAAAACACTAGACAATTTGCGAAGCATGTTTTCTTCATATGGCCTCCCAGAAGAAATTGTGTCAGATAATGGGATGCAATTTTGTTCAGAAGAATTTGCACAGTTCATGAGCATAAATGATGTGAAACATACCAAAGTTGCACCGTACCACCCTGCTTCAAATGGTGCAGCAGAACGCACAGTACAAATTGTAAAACTTGCTCTCATCAAGCAAATTTGGATCCAAATCCAAAGAAACAGCAGTTGTCGTTGGTTCGGAAACTAGCAAATTTTCTAATTATTTACCGTAATACTCCTCATACAATTACTGGTAGAACACCAGCCGAGTTGTTTCTTAAACGACAGCCACAAACCAGGTTGTCGTTGTTAAAGCCAAACTTGGCACAGTCAGTAGAAGAGACACAATGAAGACAGAAAGAATATCATGATAGAGGTAGAGTAAGAGAGAGAAGTGTGAAATTAAATCAGAAGGTGAGAGTGAAGAACCATCACCATAAATGGTTAAAGTGGTTACCAGGAAGATTAGTGAAGGTAAGTGGCCCTCGCACATATTTGGTCAAGGTGTTTGATCATGGAAATGTTATGTTTGTTTACATTGATCATATTTTACCTACAGATGTGAAATGAGTTGAAAGTTGTAATGATTCAATTATTTTTGAAGCATCAGATACTTTCGTTACAAGTAGCATATCCTACAACAATAGAGCATGCGACTCATAATCTCAGCGTCATGCGTTCGAGCCCCACATTAGCAATTAACTTTACAAAGTTTGCAGATGGCACTAAACTGGGTGGCGGTGTGAGCTGTGAGGAGGACGCTAAGAGGCTGCAGGGTGACTTGGACAGGTTAGGTGAGTGGGAAAATGTATGGCAGATGCAGCATAATGTGGATAAATGTGAGATTATCCATTTTGGGGGCAACAACACGAAGGCAGAATATTATCTGAATGGCGGCAAATTAGGAAAAGGGGAGGTGCAACGAGACCTGGGTGTCATGGTTCATCAGTCATTGAAAGTTGGCATGTATGTACAGCAGACGGTGAAGAAGGCAAATGGTATGTTGGCCTTCATAGCTAGGGGATTTGAGTATAGGAGCAGGGAGGTCTTACTGCATTTGTACAGGGCCTTGGTGAGGCCTCACCTGGAATATTGTGTTCAGTTTTGGTCTCCTAATCTGAGGAAGGATGTTCTTGCTATTGAGGGAGTGCAGCGAAGGTTCACCAGACTGATTCCAGAGATGGATGGACTGACATATGAGGAGAGATTGGATCAACTTGGCCTTTATTCACTGGAGTTTAGAAGGATGAGATTCTGACGGGACTGGACAGGTTAGATGGGGGAAGAATGTTCCCGATGTTGGGGAAGTCCAGAACTAGGGGACATAGTCTTAGAATAAGGAGTAGGCCATTTAGGACTGAGATGGAGAGAAACTTCTTCACTCAGAGAGTTGTTAACCTGTGGCATTCCCTGCCGCAGAGAGTTGTTGATGCCAGTTCATTGGATATATTCAAGAGGGAGTTAGATATGGCCCTTACGGCTAAAGGGATCAAGGGGTATGGAGAGAAAGCAGGAAAGGGGTACTGAGGGAATGATCAGCCACGATCTTATTGAATGGCGGTGCAGGCTCGAAGGGCTGAATGGCCTACTCTTGCACCTATTTTCTATGTTTCGATGTTTCTATATACTAGAAACAAGTCCAAGAGAAAGTCCGAATTTAAGTCTGAGTCCGAGGCATGCAGACAAAATGTCTGAAGTTGTAGAGAGTCTAAATGTAGATTAAAGGTTAACCTTGGAGAAAAACCCTTCTCAGGCTCAGCCTAGAATGAGTCTAAGTTCTAGAACAAGTTTGGAAAGTCCTATTCAAGAGCAAAGGTATCATCTTCAAAACAGAAAACCAATGGTTAAGTTTGATTTGTAAATATGGCAAAATAAGTCCATATATTTTGTTGTGTTTACCATGCAAGTTATGTATGATGGTTATTTTGTTATGATTACTTCTTCATTAAGGAGGGAGAAGTGTAATATAGAGCTCCATCAATGGACTACTGCTCCACCTTGTGGACTACTGTGATAATGCAACTACTGATGTAAATACAATAAAAGCATCACAAGTTCCTGTAGAGCCATCTTGTAAGGGTGTGTTTGTGATGTCGTAAAGAATACCTCACTGTACCAATGCGAGTGGAACGAGTTAAAATACAGTAATACAAAATCAAAATACTGCAGATGCTGGAATCTGAAATAAAAGTAGAAAATGCTGGAAATCTCTGCGGGTCAGGCAGCATCTGTGGAGAGAAACAGAATTAACGTTTCAGGTCGCTGATCCTGAGTTAAGATACAGATCGGTCATGGTGTAATTGAAGGGTAGAACAGGCTGGATTGCTGAATGCCCTCCTCCTTTTCCTAAGTTCCTAGAACTGTTGCATTGTTTTTTTTATTCTACTTTTCAAAAAACGCTTTTTTTTTTGTTTAAACTTGTTTTTTTTCTTCCATTTAATGTACCGGACACAGAGCTGCTTCCTGTTGGAGGAACTCCTCATCCAGTCAGCCCACGGCAACGTACACTGCATGTCGTTGAACATGCGCGAGGTGCACAGGCTGGGGCTTCACAGGACTTTGCTGCCCTCTTGCGCTGCCATTGTCTTCAATAGTGGAGAAATAGCACAGCCTTACAAAAGTGATAGATCTATCTGCTTACCCTAATGACTCAGCACCAACTACCTGGGTTCAGAGACGACCGTTTAGATAGGGCACCTGCGAAGCAAAAAAAAAAAATCATTGTGACATTTTAGCTTGCATTCGAGAAATGATTCAACACTCAAATGAAACACTGCAATCTTCCAGTGTGATATTTTCAGCTCTGCTGTGATGTTCGAGTGAAGATTCTGTGTCGGACGCTTGCAGTGAGGTGTCGCTGACCACCACAACATGCATTAGGATGAAACTTTTCTAAAAAGGTTTAAGATCATCGCTAATGAGATCAAATTGTTTAATTAAACACCGGCCATCTGTTGCAGGGGGCTGGCTATGGAAGGCTGTGCCTCCTCTAGGGGACTGTTTTGTGAAGAATCAATAGGCTCTGTTGCCAGTCGATCGCAAACAGAATAATATAAGACAAACTGTGCATACACGTCTCAATGCTGGAATATGAGGGTGCCGATGGGCACTTGCACATGAGCTACAAAGCGTGAGCTTGCGGCTCAATACCGTTGTGCTTGTTTGCCTGGTTGTGTAAACGGCAGTGCTGGAGTTCCCGTGATGCTGAGGAGGTGACAGCGCCGGCCAATTAATTGTTCCTTCCGCTTTCATCCAGCAAAACCTGTCAAACGTCAGGTAAAACATTCCTCACATACAATCGGGAGTTCCTCCGACATAACTCTTGACAACAAGATGTTTTCCACAACACGGTGGCACAAAGCCATGCCAATGTTAACTCTAAGTGCACACAAAGGGCAAGTAATGATTACCAAGGTGTCGAAAAGGAACGCTAACATCGCTAGTTAATCCAGTGTCATGCAAGGTGCTGGAGTGAAAATACTGCTGTCTTCAGGAAGTAGTAAACTGTTCGCTGCCTCCTCACTGGATTCAAATCAACGCGCATCGAACCATCTCCGAACCCGATCAACTTTCTTCCGTCCCTCAGCCCTTCATTCAACCAACAGACCACTGACGCTAAAACTCCAAGCTTGCCAGTGTCGAACAGAGTCAGCCAGTGGCTCAGTGGGTAGCACTCTCGCCTTTGAGTCAGAATGGTTGATGGCTACAAGTCCCTCTCCAGAGACTTGAGCTCAAATAAATCGAGGTGGACAGTCCAGTGCAGTGTCGAGGGAGCGCTGAACTGTCGGAGGTGCCATCTTTTGTGTGAGATGTTAAGCCGAGGCCCCGTCTGCTGACTCACGTGGACGTAAAAGATCCCGCGGAATTATTTCAACAACAACAACAACAACTTGCATTTATATAACGCCTTTAACGTAGTGAAACAACCCAAAGCGCTTCGCAGGAATATTATGAGATTTAAAAAAATTGACGCCGAGCCGCGTAAGTAGAAATTAGCGCAGGTGACCAAAGACTTGGTCAGAGAGGTAGGTTTTAAGGAGTGTCTTGAAAGAGGAAAGAGAGGTAGAGAGGCAGAGAGGTTTAGGCAAGGGGTTCCAGAGCTTGGGGCCCAGGCAGCTGAAGGCACGGCCACCGATGGTTGAGTGATTATAATCGGGGTTGCTCAAGAGAGCAGAATTTGAGGAGCGCAGACATCTCGGGGGGTTGTGGGGCTGGAAGAGATTACAGAGATAGGGAGGGGCGAGGCCATGGAGGGATTTGAAAACAAGGATGAGAATTTTGAAATCGAGGTGTTGCTTTCAAAGCGGAGCAGGGGAGTTCTCACCAGTGTCCTTGCGGCGGCCATGGGCCGTGTGGTGACCCTGAACTGCGAAAGACCATCAGCGGCAGGTCGGGGCCATAAAAGGAGCGGCGAGCGGCCCCGGGGCAGCATGGCAGCATACCACTTCAAGGTACAGCACGAGCTGGTGCAGGAGGGCGACGGCAGAGAAGAGTGATGTCATCAAGGTCCAGGTCGGTGATTGGAGCGTGGGCAGGTACAGCAGGAGCGGCGAGGTCGGAGCGAAGGAGCGGCGAGAGAATGTAGAGGGATGTGATCGGGGCCCAGGAGAGGAGTGAGTTCGGTCCAGAAGAGGCGAGGGCCCAGATGCAGTACGGGCCAGCCCACACTGCCATATGTGTGCGCACTAGGCCCGTGCAGCAGAGCAGGTCTCCAGTCGTCTTGGTTAATCCTTGCCACTGGGCCAAGTCCTAGCTCTGTCAAGCCCGTGTGGTGGCTGCTGTGCAACGGCCAATACACATTAAAAAAATCCATGCACAGGCATTTTCCACCCTTCAACATGTAGTTCGGGATCTGGAATATTATCTCCTTCATTGAAACACCTGTGAACTCATCCCTTTTTGGCATGGAAGCAAGTCATCCTCGCTTCGAGGGACTGCCTATGATGATGACCTTGCCAATATTTAACCCTCAATCACTAAAAAAAAGCTTATCTGGTCATTATCACATTTCGGTTTGTGGGAGCTTGCTGTGCGCAAATTGGCTGTCACGTTTCCTACATTACAACAGTGACTACACTTCAAAAAGTATTTAATTGGCTGCAAAGGGCTATGGGAATGGGACTTCTGCTGGTCATGAATGGCGATATACGAATGCAAGTTAATTTTTTTTGTCAAGCTATCAATCTCCCATTGCTGGTAAGAGTGAGTACGATAGCTTGCAAGTATGGAGAGCCAGGTGATATTGAGAAGTGTCTAGCATGCTTTATCAATTTACCCTCGGTTGATGAAGGTCAGATGTGCAAACGAGATAAATGGCAAATGGCAGATAGGCTTCGCCCTGGCACAACAACAGCTTGTATTTATATAACGCCTTTAACGTAGCAAAACTTCCAAGGAGTGATATAAGACAAAACAAATATATTTGACACTGAGCCGCATAAGAAGAAATTACAGCAGATGACCAAAAGCTTGGTCAAAGAGGTAGGTTTTATGGAAAGTCTTCAAGGAGGAAAGAGAGGTAGAGAGGCAGAGAGGTTGAGGGAGGGAGTTCCAGAGCTTGGGGCCCAGGCAGCTGAAGGCACGGCCACCGATGGTTGAGTGATTATAATCAGGGATGCTCAAGAGGACAGAATTAGAGGAGCGCAGATATCTCGCGGGGGGTTGTGAGGCTGGAGGAGATTACAGAGATAGGGAGGGGCGAGGGCCATGGAGGGAATTGTAAACAAGGATGAAAATTTTGAAATGGAGCAGTTGCTTAACCGTGAGCCCATGTAGGTCAGCGAGCAGAGGCCAACACCAGAGCACTGGCACAGTCAATTTCATATATTGCCGGTCTTGCCAGAAGAGTGTAAATACATTTTGTACAGTCTTTGTTCCCATTCCAACTACGAATAACAGAAAGTGACTCAGAGTAAGCCATTTTTGGCTTATCCCTTTGCAGTTTAAATTCGACACAACTCCAAAAATTCCAGGTTGTGACTGAGATGTTATTCTAAAGTAGATCGGTGTGTATGTGCAATCCTCTTCTTTTTTCATATTGTAGTATCAAAAAGAGAAATCAAATATCAATATCTAAGTCAGATATCCAGGCCAAAGCTTCCGGTGTAACAGCGTGGATATCTTATGGGTTGCCTGTGAATTCCCTCTGAGGGCAGTGCTCAGTGATGTGCTCCAGGGTTTGATTAGAAGCTCCACATTCACATGGAAGAAAGAAAGATTTGGATTTATGCAGCACTTTTTATTATGTTCAGAATAACTCCACAAGACGGTGTTGTAAGCGCAAACCATTGTGACCTTGGTCTCTTTAATGTAACTCCAAAGTGAGGAAACAGCATAGTGGATTGCCTTTTATAACTTCTTTCCCAGGGCGCATGTTGTGTATCTGTAAAGCATGCACTCCATGTTCCGCCACCAGGGTGTGCATCCCCTGAAGTTCAAAGGGATCCCAGCATCCCTTGGGAGCACTGTATATAAGCCGGCCCCTAAGGCCTGTTCCTCACTCTGGAGTATCTTAATAAAGACTGAGGTCACTGTTACTTTAACCTCCCTGTGTGCAGTCTCATCTGTGTTAGGAACACAATAACTGGCGACGAGTATACGAATCCAACGCAAAGACACAGCAAACTGTGGGCATCCTGGAGAAGTTCTCGGAGGGTGAGGACTGGGAAGCCTATGTCAAACTGCTAGATCAGTATTTTGTAGCCAACGAGCTGGACAAGAAGGAAGCGCTGCAAAAAGGAGAGCGGTCCTCCTCACGGTCTGCGGGGCACCGACCTAAAGCTTCATGAAGAATCTTCTGGCTCCGGTAAAAATCACAGATAAATCATATGAGGAGCTGTGTACACTGGTTCTTAACCCGAGGGAGAGCGTGCTGATGGCAAGGTATCGGTTCGACACGTGCCAGCGATCTGAAGGTCAGGAAGTGGCGAGCTACATCGCCGAGCTAAGTTGACTTGCAGGACAATGTGAGTTTGATGGCTACCTGAATAAAATGCTCAGAGAATTTTTTGTACTAGGCATTGGCCACGAGACCATCCTATGAAAACTTTTAACTGTAGAGACACCGACCCTAAGTAAGGCCATTGCGATAGTACAGGCGTTTATGTCCACCAGTGATAACACCAAACAAACCTCTCAGCACAGAAGTACTAGCAATGTTCATAAATTAACTGGAACTGTGTTTGCGAGCAGAAATGTACAGGGCAGAAACCACGAGTCTGCAACTGCCATCAGGCCTCAGGTGACCCAGATGACTCAGAGTCTGCAACAAAGGATGAATGCAAGGTAATTCACACCTTGTTGGCGTTGTGGAGGCTTCCATTCAACCTATTCATGCCGCTTCAAAGGGTATGTTTGAAAGAGCTGTGGAACAATGGGGAACCTCCAAAGAGCTTGCAGATGAGCTGCAAGCTCTGCAAAACCTGCTAACCACTACGTGGCTGAAGAAGATCGGTCCATGATGGATCAAAGCAATTTCAAGCCTCAGAGAGAGGAGGCAGATGCTGAAGTACACGGGGTGCACACATTTTTGACGAAATATCCACCTATAATGCTAAATGTAAAATTGAATGGCTTACCCATGGCCATGGAACTGGACACTGGCGCTAGCCAATCTATCATGAGTAAAAAGATGTTTGAGAGACTGTGGTGCAACAAGGTACTCAGACCAGCCCTGAGCCCCATCCACACGAAACTGAGAACGTACACCAAAGAGCTTATCACTGTCCTGGACAGTGACATGGTCAAGGTCACCTACGAGGGCACGGTGCACGAACTGCCACTCTGGATTGTCCCGAGCGATGGCCCCACACTGCTTGGAAGGAGCTGGCAGGGCAAAGTCCGCTGGAACTGGGATGATATCCGAGCGCTATCACATGTCGATGAGGCCTCATGTACCCAGGTTCTTAAAAAGTTTCCTTCCCTTTTTGAGCCAGGCATTCAAAACTTTTCCAGGGCGAAGGTGCGGATCCACTTGGTCCCAGAGGCACGACCCATTCACCACAAGGCGCTAGCGGTACCTCACATGATGAGGAAGAGAGTGGAAATCGAGCGGGACAGGCGGCAACGCGAGGGCATCATCTCCCCAGTGGAATTCAGCGAGTGGGCCAGCCCAATTGTTCCAGTACTCAAAGGTGATGGCACAGTCAGAATTTGCAGCGATTATAAAGTAACTATTAATCATTTCTCGCTACAGGACCAATACCCGCTACCTAAGGCAAACGACTAATTTGCGATGCTGCAGCAGGCAAGTCGTTCACCAAACTCAACCTGACTTCGGCCTACATGACGCAGGAGCTCGAGGAGTCTTCGAAGGGCCTCACCTGCATCAACACGCACAAGGGACTGTTCATCTACAACAGATGCCCGTTTGGAATTCGGTCGGCTGCAGCGATATTCTCGAGAAACATGGAGAGCCTACTCAAGTCGGTACCACGCACGGTGGTTTTTCAGGACGATATATTGGGCACTGGTTAGAACACCGTTGAGCACTTACAAAACCTGGAGGAGGTCCTCCAGCGACTGGATCGCGTAGGGCTGCGGCTGAAGAGGTCGAAATGCATCTTCATGGCAACAGAAGTGGAGTTTTTGGGGAAAAAGATCGGGACGGATGGCATTCGGCTCGCAGACACCAAGACAGAGGCTATCAGGAACGCGCCCAGGCCACAGAACTTCATGGAGCTGCGGCCGTTCCTGGGACTCCTTAAATATTTTGGTAACTTCTTACTGGGGTTAAGCACCCTCTTAGAGCCCCTACATGTGTTATTGCGCAAAGGTGAGAACTGGGTATGGAGAAAAAAAACAAGTAACTGCTTTTGAGAAAGCCAGAAACATTTTATGCTCCAACAAGCTGCATGTATTGTATAACCCAAGTAAAAGACTTGTGCTAGCATGTGATGCGTCGTCATACTGAGTCGGGTGTGTATTACAATAAGCTAACGTTGTGGGGAAGTTGCAACCTGTCGCCGATGTCCAGGAGCTTGTCTAAGGCTGAGAGGGCCTACAGCATAATTGAGAAAGAGGCATTAGCGTGTGTGTTTGGGGTAAAGAAAATGCATCAGTACTTGTTTGGTCTCAAATTTGAACTGGAAACCGATCACAAGCCCCTCACATCCCTGTTCGCTGAAAACAAGGGGATAAATACTAATGCCTCAGCCCGCATACAAAGGTTGGCACTCATGCTATCAGCGTATAACTATACCAACCGCCACAGGCCAGGCACCGAGAACTGTGCGGATGCTCTCAGTCGGCTACCATTGCCCACCACGGGGGTGGAAATGGCGCAGCCTGCAAACTTGTTGATGGTGGCGCAGCCCGCAGACTTGTTGATGGTCATGGAAGCGTTTGAAAATGATAAATCACCTGTCACGGCCCGCCAGATTAGGACTTGGACCAGCCACGATTCTCTGCTGTCCCGAGTAAAAAACTGTGTACTGCATGGGAGCTGGGTCAGCATCCCCGTTGAAATGCAAGAGCTAATCAAGCCATTCCAGCGGCGAAAGAACGAGCTGTCCATTCAGGCAGACTGCCTGTTGCGGGGTAACTGCGTAGTGCTACCCAAAAAGGGCAGGGAGACGTTCATCTCGGATCTCCACAGCACACACCCAGGCATAGTAATGATGAAAGCGATAGCCAGATCCAATGTGTGGTGGCCCGGTATAGACTCTGACTTCGAGTTTTGTGTACAGCAATGCAGCGTGTGTGCTCAGTTGAGCAACATGCCCAGAGAGGCACCACTAAGTTTGTGGTCCTGGCCCTCCAGACCATGGTCAAGGAACCATGTCGACTATGCGGGCCCGTTTCTCGGTAAAATGTTCCTGGTGGTGGTAGATGCTTTTTCAAATGGATTGAACGTGAAATAATGTCGGGAAGCACCGCCACCGCCACCATTGAAAGCCTGAGGGCCATGTTTGCCACCCACGGCCTGCCTGACATACTGGTCAGTGACAACAGGCCATGTTTCACCAGTGCCGAATTTAAAGAATTCATAACCCGCAATGGGATCAAACATGTCACCTCGGCCCTGTTTAAACCAACCTCCAATAGGCAGGCAGAGCGGGCAATACAAACCATCAAACAGAGCCTTAAACCCACCTGTCCCGAGTACTACTACTGAGCACACACGAGAGCCCACTCGCTCATAGGGGTGCCCCCGGTTGAGCTACTCATGAAAAGGACACTTAAAACCAGACTCTCGCTGGTTCACCCCAACCTGCATGATCGGGTAGAGAGCAGGCGGCAGCAACAAAATGTAAACGATGGTCGCGCCACTGTGTCATGGGAAATTGACCTGAATGACCCTGTGTATGTGCTAAACTATGGACATGGTCTCAAGTGGATCGCGGGCACAGTGATAGCTAAATAAGGGAAGAGGGTGTTTGTAGTCAAACTAAACAATGGACAAATTTGCAGAAAGCACCTGGACCAAACGAGGCTGTGGTTCAAAGACTGCCCTGAACAAGCAGACACCACCTTTTTCAAGCCCACAACACACACCCAAAGGATCAACGACACCACCCCGGACCACGAAATCGAACCCATCATGCCCAACAGCCCAGCAAGGCCAGGCTCACCCAGCAGCCCTGCAGGGCCAACAAAACGCAAGCCCAGCAAGGGCACAGCCAACACACCAGAACAGACATTTGTACCGAGGCGGTCCACCAGGGAAAGAAAGGCTCCCGACCGCCTCACCTTGTAAATAGTTTTCACTTTGACTTTGGGGGGGCGAGTGATGTTGTGTATCTGTAAAGCATGCACTCCCATGTTCCGCCACCAGGGACCTCATCCCCTGAAGTCGCAAGGGATCCCAGCATCACTTGGGAGCACTGTATATAAGCCGGCCCCTTAGGCCTGTTCCTCACTCTGGAGTGTCTTAATAAAGACTGAGGTCACTGTTACTTTAATCTCCCTGTGTACAGTCTCATCTGTGTTCGGAACACAATAGTGCACAGGTGACCCTTAGGTCTCCCACAGGTGTGCCCCCTGGTGGCAAGTCTTACACATTGGTGAGGTTTGCATACATCGCATCACTCCCCCCCCCAAAGTCTTATGTACAAGTTATTTACAGGTTGAGGCGATCTGGCGCTCTACGTTCCCGGGTCGATCGCCTGAGTTGAAGTCCTGGCATGGGTGAGTTGGTTGGATCATTGCTGCACGGCTGCGCGGCTGGCCTGGCCGGACTGTCGGGCCTGGCGGGTTCATCCTCGTGGCTGACAGCGAGGTCGATTGCTGGTTGGGTGTGCGTTGGTGGATCACAGATGGTCGGGTCTTCTTCAAACTGTTCTTGGTTGTCAGTGGAACGCAGTTTGGTCTGATCCAAGTGTTTTCTGCACGTTTGACCATTCAAAAGTTTAACAAAAACCACTCCTTGGCTGAAACAGTGCCAGCAATCCATTTGGGACCGTGACCATAATGGAGAACAAACACAGAACCATTGACCTCAATGTCACGCGATACAGCCGAGTGACCGTGATACACGTTATGACGGTGCCGCATTGAAATCTGGTTGGACTAAGGAGAGCCTGTTTTTGATTTAACAATTCTGAAGGGGGAACCCCGGTGATCGAGTGGGGGCACATCCGGTAACTGAGCAGGACCGGAAATAACCCGGTCTGCAAGGAGTCGTCCATTACTCGTTTCAAGCTCTGCTTGATCGATTGGACTGCCCATTCCGCTTGACTATTGGATGCGGGTTTAAATGGGGCAGACCTGACTATTGCATAATGCCATTGCGGGTCATGAACTCGTTGAATTCTGAGCTGGTGAAACACCGTCCATTGTCACTGACAAGGACGTCAGGCAAAACATGGGTGGCGACCATGGCCCTGAGGCTTTCAATGGTGGCAGTGGACGTGCTGGATCACATTATTATACATTCAATCCATTTAGAGTAAGCGTCCACTGTTACTAGAAACATCTTTCCTAGAAAAGGGTCAGCAAAATCTACGTGGACCCTGGACCATGGTTTGGAGGGCCATGACCACAGGCTCAGTGGGGCCTTCCTGGGTGCGTTGCTCAACTGTGAGCAAGTGTTACATTGGTGTACGCATGACTCCAATTCAGAGTTAATGCCGGGCCACCAAATGTGCGACTTGGCGATAGCCTTCATCATGACTATGCCTGGGTGGGTACTGTGTAGGTCACGTATAAACTTTTCCCTGCTTTTTTTGGGCAAAACCACACGATTTCCCCATAGGAGACAATCCGATTGGATGGACAATTCATCCTTGCATCGGTGGAACGGCTTAATTTCATCTTGCATTTCCCCGTGAACTGCCGACCAGCTCCCATTAAGGATGCAGCTTTTTACCAGTGATAGCACAGGGTCTTGGCTAATCTAGATCTTGATCTGGCAAGCCGTAACGGGTGACCTCTTGCTCTCAAAAGCATCCATTACCAGAAGCAAGTCTGCGGGTTATGCCATTTCCACCCTGGTGGTGGGCAATGGTAGCCGACTGAGGGCGTCAGCGCAGTTCTCTATGCCTGGTTTGTGGCGGATTACATAGTCATATGCAGATAATATTAGTGCCCATCTTTGGATGCGGGACGAAGCAGTGGTGTTGATACCTTTGCTTTCTGAGAGCAGTGAAGTAAACGGTTTGTGGTCGATTTCGAGCTCGAACCGGAGACCAAATAGGTATTGGTGCATTTTCTTAACCCCGTATACACATGCTAAAACTTCTTTCTCAACCATACTGTCGGCTCTTTCAGCCTTAGATAACCTTCTGGACGCATATACGGACCGGTTGCAGTTTGCCTGACACATTTGCTTGCTGTAACACTCAACCGACGCCATCACAAGCTCGTACTAAACGTTTACATGGGTCATACAATACAAGTAACTTGTTAGAGCATAGCAGGTTTCTGGCCTTATTGAAGGCTGTCTCTTGAGATTTACCCCAAACCCAGTCATCACCCTTGCATAGCAATAAATGCAAGGGTTCCAGCAAAGTGCTCAACCCCTGGTAGAAAGTTACCAAAATAGTTGAGGAGTCCCAGGAACGAACGCAGCTCCGTCACATTCTGTGGCCTGGGTGCATTCTTGATGGCCTCCGTCTTGGAGTCCGTGGGTTTGATGCCGTCTGCCGCAATCTTTCTCCCCAGAAATTTGATCTTTGGTGCCAGGAAAACACACTTGGAGCGTTTCGGCCTGTGCCCCACTCTGTCCAGTCGCTTTAGAACCTCTTCCAGGTTGTGCAAGTGTTCGGTGGTGTTGCGACCAGTGATCAAGATGTCGTCTTGGAACACCACGGTGCACGGAACCGATTTCAGCAGAATCTGCATGTTCCTCTGGAAGATGGCCACAGCCGAGCGAATCCCAAAGGGGCATCTGTGGTACACGAACAGTCCTTTGTGCGTGTTGATGCACGTCAATTTAGCCAGCTACTGTGTCATGTAAGCAGAGCTTAGATCTAGCTTGGTGACTGACTTTCCCCCTGCTAGCGTTGCGAATAGGTCCTCCACTTTAAGTAGTGGGTACTGGTCCTGTAACGAGACTCGGTTGATCGTTTCCTTGTATTCCCCGCAGGTTCTGACCGTCCCATCGCTCTTTAGCACCGGCACGATTGGACTGGCCCACTCGTTGAACTCGACTGACAATATGATTCCCATTCGTTGAAGTCTGTCCAGCTCGATCTCGACTTTCTCTCGCATCATATATAGGACTGCTCGGGCCTTGTGGTGAATGGGTCGTGCCCCAGGAACAAGATGGATCGGCACGTTGGCGTCTGTGAACTTGCCGATGCCTGGCTCAAATAATGCCGAAAATTTGTTTAGCACCTGGGCGCACGGGGCGTCATCGACTGAAGATAGTGCTTTGATGTCGTCCCAGTTCCATCGGATCTTTCCTTGCCAGCTTCTGCCGATCAGTGTTGGGCCATCGCCTGGTACAATGCATAGTGGTAAATCATGCACCATTCCGTCGTACGATACTTTCACTGCGCACTGCCGATAACAGGTATGAGTTCTTTGGTGTAAGTGCACAGTGTTGTGTGAATCAGGCTCAGTTTTGGCCTCTGTGCCTTGTTGCCCTACAGTTTCTCAAAAGCCTTCTGGTTCATGATTGATTGACTCGCCCCCGTGTCCAATTCCATGGAAACTGGAATGCCATTAAGTTTAACTTTTAACATTATCGGAGTGCTTTTGGTGGTGAAGGTGTGTACCCCATACACTTCCTCTTCATCCTCAGGTTGAGTAGCCTCTTCTGCTCGTTCAGCGGGATCCGCGCTGGATCGGTCGTCCATGCTGACTCTGCCACATGGTGAGTCAGAGGTCGTTTGCACATTCACTGGAGATGCCCCATTGTTCCACAGCCCTTGCACACATAGGGCCCAAGTTTCCACATGATTTGCGCCTGATTTTTAGGAGCAACTGGTGGAGAACGGACTATCTTAGAAATCGCAATTCTCCACATTTTTTTTTATGCAGTTCTAGTCAGGTAGAACAGTTCTACTTTGGAACAGAATTTTTTCTTCAAAAGGGGGCGTGTCCGGCCACTGACGCCTGATTTGAAAGTTTCCACAGTGAAAACGTACTCCAAACTAAAGTAGAATGGAGCAAGTGAAGATTTTTGTCGAACTGAAAAAACCTGTTCTACACATTAAAAAATCAGGCTCAGGTTACAAATTAGGCGTCCAGAACGAGGTGGGGGGAGGAAGGGAAGTCATTAAACTCTATAATAAATCCTTATTTGTACTTATACAAATATTATACAAATAAATCCAACCTGAATAAGCATTTATAAGCAAAGAAAAGATTAAATAAACCATCATCCTACCTGTGTGAAAGTGCTTCAGGCAGGCCTTTCGGGACCAAAGGCTGCCGGCCCGAGACTTCGGGCAGGGCCCGTCCCCAGCACCAGATTTACAGGTAGGTGGCGTTGGGTTGGGTTGGGTCGGGTTGGAGGAGGGGGGAGGGAAGGGAGAGAGAGGGGGGGAGAGAGAGAGGGGGAGAGAGAGAGAGGGAGAGAAAGGGAGGGAGGGGGGGAGGTCAGGTCGGATCCAGTCCGGGAGCGGGAGTCGGGTCGGGTCCAGTGGCGGGGGGGTTGGGTCGGGGGGCGGGAGCACGGGTCGGGTCAGTCGGGGGGGGCGCGGGTGTTGGGTCTGGTCCGGAGGCAGGGGGAGGGCGGGGAGCGAGTGTCGGGTCTGGTCTGGTCGCGGTGGGGAGCAGGAGCTGGCCGTGGGAGGAGCCTTATTCACACAGCCCCAGTGAGGCCATTCAGCCAGGGCTAGAGGCTGCGTGCTTCGGGCCCCTCCCACACAGTTCGGCGCCTGGAGCTACTGCACTTACGTGCCCACTGTAGCGTGCATGTGCAGAGGTCCCGGCACTGTTTTCAGCGCAGGGGCCTGGCTCCGCCCCCCCACAGCTCGTGCTGGCTGCGCCGAGGGCCAGAGGACCTGCAAGTAGGTGGAGAATTTTTTTAGTCGCACTTTGTGGCGCGAAAAACAGGCGTCCAGGTCGGGACTGCGCCGTTCTAGGCACGTGTGGAAACTTGGGCACATAGTGCTTGAATCGACATTGATAGGCTCTATGACTGCCCCGCAGCTCCAACATGGTCTTAATGCATACGCATTCACGCCCCACGACGGACTCTGAATCACCCTAGGCCTGGCCTCTGCAGTCGTGTAGGCCCTACCCTGTGCCGTTCTGACTGCTGAAGGCATTATTTTATGCATTGTACTTGCCGTTGAGCTTCGATGCTGTGAAGATATCTGTTTTGTGTTATCGTTCATGGATTTGAAAGCCTGGGGTATCGTGATGGCCTTGCTCACATCTAGGGATTCGGCAGACAGCAGTTTGCGAAGATTGAACTCGTGGCTGATTCCAAGCACAAAAAAGTCCCGCAACATTTTCTCCAAAGATCCGGCAAATTCACACGGTCCCGCAAGGTGTCTTAGGTCGGCGACAAAGCTTGCCATGTTCTGGCCCTCAGAGCGTTGGTGCGTGTAAAAGCAATACCTGGGCAGTAGGATGCTCTCCTTCAACTTGAGGTGTTCCCTGAACCAGCGTGCACGGCTCTGTGTAAGTCTTGTCCATTCGCTTCACCGGTGCCAGCAGATTTTTGACGAGGCCATGTATCGAAGACCCACATACGGTGAGGAGAATCGTCCTGCGCTTGACCGCTGTCTCTGCTATTTCCAGCTCATTGGCCACGAAGTACTGGTCGAGACGCTCAACAAAGGCTTCCCAATCATCACCCTCAATAAATCTCTCCAGAATACCAACGGCAGCCATTGCCGCATGAAAGTTCGTGATCTGTAACTCGTCGCCAATTATTATGTTCAGAATAACTCCACAAGACTGGGTTTTAAGCTCAAACCATTGTGACGTTGTTCTCTTTAATGTAACTCCAAAGTGAGGAAGCAGTATGGTAGATTGCCTTTTATACCTGCTTGCCCAGGGTGCATAGATGACGCTTAGGTCTCCAACAGGTGTGCCCCCTGGTGGCAAGTCTTACACATTGTTGAGGTTTGCAAACATAACACCTTTCATGAACACCAGATGTCTCATAGAAACATAGAAAATAGGTGCAGGAGTAGGCCATTTGGCCCTTCGAGCCTGCACTGCCATTCAATGAGTTCATGGCTGAACACGCAACTTCAGTACCCCATTCCTGCTTTCTCGCCATACCCCTTGATCCCCCTAGTAGTAAGGACTTTACAGCCAATGAAGTACTTGGGAAGGGTGTAATCACTGTTGTACTGGTGGAAATGTGGCAGCTCCCGCAAACAGCAATGTGATAATAACCAGAAACTGTTTTCGTGATGTTGATTGAGGGATAACTATTGGCCAGGACACCAGGGAGAACTCCCCTGCTCTTCTTCGAAATAGTGCCATGGGATCTTTTACATCCACCTGAGAGAACAGATGGTGTCTCAGTTTAACGTCTCATTAGAAAGACGGCATCTCTGACAATGCAGCACTCCCTCAGCACTGCACTGGAGTGTCAGGCTAGGTTTGTTTATATGCTCAAGTCCCTGGAGTGGGACTTGAACCCCCAACCTTCAGACTCAGAGACAAGAGTGCTACCCACTGAGCCACGGCTGACGCTGATGGGGATGCTTTAATCTTCCACCTATGGAGAAGATGGCAGCATCGACCGTAGCCGGTTCATGAGGCAGTCGATGGTTGTCCACTGTTTGCGAGGAAGGTTTGATCCTTCAGGTTGTAATGTGGGGTCCTCTATAAGGAATACATTCCGTATGTCGCAGTTCTTCTAAGTATTTCGCCATCGGTCATCAAGGCTGAGGAGAAATGTGATGAAACCTCTCTTCGCAAGGTCAAGTAGGTATTAGCTACCTTGGACTTTTTTTGAGTTTAAATCTCTTTGAGAAACCAAGATGAAGACCCATATTGCAGTATTTATCTCCAGGACATCAAATTGTTGGAATTTCTTACCTCCCTCGCTCATTCCTCCCTTACAATCGTCACGCTTTTGAAACCCAAGTTTTTTACGCAGCGAGTGGTTAGGATCTGGAATGCACGGCCTGAAAGGATGGTTGAGGCAGACTCAATCGTGGCTTTCTACAGGGCATTGGATAAGTATCTGAAGGAAAATAAATTGCAGGGCTACGGAAAACTTATGTAGGTATATAAAATACCAGGGCCGATTGTCCAGTGCTCACACAAAGCCAAGGAAGCCCCTGCTGAGTTGGTGAATGTTTTAAAAAGCCGAGCTCATTGGTTGAGACAGGGGCTGAGAGCTGGGGAGTGGGAATAGCTGAAGTGCTTTTGCACGAGTTCAGCAAAGGAAAGAAAGACTTGCATTTATATAGAGCCTTTCACGACCATCGGACGACTCAAAGCTTTACAGCCAATGAAGTACTTTTTGGAGTGTAGTCACAGTTGTAATGTGGGAAATGCGGCAGCCAACATGCAAGCTCCCACAAACAGCAATGTGATAATGACCAGATAATCTGTTTTTGTTGTGTTGATTGAGGGATAATATATTGATCAGGACAATTAGGGGGAAACATTGTTCACGTGTGCTCAAAATCGGAAACCAGGTGCCTCACGAATGCTCAAAGTGGTGGAAAAACATAGAAATTTACACGCAGAAGGAGACCGTTTCAGCCCATCGTGTCCGCGCCGGCCGACAAAGAGTCGTACAGCCCTCGGTCAGCAGCCCTGAAGGTTAAATTTAAACCTATGAACAACGAACAGTGGCGAAAAGGCAAAGAGCACCCAGCCCAACCAATCTACCCCACACAACTGCGACAACCCTTGCACTGAAACATTCTACATTCCACCCCAACCGGAGCCATGTGATCTCCTGGGAGAGGCTAAAACCAGATTAAAAACCCAGGCAAATTGGGGAAAAAAAAATCTGGGAAAATTCCTCCCTGACCCATCCAGGAGAAACTAGTCCAGGAGATCACCCTGGCCGTATTCGATTCCCTGCAGTACTTACCATCGTAAGAGGCTTTTAACAGAAAAGCCTCAGCAAAGCAAGTGAAAATCACACTTCTTTTATTCGGGTTTTTGAATGACCAAAAAGGAGGGCTAACCTATTCGCTGCAAAGGGATAATCGCCTCCCTGAGCCGGACAAAATGGCACTGCCCGGCAGTCTGTACTGAATGGGATGAGTGGCTACCTCCCAGTTCCCCCGGGCGATGGCGGTAAATAAAGGCGTTTGATGACTTGCGTCAAGGCAGGCCTCCCCGACATTTCTCTTCCCAAAATCATACATCATAGGTAGCCCCTCGAAATCGAGGAAGACTTGCTTCCACTCCAAAAGTGAGTTCTTAGGTGACTGAACAAAAGGTCCTGGCCAAATAATTATCTCTCAGCCAACATCAATCAAACTGATTCCCAAAATATGTGCATCTTCTAAACTGTCATCTTAACCTAGACTGAGAGTCTGGTGTTGTGGAGTATTAAAAATAATACACTCACACAAAAGGTCTTTTATAGAGAAAAGAGTTGTTTATTAAAACTTGATTAATCAAGGGAGATCTGGCCACATCAGTACCGTTACTGAGTACTCTCAACGCCGAACTCATGGGACAAGCTACGCAGTTACATTCTTATACAGTTCAAATAAAGTCAAAATGGTGGAACTACGCGGGGGAGTGTTCCATTGGTTAATGAAGGTTGCAGCAATTTCATTGGGTGCTACAGTTACATTAATTTTATTAGTTACAGTAATATCTAATGATTCCATTGGTGCAATCAGTTCTGACGACTGAGGGAATAGCCCCTTACAGGTTATGTGTTACATTTCTGGGAACATCATCCCAGGCTAATTCTCAGATTAATGTCTGTGGCAGATATATGGCTACCCACTGCTTAAAAGAGGCATTGTCCCTGTTATCTCCTGTGGCTGGAACATCACGGCCTCCTCTCATTGGCCCCAAGTTTCGACATGATTTGCTCCTGATTTTTAGGAGCAACTGGTGTAGAACGGAGTATCTTAGAAATCGGAATTCTCGTCATTTAGTTTGCTCCAGTTCTAGTCAGTTAGAACAGTTTCACTTTGGAACAGAATTTTTTTTTTCAAAAGGGGGCGTGTCCGGCCACTTACGCCTGTTTTCAAAGTTTAGGCAGTGAAAACTTACTCCAAACTAACTTAGAATGGAGTAAGTGAAGATTTTTGTATGCTCGAAAAAACCTTGTCTACACTTTAGAAAATCAGGCGTAGGTTACAAATCAGGCGTAGGGAATGGGGGGGGGAGGGGTTTAAAGGGAAGTTTACAAACATTAACACTTCAGTTTTACAAATAATGAGCCATCATCAATAATAAATGATAAATACATCAATAAATCAACCAATAAATCAATCAAAAAAAATTAATAAGAAATAATTTTTTTTTTTTAAATCGATAAATAAAACATTTTCTACTTACCGACTGCAGCACCGGGAGCCCTCTAACAGCGTGCTGGGATGCCCCCCCCCCCCCGGCCCCCCAGTGTGTCTCTGTCAGTGTCTCTATCTCTCTGTCTGTCTGTGTGTGTCTCTCACTCTCTGTCTGTCAGTGTCTGTATTTCTGACAGCGAGGGGAGGGGGAGGAGGAGGGTAGAGGGAAAGAGGGGGAGAGCAGAGGGAGGGGAGGGAGGGAGGCAGAGGGGGAGAACGGGGGGAGAAGGGAGAGGAATGGGGGAGAAGGGGGAGGGGGGAGAAGGGAGAAAGGGGAGAAGGAGAAGGGGGAAAGGAGATGGGGAAGGAGATGGGGGAAGGAGATGGGGGGGGAAGGAGATGGGGGGGGGAAGGAGAATGGGGAGGGAGGCTGAACGGGCCGGGCCCGAGACTTCGGGCAGGGCCCGTCCCCAGCACCAGATTTACAGGTAGGTGGCGTTGGGTCGGGTCGGGGGGAGCGCGGGTCGGGGGGGGTGGTGGGAGGGAGGTCGGTTCGGTTTAGGTCGGGGGGAGGGAGGGAGAGGGAGAGGGAGGTCAGGTCAGGGGGAGGGAGGTCAGGTCGGGGGGGAGGGAGGTCAGGTCGAATCCAGTCCGGGGACGGGGGATGGTGCGGGGGGAAGCGGGAGTCGAGTCGGGTCGGGAGGAAGCAGGAGCTGGCCGTGGGAGGAGCCTTATTCACGCAGCCCCAGTGAGGCCATTCGGCCAGGGCTAGGGACTGCGTGCTTCGGGCCCCTCCCACACAGTTTCGGGCGCCTGGAGCTACTCCACTTGCGCGCCCACTGTAGCGCGCATGTGCAGAGGTCCCGGCACTGTTTTCGGTGCAGGGACCTGGCTCCACCCCCTACAGCTTGTGCTGCGCTGCGTCGAGGGCCAGAGGACCTGCAGGGAGGTGGAGAATCTGGAGGTTTTTTTTAGGCGCACTTTGTGGCGCGAAAAACGGACGTCCAGGTCGGGACTGCGCCGTTCTAGGCGCGGCTCGAAACTTGGGCCCATTATTTCTGTGAGCTGGCTACATAAATCTTGTGGGTGTTCTTATCTCCTCAAAGAATTTCTCTGACCTTAATATTTCTGTCTAATTCAGCTATTCTACCATGAACGCATTTTAAACCTTTCTCTCAGCCTTTCTTACTTTGTATTTTAATTACACCGAATTTCTTTACCCCTAATTAAGGTTTTTTGCTCTTACACCGGGCAAAGTGCCCAGGGGTGGAGGGAAGAAATATAAAAAGCACTTTTCAAGTGCTAAAGCAAAGTAAAACAGTACACTTTTAAAAAAAATGCATTCACAGGTTGTGGGTATCTCCCGCAAAGCTAGCATTTATTGGCCATCGCTTGAGAAGGTTGTGGTGAGCTGCCTTCCTGAACACAACAGAATGGCTTGCTCAGCCATTTCAGGGCACAGTTAACAGTCAACATAAACGCCAGACCCCAGCAGATTTCCATCCACTGAAGGGCATTAGTGAACCAGTTGAGCTTCTGCAACAATACAGTAGTTTCATGGTCACCATTACTGACGGTGTCTCTTTTATTCCAGATTCATTTAATTCATTGAATATTAAATTCCCCAGCTGCCGTGGTGCGAATATGATACTCATGTCACGTGGATCATTAGTCCAAGGCCTCCCGATTACTGATGCAGTAGTGTAACCACTACGCTACCATACCCGCGACGTAGCGAAGTGAATCAAAAAAGCACCAAGTCAGAACCTTTACTTGCAACTACAAACGGACAACAATAACTAACTCTCAAATATCTGCACATTCTTTGCCAGTGAAGACCTATTTCAAATGGGTTTACTTGGATGTCAGGTGGGACAAAACCTACAAAGAAAATCACAGCTCTCAGCGCTATTTTGGGCACCCTAATGATAGAAAGCACATTAAAGCCATAGAGATCGCACAGCCGAGACTCACCTTCTTCTTAGGCGGCCCCGCGAATCGAGGATGACTTGCTTACACTCCAAAAAGGGATGAGTTCAATGAGTTCACAGGACCTACTATTTCAGGTCCCGAACTGCATACTGAAGGATGGAAGATGCCAGTGGGTGGATTTTTTTTTAAACGTGTGGTGGCCGTTGCACACCAGCCACCAGCCACCAGATGGGGTTGGTCCAGTGGCAAGTGTTAACCAGGACGACTGGAGACCAGCTCTGCTGCATGGACCTAGTGCGCACACATATCGCAGTGTGGGCTGGCCCGTGCTTCCCCTGGGCCCTCGTTTCTTCTGGGTCCAGAACTCACGCCTCTCCTGGATCATATTGGAGATGCGTAACTAAAGTTGTAAAGTCCTGTCCCTGCAGGACAGACTCACACGAGGCACATGCTGAAGTCAAGGTCACTCAGGAGCTGCACCTTTATTATACAGCTCTCGAATGCCACACTTGCCTGAGACCTGAGCTTATATACCTGTCTGGAACAGGTATCCAGTGTCTCCTGCAAGTGCACCCCTGGTGGTAAGGTAAGCTTGTGGTTACAGGTCATCTCTAGTTATAGTCATGTATAGCATGGTAAGATACAGTTATGTACAGTAGTGTGAGACACATGACATCACCCTCCCCCAAGGTCTTATTGTCTTTATAGGTTCAGTCTCTCAGGTGGTCTATGCTCTCGCGTGGAGCGTCTTAGTTGTGGTTCAGTTGTTTGCCTTGGTGCCTGTTTTTCGTTCAGTATGATTGTTGGTGTCTCGCCTGGGCTGTCTGTTGGGATTGCCCTTTCCTCAGGTTGTTCCCTCTGTCTGTCCACCAGGTGTGGTGTGAGTTCTACATTGTAGTCAGCTTCTGGTACAGCAGTGTTGTTGGTAAGTCTACTTTTGACTTGGTCTACATGCCTCCGGCAGGTTTGGCCACTGTCCATTTGTACCACCAGTAACCTGTTTCCTTCCTTGCCTGTTACTGTCCCTGCAAGCCATTTGGGACCCCTGCCATAGTTTAGCACAAACACTTTGTCCCCTATCTCATTCCACCTCCCCCTCGAATTTCGGTCATGGTACTCAGTTAGCTTCCAGCGCTTTGCCTCAACGATTTCATGCATGTCTGGGAGGATTAATGAGAGCCTTGTCTTTAAGGTCCGTTTCATCAATAGTTGCGCATGGGGAACTCCAGTCAATGAATGCGGACGAGATCTGTATGCCAGCAGCAGTTGCGACAGGCGGCCCTGCAGTGTGGGACCTTGGATTTTGAGCATGCCTTGTTTAATGATCAGCACTGCTCGCTCCGCCTGGCCGTTGGAGGTTGGCATGAATGGTGCCATCCTAATGTGATTTATGGCGTGGTCACTCATAAAATCTTGGAAATCTGCGCTGGTGAAGCACGGACCATTATCACTGACCAATATGTCAGGAATGCCGTGCAGTGCGAACATGGTTCCAAGGCTCTCCACAGTGGTGGAGATGGTGCTCGAGTTTAAAATGGTGCATTTGATTCACTTTGAAAATTCATCTACAACTACGAGGAACATTTTGCCCATGAATGGGCCCACATAGTCTAAGTGCACCCACGACCACGGTTTGGTGGGCCAGGGCCAGGGGCTCAGGGGAACCTCCCTCGGGGCATTACTGAGTTGGGCACAAATGGTGCACCGTCGGACGCAGAGCTCCAAGTCCGCGTCAATACAAGGCCACCAGACGTGGGATCTGGCTATGGCCTTTAAGAGAACGATCCCCGGGTGCTCGCGGTGGAGCTCCCGGACAAATGCCTCTCTGCCTCGCAGAGGCATAACTACTCGGCTGCCCCACATCAGGCAGTCTGCTTGTAGGAACAGCTCATGCATGCGCCTATGGAAAGGTTTGATCTCCTCGGGGCAGGCATCGCGAGCTCTGCCCAGTCACCAGTTAAGACACATCTTTTTACTAGGAATAACGTGGGGTCGCTGGTCATCCAGGCTCTGATTTGGCGAGCCGTCATGGGCGAACCTGTGGACTCAAAGGCATTGATTGCCATGACTATCTCACAGTGCTATTCATCAGACCCTTCCATGGTCGCCAGGAGTAGCCTGCTAAGCACGTCGGCACAGTTGTCTGTGCCTGGTCTGTGCCTTATGGTGTAAGCGTAAGAGGCCAGCACAAGTGCCCACCGGTGAATGCGCGCTGAGGAGTTGGTATTTATTGCCTTGCTCTCGGATAGTAGGGATGTGAGGGGCTTGTGGTCAGTTTCTAACGCGATCTTGGCCCCGAAAAGGTATTGGTGCATCTTTTTGACACCGTACACGCACGCGAGCACCTCCTTCTCCACCATTCCGTACCCGCGCTCTGCCCGCGAAAGTGACCTGGAGGCATAAGCTATGGGTTGTAATTTACCCGCACTATTGACATGTTGTAAAACGTACCAAAACCCGTACGCTGATGCATCACATGTAAGAACTAGCTTTTTACCTGGATCAAAGAAAGCCAAAACACTGTTGGAACACAGAAGGTTGCGTGCCTTATTGAAGGCGCGTTCCTGGGCGTCCTCCCAAAACCAATCGCACCCCTTTCTGAGAGGCTCCAGCAGCGTGCTTAAGTTCTGCATAAAGTTCCCAAAGTATTTGAGTAGCCCGAGAAATGCGTGCAGTTTCAAGACATTCTGGGGCCTGGGTGGCAGGCGAATTGCTTCTGTTTTGGACTCTGTTGGGCAGATTCCATCAGCGGCAATCCTTCTGCCCAAAAATTCAACCTCGGGTGCGAGAAACAGGCACTTGGATTTCTTAACTCTTAGGCCTACCCGATCCAACCGCTTTAGTACTTCCTCAAAATTGCGGAGATGGGAGTCTCGGTGTCCCTGCCCGTGATAAGTATGTCGTCTTGAAATACAACCGTCCCCGGGATGGACTTGAGCAGACTCTCCATGTTGCGCTGGAATATAGCAGCTGCCGACCTGATGCTGAATGGGCATCGATTGTACATGAAAAGGCCTCGATGTATTGATGGTGGTGAGTAGCTTAGATACGTTGGTCAATTCTTGCGTCATATACGCCGATGTGAGATCTAGTTTTGAGAAAAGTTTTCCTTCAGCCAATGTGGCAGCGGGTAGTGGTCCTGTAGGGAGGCTCTGTTTATGGTAGATTTATAGTCCCCACAGATTCGTACGGATCCATCAGCCTTCATGACTGGGACGATGGAACTTGCCCAGTCGCTAAATTCCACGGGTGACGTAATGCCTTCCCGCAGAAGCCTGTCCAGTTCATGTTCAATCTTTCCCCTCATCACATAGGGCACAGCTCTAGCCTTGTGATGGACCGGTCTAGCATTCTGTGTGATGTAGATTTTGACTTTAGCCCCTTTGAAGGTGCCCACACCTGGCTGAAAGAGCTGTTCAAATCGACTTAGAACTGTTGAGCAGGAGGTCCATTCGTCTGACGACATGGCGTGATCATCATCCCATTTCCAGTTTTAGTTTTGCCAGCCAGCTTCTCCCCAGCAGTGCTGGGAGATCTCCGGGGACAATCCACAGGGGAAGTCAGTTCACTGTACCTTTGTGTGTGACTGAGAGCATGGCGCTGCCAAGGACTGGGATGATTTATTTGGTATAGGTCCTTAGTTTGGTGTCGACCCTTATGAACTTTGGTCTGTCTCTTTTGTGCAGCCACAACTGTTCAAATTGTTCAGCGCTCATGAGAGATTGACTCGCTCCCGTATCCAGCTCCATGTTGATGGGTATCCCGTTGAGTAGGACCCTCATCATTATTGGAGGCGTCTTGTTGTAAGCGCAGTGGCCATTGATCATGTTGACCCGCTGTACCTCGGTGTCCCGGGTACTGTCCCCACTGTCTTCTGGTTCACTTTCCGACCCTTCTGATTCGTATACCAGCTGAGCTGCCATTTTTCTGTACATGCGGGCCAGATGCCCTGTATGGTCGCAGTTTCTGCAAACAGCATGCTGAAATCGACACCCTCTTGATGAGTGCCTTCCCCCACATCTCCAACACAGAGCGCTTCCATTGTTTCCAAAGGATGAGCTGCATCTGGCTGATCTCTCTTGAGCTTCTCTCAGTTTGTAGTTGATTTCTCGCATTGTGGGTTGATGAGGTGTGACCGGCCGTTCATGTGGCCCTTGATGGCTTCTGGCACCACTGTCTGCTGTTGAAGGCCTGCTCTCCTGCCTTTGACTGTGTGGGGGTAGCGGCTTGTTTCACGCTGTGAACCCCTTGTTAATTGTCGTACCCGCAATGTAGATCAACCTCGTTTCTTCTTCTCCTGCCAAGAATGTCTGTGCAACCAGTACTGCTGCCTCTAGGGTCAAGTTCTTGGTCTCTATGAGCTTTCGGAATATGCCTGCGTGGCCTATTCCTTCAATAAAAAAGTCTCTCAGTACTTCTCTCCTTAGTTCATCGGAGAACTCACATATGCTAGCCAACCTCCGAAGTTCCACCACGAAGTCGGCTATGCTCTGGCCCACACAGCGTCTGTAGTTGTAGAACCTGTGTCTGGCCATGTGTAGGCTGCTCGCTGGCTTCAGGTGGTCTCTTACCAGCGTGCTCAACTCTTCAAACGACTTGCTTGCTGGCTTCTCGGCTTCCCGGGTGCCAGCAGGTCCTTCATTAAGGCGTATGTTTTCGAGCCACAGCTGGTCAAGAGGTGGGCTCTTCTCTTGTCTGCCTTATCGTCGCCCAGCCAGTCTTTGGTTACGAAGCTTTGCTGGCGCCTTTCTATAAAGTCCTCCCAATTATCTCCAGCATTATATTTTTCATCTGAGCCATTGGTCGCCATTCTGTGGATTCTGTAATCCCGTAACTCGTTGCCACTGTAAAGCTTGTGGTTGGTTACAGGTCATCTCCAGTTACAGTCATGCATAGCATGGTAAGTTACAGTTGTGTACAGTAGTGTGAGATACATGACAAAAGTCATGGGGAGAGGTTTACATCAGAACATAAGAACATAAGAAATAGGAGCAGAGGTAGGCCATTTGGCCCCTCGAGCCTGCTCCGCAATTTAATAAGATCATGGCTGATCTGATCGTGGACTCAGCTCCACTTCCCTGCCCGCTCTCCATAACTCTTTACTCCCTGGTTTGAGTTACTGGGACTATTTCCACTGGAGGAAAAAAAGGCAAGAGGAGGCTTAACAGAGCTTGCTAAAATTCTGAAGGGTTTTTGATAGTATTTCTCTATTCACTTCTCTATTTCCTTTGTTTCAGAAGCTAATAAGAGGTTATCAATTTAAAATTGCAACTAAAAGAGAAAGAAGGGTAAGGATCCGAGAAAATTCTTTGCATCAAGAGATGTTAGGACATTGCCACGTGAGACCTGTTTTTGTCATGTTGGTTGGGAGATAAATATTGGCTGGGGCATCGGGGATACTCCCCTCGCTTTTTCGAAACAGTGTCGTGGGATCTTTTACATCCACCTGAGCGGGCAGACGGATTCCGCAGATTAACACTTCATCCAAAAATCGGCATCTTTTGACAGGACGTCATTGCCAGTCGCTCGAAGTGAGGATGACTTGCTTCCCATGAGGTGACTTCACAGGTGTTTCAGTGAAGGACCTAATATTCCAGATCCCGAAGTGTCAGTCTTCGGAATGAGGCGTGAACCCACAGCCTTCTGCCTCAGAAAGGAGTGTATTACCACTGAGCCACAGTTAATACTGTACCGCAACACTACCACTCATTCTTGTACTAGAGTTCTAACAAGAGGTATTGATTTAAAAACTCTATCCAGAATGGAGTCAAGAGTCACAGAATGGTTTTCTTCCTTGAAATGTTGCTGCAGCATTTGAAGCTTCCTACGATTAATTAGTCAAGCAGACATTCCCCGGTAATGCCACAAGAATATCCGAGGAAGTCACATTCCCCTTTTCTATTGGTCAGTCAAGTGTCTGTCATGTTTATAAAATGTATTTTTAATTTATTCGTTCATGGCATGTGGGCTTCACTGGCAAGGCTGGCATTTATTGCCCATCCCTAATTGCCCCTTGAGAAGGTGGTGGTGAGCCACCTTCTTGAACCGCTGCAGTCCGTGTGGTAAAGGCGCTCCCGCAGTACGGTTAGGGAGAGAGTTCCAGGATATTGACCCAGTGCTGATGAAGCAACGGCGATATACTTCCAAACCAGGATGGATTGTGACTCGGAGGGGAACGTGGAGGTGGTGGTGTTCCCATGCACCTGCTAGGTGGTACATGTCGCTGGTTTGGGAGGTGCTGCCGAAGAAGCCTTGGCGAGTTGCTGCAGGGCATCTTGTAGATGGTACACACTGCAGCCACGGTGCGCCGGTGGTGGAGGGAGTGAATGGTTAAGATGGTGTATGCGGTGCCAATCAAGTGGGCTGCTTTATACTGCATGGTGTTGAGCTTCTTGAGTGTAGTTGGTGCTGCATTCATCCAGGCAAGTGGATAGTATTCCATCTTGGACGGGAACTTGGAGGTGGTGGTGCTGCCATGCGCCTGCTGACCTTGTCCTTCGAGGTGGCGGGTTTGGGAGGTGCTGCTGAAGAAGCCTTGGCAAATTGCTGCAGTGCATCCCATGTGTGGAAATTTATCACTGTGTTCAAGGCTCCCCAAGCCAACCTACTGAAAAATTCACATGAGTCGAGTTTCCATTGACTATTATGGAGCACAGAGTATCTCCCTGTAGTTACACACCCCACTTACCTATATTTACAGAATTTAGGCACAAGTTTTCTCACAATCAAAGTTTCGTGGCCCCAACATATGTGCATGGGCACAGCTGGAATTCAGCAAGTCTAACTTATGCAGATTGTCAGAGCCCTGGTCAGCAACATTCTCTGCACATCTTCTTAGGCATCCCTCGGCGTCTACAAGCTGCGAGACTGTGTAGCAACCGGTCAGTCTCGTGCAGCCCGGGACCAGCCGTCAATGTTAAAGAAAGAAAGAATTGCATTTATATAGTGCCTCAAAGGATGTCTCAAAGCGCTTTACAGTCAATGGAGTACTTTTGGAGTGTAGTCATTGTTGTAATGTGTAGGACTTTTTCCTATGGGTATCGAACACCAAGACTTATAAGAACACTGAGATTTTCCAATACAATGGACTTTATTTAAAATAACTATATGTTCCAAGTTCAACACTAGCGGGTGCAGGTTTTAAAATCAAACCAGACTACAAATTCTCTAGCTGACCGATTTCAGATTAATCCGTACATACAAGCAATTTCTATGCTCTAAGTGAGACAGTTTCTCCTTCGCAATATGTATGCCTCTGAGTTAACCAGTTATAGACAATTAAAGACAAATTTAAACTTCGCAATGTATATGCCCCTAAGTTAACTGGTTATGCGCAATTTGTCTCGCAATGTACATATCCAAACTGCCTTACATATAACCCTGTTGATGATCAGTCCATCGGGATTAAAAACCTGTATTGTGTTCTGCTGGCACACAGTTCCATTCAACGTTCGAGGCTCAAGACACAGATTTCCTTTGTCTCCTGTCTTTTTATAGTCCACTTCAAACTGGGCCTGCATGGCAGCTGGGTGTCCAGTTCTGTTCAGAGATAACTTGACCCTTTCGCTGTGATTGGCCAACTTGAATGTCCTCCAACATGCCTCTTCCTGTTTGAATTCCAAACTTTACTCAGCTCTGTTTGTATTTGAATCCAGACTGCCTGTAGCGGAATGCCCATCCCCCGAGGCTCATTTTCCTTCAGACAGGGTATAGGTGATTATTCGCCTCTCATAAGCCTTCCAATGTGGGAAACGCGGCAGCCAATTTGCACACAGCAAGCTCGCACAAACGACAATGTGATAATGACCAGATAATCTGTTTTAGGACACCAGGGATAACTCCCCCATTCTTCTTCAAAATGGCACCACGGAATCTTTTACGTCCATCTGAGAGGGCAGACGGAACCTTGATTTAACGTCTCATCTGAAAGACGGCACCTCCGACAGTGCAGCACTCCCTCAGTACTGCACTGGAGTGTCAAGCTAGATTTTTTTGTGCTCAAGTCCCTGGAGTGGGATTTGAACCCACAACCTTCTGGCTCAGAGGCGAGCGTGCTATGGACTGAACCACGGCTGAAGGGAGTGAACAGGCTACAAATCCTGAAGATCAAACAAGATTGTCGCTCCACATTTATGCTTGTCAACAAGAGTAGTGTCCATAGTTAAGATAATTCAAATAAAACTTGCATCTGACAAAAGCACCAATTACAGTCGTCATTGGATTTTTACCTTCCTCAATACCATACAAGATTCCAAGATATGTTGGAATGACAGAAGAAAGAATGTCAACTTATATCCTCAGTTACACCACACTTGGAGTACCGTGGACAATTCTGTTCTCCATAGAACAAAAAGTTTATGGAGGCCCTGAAGAAGGAAAAAGGATTTAGAAATATGAAACCAGATTTGACAGATTATAAAACTGTCAGGAAACATTGAACAGACTGGGGCTCATTCCACTAGAAAAGAGAAGGCTAAGGAGTGATTTGTAGAGATCTTTAAAATTATGAAGGCGTTCGATAGCGTAGATGGGGTGAAGATGTTTCAATTTGTGGGAAGTCCTCAACTAGGGGTGAAAAATATAAGATAGTCACTAATAAATCTACTAAGGAATTCAGGAGAAACTTCTTTACCCAGAGGGTGGTTAGAATGGGGAATGTGCATGCAGTTGAGGTGAATAGCATAGGTGCATTTAAGGGGAGGCTAGATATGTACATGAGGGAGAAAGGAATAGAAGGTTACACTGAAAGTTAGATGAAGTAAAAATGAAAGAAAGATTTGGATTTGTACAATGCATTTCATGATCACTGGTTGCCCCAAAGCACTTTACAGCCAATGAAGTACTTTTTGACAGAGAGTCACTGTTGTCGGAAACACGGCAGGCAATCTACGCATATCAAGTTCCCACAAACAGCAACGTGATAATGACCAGATAATCTCTTTAATTATGTTGATTGAAGGATAAATATTGGCCAGGACACCAGGGATAACTTCCCTGTTTCAAAATAGTGCTGTGGGAGCTTTTATGTCGACCTGAGAGAGCAGACGGGGCCTCGGTTTAACATCTCATCCGAAAGAAGGCACCTCCGACAGTGCAGCATTCCCTCAGCACCGCACTGGAAGTGCCAGCCTGGATTTTTTTTAAGTCTCACGGAGTGGGACTATGAAGTCACAACCTCCTGATTCCGAGGCGAGGGTGCTACACACTGAGCCACAGCTGACACGCAAGTAGGGTGGGAGGTGGCTCCTGTACAGCATAAACACTGGCTTGGACCTATTGGGCGGATTGGTCAGTTTCAGTGCTGAAAGTTCGATGTAATTCTGTGTGATATAGAAATTCAGTACAGTTTGGGATATTCTAAAGCACTTTACAATGATTGGATTACCCAAAATCCCCTCACCTATGTAGCAAACATGAAGTCAATTTGCACACAAGGCCCCAGAAACAATAAATCAATGTATGATGAGGTCAACTGTATTTTTTGGATGTGTCAGGGATGGATGTTGGCCAGGACACAAGTAGAACTCCTTGTTCTTCTTCAAGTACAGGCATAGGATCTTTTATGTCCAACTGAACAGTCAATCAGTGCATCACTTTAAAGTCTCGTCCAGAAGATGGCCCCTCCAACAAAGCAGCATTCTTTCAGTTAAATTATGAATATATCATCATTATAAGCATGATATGTTCTATATTTCTATATCTATATAGCCATGATATAGAATATATCATGCCTATGATGATGATATTAGGCATGAGAAATTGAGAAAGACTTGCTTCCACTCTAAAAGTAAGATCTCAGGTGACTGAACAGTCCAATCCAGGAATTACAGTCACTGTCACAGGTGGGACAGACAGTGTTTGAAGGAAAGGGTGGGTGGGACTGGTTTGCCGCACGCTCCTTTCGCTGCCTGCGCTTGGTTTCTGCATGCTCTCGGCGATGAGACTCGAGGTGCTCAGCGCCCTCCTGGATGCTCTTCCTCCACTTAGGGTGGTCTTGGGCCAGAGACTCCCAGGTGTCGGTGGGGATGTTGCATTTTATCAAGGAGGCTTTGAGGGTGTCCTTGCAACGTTTCCTCTGCTCACCTGGGACTCGCTTGCCGTGTGGGAGTTCCCAGTAGAACGCTTGCTTTGTACTTCTCCAGCGCATCGAGGTGTCTACTGTATATGGTCACGTCTCCGAGCCATATAGGAGGGTGGGTATGACTACAGCCCTACAAACTATAAGCTTGTGACCAGATTTAAGGTCCTGGTCTTCAAACACTCTCTTCCTCAGGTGACTGAAGGCTGCGCTGGCACACTGGAGACGGTGTTGGACCTCGTCGTCAATGTCTGCCCTTGGTGATAGTAGGCTCCCGAGGTATGGAAAATGGTCCACGTTGTCCAAGGCTGCGCCGTCGATTTTGATGATGGGGGGCAGTGCTGTGTGGTGGGGTCAGGTTGGTGGAAGACCTTTTTCTTACAGATGTTTTGGGTAAGACCAATGCTTTCATAAGCCGCAGTGAAGATGTTGATGATGGCTTGGAGTTCAGCCACTGAATGTGCGCAGACGCAAGTGTCGTCTGTGTACTGTAGTTCGATGACAGAGGATGGGATGACCTTGGATCTAGCCTGGAGGCGACGAAGGTTAAACAGGCTCCCATTGGTTCTGTACTTTAGTTCCACTCCAGCGGGGAGTTTGCTGAGAGTGAGATGGAGCATTGCAGCGAGGAAGATCGAGAAGAGTGTTGGTGCGATGACGCAGCCCTGCTTGAGTCCAGTCCGGATGTGGATTGGGTCTGTGGTGGATCTGTTGATCAGGATCATGGCTTGCATGTCTTCATGGAGCAGGCGGAGGATGTTGCCAAACGTTTGGGGGCAGCTGAAACAGAGGAGTTGTGGGGCCAGACTTTCCACTTCACATCGCCCATCTATGGCCCATCTATCGCCCAAAACGGACCTCTATCGTCCATTTTGAGCAAAAAGTGGAAACTAGGCCCAAAATATTGCCCGAAAAACAGATGCCTAAGTTGCACTTTGATCGCCGACATGATCGCCCAAATGATCGCCCACACAAGGCCCATCCCTAGTTTCGGCACCTAGCATGCACTTCGCTGGGCAAATGCAAGGCCCAAAAGACTGCTGAAAAATAGTTGCTTTTTCAGGGCCGAAGAGAAGGAAGTGGGCATTACGGACTTCGGAGGAAGGATGGAGAATCAGTTGTGAGTTATTTAGAGAGTAAAATTGAAGAAAATTGTACTCAGGTATTTGGGACAGGGAATATAAATAGGTATTATCAACTTATTTATGCTAAATAGTTTTCATATATTGGAATTATTTTGTAAATAGCTTTTACATAGTGAAGTTATTTAATGATATTGTTGGGGCTTATCAAACTGACTGGTATACAGCTTAGAGAGTACAGAGATTGCAGAGTACAGTGATTAGAGAGTATAGAGTAGAGAGATTATTAAAATTAATGAAAGTAATTATCGTTGGTGCTTTCCCTGCCTTTAATTGTAACTGCTCACACACTGGTTACTGAAAGGATCAATCGAAGAGGTGGCAGAGAAATGCGTCGACGGAGACGAAGACAGAGGAGGTCACCGTACACCCAATGAAGGTACTTGGAAAAGCACTCCTACCTGAACTTGTCTGAAAATGCTTGTCTTAGGAGGCTGCGATTCCGAAAGAGGTCATTGATGAGCTATGTCAACTCGTCAAAGGTGATCTGCAGCCTTCCAGCACCATCAGAACTGCACTGTCCGTTGAGGTGAAGGTTACTGCTGCCCTAGCCTTCTACACATCGGGATCTTTTCAGGTTTCAGCTGGTGACATCTGCCATATGTTTCAGCACGTTACACACTGCTGCATTCGATAGGTGACTGAAGCCCTTTACGCTCACAGGATGGACTTCATAAACTTCCCAATGACCAGGGAGGCACAGACCGAGAGGGCTTTGGGTTTCTCGAGAATAGCAGACTTCCGCAAGCTGCAGGGAGCAATAGACATAGACTGCACGCACATTGCCCTGAAAGCACACTGAAAGGTGTTTCGTAACAGAAAGGGGTTCCACTCACGAAATGTGCCGCTTGTTGTCGACCACAATCAAACAATCCTGACAGTAAATGCTACATTTCCTGGCAGCATCCATGATGCGCACATCCGACGTGAAAGTGCTATCACTGACCTGTTTGCCAGTCAGACAGAAGGCCACGGTTGGATGCTGGGGGATAAAGGATATGCCCTTGCCAGTTGGCTCATGACCCCTCTGTGTAATCCTGTCACTGAAGCACAGAAACGGTATAATGAAAGTCACATAGCAACCCGCAACATCGTTGAAAAGACAATTGGCGTCCTAAAGCAGCGCTTCAGATGCCTGGATCATTCCGGAGGCAGCCTCCAGTACCACCCTGATCAGGTCACAGAGTTTATTGTGGTGTGTTGCATGCTGCATAACCTAGCTATAAAGGGAGGACAAATAATGCCAGATCATGCTGCAGGTCCACCTCCAGAAGGAGATGAGACAGAAGAGGCATCCGGCGAGGATGAAGAGGAGGAACAGACGGGAGAGGACGCGGGTGAGTACATAGGGGAGCTTAATCAGCCTGGCGATCTAGCACCGGTAACACCACACCTTCCCCGAAGACCAGTAGCCAGTGGCAGTCACACGGCCGCTAAGCTTTGGCGTCAGCAGCTCATTTATGAACGCTTCGCATGAACTATTATTGTTGATATTCAAACATTCAATTACAGTTATGGTTAATCAAAAGTCTATTTCTGTGGGGAAAGAGAATAAACAAACAAATATGCATGAAAAACTGTACGCTGTAAAACTAATGTAACTACGAGAGAACTAATGAACAACACCCTCCTTCCAATCCCCCATGCCCCGCAGCAACCCACCCTTCCCTCAAATCCCCAAAACGTTAGAAGAAGAAATTGAACATTTAAGTAATAATAACAAGTGACCATTTTAGTAAGAATAACTAGAGAATAATAAAGTGATAATAACAAGTGAACATTTTAGTAAGAATAACTAGAGAATAATAAAGTGATAATAACAAGTGAACATTTTAGTAAGAATAACTAGAGAATAATAAAGTGATAATAACAAGTGAACATTTATGTAACAACGGAACGATTGAAAAACACTCCCCCCTCCCTACCTGCGGCCACGTTTCCCTCCAGATCCTGTCCCACCCCGTGTTTGCACCCCACCTGCCCATTTTGATCTACGCAGACCGACACCAAGACGTTGTGCAGAGTGGGACGGCAAGACTTCCTGCCGTGGTGGAGGTAACGGTTCAGGAGCAGGAGCCTCAGGCTCTACTTCCGAGTCAGGAGGAACTGTGTCCTCCGTAATCGCTCACTTGGGGTCTCGCTGCGAGTGGATACGACACCTTGGGGTGCAGCACCATGTCCAGCCAGCAACGCATGCCGTAGGGCACTTATTGCGGCTGTCTGCTCCCTGATCACCTCCAACATCTCCCGAGCAGTCTGTGACTGCTCAGAAGTCCAGCTGGAGAAGCACGTGCAGAACTCGCTCCAGGTTGTGAAGAACTGGCTCCAATTGGCTGAGAAATCGCGATCCCCTGGATAAGGTCGCGACCGATCGCAACCGTCTCCCTGCACAGGGATAGTAAGCTCTCCGTCTGGTCCTCCGTGGCAGGCGAGTGCATATCACGCTGACTGGACCTCCGTGGGGTCGGTGTCTGCAATGTCACGCACCTTGGCGTCACCACCTGCTCACCGCTTGGTCCCGGTGCCTCATCTATCTCAAAAGAGATGGTCGCAGATTGTTCGTCTCCCCCACAAAAAAAATCTCCTCTTCTTCCTCCTCCTCCTGCTCCTCCTCCTCCTCCTCCTCCTGCTCATGCACAGCAGCAGCAGAAGTCTGCACTGGCTCCTCCTCTGGCTATTCCTCCTGGGAGGTTCCTGAAGGGTCAGTGGACTGACTCCACTGATACTTGTTGGCCTTTGAAAGACAAATGAAATTTACAAACAAAGTTTAACAATTCAAATCAATTCATCTCAATTTTTCAAGAACTCAAAACATTACCATTAGCCCATATGCACAAGCGCTCACCAGGCCTAACATGACCTCATTTGAAGATCAATAGTATATCTCAATAGTAAAACTCAATTATATATCAAATTGAAGTATCATTGCATAGGATTACCTGCGCAACAAATATTTACTATTGATTCACACATGGCACAATGCACAGTTCTCATTACTCACGTGACTCAAGGGTGGGTTCGGCCACACCATGGGTTGTGACCAAACGGCTTTCTGGCCCCACCAAGGCCACTGCAAGCTCTTCGTAAGCGGTAACAGACTGCAGCATGGCACAGCTCCCGCCCGTCCTGCGTTGCTCACATTAGTTGATAGATATCTTTTTCTGTAATAGATAAGGTAACATTGTACGGCATAAGCAAATGGATTTGAAAACAAACATTTAAGACTGACAGATTTATATGTTCAATTACAAATTTGCATTACATTGCATAGGAATAAGATATTTCATACTGCAACTAATATGTCCTTCCTATACAGTACAATTGCACACGAGGCCCATACTTGAGAGAAGGTCACTTTGTGACCAGTAACCTTTATTTCCAGCACTGAAGTAATGAAGGTGGGTGGAGCTTCCCCTTTTATACCTGAAAGTCCAGGCTAGGAGTGTCTCCCACAAGTTCACCACCTAGTGGTCAATATTCTCACGGTGTACAACTTAGGTCAGCTTATGCATGGGTTACAATGATCGTTGAATACATGACATCATCTCCCCCGAAAAGTCTTATTGGGATCGAAGGTTTGAGTCTCTCTGGTGGTTTACGCTCCTTTGTAGAGCGCCTGAGTTGGGGCTCCGGTTGTTGGGCGCTGGCCTGAGTGTCTGCTGTTTGCGATGCCTCAGGCCTATCCAGACTGCCCACAGTGACTGGGCTCTCCTCCACTTGGTTCCGGTGTTCAATCAGCTTTGGTGGAGTGAACTCTACATCGTGTTCTTCCTCTGCTTCTTCTATGGGGTTGCTGAACTTCCTTTTTGTTTGATCCACGTGTTTGCGGCAGATTTGTCCATTGGTAAGTTTAACTACCAGAATCCTATTCCTCTCTTTGGCAATTACAGTGCCTGCGAGCCAAATGGGCCCTGCAGCGTAGTTGAGGACAAAAACAGGTCATTGACATCAATACATCGCACGCTCGCATTCCTGTCATGGTAGGCACGTTGTGACTGACACCTGCTCTCAACAATTTCTTTCATGGTGGGGTGTATAAGGGATAATCTGGTTTTGAGCGTCCTTTTCATTAGCAGCTCTGCGGGTGGAATCCCTGTGAGCAAGTGTGGTCGGGATCTGTGGGCCAACAGGAGATGTGATAAGCGTCTTTGTAGGGAACCCCCTTGGATTCTGAGCATCCCTTGTTTGATTATCTGCACTGCTCGTTCCGCGCCGTTTGAGGCCGGCTTGAACGGTGCCATTCTGACATGGTTAATTCCATTGCCTGCCATGAAGTCCTGTAATTCAGTGCTTGTGAAGCATGGGCCATTGTCGCTGACCAAGACAACCAGTAGACCATGGGCGGCGAACATTGCCTGTAGACTTTGTACCATGGCAGAGGATGTGCTTGAATTTAAAATGTCACATTCGATCTCATTTGGAGTCGGCGTCTACTACAACCAAGAACATTTTTCCCATGAAAGGACCTGCATAGTCCACATGGATGAGTGACCATGGCTTGGCGGGCCAGGGCCAGGGGCTAAGGGGGGCTTCGCTGGGCGCATTGCCCAGCTGGGCACACGTGTTGCACCTGTGAACACAAAGTTCCAGATCTGCATCTATCCCTGGCCGTGTGACCTGGCAATTGCCTTCATCATGACAATGCCCGGGTGCTCATTGTGGAGTTCTCTGATGAGCACCTCTCTGCCCATCTGGGGCATGACTCCACGGTTTCCCCATAGTAGGCAATCGGCCTGAATCGAGAGTTCAACCCTGCGCCTGTGAAATGGTTTAAATTCCTCAGGGCATGCCCCTACGTGGCTGCCCAGTCCCCATTCAGGACACATTTCTTGACTAGACAGTAGCGGGTCACTATTGTCCAGACTTTAATCTGACGGGCTGTCACGGGTGAGCCATCGATTTCAAAAGCTTCAACAGCCATGACCATCTCAGCAACATACTCGGTAGCCCCCTCAGTGGTGGCTAGTGGAGCCTGCTGAGTGCATCGGCGCAGTTTTCGGTGCCCGAATTGTATAGTCATGGGCAGCTAATGTGAGTACCCACTTCTGTATGTGGGCCGACGCATTTGCATTTATGGCCTTGTTGTCGGCCAAAAGGGACATTAGGGGTTTGTGAGCTGTCTCCAGCTCAGATTTCCTGCCAAACAGGTACTGGTGCATTTCCTTTAGAAACATCGAAACATAGAAAATAGGTGCAGGAGTAGGCGATTTGCCCCTTCGAGCTTGCACCGCCATTCAATGAGTTCATGGCTGAACTTCAGTAATCCATTCCTGCTTTCTCGCCATATCCCTTGATCCCCCTAGTAGTAAGGATTACATCTAACTCCTTTTTGAATATATTTAGTTTACTGCATATACACATGCAAGCGCCTCCTTTTCTACCATCCCATAGCCCCTTTCTGCCTGGGACAGACATCTGGATGCATAAGCTACCGGCTGTAACTGAGCCTTGACATTGACATGCTGTAACACACACCCAATACCATAGGACGATGCATCACACGTTAAAACAAGTTTCTTACATGGGTCATATAGCATTAAGAGATTGTTGGAGCATAACAAATTGTGTGCTCTATCAAAAGCCCTTTCCTGGCTGTCCCCCCAGACCCATTTGCGACCTTTGCGTAGAAGCACATGTAGCGGCTCTAGCAGCGTGCTCAGTTTGGGAAGAAAGTTACCAAAATAGTTCAGGAGCCCCAGGAACGAACGCAGCTCCGTCGTGTTACTGGCTCTGGGTTTTCTCTGGATCGCTTCCGTCTTGGACGCAGTAGGTCTGATCCCGTCTGCTGCTACCCTCATCCCCAGGAATTCTACCTCTGGAGCTAGGAAGACGCACTTCGCCTTCCTCAGTCGCAGCCCCACCTGGTCCAGTCTGCGTAACGCCTCCTCCAGGTTGTGGAGGTGTTCTTCAGTATCGCGCCCTGTGATGAGGATGTCATCTTGAAAAACCACCATCCCTGGAATCGACTTGAGGAGACTTTCCATATTTCGTTGGAAGATCGCGGCGGCCGAACGAATTCTGAACGGACATCTGTTGTACTCAAACAACGCCTTGTGTGTCGTGATGGTGGTCAGCTTCTTCGACTCACTCGCCAGCTCCTGGGTCATGTAAGCTGAAGTCAGCTCCAATTTTGAAAAAAGTTTGCCACCGGATAGCGTCGCAAAGAGGTCCTCCGCTCTCGGTAGCGGGTACTGGTCTTGGAGTGACACCCAAATTATGGTGGCCTTGTAATCACCACATATCCTGACCAACCCATCCGCCTTGAGCACCGGCACAATCGGGCTCGCCCAGTCACTGAATTCGACTGGCGAGATGATGCCTTCCCTCAGCAGGTGGTCCAATTCGCCTTCTATCTTTTCCCGCATCACGTACGGCGCCGCTCTGGCCTTGTGGTGTACTGGCCTGGCATCTGGGTTTATGTGAATCATTACCTTGGCCCCCATGAAAGTGCCAATGCCGGGTTGAAACAGTGAATCAAATTTGTCCAGGATTTGTGAGCATGATACTGGCTCCACAGAAGAAATTGCATTGACATCGCCCCATTTCCAGTTCATGACAGCAAGCCAACTCCTCCCCAGTAGTGCAGTTGTGACAATCCAGAGTGGCAACCTTTTCTCCGAATCTTTGTGGGTCACGACTACTGTGGCGCTGCCTAGCAGTGGAATGATCTCCTTTGTGTATCGACGATAATTTTGGCCTCCTGGCCTTGGACACCCACAACTTTTCGAACTGCTTGATACTCATCAGGGACTGGCTAGCCCCAGTGTCCAGCTCCATTGATACTGGAATGCCATTGAGGAGCACTTTCATCATTATCGGTGGCGTCCAGCGATTTCCCCCAGTGTTCATTTGGCCTCGTAAGGCTTACATCGGGCCCGCCCTCCAAAAAGTCTTCTTCCTCGTACATCAGCCTGGCTGCAGGCTTCCTGCACATACGCGGCAAGTGACCGCTGACGTTGCAATTTCTGCAGGTATATTACTGATACCTGCAAATTCTGGCTGGGTGTATGCTTCCACACCTCCAACATGAGCCGTTGTTGGAAACAAAAGGTCCATTACCAGTCAATCTCCTCTGACTGTCTCTGTGACTGTCCTTAAGCGCACCATTAACAGGTGTTGATGGCCCCATTACTGGCCGCATTGTCCCTTGCGATGGCGTGAATCGCCATTCAGCTAACCATTGTCTCTGTTGAATTCTCCCTCTGGGTTCAACTACATGTTGGGGCATGTCTGATTGCCTTTGTCTGCCTGGAGAACTGTGTGCCACTTTAACAATGTTGACTCCCTTTCCATTTGCTGCATTTGAGCACAGATTTTTGTCAAACATCGTTCTGGTCTCTTCCTCCCCTGAGATAAAAGTCTGGGCCATCAAGGCCGCCGTTTCCAGGGTCAAATCTTTGGTCTGAATCAGTTTCCTGAAAACCCCAGCGTGCCCGATGCCCTCAATAAAAAAGTCTCGCAGCATCTCCGCTCTGCATGCATCTGGGAACTTACATAGTCTCGCCAGTCGCCGGAGGTCTGCCACGAAGTCTGGAACGCTTTGCCCTTCTCGCCGCCATTGCGTGTAAAACCGGTGTCTCGCCATGTGCATGCTGCTCGCCGGTTTAAGGTGTTCCTCGATTAACTTGCTGAGCTCTTCAAACGTCTTGTCCGCCGGCTTCTCTGGTGCTAGAAGGTCATTCATCAGACAGTACGTCCTGGATCCACAAACCATCAGGAGATGAGCCCTGCGTTTGTCGGCTGACTCCTGTCCCAACCATTCCTTAGTGACAAAACTTTGCTGTAGTCTCTCAATAAAGTCGTCCTAATCATCCCCAACACAGTACCTCTCGTCTGTGCTGCTAGTGGCCATGCTCGCGTGTTTAAATCCCAATTTCTCGTAGCAAATAATATGTCCTTACTATACAGTACAAATGCACACGAGGCCCATACTTGAGAGAAGGTCATTCTGTGACCAGTAACCTTTATTTCCAGCACTGAAGCGATGAAGGTGGGTGGAGCTTCCCCTTTTATACCTGAAAGCCCAGGCTAGGAGTGTCTCCCACAAGTTCACCACCTAGTGGTCAATGTTCTCACAGTGTACAACTTTGGTCAGCTTATACATGGGTTACAATGATGGTTGAATACATGACATCAACATTCATATTTATGTTGCGGTGCATAAATGTAATCATAATTGAATCCTAATTTAGTTATTTAGTTATGTTTAAAGATTACGAGATAACATTGAGGATTCTAGTTAGAATTTCCATACATCATTAAATAATAAATATGGATGATTTCAAATATAAATTTCAACTTACTTTTGCAACCGCCCGTAGGCTGTTCCAACTTTTGCGGCACTGGTCCGGTGTCCACGCTTCATTAGATGCCGATGTGACCACGTCGGCAATCTCTGCCTAAATCCTCCGATATGCATGGAATGGAGGTTTCCCAAGCCCAGCCCATGTCAGATCCTCCCACCTCGCACTGACAATGTTAACAAGGGCCTCATTGGCCTCCTCGCTGAAGGGCTTGGCCCTTTGCCTTTCTAATGAAACCTCCATTGTTTGAATTGAATTGAATTAAGGATAGTATTTTTCTCTGGTAAATGCTTTGTCAAATCTCCACTTCCTTTCTTCTCTCTCTCACTCTCTCTCTCTCCCAGATCCACACAGAGCTTCTGGGCATGTGTGAAGACCACTGACCTCTCAAAACGTGGGAAAGAGCATCAACCTGAAAAAAAAAATCAACCTGCACATGCGCAGTTATGCGTTGCTAGGGAAGCTTTTTTGTTTCATTCACTTCCGTTTTCTTTGGCCGATCGTGAGATCACCGAGAAATCACATCGCCCATTTAACATTGCTGGGGTAAGGCCGAGTGGAAAATCGCAAAAAAAAAATGGGGCTTGAGCCGGCGATCAGCACAGACGATACAACCCGCATCACTGGAACAAGGCCCATTTTTTTCGGCCTTAGCCACCAAGTGGAAAGTGTAGCCCGTGGTGTTTTGGCAAGAGTTGTATGTTCCAATGTTGTTGGCTGGTGTCTGAGGGACCAGAGAAGGCAGGTTCAAATGGCAATAATACAATTGCAATTCATTCTGAACGCTCACTTTCCACAGGAAATGTTTTCGATTATGGTCAGGCACAAATTCCCAGAATGAACGATATGATTCATCCGTTTATGAGTATAGACTAGGTTATAATTCTCTTGAGTATAAAAGATTGAGGGGTGATCTAATTAGAACATAAGAACATAGGAAATAGGAGCAGGAGTAGGCCATTTGACCCCTCGAGCCTGCTCCGCCATTTAGTACAATCATGGCTGATCCGATCATGGACTAAGGTCCATTTCCCTGCCCGCTCCCCATAACCCCTTATTCACTTATCGGTTAAGAAACTGTCTATCTCTGTCTTAAATTTATTCCACAGCTCTCTGAGGCAGCGAATTGCACAGATTTACAACCCTCTGAGAGAAGAAATTCCTCTTCATCTCAGTTTTAAATGTGCGGCCCCTTATTCTAAGATTATGCCCCCTAGTTCTGGTCTCCCCCATCAGTAGAAGCATCCTCTCTGCATCCTTGTCAAGCCCCCTCATATTCTTACACGTTTCGATAAGATCACCTGTCATTCTTCTGAATTCCAATGAGTAGAGGCCCAACCTACTCAACCTTTCCTCATAAGTCAACCCCCTCATCCCCGGAATCAACCGAGTGAACCTTCTCTGAACTGTCTCCAAAGCAAGTATATCCTTTCGTAAATATGGAAACCAACTGTATGCAGTATTCCAGGTGTGGCCTCACCAATACCCTGTACAACTGTAGCAAGACTTCCCTGCTTTTATGCTCCATCCCCCTTTACTATAAAGGCCAAGATACCAAATTGAAGTGTTTAAGATGATGAAAGGATTTGATTTGGTAGCTAGCAGGAAACTATTTCTTCTGCTGGGGTGAGTCCGGATCAAGGGGACATAACCTTAAAATTACAGCCAGGCCGTTCAGGGGTGAAGACAGGAAGCATTTCTTCACACAAAGGCTCGAGGAAATCTGGAACTCTCTCCCCCAAAAGTTGTTGAGGCTGGGGGCCAATTGAACATTTCAAAATTGAGATTGATAGATTTTTTTTAGGCAAGAGTATTAAGAGTTACGGAGCCATGGTGGGTAGATGGACCAGCCATGATCTAATTAATGGCGAAACAAGCTCGAGAGGCTGAATGGCCTGCTCCTGTTTCTCTGAAGCATCAGCGTAGACAAAGTGCTCAAGTCTGTAGAGGGGTTTAACCTGAAGACCCTCCTTTGATCCACTTCATCTCGTCCTTCCACATCCAATACCAATCCAATCAATTTTTATGTCACGGCATCTAGCTGCTTCCGAAATAATTCCAGGATCCTGCCCTGCCTTCCGAGTGCCAGCTGTTGCTCACACAATTTATCTGAAGAGCTGGTGTTGGGACTTGTGCCAAACTCTCTCACACGCACTCTTGAAACGAAAGTTTAAGCAGATCCATAGTACAGTGTGGCCCAATATTGAGTTACTCTAGTGGAGCCCTCCGGCAGGAGTTGTTATTGGCTAGTGTCTGAGGGACTGGGGAAGGCAGGTTCACACGGCAATAACTCGATTGCAATTCAATCCTAATGCTCACTTTCCACAGGAAATGCTTTCAATTATGATCAGGCACAAATTCCCAGTGTGAACGATATGATTTATCCCGTTTATCGAGATTTAATCTGTCTCCCAGTAGAGAGGTGAAATTGTGCAAGTTTTTCCACAATTCGACTGTTCTCATGACACAATATTTCATCCTGAGACCAGTAAGTGTAATCACCATCGTACTATAATATAATACATTTTATGTGCATTTTTCACGAAAATGTTACAGTTTGATAGCGTCTTGCTGTTCTTAATGGAAGAAGATTCACTCACTGAAGCCCCATAGCAACCAAATGACGGGCAAATAAAATACTGTTATTTATTGTATAATCTGTTTGTCCAATGTTTTTTATTGAGTATTATGCTTTCATATTAAAGAAAAAAACTAAACAGGATGTGTTATAAAAACTTTATTACTTTGTACATTGTTCAGGGAACTGGGATTGGACCTCAATCCCAAACCACAAAATTAGACAGTAATCTGTGATCATCACATTACTCTTAAATATCATTTTACCACAGTTCTCCAAGAAGTTTTTTTCTTTGAGCGTTTGTGTGAGTGTCTTGAATTACAAGGCAATGGGAGGAGGCACGTGTGGAGCATAAACGTCGGCATAGACCAATTGGTCCGAATGTCCTGCTTTTTCAGCAGTGGACACGATTTAACAACTAAACGAAACTCGAGCAGATGGTTCAAGCGAGATCTGTCATTTAGATAAAAAAGTACTCGATTGTAGATAGAGAACTTCTGTTACTCTTACAAATGACAGGAACAGATACTTTTACTGAGACCCTCAAGGTGATGGGTCGTGGCTAATGGCAGGAAAAAAAATTACAAATTACATACGACAAGTAGTTGAGGTGGATAGCGTAGATGCATGTCAGAAAGATTTACATTTATATAGCGCCTTTCATGAACTCAGGAAATCCCGAAGCACTTTACAGCCAATGAAGTATGCTTTGAAGTGCAGCTACTGTTGCAATGTAGGAAACATGGCAACCAATTTGCACACAGCAAGCTCCCACAAACAGTCATGTGATAATGACCAGGCAATCTGTTTTTGTGATGTTGATTGAGGGATAAATATTGGCCAAGACACTGGGGTTAACTCCCCTGCTCTTCTTCGAAATAGTGCCATGGGATCATTTACGTTCACCTTAGAGAGCAGACGGGACCTCGGTTTACATAAGAACATAAGAAATAGGAGCAGGAGTAGGCCATATGGCCCCTCGAGCCTGCTCCGCCGTTCAATAAGATCATGGCTAATCCGATCATGGACTCAGCTCCACTTCCCTGCCCACTCTCCATAACCCCTTATCCACTTATCGTTTAAGAAACTGTCTATTTCTATCTTAAATTTATTCAATGTCCCAGTTTCCACTGCTCTCTGAGGCAGCAAATTCCACAGATTTACAACCCTCTGAGAGAAGAAATTTCTCCTCATCTCTGTTTTAAATGGACAGTCCCTTATTCTAAGATCATGCTCCCTAGTTCTAGACTCCCCCATCAGTGGAAACATCCTCTCTGCATCCACCTTGTCAAACCCTTTCATAATCTTATATGTTTTGATAAGATCACCTCTCATTCTTCTGAATTACAATGAGTAGAGACCCAACCTACTCAACCTTTCCTCATAAGTCAACCACATCATCCCTGGAATCAACCTTGTGAACCTTCTCTGAACTGCCTCCAAAGCAAGTATTTCCTTTCGTAAATATGGTAACCAAAACTGCACGCAGTATTCCAGATGTGGCCTCACCAATACCCTGTATAACTGCAGCAAGACTTCCCTGCTTTTATACTCCATCCCCTTCGCAATAAAAGCCAAGATACCATTGGCCTTCCTGATCACTTGCTGTACCTGCATACTATCCCTTTGTGTTTCATGCACAAGTACCCCCAGGTCCCGCTGTACTGCGGCACTTTGCAATCTTCCTCCATTTAAATAATAACATGCTCTTTGATTTTTTTTCTGCCATAGTGCATGGCCTCACACTTAACGCCTCATCCAAAAGACGGCAGCCACGACAGTGGAGCACTGCTTCAGTACTAGCAGGGGCGTGTCAGCCTAGATTTTTGCATTCAAGTCTCCGGAGCAGGAGTTGCATTCATGACCTTTTGACCTTGAAGAGAGGGTGCTACCCCCTGAGCCACGGCTGGCAGTTAAGGGGAAGTATATGTGGGAGAAAGGAATAGAAAGATATGTTGATGGGGGTCAACGAAGAAGGTTGAGAAGTGGCTCGAGTGGAGCATAATCACCTGCATGGGTCTACTGGCCTGAATGGCCTGCTTCTGTACTGTAAATACCTTGCGATTTGCAAAAGTACCCACACTTGAGATGCCAGCCATTGCTTAATTGGCAGCACCCTCGCTTCAAGGTCAAAAGGTCATGATTCAGAAGGTCCAACTCATAAAATCCAGGCTGGGACTCCAGTGCAGTACTGAGGGAGTGCTGCACTATCAAAGGTGCTGTCTTTCGGTTGAGACGTCTGCTTACTCAGGTGGACCGAAATGATCTCAGGGCATGATTTCAAAGAAGAGCAGAGGGGTTCTCCCCGATGCCCCGGCCAATAATTATATCTGAAGCACCATCACTAAAGCAGATTGGTCTGAAGTTTCCGCTCGGCTGCGATGTTTTTTATCAGCGCATTTCTCCCGAAATCGGGTGAAACCAGTGCAAATGATTGCGGAATTTCAAGCGCAAGTTATGTCCAGTGCCAATCGAGTTCCCCGCGATCGTCTGCCCAGCTGGAAGCTGGCCCCGCCCACAAAACTGGCCACGCCCACCCCTCCTCCCAGAGATTCCCGCTAATTGAGGCCCTTTTCGGGCCTTCAAGGAGACTCTTAACAATAAGCTTTATTTTTAGGCTAAGGACACTTATAGGCTCCTTTTATAAGCTTTTAAATATTAAAAAATATTTGATTCACTGAGAAACTGACTACTGTACACCAATGTAACAAGATAGAAAGACTTGCATTTACGAAGCGCCTTTCACGACCACCGGACAGCTCAAAGTGGTTTACAGCCAATGAAATACTCTATTGGAGAGTAGCCATTGTTGTAATGTGAGAAATGTGGCTGCCAATTATACGCACAGCAAGCTCCCGCTAACAGCATTGTGATATTGACCAGATAATCTGTTTAGTGATGTTGTTCTGGATACTCGGGATAACTCCCCTACTCTTCACTGAAATAATGCCATGGGATTTATTACGTCCACCTGAGAGGGAAGACAGGGTCTTGGTTTAACGACTCATCTGAAAAACGGCACCTCCGACAGTGCAGCACTCCCTCAGCACAGCAGTGGAGTGTCAGCTTAGATTTATGTGCTCAAGTACCTGGGGCTAGACTTTCCCGAGAGCCCCTCAATGCCTGATTGCCCGCCCAGAAAAAAACGCTAAAGTTTGGTAAGTAATGCTGGCGAAAATTTCTATTATTGGGTAAAAATAATCGCCTGGCGAGAAAATGGAGCTTGCACCAGTATTCTGATTAAGCGGTTAAAGGGGAAACTAAGTAAAATGGGCGGATCTTAAAATTAAAAAAAAAAATTATTCTGAGGCTGCGGTTGGGCCTAGGGAGGGGTGAAAACATTAAAAAAATATTTTCTCTTAAAAAAAAAGTTAAAAAAACATTCCCAAGATAGTTTCACAGCTAATCGTTGTTTACAATTAAACAAAAATAAATTAAGAAACTTTAACTCTGTGTCTCAATGCAAGGAGTACTCGTAATAAGATGGACGAATTAACTACGCAGGCAACTATGAATGAATATGATATAATTGGGATTACGGAGACATGGCTCCAGGGTGACCAAGGCTGGGAACTCAACCTCCAGGTGTATTCAACATTCAGGAAGGATAGACAGAAAGGAAAAGGTGGTTGGGCAGCATTGCTGGCTAAAGAGGATAGTAAGGGAAGACATTGGCTTGGATGATGTGGAATCTGTATGGGTAGAGCTGCAGAATACCAAAGGGCAGAAAACACTAGTGGGAGTTGTGTACAGACCACCAAACAGGACTGGTAAGGTTGGGGATAGCATCAAACAAGAAATTAGGGATGCGTGCAATAAAGGTACAGCAGTTATCATGGGTGACTTTAATCTACATATAGATTGGGCTAACCTAACTGGTAGCAATGCGGTGGAGGAGGATTTCCTGGAGTGTATTAGGGATGGTTTTCTAGTCTAATATGTCGAGGAACCAACCAGAGAGCTAGCCATCCTAGACTGGGTGATATGTAATGGGAAGGGACCAATTAGCAATCTTTTGTTGTGCAAGGCCCCTTGGGGAAGAGTGACCATAATAGGGTATAATTCTTTATTGAGATGGAGAGTGACACAGTTAATTCAGGGACTAGGGTCCTGAACTTAAGGAAAGGTAACTTTGATGGTATGAGACGTGAATTGACTAGGATAGACTGGCAAATAATACTTAAAGGGTTGACGGTGGATAGGCAATGGCAGACATTTATAGATCACAAGGATGAACTTCAACAATTGTACATCTCTGTCTGGAGTAAAAATAAAATGGGGAAGGTGGCTCAACCGTGGCTAACAAGGGAAATTAGTGATAGTGTTAAATCCAAGGAGGAGGCATATAAATTTGCCAGAAAAAGAAGCAAACCTGAGGACTGGGAGAAATTTAGAATTCAGCAGAGGAGGACAAAGGGTTTAATTAGGAGGGGGAAAATAGAGTATGAGAGGAAGCTTGAAGGGAACATAAAAACTGACTGCAAAAGCTTCTATAGATATGTGAAGATAAAAAGGTGAGTGAAGATAAACGTAGGTCCCTTGCAGTCAGAATCAGGTGAATTTATAATGGGGAAAAAAGAAATGGCAGACGAATTGAACAAATACTTTGGTTCTGTCTTCACTAAGGAAATACTAACGGTCCGAGGGTCTAGCGAGAAGGAGGAACTGAAAGGAAATCCTTATTATTCAGGAAATTGTGTTTGGGAAATTGATGGGATTGAAGGCTGATAAATCCCCAGGGCCTGATAGGCTGCATCCCAGAGTGCTTAAGGAAGCGGTCCTAGAAATGGTGAATGCATTGGTGATCATTTTCCAACATTCTGTTAAATCTGGATCAGTTCCTATGGACTGGAGGGTAGTGAATGTAATACCACTTTTTAAAAAAGGAGGGAGAGAGAAAACAAGTAATTATAGACCGGTTAGCCTGACACCGGTGGTGGGAAAAATGTTGGAATCAATTATTAAAGATGAGATAGCAGGGCATTTGGGAAGCGGTGACAGGATCGGTCCAAGTCAGCATGGATTTATGAAAGGGAAATCATGCTTGACAAATCTTCTAGAATATTTTGAGGATGTAACTAGTGGAGTGGACAAGGGAGAACCAGTGGATGTGGTGTATTTGGACATTCAAAAGTCTTTTGGCAAGGTCCCACACAAGAGATTAGTCTGCAAAATTAAAGCACATGGTATTGGGGGATTGGGGGTAATGTATTGACGTGGATAGAGAACTGGTTGGCAGACAGGAAGCAGAGAGTCAGAATAAATGGGTCCTTTTCAGAATGGCAGACAGTGACTCGTGGGGTGCTGCAAAGTTCAGTGCTGGGACCCAGCTATTTACAATAGACATTAATGATTGGATGAAGGAATTGAATATAATATCTCCAAGTTTGCAGATGACACAAAGTTGGGTGGCGGTGTGAGCTGTGAGGAGGACGCTAAGAGGCTGCAGGGTGACTTGGACAGGTTAGGTGAGTGGGCAAAAGCATGGCAGATGCAGTATAATGGAGTTAAGAAGAATGATAAATGTGAGATTATCAACTTTGGTGGCAAAAACAGAAAGCAGAATATTATCTGAATGGTGACAGATTAGGAAAATGGGAGCTGTAACGAGACCTGGGTGTCATGGTACATCAGTTCTTGAAAGTTGGCATGCAGACACAGCAGGCAGTGAAGAAGGCAAATGGCATGTTGGCCTTCATAGCTAGAGTATTGGAGAATTGGAGCAGGGAGGTCTTATTGCAGTTGTACAGGGATTTTGTGAGGCCATACATGGAATATTGTGTTCAGTTTTGGTCTCTTAATCTGAGGGAGGACATTGTTGCTATTGAGGGAATGCAGCGAAGGTTCACCAGACTGATTCCCAGGATGGCAAGACTGACATATGAGGAGAGAGTGGATCGACTGGGCCTGTATTCACTGGAGTTAAGAAGAATGAGAGGGGATCTCATAGAAACATATAAAATTCTGACAGGATTGGACAGGTTAGATGCAGGAAGAATGTTCCCGATGTTGGGGATGTCCAGAACCAGGGGTCACAGTCTAAGGATAAGGAGTAAGCCATTTGTGAACCTGTGGAATTTTCTACCGCAGAAAGTTGTTGAGGCCAGTTCGTTAGATATATTCAAAAGCGAGTTAGATATGGCCCTTATGCTAAGGCCTTATGGCTAAGGAGATCAAGGGGTATGGAGCGAAAGCAGGAAAGGAGTACTGAGGTGAATGATCAGCCATGATCTTATTGAATGGTGGTGCAGGCTCGAAGGGCCGAATGGCCTACTCCTGCACCTATTTTCTATGTTTAACTTTCTTTGCAGAGTACCCACCTACCGCCCTGTTTAAGCAGCTTTCACAGGGCGGTTCCTTCGTCTATCTGGTCAGGCTTCCATTGAGGCCTAATTTATGCCCTGGCCATTTTCTCAGCAGGTGCACGTTGGCAGTTTGGTCCCGGCGGGCGTTTCGAGATTTGGGCGGTACCATTAAAAAACTAAGGGGGTGACTTTTGCCGGGCGGTTTCTCTAGCAAAATCAGCTGTACCGCCGAGAAAATTGCCGAGAATGAAGGTGAAAGTTTAGCCCATTGACTTGAACCCAAAACCTTGTAACTCAGAGGCGGTTGTGTTACCCACTGAGACACAGCTGACATTGAGCTACTTTTATAGCACAGCTTTTGGAGCAACAGGGCAACTCAGGTAGCAACTTCCTGACCCCCATGTTTAACTGCACTTGTGCAGTCACTGGAAGTCGCTGTCTGATTTAGACTTTAGTTAGGGTGAGCACTGATAGCCTCTCCATTACTTTTGCCGCAGAATCCGGGTCCAATGATTTGTTTCAAAGATGAGAGGTCACCTCAATGTGTTACTGTGGGGATTGAAGAGTATTTACAATGATTCTCTGGGAGAGATAAATCAGAGCCTAATTATTGCAATTACCCCACTCCCAGAGAAATCGACTTACAGAACAATCCAACCTGACTACAATAAAAACAGAAAATGCTGGAAACACTCAGCAGGTCAAGCAGCATCTGTGGAGAGAGAAACAGAGTTCACGTTTCGGGTTCATGACCCTGCGTCAGAACTGGAAAAAGTTAGAGGTGTAACAGGTCTTTAAGCAAGTGCAGAGCAAGGCGGGAGGGAAGGAACGAACAACAGGGAAGATCTGTGATAGGGCAGAAGGCAGGAGAGATTAGAGAGACAAAAGGAACAATGGTGCAAGGCAAAAGGAGATGTTAATGGGACAAGTTCAGAAACAAAAGATGAGTCTAGATCGGTGTAAATGGGAATGGGAGAATCATCAACAGCTGCCGTGGGAAAGAGAAAAAAACAGGAAAAGGAGAAGAAAAAAAAATCGGGACAGGGCTTTCAATCTGAAACTGTTGAACTCGATGTTGAGTCCCGAAGTTTGTAAAGTACCTAAACGAAAGATGAGGTGCTGTTCCTGGAGCTTGCGTTGAGCTTCATTGGAACAGTGTAGGAGGCCGAGGACAGAGAGGTCAGAGTGGGAGTGGAGCGGAGAATTAAAGTGACAGGCGACCGGAAGCTCGGGGTCATGCCTACGGACTGAACAGTGACCTCACTGTATCTGTTGCTGAATGATGTAACTCTTATTAATCATGGTCAGAAGTCGAGATGCAGAATGAATCCACGACATCAAGCTCGTGCGATTTGACAAAATAATGCTCCTGCACTGTGCTGACAGTCTCAGATCGCTCGTTCCAGCTCGCCACATCCGAGTCATACGGCAGGAAAACCCCTGCTGGTATATGCCATTCTGAGAAGTGTTTTCAATCTCTGTGCTTAGAATCATGGAATCAGAGAAATTTCCAGCCCATCGTGTCCGCGCCGGCCGACCAAGATCTATCCAGCCTAATCCCACTTTCCAGCTCTTGGTCCGTAGCCCTGTAGGCTACGGCACTTCAAGTATCTTTTAAATGTGGTGAGGGTTACATGCCTTCATGAGTTTTCTGTGGCCTGCAAATGTTGAATATTTTAAGAGCTCAAATGGGATTGTCCAAACTTTTGGTACATTTAAAATAAAATTTTCAAAATCTGTGTTTAATTTACAAAGAGCCTCGCGTATCGAAGATTGCACCTTTGTGGATTTTTAATTACCAGGCCTGATTCGCCCTGGAGTTATACGGTGTGCAGCACATGTGATGGGAGATGGCCTTCCGGAGGAACCTTCTTTTGGTGGCACTCCAGAGACAGACTGGGATCTGACTCCTGAATTAGTCAGTCCATTTTGGAAGCGCAGTAATGCGAAAGCACCTCCCAGTCCCACCATCTCCACCACTGAGAAGGTGAAGAGCACGCCAGTTCAGGGCAGCACCATAGAATTACATCGAGTTTACAGCACCGGAAATTAGCATTTGGCCCAACTGGTCTGTGCCGGTGTTTATGCTCCACACAAGCCTCCTCCCACCCTATCAGCATCACTGCCAAGGTCCCTCCCATTTCCGCTGGTTGGGGAGTCCAGGACTAGGGGACATAGGCTAAAAAATTAGAGCCAGATCTTTCAGGAGCGACACTTTTAGACACAAAGGGTGGTAGAAGTTTGAAACTCTCTTCCGCAGGCGGCAGTTGATGCCAGATCAATTGTTCATTTTAAATCTGAGATTGACAGATCTTTGTTAAACAAAGGTATTAAGGGATATGGGCCAAAGGCGGGTATATGGAGTTAGCTTGCTGATCAGCCGTGATCTCATTCAATGGCGGAACAGGCTCGAGGGGCTAAATGGATGCAGAGAGGATGTTTCCACTGATAGGGGAGACTAGAACTAGGGAGCATAATCTTAGAATAAGGGGCCGCCCATTTAAACTGAGCTGAGGGGGAATTTCTTCTCACAGAGGGTTGTAAATCTGTGGCAGAGAGCTGTACAAGCAGGGCCATTGAATAAATTTAAGACAGAGATAGGCAGTTTCTTAACCGATAAGTGAATAAGAGGTTATGGGGAGCGGGCAGGGAAGTGGACCTGAGTCCATGATCGGATCAGCTATGATCGTATTGAATGGCGGAGCAGGCTCGAAGGGCCAAATGGCCTACTCCTGCTCCTATTTCTTATGTTATTATGTTCTTATCACGACTTTAGATATATAATCGCCTCTCCTCCCCTGTCATTGGGTTCAATATCCTGGAATAACTAACACCACTGAGGGAGCAACATCACCACACAGGACTGCAGCGGTTCAAGGAAATGCTCCACCACCAAGCTTCTCAGAGCAATTAGGGATGGGCAATAAATGTCGGACCTTGCTGGCGACGCCCACATCCCAGGAACAAATACAAAAAAAGACGCAGGAGTGACACCATAAGTGCCTACCTAAGATGATAAAGTGTGGTCAGTGCTTCAATGCTGGGCAGGCCACATTGTTCGCATGCCAGACACGAGACTCCCAAAGCAAGGACTCTACTTGGAACTCCTTCACGGCAAATGAGCCAAAGGTGGGCAGAGGAAATGTTACAAGGACACCCTCAAAGCCTCCCTGGTGAAGTGCAACATCGCCACTAGCACCTGGCATTCCCTGGCCCAAGACCGCCCTAAGTGGAGGAAGTGCATCCGGGAGAGCGCTGAGCACCTCGAGTCTCATCGCCGAGAGCATGCAGAAATCAAGCGCAGGCAGCGGAAGGAGCGTGCGGCAAACCAGTCCCACCCTCCCTTACCCTCAACGACTGTCTGTCCCACCTGTGACAGGGACTGTGGCTCTCGTATTGGACTGTTCAGCCACCTAAGGACTCATTTTAAGAGTGGAAGCAAGTCTTCCTCGATTCCGAGGGACTGCCTATGATTGCTACCTAAGATGCTAACTTCGTACCAATATCCTTATGCAGCTACCGCTTAAATCTGCAAGTTTTGCACAGAATGGATTTTGCGCTGTGAGATGAGATGAGCAACCTAGCAGAGAAGATGAAACCTGTTTATAAATGTTATTTCCTTTTTAAAATTTGCAACTGGACCTGTGGTGGTGCTGCTCAGTCAGTTTTCAAACACCGACATCTTGGTGTTTCTATTTAAATAGCTGCGGGCGGGTTCCTCATTAATATTTAAATGACACATCGTGTAATGACATAAATGGCTTCATATTCAGGACTGGTTTCTGTCAAAATCACTGGGTTATTTTTCCCAGTGAGTCAAAGAAAATGCAGTTTAACTAATGAATTTCAGGCATCGCGGGCAGCCTCGAGTGCATCGGAGCAAATATCTTCGCATCAACGAGAACTGTTTGCTCATGTAGGCAGAGGAAAATTTTATTCAGATCAAGCTAATTCATTTCTGTGATCGACACGTAGAGAGCAGATGCAAAAAAAATGGCACAAAAGTTGAGAATAAAGAAGTCTCCACGTAAAGGGCTCAATTTTCCCTGGTCATTTGCGCTGTTTTTTTGGCGCGCGCCTTTTTTTTGGCATATTTATTTTTTTCCAAGTTTCCCCGTGCGATCCGCGCCAGCGTAACTGACTGAGGCACGATTTTTCTAGGCCAGTTTTCTTTTCCGTTATGGGGGCATTTCCTCATGTCTGCACTGGTTTTTCAATCGTTCGCAGTTTGGCCAAAATTTTTTTCTCTTATGTCGACATATCTGGCCACTCCCAAAAAAACCTACTGGTGAGTTAAGAAACCAGCGCACATTCAGAAATTGGCGCTAAATAACGGCGTTGCTTTTTAAATCGAAGATTTTGAAGGGAGTCAAGAACACGGTCAAAACCAATAATAAAGTTCAACATTTTTTTACCTGTCAACGTAGAAATGTAAATTTGTTGGATTTCACAAGTTCTCTCATTTTTTTACTCACTCACAAGTCATTCCTCCACACGTACAGTGCAGCTGTGACCTGGCGAATGGAGACATGTGTTGCATGTTGAGCGATGGCGCACACATCCCCAGTTGTAGCTTGAAACAATCCGGAGGCATAGAATGAAAGTGCAGCTGTAATCTTCACTTCAACTGACAAAACAGTCCTCCTGACTCTTCTAGGTTGCAGGTCTATTTGGCCAAATCAGAGATCTCAGTTACAACTTATTTGCGGAAACGCAACCTTCTGACATAGTCTGCATCAGTCAGGTATGAATGCTTGTCTCGAAATACCCGAGATGGATAAGGCACCCTACGGGCTCTGATGTTCCTGATGCGATGAAGTCAAAATAATTGTCTCCTTCCCCTCCTCACTGTGGGTGTGGCTCGCACCCCAACACTGTGACCCGCAACCTGGTTCGGTGGGGCCCTGGGTGTGCCTCGCTGCACTCCAACAGTGGGACCCGCAACCTCGGACAGTGGGGCTCTGGGTGTGCTTCGCTGCACCACACCACTGGGACCCGCAACCTCGGAAGGTGTAAACCATGGAATGTCCCACCAACACTCAAACCACTCGTCACGGAAGGGGCTGTCACCTCCATGTGCGGCACCTCCTCCAAAGTCAGTACAACAGTGGGAGCTTCATCCAGCTCCATCCCCTCCCCCCTCACCTCATCCCCATGTTCTTGGTCTGGAGGGTTGGATTGGAAAATTTTATCCTCTTCAGGCTCGCCCTTGTCTGAATCTTCTTCTGCCTATTCAGGGTTGTCCTCAAGTTCTGCAAAATATAACAGAACAGTCAAATGGTTAGCAGCAGGATGGGTGGCATAAGCAGGCTCACACATCGCAGGCCAGGCAGCAGGCTGATTTGAAGGACCACGATGAATTTGCAGGACTTACCCTCTTCCTCGAGTGTGGGCCCGGCTTGTGCTGTACTGATTGCTTTTCTCCAGGCAGGACCCATCAAAGCAGCGACCCTCTCTTCCCAGGGTGTCAGTGGGTGCAGATTTGCCGGGCCTCCTCCTGTTCGAGTTCTTTCCCCTTTCTTATGTGCCACCTTCCTCTGCAAAGATGAAAATGCAACGTTTTAGAGAGGGTGTCTTTCTGCTGGGTGGGACATATACAGATGGTTACATTTACAATTGCAATTCCATTGAATAAATGAAAATAGTACTTACACTAACTACTTGACCAAGGTCCTGCCACTTCCTTTTGCACTGGCCTCCAGATCTCGTGGTGGTCACCATTGCACTGTAATCATCTGCAACTCAGTTTCAGCATTTCTTCATTTTTTTTGGTGGAACTTTTATGTGACCTCTGCTGGTATCCAGCTCCTGCCATCTGGCCTCAATCACAGTAACTAGTGCCTCCACTTCTTCCTGTAAGAAATTCTTGGTCCTTGCTCTGCATTGCATCTTGTATTGCTGCAGCTGCGATTTTTCCAATGCTCTCACACTGCACTCCTTCTCACACACACTCATAAAAATGGCTGATTGCCAAATCCGAGGTGTACTGAGCATGTGCGTGTATTGGAACAGTGTCAAAAATGTAACTTTTTATTCCCGTGCATACGCAGAAGGTGCGGCTCCATTTTTCAGCACAGACAGCAGGCTCCACCCCCCCGCGGCAACTGGATACACTGCGCAGTGCCAAATCTGAATTATACATTGGGGAAAGTTTGGAAAAGTATTTCTGCCGTATTTCTGGCCTGGAAAAACGGGTGTAACTCTGGCAATATGCCAGAAAAGGGGCTTGAACAAAATTGAGCCCATAATGCTGCAAACAGCAGCCCATATCAAGCTCTTTCATGACATCAGGACGTCCCAAAGCACTTTACAGCCAACGAAGTACATTTTTGAAGTGCAATCACTGTTATAATGTAGGAAACATGGCAGCCAATATGAGCACAACAAATTGCCACAAACATCAATGTGATGATGACCAAATTACCACCCAGAAGGACAAGGGCAGCAGGCGCATGGAAAAACCACCACCCCCATGTTCCCCTCCAAGTCACACACCATCCTGACTTGGAAATATATCAGTCGTTCCTTCATTGTCGCTGCTTCAAAATCCTTGAACTCCCTCCCTAACAGCACTGTGGGAGCAGCTTCACCATACGGACTGCAGCGGTTCAATAAGGCGGCTCACCACCACCTTCTCCAGGGCAATTAGGGATGGGCAATAAATGCTGGCCTTGCCAGTGACATCCACATAAGCACATAAGAAATAGGAGTAGGAGTAGGACATTTTGTGCCTGCTCCAACATTCAATAAGATCATGGCTGATCTGATCATGAGTTCAGCTCTACTTCACTGCCTGCTCCCCATAACCCTTCACTCCCTTATCGCCCCAAAATCTGTCTATCTCCGCCTTAAAAATATTCAATGACACAGCCTCCAAAACTCTCTGGGGCATAAAATTCCACAGATTTACGACGCGCTGAGAGAAGAAATTCCTCGTCATCTCAGTTCTAAATGGGCGGTCCCTTATTCTGAAACTATGCCCCCTAGTTCTAGATTCCCCCACGAGGGTAAACATCCTCTCTACATCTACCTTGTCAAGCCCCCTCAGTATCTTATTTGTTTCAATAAGATCACCTCTCATTCTTCTAAACGCCAATGAGTATAGGCCCAACCTGTTCAATCTTTCTTCATAAGTCAACCCCTTCATCTCCGGAATCAACCTCGTGAACCTTCTCTGAACTGCCTCCAATGCAAGTGTATCCTTCCTTAGATAAGAAGATCAAACCTGTACGCAGTACTCCAGATGAGGACTCACCAATATCCTGTACAGTTGGAGCAGGACTTCCATGCTTTTATACTCCAGCCCCCTTACAATAAAGGCCAACGTTCCATTTGCCTTCCTGATTACTTGCTGTACCTGTATACTCACTTTTTGTGTCTCATGCACAAGGACCCCCAGGTCGCTCTGTACTGCAGCATTTTGTATTCTCTCCATTTAAATAATAATGTTCTTTTTTATTTTTCATGCCTAAATGGATAACCTCACACTTTCCAAATTATGCTACATCTGCAAAAGATTGCCCACTCACTTAGCCTGTCGCTATCCCTTTGCAGATTTTTTGTGTCCTCCTCATAACTTCCCATTTTTGTATCATCAGCAAACTTGGCTACATTACACTCAGTCCCTTCATCCAAGTCATTAATATAGACTGTAAATAGTTGAGGTGCCTGCACCGATCCCTGTGGCAGCCCACTAGTTATCGTTTGCCAACCGGAAATTACCCATTTATCCCGACTCTATGTATTCTGTTCGTTAGTCAATCCTCTATCCATGCTAATGATATTACCCCCAACCCCGTGAGCTCTTATCTTGTGCCGTAACCTTTCATGTGGCACCTTATCAAATGCCTTCTGGCAATCCAAATAAACCAAATCCACTGGCTCCCCCTTATCCATCCTGCTCACTACATTGTCAAAGAACTTCAACAAATTTGTCAAACATGATTTCCCTTTCCTAAAACCATGCTGACTCTGTTTGACTGTATTATGCTTTTCCAAATATCCTGCTACTGCTTCCTTAATAATGGACTCCAGCATTTTCCCAACAACGGATGTTATGCTAACTGGTCTACAGTTTCCTGCTTTCTGTCTGCCTCCTTTTTTAAATAGGGGCATTACATTTGCAGTTTTCCAATCTGCTGGGACCTCCCCAGAATCCAGGGAATTTTGGTAAATTACAACCAATCTATCTCTGCAGGCACTTCTTTTAAGACCCTAGGATGCAAGCCATCAGGTCCAAGGAACTTGTTCGCCTTTAGTCCCATTATTTTACCAAGTATATTTTATTTAGTGATAGTGATTGTTTTAAGTTCCTCCCTCCCGACAGCCCCTTGATTATCTATTCTAAGAATGTATTTAGTGTCTTCTACCATGAAGACCGTTACAAAATATTTGTTCAAAATATCTGCCATTTCCCTGTTTCCCATTATTAATTCCCCAGTCCCATCCTCTAAGGGACCAACATTTACTTTAGCCACTCGTTTCCTTTTTGTATACCTGTGGAAGCTCTGTTTTTATATTTCTTGCTAGTTTACTCTCAGAATCTATCTTCCCATTTATTATTTTATTAGTCGTCCTTTTTATTTGTTCCATCCCAGGAACGAATAAAAATATAATTGTTTCAGCAATATTGGGCATCCGTTTTACATCTCCTCTGAAGGATGGCTCCTCCAACAGTGCAGCACTCCCTTAGCATTGCAGCAGAGTGTCAGCTTATATTTTTGTGCTCAAGTCTCTGGAGTAGGACTTGAGCACAAAAGCACAACCCTGTGGCTCAGACAATCCTATTACCACTGAGCTACAGCTGAAACTCATAGTTGCTCAGTCCTGGAGTGCAGTTTGAACTCACTCCGAGGCAAAAGTCGGAGCAACCATCACAAGCTGACTCTTTGAGCTGAACTACTTGGCACCGGTAAAGCATTGTCAAAGTCGAAAGATTAACCTTGTGAAAATGGGCCTGATTCAATTATTAGCTGCTTGTAACGAATCAGTTTGAAGATCCCACAGTAAGTTCCTTTGGCCGTGTTATAACAGACAGTGACCGTGCAACTTGTGGCCCTGTCTGAAAATGGATCTCATGAATATAAGATAGTCGCTAATAAATCCAGTGAGGTATTCAGGAGAAACGTCTTTACCCAGAGAGTGGTTAGAATGTGGAACATGGAGTGGTTGAGATGAATAGCCTTGATAGCTTTAAGGGGAAGCTAGATCAGTACATGAGGGAGAAAGGAATAGAAGGATATGCTGATAGGGTTAGATGAGGTACAGCAAATAACATCAACTTGCGTCTATATAACACCTTCTGTACATGGTCCATGCCTCTGAGCCATACAGGAAGGTGGGTATTGCTGCAGCTCTGTCGACCATGAGCTTGGTGGTAGATTTGAGGGCCTGGTCTTCAAACATTCTTTTCCTTAGGCGGCCAAAGGCTGCACTGGCGCACTGGAGGCGATGTTGAATCTCTGCAATGTTGTCTCCACAAGATCCTGCAAATCCCTTGGGAGGACAGGCGCACCAACATCAGTGTCCTTGTCCAGGCTAACATCCCCAGCATTGACCAGACTCGATCAGCTTCGCTGGGCAGGCCACATAGTTCGCATGCCAGACACGAGGCTCCCTAAGCAATTGCTCTACGCGGAGCTCCTTCACAGCAAACGAGCCAAAGGTGGGCAGCGGAAATGTTACAAGGACACCCTCAAAGCCTGCCTGGTGAAGTGTAACATCACCACTGACACCTGGGAGTCCCTGGCCAAAGACCGCCCTGGGTGGAGTAAGTGTATCCGGAGGGTGTTGAGCTCTTCGAATCTCAACGCCGCGAGCGGGAAGAGCGGGAAGAGGAGCGGAAGGAGCATGTGACAAATCAGTCCCAACCCCCTTCCCACCTGTGACAGGGTCTGCAGCTCTCGTATTGGGCTGTTCAGCCACCAAACGACTCACTTTAGGAGTGGAAGCAAGTCTTCCTCGATTCCGAGGGACTGCCTATGATGATGATGATGATATAACACCTTTAACCTAACAAATTGTCCCAAGGAATTTCACAGGAGCGTAATCAGAAAAAAACTTGATTGTGGAGGGTGGAAGATGGGGGGCCAGCCACGAGTGCATTGGAATAGTCAAGTCTAGAGGCAACAAAGGCATGGGCGAGGGTTTCAGCAGCGGATGAGCTGAGGCAAGGGCGGAGACATGCGATGTTGGGGAGGTTGGGAATAACAATTCTAGAGCTCCCTGGATGTCTCGGGACTTAGAGGGAAGGATACATTTTTAAAAAAGGGAAACTTATATCATATACCGACAGCTAAATGCTATAGAATCTTTGGAGGAATATAGAAAGTTCAGAGGTAAAATTAAAAAATATATTAGGGAATGCGAAGAGAGAGCATGAAAAATTCTTGACTAGTAAAATTAAGGAAAACCCAAAGATCTTCTATAAATATATTAAGAGCAAGAGTGTAACTAAATAAGGGTAGGGCCTATTAGAGACCATGAGGGTAATCTGTGTGTGGAGGCGGAAGATGTTGGTATGGTTCTTAACCAATATTTTACGTCTGTTTTCACAAAGGAAAGGGGCAATGCAGATATTGCTATCGAGGAGGAGTGTGAAATTCTGGATGAAATAAACATAGTGAGAGAGGAGGTATTAAGGGCTTTAGCAGCTTTGAAAGTAACTATGTCCCCCAGGCCTAGATGAAATGCATCCCAGGCTGTTGAGCAAAATAAAAGAGGAAATAGCAGAGGCCTTGACTTTCATTTTCCAGTCATCTTTGGATTTAGACATGGTGCTGGAGGACTGCGAATGTGGTACACTTGTTTAAGAAGTGATAAAGGGATAGGCCGAGTAATTACTGGCCTGTCAGCCAAACCTCAGTGGTGGGAAAATTATTTGAAAAAAATCCTGAAAGACAGGATAAATGAACATTTGGAAAGGTAAGGATTAATTCGGGACAGTCAGCATGGATTTGTTAAGGGAAGATCGTGTTTGACTAACCTCATTGAATTTTTTGAGGAGGTAACCAAGAGGGTCTGTTATGTATTGTCCAGGTACATTAAATGTATAGGTACAATGGTGCGCCACAAGGGGCACTGTGGTGGGAGACCCAAAAGTACCTGCGAGACAGAGTATAAAAGACTGCCCACCACACCTGAAGGGCACTCTGGAGTTACACAATAAAGGACCAAGGTCTCAGCAGTTACTACAACACCAGACTGTGTGGAGTCAGTGATTTGAGTGCTACATACATCACATTGGCGACGAGGACACGGACGAGCTCTTCACGCAACCATGGCTACTTTGGGCACGCTAAAAGATTTCACAGAGGGTAATGACTGGGATGCCTTTACGGAAAGGCTCGAGTACTATTTTATAGCAAATGACCTGACAGGAAACACAAATGCACTGATAGAGAAGCGTAAGGCGATATTGCTGTCCAGTTGTGGCGAGGAGGTTTACGGTCTCGTCAGGGATTTTCTGTCACCCGCGAGCGCCAAGGACAAGTCATATGAGCAGCTGATTGAACTCATTCGTAACCAACTGAAACCGAAGGAGAGCATCCTCACGGCCCGGCACAAATTCTACCATCACTGCAGACCTGAGGGCCAGGATGTCATCAAATATGCTGCGGACATCAGGAGACTTGCGGCGCCGTGCGATTTTGGCACACACCTTAACGAGGCGTTGCGAGACGTCTTTGTTATGGGGATTGGCCATGAGGGTCTGCTTCACAAGCTACTGAACCTAGTCAGCCTGCAGCAAGCCATCAACATCAGCCGGGCATTTATGACCTCGACTTGCAGCACCAAGCAGATGATCCACACGGTCTCGAACACAGCAGGTACTATCCACAGGATAGCGCCCACCACGGACAAAACTGCAGAACGTGGCTCTGCCCAGGACAGAGAGCACGGACCTCAGGGTCCTGGAACTCAGAGTCTGCCGAGGGGGGGCTAATCGAGTAATACCATGCTGGCGCTGCGGAGGAAGCCATGGGGCTCACCGGTGCAGGTTTGCGGAGTATATGTGCAATACCTGCGACATGAAAAGCCACCTTCAGCGTATGTGCAAAAGAGACACAACTCACCGTGTGGCTGAGGAGAGGGTAGATGATCTGCTATCCAGTGAGGAGCATCGCGGTTTGGCTCGATGGGCATCCCAGCCCCAGGTAGAAGAAGATGACGCGTTTGGACTGTATACTTGTACCGATGATCCGGCCCCAGTGATTATGGAAGTCAAGATTAACGGAGTCCCAGTGAGTATGGAAGTGGACACGGGGTCGGGCCAGTCACTGATGAGTCAGGAAACTTTTGATAAACTGTGGATCAATCCAGCTGCACGACCCAAGCTGGTCCCGGTCACGGCAAAGCTGCGCACCTACACCAAGGAACTGATACCTGTTCTTGGCAGAGCGGATGTGCAGGTATCTCACGGGGGCGAGACACACGGTTTACCTTTGTGGATCATTGCAGGCGATGGGCCGATGCTACTCGGCAGGAGGTGGATGGGGAAGGTCCGTGGGAGCTGGGAAGACTTCATTCCTCCACAGACCGCTGTCCCCCGTGTTCACAGGCAGAGCAGGCCTCCACCTCCACAGGGTCGATGAGGGTACTGCATACAATGTAGTGTATATGGAATTTAGCAAAGCTTTTGATAGGGTCCCACATGGTAGACTGGCCACAAAGGTTAAAGTCCATGGGATCCAGGGCAAAGTGGCTAGTTGGATCCAAAATTGCTTAGAGGTAGGAAGCAAAGGGTAATGGTTGATGGATGTTTTTGTGACTGGAAGGATGTTTCCAGTGGGATTTCGCAGGGCTCAGTACTGGGTCCCTTGCTTTTTCTGGTGTATATCAATGATCTAGATTTGAATATAGGGAGTATGATTAAGAAGTGGACAGTAAAATTGGCTGAGTGGTAGATAATGAAGAGAAAAGTCATGGACTGCAGGACGATATCAATCTACTGGTCAGATGGGCAGAGCAGTGGCAAATGGAATATAATTCGGAGAAGTGTGAGGTAATGCACTTTGGGAAGGCTAATAAGGAAAGGGTATACACATTAAGCGGTAGGCCACTTAAAAGTGTAGATGAACAAAGGGACCTTGGAGTGCTTGTAATCAGGTCCCTGAAAGTAGCAGGCCAGGTGGATAAGATGGCTAAAAAGGCATACGGAATGCTTGCCTTTGTTGGCCGAGGCATAGAACACAAGAGCAGGGAGGTTATGCTTAAATTGTATAATATTTTGGCTAGGCTACAGCTGGAGTACTGCGTGCAGATCTGGTCGCTGTTTTATAGGAAGGACATGATTTCACTAGAGTGGGTGCAGAGGAGATTTACTAGGATGCTGACTGGAATAGAGAACCTTAGCTATGAGGACAAATTGGATTGGCTGGCTTTGTTCTCATTTGAACAGAGGAGGCTGAGAGGAGACCTCATTGCGGTGTACAAAATTTTGAGGGGCCTGGGCATAGTGGATAGTAAGGGGTTATTTCCCTTTGTGGAGGGGTAAGTTACGAGGGGGCATAATTTTAAGGTGGTTGGTGGAAGGTTCAGAGGGGGATTGAGGGGGGGCTTCTTCACGCCAGGGTTGTGGGGGTCTGGAACTCACTGCCTGGAAGTGTGGTGGATGCGGAGACATTCACCACTTTTAAAACATGCTTGGATGGGCACTTAAAGTGTTGTAACCTGCAGGGTTACGGACCTCGAGCTGGTAATTGGGATTAGACTGGCTAACCTCTTGTTGGTTGGCACAGGTACGATGGTAAGTACTGTAGGGAATTGAATACGGCGAGGGTGATCTCCTGGACTAGTTTCGATTGCCTGGATGGGTCGGAGAGGAATTTTCCCAGATTTTTTTCCCCCAATTGGCCTGGGTTTTTAATCTGGTTTTTGTCTCTCTCAGGAGATCACATGGCTCCGGGTGGGTTGGCGTGCAGAATGTTTTGATGCAAGGGGTGTTGCAGTTGTGTGGGGCGGATTGGTTGGGCCGGATGCTCTTTACCTTTCCGCCATTGTTCATTGTTCATAAGTTTATTTGTAACCTTCAGGGCTGCTGACCGAGGGCCGTGCGGCTCTTTGTCGGCCAGCACGGACACGATGGGCCGAAATGGGTTCCCTCTGCGTTGTAGATTTCTATCTGTTGCTATCAGCAGGCCGGGGCCATTGGAGGGAGCAGCGTGATGCGGCATACCACTGCATGGAGCAGCGCGTGCTGCTGCAGGAGGGCGACGGCTACGAAGTCAGGTCGCTGATTGCAGTCCGGGCAGGCACAGCAGGAGGGGTGAAGGAGCGGCAAGAGCCCGTAGAGGGAAGTGACCGGTGCCCAGGAGAGGCGTGAGTTCGGGGCCCAGAAGAGGCGAGGGCCCAGGGCAGAATGGGCCAGCCTACACTGTGATATGTGTGCGCACTCGGTCCGTGCAGCAGAGCTGGTCTCCAGTTAGTCTTGGGTAATCCTTGACACTGGATCAAGACCTAGCTCTGTCAAGCCCGTGTGGTGGCTGGTGTGCAACGGCCACCACACGTTAAAAAAATCCACGCACAGGCATCTTCCACCCTTCAACATGTAGTTCGGGATCTGGAATATTAGGTCCTTCATTGAAACACCTGTGAACTCATCCCTTTTTGGCGTGGAAGCGCGTCATCCTCGCTTCGAGGGACCACCTATGATGATGAGATTTCTACGCTTCTATCTATGTTTCTAGGTGGGAGTTGGTAGTCCTGGCGATAGAGCGGACATGGGGTGGAAGAAGGTCGGTGTGGAGCATAAACTCCAGCATGGATCACTTGAGACAAATGACCTGTTTCTGTGTAACAATTTTTTTGAGGCATCTATTGGACTGACATTTGAGGAGAGACTGGATCGACTGGGCCTGTATTGACTGGAGTTTAGAAGTCTGAGAGGGGATCTAATAGAAACATAAAATTCTGACGGGACTGGACAGGTTCGATGTAGGAAGAAGATTCCCGATGTTAGGGAATTCCAGAACCAGAGGACATAGTCTAAGGATAAGGGGTAAGCCATTTGGACTGATATGAGGAGAAACTTCTTCACTCAGAGAGTTGTTAACTATGGCATTCCCTACCGCAGAGATTTGTTGATGCCAGTTCATTGGATATATTCAAGAGGGAGTTAGATATGGCCCTTACGGCTAAAGGGATCAAGGGGTATGGAGAGAAAGCAGGAAAGGGATACAGAGGTGAATGATCAGCCTTGGTGATGCAGGCTCGACGGGCCAAATGGCCTACTCCTGCATCTATTTCCTATGTTTCTTTGTTTCTATGTTTCTATGAAACGGCCGGTTGGCATCTGGTTTTCCTCAATCCAGTTCCGGTCCGTGCACAGCAATTTAAAAATAAAAATGGATGGTAATAAGTTGCATTATTTCACCAGTATTGTCAAAGAGGAGGCAATCAAACCTCGGAAAAAGATTAACTCCGAGATAAGCTCTGCCTGGCTGAACCTCACAACACATTTAGAGTAACAAGGTTTGACTGTTGCTAAATTACAGTGCCACTGCTTTGCAGAGCCTCTGTTCAAAAAGCCTACTCTAAGTCACCATGAAATTGGTTCAGGGGAGAATGCTGAGAGATCAGCGATGGTACACAGCCAGTCCCTGCATACAAATCGGTACATCAAAGCATTTATATGTCCTATACGCTGTAATATCTCTATCCCCATGTTTATCAGGCGACATGCAGTCTTGTCAACATGTGGAGTTTACCTGACTCTTTAAGTTAGGTTGGTGTCACACACTCGATGTTTTGAACTAATGCCTTTTTAACCTGTGGTCCACTGGCAGTTCCCCAGGAAATTTGCACTCTCTCGTTGTCCATTCTCCTAAGTGTTATGTCTGTAAACTTTACTAGTGTGTAAGATTGCCACCAGGGGGTGCACCTGTGGGAGATTTCTGGCCTTATTAAAGGCTGTCTCTTGAGATTTACCCCATACCCAGTTATCATCCTTGCGTAGCAATAAATGCAAGGGTTCCAGCAAAGGGCTCAACCCCGGTAGAAAAATTACCAAAATAGTTGAGGATAGGTAAAAAACAGGATGAGGTCCTGCAAGTTGAATTTAGGGAGCCAGGAGTTAAATTAAAAATTAGGACCTCAAAGGTAGTAATCTCAGGATGGCTACTACTGCTACATGTTAGTCAGAGTAGAAATAGCAGGAGAGTTAAGATGAATATGTGGCTTGAAGAATGGTGCAAGAGGGAGGGATTCAAATTCCTGGGACACTGGAATTTGGGGGCAGGTGGGACCAGTACAAACTGGACGGTCTGCACCTAGGCATCACCGGAACTGATGTCCTAGGGGAGTGTTTTCTAGTGCTGTTGGGGAGGGTTTAAACTAATATGGCAGGGGGATGGGAATATATGCAGGGAGACAGAGGGAAGTAAAATGGGGGCAGAAGCAAAAGGTAGAAAGGAGATAAGGAAAAGTGGAGGGCAGAGAAATCAAAGGCAAAAATCAAAGAGGGCCATATTACAACATAATTCTAAAAGGAAAAAGAGCATTAAAAAAACAAGCCTGAATGCTCTGTGTCTCAATGCGAGGAGCATTTATAATAAGATGGATGAATAAACTGTGCAGATAGCTGTTAATGGATATGATGTAATTGGGATTATGGAGATATGGCCCCAGGGTGGCCAAGGTTGGGAACTCAACATCCAGGGATAGCCAGTTGTCATGGTGCATATAGGTACCAACGATATAGGTGAAACATGGGATGAGGTCCAATAAGCTGAATTTAGGGAGCTAGGAGTTAAATTAAAAAGTAGGACCTCAAAGGTGGTAATCTCAGGATTGCTACGAGTGCCACGTGCCAGTCAGACTAGAAATAGCAGGAGAGTTAAGATGAATAAGTGGCTTGAGGAATGGTGCAAGAGGGAGAGATTCAAATTCCTGGGACATTGGAACCGGTTCTGGGGGAGGTGGAACCAGTACAAACTGGACGGTCTGCACCTGGGCAGGACTAGAACCAATGTCCTCGAGGGAGTGTTTGCTAGTGCTGTTGGGGAGGGTTTAAACTAATATGGCAGAGGGATGGGACTCTGCAGGGAGACAGAGGGAAGTAAAATGGGGGCAGAAGCAAAAGGTAGAAAGGAGATAAGGAAAAGTGGAGGGCAGAGAAATCAAAGGCAAAAATCAAAAAGGGCCATATTACAACATAATTCTAAAAGGACAAAGAGTGTTAAAAAAACAAGTCTGTGTCTCAATGCACGGAGCATTCGTAATAAGATGGATGAATTAACTGTGCAGATAGCTGATAACGGATATGTTGTAATTGGGATTACAGAAACATGGCTCCAGGGTGACCAAGGCTGGGAACTCAACATCCAGGGGTATACAATATTCAGAAAGGATAGACAGAAAGGAAAAGGAGGCGGAGTGGCATTGCTGGTTAAAGAGGAGATTAACACAATAGTAAGGAAGGGCATTAGCTTGGATGATGTGGAATCTGTATGGGTAGAGCTGCGGAACATCAACGGGAGTTGTGTACAGACCACCAAACAGTAGCAGTGAGGTTGGGGATGGCATCAAACAGGAAATTAGGGATGCGTGCAATAAAGGTACAGCAGTTATCATGGGTGACTTTAAACTATATATAGATTGGGCTAGCGAAACTGACACCAATACAGTGGAGGAGGATTTCCTGGAGTGTATAAGGGATGGTTTTCTCGACCAATATGTCGAGGAACCAACTAGAGAGCCAGCCATCCTAGACTGGGTAATGTGTAATGAGAAAGGATTAATTAGCAACCTTGTTGTGCAAGGCCCCTTGGGGAAGAATGACCATAATATGGTAGAATTCTTCATTAAGATGGAGAGTGACACAGTTAACTCAGAGACTACGGTCCTGCACTTAAAGAAAGGTAACTTCGATGGTATGAGACGTGAATCGGCTATGATAGACTGGCGAATGATACTTAAAGGGTTGACGGTGGATAGACAATGGCAGACATTTAAAGATCACATGGATGAACTTGAACAAATGTACCTCCCTGTCTGGCGTAAAAATAAAACAGGGAAGGTGGCTCAACCGTGGCTAACAAGGGAAATTAGGGATAGTCTTAAAACCAAGCAAGAAGCATATAAATTGGCCAGTTAAAGCAGCAAACCTGAGGACTGGGAGAAATTTAGAATTCAGCAGAGGAGGACAAAGGATTTAATTTGGAGGGGGAAAATAGAGTATGAGAGTAAGAATGCAGGGAACATAAAAACTGACTGAAAAAGCTTCGAAAGATATGTGAAGAGAAAAAGATTAATGAACACAAATGTAGGTCCCTTGCAGTCAGAATCAGGTGAATTTATAATGGAGAACAAAGAAATGGCAGACCAATTGAACAAATAATTTGCTTCTGGCTTCACTAAGGAAGACACAAATAACCTGGAAATACTAGGGGACCGAGGGTGTGTCGAGAAGGAGGAACTGAAGGAAATCCTTATTAGTCAGGAAATTCAGTTAGGGAAATTGATGGGATTAAAGGGCGATAAATCCCCGGGGCCTGATAGTCTGCATCCCAGAGTACTTAAGGAAGTGGCTCAGGAAATAGTGGCTGCATTGATGGTCATTTTCCAACATTCTACAGACTCTGGATCATATTCTTTGGAGTGGAGGGTAGCTAGTGTAACCCCACTTTTAAAAAAGGAGAGAGAGAGAAAACAGGGAATTATAGATCGGTTAGCCTGACATTGGTAGTGGGGAAAATGTTGGAATCAATTATTAAAGATGTAATAGCAGTGCATTTGGAAAGCAGTGACAGGATTGGTCCAAGTCAGCATGGATTTATGAACAGCAAATCATGCTTGACAAATCTTCTAGAATTTTTTGAGGATGTAATTACTAGTGTGGACAAAGGAGAACCAGTGATATATTTGGACTTTCAAAAGGTTTTTGAAAAGATCCCACACAAGAGATTCGTGTGCAAAATTAAAGCACATGGTATTGGTGTTAGAAGCAGACAGAAAGCAAAGAGTAGGAATAAACGGGTCCTTTTCAGAATGGCCGGCAGTGACTGGTGGGGTACCGCAAGGCTCAGTGCTGGGACCCCAGCTACTTACAATATATATTAATGATTTAGACAAAGGAATTGAGAGTAATATCTCCAAGTTTGCAGATGACACTATGCTGGGTGGCAGTGTGAGCTGTGAGGAGGTTGCTAAGAGGCTGCAGAGTGACTTGGACAGGTTAGGTGGGTGGGCAAATGCATGGCAGATGCAGTATAATGTAGATAAATGTGAAGTTATCCACTTTGGTGGCAAAAACAGGAAGGCAGAATATTATCTGAATGGTGACAGATTAGGAAAAGGGGAGGTACAATGAGACCTGGGTGTCATGTTGCATCAGTCATTGAAAGTTGGCATGCAGATACAGCAGGCGGTGAAGAAGACAGATGGAATGTTGGCCTTCATAGCGAGATAGAAACATAGACATAGAAACATAGAAACATAGAAACATAGAAAATAGGAGCAGGAGTAGGCTATTCGGCCCTTCGAGCCTGCACCGCCATTCAATGAGTTCATGGCTGAACATGCAACTTCAGTACCCCATTCCTCCTTTCTCGCCATACCCCTTGACCCCTAGTAGTAAGGACTACATCTAACTCCTTTTTGAATATATTTAGTGAATTGGCCTCAACTACTTTCTGTGGTAGAGAATTCCACAGGTTCACCACTCTCTGGGTGAAGAAGTTTCTCCTCATCTCGGTCCTAAATGGCTTACCCCTTATCCTTAGACTGTGACCCCTGGTTCTGGACTTTCCCAACATTGGGAACATTCTTCCTGCATCTAACCTGTCTAAACCCGTCAGAATTTTAAACGTTTCTATGAGATCCCCTATCATTCTTCTGAACTCCAGTGAATACAAGCCCAGTTGATCCAGTCTTTCTTAATATGTCAGTCCCGCCATCTCGGGAATCAATCTGGTGAACTTTCGCTGCATCCCTCAATAGCAATAATGTCCTTCCTCAAGTTAGGTGACCAAAACTGTACACAATACTCCAGGTGTGGCCTCACCAAGGCCCTGTACAACTGTAGCAACACCTCCCTGCCCCTGTACTCAAATCCCCTCGCTATGAAGGCCAACATGCCATTTGCTTTCTTAACCGCCTGCTGTACCTGCATGCCAACCTTCAATGACTGATGTACCATGACACCCAGGTCTCATTGTACCTCTCCTTTTCCTAATCTGTCACCATTCAGATAATTGTCTGTCTCTCTGTTTTTACCACCAAAGTGGATAACCTCACATTTATCCACATTATACTTCATCTGCCATGCATTTGCCCACTCACCTAACCTATCCAAGTCACTCTACAGCCTCATAGCATCCTCCTCGCAGCTCACACTGCCACCCAACTTAATGTCATCCGCAAATTTGGAGATACTACATTTAATCCCCTCGTCCAAATCATTAATGCACAATGTAAACAGCTGGGGCCCCAGCACAGAACCTTGCGGTACCCCACTAGTCACTGCCTGCCATTCTGAAAAGTACCCATTTACTCCTACTCTTTGCTTCCTGTCTGACAACCAGTTCTCAATCTATGTAAGCACACTACCCTCAATCCCATGTGCTTTAACTTTGCACATTAATCTCTTGTGTGGGACCTTGTCGAAAGCCTTCTGAAAGTCCAAATATACCACATCAACTGGTTCTCCCTTGTCCACTCTACTGGAAACATCCTCAAAAAATTCCAGAAGATTTGTCAAGCATGATTTGCCTTTCACAAATCCATGCTGACTTGGACCAATCATGTCACCTCTTTCCAAATGCGCTGCTATGACATCCTTAATAATTGATTCCATCATTTTACCCACTACTGAGGTCAGGCTGACCGGTCTATAATTCCCTGTTTTCTCTCTCCCTCCTTTTTTAAAATGTGGGGTTACATTGGCTACCCTCCACTCCATAGGAACTGATCCAGAGTCTATGGAATGTTGGAAAATGACTTTCAATGCATCTGCTATTTCCAAGGCCACCTCCTTAAGTACTCTGGGATGCAGTCCATCAGGCTCTGGGGATTTATCGGCCTTCAATCCCATCAATTTCCCCAATACAATTTCCCGACTAATAAGGATTTCCCTCAGTTCCTCCTTCTTACGAGACCCTCTGACCGCTTTTATATCCGGGAGGTTGTTTGTGTCCTCCTTAGTGAATACCGAACTAAAGTACTTGTTCAATTGGTCTGCTATTTCTTTGTTCCCCGTTATGACTTCCACTGATTCTGACTGCAGGGGACCTACATTTGTCTTTACTAAGACTTGAGTATAGGAGCAGGGAGGTCTTATTGCAGTTGTACAGGGCCTTGGTGGTGCCACACCTGGAATATTGTGTACAGTTTTGGTCTCCTAATCTGAGGAAGGACATTCTTGCTATTGACGGAGTGCAGCGAAGGTTCACCAGACTGGTTCCTGGGATGGCAGGACTGACATAAAAGAAAGACTGGATCGTCTAGGCTTATATTCACTGGAATTTGGAAGAATGAGAGGGGGTCTCATAGAGAAATATAAAATTCTGATGGGACTGGACAGGTTCACTGCAGGAAGAATGTTCCCGATGTTGGGAAAATCCAGTACCAGGTTTCACAGTCTAAGGATAAGGGGTAATACATTTCGGACCGAAATGAGGAGAAACTTCTTCACTCAAAGAATTGTGAACCTGTGGAATTCTCTACCACAGAAAATTGTTGAGGTCAGTTCGTTAGATATATTCAGAAGGGAGTTAGTTGTGGCCCTTACAGCTACAGGGATCAAGAGGTATGGAGAGAAAGCAGGAGTGGGTTCCTGAAGTGCCTGATCAGCCATGAATGGTGATGCAGGTTCAAAGGGCCAAATGGCCTACTCCTGCACCTATTTTCTATGTTTCTATGTTTCTATGTCCCAGGAACGTACGGAGCTCTGTCACATTCTGTGGTCTGGGTGCATTCTTTGATGCACTCCGTCTTGGAGTCCGTGGGTCTGATGCAATCTTTCTCCCCAGAAATTCGACCTCTGGCACCAGGAAAACACACTTGCCGCATTTTCGCCTGAGTCCCACTCTGTCCAGTCACTTTAGAACCTCTTCCAGGTTGTGCAAATGTTTGGTGGTGTTGCGACCAGTGATCAGGATGTCGTCTAGAAACACCACGGCGCGCAGAACCGATTTCAGCAGACTCTCCATGTTCCTCTGGAAGATGGCCGCAGCCGAGCGAATCCCAAAAGGGCATCTGTGTTGACGCAAGTCAATTTCTTCAAAGGTTCAGCCAGCTCATGTGTCATGTAAGCAGAGGTTAGATCAGGCTGGTGAACGATTTCTCCCCTGCTAGCGTTGCGAGCAGGTCATCCGCTTTGAGTAGTGGGAATTGGTCCAGTAACAAGACTCAGTTGATCGTTACCTTGTAGTCCCTGCAGATTCTGACCATCCCATCGTTTTTCAACACCAGAACAATTGGACTGGCCCACTCGTTGAACTCGACTGGCGATATGATCTACTCTCGTTGAAGTCTGTCCAGCTCGATCTCGACTATTTTCCATCATATATGGCCTTTTAGATGAACAGGTCGTGCATCAGGGACTAGATGGATCTGCACTTTGGCATCTGTGAAGTTGCTGATGCCTGGCTCAAATAACGACGGGAATTTGTTTAGCACTTGGGAGCATGAGGCATCATCCACCGAGACAATGGTTTGATGTCGTCCCAGTTCCATCGGATCTTTCCTAGCCAGCTTCTGCCGAACAGCGTTGGGCCATCGTATGATACCTTCACTGCCACACTGCCAATGACTGGTATGAGTTCTTTGGTGCAGGTGTGCAGCTTGGTGTGAATCGGGTTTAGATTTGACTTTTGAGCCTTGGTGCCCCACAGTTTCTTAAAAGCCTTCTGGCTCATAATTGACTGACTCGCCCCAGTGTCCAATTCCATGGAAACTGGAATGCCATTTAATTTGACTTTCAACATTATCAGAGGGCTTTTGGTTGTGAAGGTGTGTACCCTATACACTTCTTCTTCAGCCTCGGGTTGAGTTGCCTCTCTTACTCGTCCAGCGTGATCGGCGCTGGATCAGTCATTTTCTACCAACTCTGCCACGTGGTGAGTCGCAGCACGTTTGCAAATTTGCTGGAGGTGCCATATTGTTCCGCAGCCTTTGCACACGTAGTGCTTAAATCAACATTGATGGGCCCGATGATTACCCCCGCAGCCCCAACATGGTGCTAATGGATTCGCATTCACGCCCGACAGCGAACTTTGAGTCATCCTAGGTCTGGCCTCTGCAGGCATGTAGGCCCAGCCATGTACAGTTCTGCCTGCTGAAGGCGTTATTTTATGCACAGTACTTGCCAGTGAGCTTCGATGCTGCAAAGATATCTGTTTAGTGTTATCGTTCATGGACAAGAAAGCCTGGGCTATCGTGATGGCCTTGCTCAGATCTAGGGATTCAGCAGACAGCAGTTTGCGAAGAATGACCTCGTGGCCGATTCTAAGCATAAAAAAGTCCCGCAACATTTCCCCCAAAAATCCAGCAAATACGCACGGTCCTGCAAGGCGTCTTAGGTCGGAGCGATGGTGCGTGTAAAAGCGATACCTGGCCATTAAGATGCTCTCCTTCGGCTTGAGGTTTTCCCGAACCAGCGTGCACAACTCTGCATTTGTCTTCTCTGTTGGTTTCGTCGATGCTAGCAGATTTTTAATGAGGCCATATATCGTGGACCCACAAACGGTGAGGAGAATCGCCCTGCGCTTGACCGCGGTCTCTTCTGTATCCAGCTCGTTGGCCACGGAATACTGGCCAAGACGCTCAACAAAGGATTCCCAATCGTCATCCTCAACAAATCTCTCAAGTATACCAACAGCAGCCATAACCGCATGAAAGTTTGTGATCTGTTATTCGTCGCCTATTGTTATGTTCAAATTAACTCCACAAGACACTATACTGTAAACTCAAACTGTTGTGACCTTTGTCTCTTTAATGTAACTGCAGAGTGAGGAAGGAGTATTTTAGACTGCCTTTTATACCTGCTGGCCCGGGGTGTGCAGGTGACCCTTGGGTCTCACACAGGTGCGCCCCCATGCAGCAAGTCTTATACATTAGTAAAGTCTACATACATAAAACTTAATTGGTTTGCGACTGGCTCCCATGAATATTACTTGCATTCCACAAATGTAAAGAAAGGACCTCAGGACATTCCAGCCAATGAAATACTTTTTGGAGTGCAGTCACTATTGTAATGTAGGAAACGCGGCAGCCAATTTGCACACAGCAAGCTCCCACAAACAGCAATGTGATAATGAGCAGATCATTTTTTTTTTAAATTTAAAGATGTTGATTGAGGGATGAATATTGACCACGACACAAGAACGCTTTTCTCCTTCAAAATAATGCGCGGGATCTTCTACGGCCACCTGAGAGGACAGACGAACCCTTGGTTTAAGGTCTCTTCCGAAAGACAGCACCTCTAACAGTGCAGCATTCCCTCAGCACTACATTTGAAGTGTCAGCCTCGTTCCTGGAGTGGGGCTTGAACCCATAACCATCTGGCTCAGAAACAAGAGTGCTATCGCTTCAGCCACAGCTGACTCGGTGCCAATGTAGCATTGCCACACGGTGAGTTATGGGTTATAAATTTTATTTTGGGGGCTTTTTTTACTGTACAACCCCTGGTCGGTGCTGAGCTCAAGCAGAGCAATTGGTAGGGCATCAAAACTAAATTTCAACCCCCTTCGCAGGCAGGAACTGTGCAGATTGCCATCAGCACTTTGCGGAAGTAACCAGGTTACTTGACCAACACTCGGGCTTGAACGGGAAGCACCGTCTACTATCGTCACAGTAACAGGCTTTATGACCCATTCTGAAGTCAAAAATGTGAAATGCTGAGGGACTGTTTCCCCAGGCGGGGAAGTCTAAAGCTAGTGGCCATAGTCTCAGGATAAAGGGTCGGCCATCTGGGACCGAGATGAGGAGCAATTGCTTCACTCAGAAAGTGGGGATCCTTTGGAATTCTCCACCCCAGAGGGTTGTAGATGCTGTATCGTTGAATATATTCAGGGTTGAGATCAAACGATTTTTGGACTCTGAATGAACAGATGTGGGGATCTGACGGGAAAGTGGCGTTAAGGTAGAAGGCCAGCCATGATTTTACTGCATGGCGGAGCAGGTTTGAGGGGTCGAACGGCCTCCAGCTCCTATTTCATACGTTCATGTCGGAAAGCTAAATGTTGTACGCAATCATCTTTGATTGGAGATGAATTAGTGTCTTGAATAGCCTCAAAACGCAACGCAGAAGAGAAATGGACTTTTAGTACACCACGGGAGGCAGTTTGTCAAAAAGTAAGTTCGATATCAAAGGGCCCAGTGGGGAAGTTGGAGCATTGACATTCTCTGCGAAAGCAATGAGTGGCTAGTTAGGATGTTTGCCTTGTAATGTGGTCTTGAAGTGAGCACCAAACAGCTCATTAGCTTATTTCCAAAGGGATTAATTACAGGATGAATTAGATGGCTCTTTGTCTCACCGTGATGCAGTGTTAATTTTAAACGTCTCAGTGCAGTGGTCCGAAGGTTGATCATCAAGCATTGGCAGAACTGCAAACAAACCCACAATTTAACTACATCCTGCCTATGGTGTGAGTTGCTGTGCGAACTTGACAATGGTAACATTCCCCCATTCATGTGCTCTCCAACCCTCCCATAACACCCATTTAGTGTTGTCCAACTCACTGTGTTCCCAACGTGTATTCCCACTCACCCTGATCCCAGTTGACTCCGTTCCCACTCACCCTGTTCTCACTCATCCTGTTCCCAATCATCCTGTTCCCAGCTTCCGTTCCCACACACCCTGCTCCCACTCACCCTGTTGCCACTCGCCCTGTTCCCACTCATCCTGTTCCCAATTATCCTGTTCCCAGCTTCTGTTCCCACACACCCTGCTCCCACTCACCCTGCTCCCACTCACCCTGTTCCCAACTCATCATCATCATAGGCAGTCCCTCGAAGCGAGGATGACTTGCTTCCATGCCAAAAGGGGATGAGTTCACAGGTGTTTCAATGAAGGACCTAATATTCCAGGTCCCAAACTCCATCTTGAAGGGTAGAAGATGCCTGTGCTTGGAATTTTTAACATGTGGTGGCCGTTACAGCCACCACACGTTAAAAAAATCCAAGCGTAGGCATCTTCCACCCTTCAAGATGTTCCCAACTCTCAGTGTTCCCAGCTAATTCCTTACCACAGCCCCTGAGGGTAACTTTCAGGAGAATGCATTTGAAGTGTTGACAGCCTCAGTTCATAGCACTCTTGCTCTGACTCAGAAGCCCCTGGCAGCATTTGGTATTAAGTTCATTTAGTAATACATTGCCTGAAAGGGCGGTGGAAGCCACTTCAATCGTAATTTTCAAAAAAGAATTGGATAAATAGTTATCGGGCTGTGGGGCAAGCATTAATTGGTTAGCTCTCCCAAAGTGTAATTGATATCCTGACTGGAAGTGCAGAATTGGCCGTTAAAAACGCTCACGAGTCGAGAGCAAGCATAATTGTGTGTTCATCCCAAATGGAATATCCTGCCCGAAGGTTTGGTGGAAGCAGATACAATAATAACTTTCAAAAGGGATTTGGATGAATACTTGAAGGGAAATTTACAGGGCTATAGGGAAAGAGCAGGGGGAGTCGGGTTAATTGGATAGCTCGGTAAGCATAAGGACATAAGCAATAGGAACAGGGGTAGGCCATTTGGCCCCTCGAGCCTGCTCCACCGTTAAATAAGATCATGGCTGATCTGACGTTGTCCTCAACTCCACTTGCCCACCCAACCCCATTACCCTTAACTTTCAAAAATCTGTCTATTTCCACCTTAAATATATTCAATGACCCAGCCTCCACAGCTCTCTGGGTTAATGAGTTTAAAGATCAACGACCCACTGAGAGAAGAAATTCCCCCTCATCTCTGTTTTAAACGGCGACCCCTTATTCTGAAATGACGCCCCCTAGTTCTAGGTTCCCCCATGAGGGGAAACATCCTCTCTGCATCTACTCTGTCAAGCCCCCTCAGAATCTTGTACGTTTCAATAAGATCACCTCTCATTCTTCTAAATTCCAATGGATATAGTCCCAACCTGCTCAACCTATCTTCATTAGTCAACCCCCTCATCTCAGGAATCAACCTCGTGAACCTTCTCTGAACTGCCTCCAATACAAGTATGTCCCTCCTTAAATACGGAGACCAAAACTGCATGCAGTACTCCAGGTGTGGCCTCACCAATACCCTGTACAGTTGTAGCAGGACTTCCCTGCTTTTATACTCTATCCGTCTTGCAATAAAGGCCAACATTCCATTTGCCTTCCTAATTACTTGCTGTACCTGCATGCTAACCTTTTGTGTTTCACATATAAAGACCCCCAGATTCCTCTGCACTGCAGCATTTTGTAATCTCTCTCCATTTAAATAATAATTTGCTTTTTTATTTTTCGAACAAAGTGGATAATTATTGGAAGCTGTAAGTCAGCACATGTCAAAATTAGGAGTGGAGTGGAAAAAAATGGCAAGTATGGCCACTGATAGAAGCCCAAATCTGACAGATAAACATGTTGCATTACTGAACAGAATTCAAGACCAAGTCATAGAAACGAATCCAGAACAGAAAATTATTTTTCTAACATTGCATTATTCATCAAGAGGTCCTCTATAACGGAGTTTTGAAACTAAGCAACATCGTAGACACAGTTATGAAAGTGGTCAACGACATTTGAGCATGAGGATTAAGCCACAGGCAATTTGTAATTCTGCTTGAGAAACCTGAATCCGAGCTCAATGATGTTCTGTATCATACCAACGTAAGATGGCTTAGTTTGGGTAAAACTTTGAAAAGAGTGCGGTAACTTAGAACCGAGATTGGTTTGTTTTTGAAAATGAAAGAAAAAGATTTACATTTTCCACAGTTGAACGAAGCAGATTGTCTCGCGAGTTTTGCATTCACTGTTGATATCATGGGCCACATAAATGAACTGAATTTAAGACTGCAAGGGAAGGAGCTTTTTGCTCAGGATTTGCATTGCAGTGTCAAGTCCTTTTGCCCCATCAGATAGAAAGCAAACGGTTCAGCTTTTCCAACTTTGCAACAGATTACTGTTTGGGATGAAAAGCTGCAAAAGTACACGTCGTCACTGCTCTACTTGCATGCTGAATTTTCTAGCCGATTCCAGGATTTTAGAATGGTAGAAAATGACCTGTATTCTCGCCATTCACATTTAATGTTGACAACATTTCACACGGCTTCCAACTCGAGCTTATCGACCTGCAATGTGATGCATAGTCTTAGGATAAGGGGTAGGCCATTTAGGACAGATGAGCAGAAACTTCTTCACTCAGAGAGTTGTTAACCTGTGGAATTCCCTGCCGCAGAGAGTTGTTGATGCCAGTTTGTTGGATATATTCAAGAGGGAGTTAGATATGGCTCTTATGGCTAAAGAGATCAAGGGGTATGGAGAGAAAGCAGGAAATGGGCACTGAGGGAATGATCAGCCATGATCTTATTGAATGGCGGGGCAGGATCGAAGGGCCGAATGGCCTACTCCTGCACTTATTTTCTATGTTTCTATTGTTTCTATGATAACCTCACATTTTCCCACTTATACTCCATCCGGAAAAGAGCCGGCACAGGCTCGATGGGCCGAATGGCAGCCTTCTGTGCGTTAAGATTCTGTGATTCTGTGAAATTGGTCCACCAGTCTCTTGGGTGAATGGGATAGATAACAGTCTGATGAAGCAGCGGCACCTGAATGGTTGATCTTTCTGTCTCAGTGGCTGATGGAGCTGCCATTGAATTTTCTGCAGATTAGTTTTGCATTTCCAACACTTGTCCTGTTTATTGTTACTGTTAGACACCCATCAGAATCAGCTGCTTGTCAACCCTTCACAGAGAAACTGGATAAATATCTGGTTGAAAATTGGACTTGTTATTAAAAGGGTAATAGGATAGCTAAGCCCTGATTTTAGTCCATCCCCCCTCCCCCCCGCCCCATCCCACCTTCCCGGCCCCACACCCCCCAACACACGCCTCTCGCCCCGGCTTGGAAGAGTCCATAAACATACAAAATTCTTACAGGGCTTGACAGTGTAGATGTAGGGAGAATGTTTCCTCTGGCTGGGAAGTCTAGAACCAGGGGTCACAGTCTCAGAATAAGGGGTCGGTCATTTAGGACTGAGATGAGGAGAAACTTCTTCACTCAGAGGATGGTGAATCTTTGGAATTCTCTACCCAAGACCACTGTGGATGCTCAGTCTTTGAGTATATTCAAGACATAGATCGATAGAATTTTGGATATTAAGGGAATCAAGGCATGTGGGGATAAGAACATAAGAAACAGAAGCAGGACTAGGCTATTTGATATGGAATCAATTATTAAGGATGTCATAGCAGCGCATTTGGATAGAGGTGACATGATAGGTCCAAGTCAGCATGGATTTGTGAAAGGGAAATCATGCTTGACAAATCTGGAATTTTTTGAGGATGTTTCCAGCAGAGTGAACAAGGGAAAACCAGTTGATGTGGTGTATTTGGACTTTCAGAAGGCTTTCAACAAGGTCCCACACAAGAGATTAAGGTGCAACGTTAAAGCACATGGGATTGGGGGGTAGTGTGCTGACGTGGATTGAGAACTGGTTGGCAGACAGGAAGCAAAGAGTAGGAGTAAATGGGTACTTTTCAGAATGGCAGGCAGTGACTAGTGGGGTACCGCAAGGTTCTGTGCTGGGGCCCCAGCTGTTTACATTGTACATTAATGATTTAGACGAGGGGATTAAATGTAGTATCTCCAAGTTTGCGGATGACACGAAGTTGGGTGGCAGTGTGAGCTGTGAGGAGGATGCTATGAGGCTGCAGAGTGACTTGGATAGGTTAGGTGAGTGAGCAAATGCATGGCAGATGAAGTATAATGTGGATAAATGTGAGGTTATCCACTTTGGTGGTAAAAACAGAGAGACAGACTATTATCTGAATGGTGACAGATTAGGAAAAGGGGAGGTGCAACGAGACCTGGGTGTCATGGTACATCAGTCATTGAAGGTTGGCATGCAAGTACAGCAGGCGGTTAAGAAAGCAAATGGCATGTTGGCCTTCATAGCGAGGGGATTTGAATACAGGGGCAGGGAGGTGTTACTACAGTTGGACAGGGCCTTGGTGAGGCCACACCTTGAGTATTGTGTACAGTTTTGGTCTCCTAACTTGAGGAAGGACATTCTTGCTATTGAGGGAGTGCAGCGAAGGTTCACCAGACTGATTCCCAGGATGTGGGACTGACATATCAAGAAAGACTGGATCAACTGGGCTTGTATTCACTGGAGTTCAGAAGAATGAGAGGGGATCTCATAGAAACATTTAAAATCCTGATGGGTTTAGACAGGTTAGATGCAGGAAGAATGTTCCCAATGTTGGGGAAGTCCAGATCCAGGGGTCACAGTCTAAGGATAAGGGGTAAGCCATTTAGGACCAAGATGAGGAGAAACTTTTTCACTCAGAGAATGGTGATCCTGTGGAATTCTCTACCACAGAAAGTTGTTGAGGCCAATTCACTAAATATATTCAAAAAGGAGTTAAATGTAGTCCTTATTACTCGGGGAATCAAGGGGTATGGTGAGAAAGCAGGAATGGGGTACTGAAGTTGCATGTTCAGCCATGAACTCATTGAATGGCGGTGCAGGCTCGAAGGGCCGAATGGCCTACTCCTGCACCTATTTTTTATATTTCTGTGTTTCTATTTGGCCCCTCGAGCTTGCTCCACCATTCAATAAGATCATGGCTGATCTGATCATGGACTCAGCTCCACTTACCTGCCCGCTCCCCATAACCCTTTACTGCCTAATCGCTCAAAAATCTGTCTATCTCCATCTTAAATATATTCAATGACCCAGCCTCCACAGCTCTCTGGGGCAGAGAATTCCACAGATTTACAACCTACTGAGAGAAGAAATTTCTGCTCATCTCAGTTTTAAATGAGCGGTCCCCTTATTCTGAGACTTTGCCCCAAAGTTTTAGTTTCTCTTATGAGTGGAAATATCCTCTCTGCATCCACCTTGTCAAGCCCCCTCATTATTTTATATATTTCGATAAGATCACCTCTGATACCTGAACTCCAATATGTATAGGCCCAACCTACGCAACCTATCCTCGTATGTCAACCCCCTCATCTGTGTGCGGGAAAGTGGAGTTAAGGTAGAAGACCAGCCATGATCTCATTGAATGGCGGAGCAGGCTCAAGGGGCCGAATGGCCTGCTCCTGCTCCTATTTCTTTTGTTCTTGTGTGCTTGGGGTGGGGTGGAGCAGTTAAAACGGAGGGAGTGACAGGTCTGAGCAGGCAAACAAGACACCTGCAGGAAGGCAGTGGGGTCCTCGTTAATATGCCAGGGTGGGGGGGGGGCGGTGGGGGGGCTCGACGTATTCATTATGGCCAAGATGAGGCCCAGCAAATGTCGATGAGTATTGGTTTTCATGTGGGCCGAGAAGGTCAGGAATGCTCCTGCCCTGGGCTGCAGAAGATGGCCCATGGACCACCTTTAATCCGAGCTCTCTACCTAGTACCCCGAATGTCTGTACCTCCCACAATACCGCCCCCACAAACCTCCCTGACAGCCTCCCTTCCCTTCACACTTACCCGACGGCCAGGAATCCATCCCATGGCTCCCTGGCTGCGGCCTTCAGCCTCCGATCTTCCACTCCTTTCCACCAGTCACATAACGTCGATGGAAGTTATGGTAACGGGGCCTAGTTAATCTTACCACGGGGAGCCTTACATGCTCCAGGACTCCCCCGGACACACCGCTTGTTCAAAGAAGAAGCACAGAAATGTACAGCACGGAAGGAGGCCATTTCGGCCCATCGTGCCTGCGCCGGCCGACTAAGAGCTATCCAGCCTAATCCCACTTTCCAGCTCTTGGTCCGCAGCCCTCTACTTCAAGTACACATCCAAGTATTTTTTAAATGTGGTGAGGGTTCCTGCCTTTACCTCCCTTTCAGGCAGTGAGTTCCAGACCCCCACCACCCTCTGGGTGAAGAAATTACCCCTCATATCTCCTCTAAACCTCCCCCCCCCAATTACTTTAAATCTCTTGCGGGGCCCCGAGTGCAACCTAGCCATGGGCCCCACCCTCCACTTTAACATGGGCGCCATAGCGTGAGGCATCCCAGCATTCCAGAGTACGATGGTCCCTGGAGCTGTGGGCCAGAGGGGAGAATGGATTGCTCTATCGCTCCTGTTGCCATCACACTGGCCTCAACAGCTCAGACTCAAGTCTCCTGCCTCCTGCCTCTTCCCTGAAGCCACATTGCCGGCAGTGCCATTTCCCTCCCTTCTTCCAGAGGTTCTACGTTTGACTTTCTCGCGACAGAGATTTTTTTCCCCACACCAATGGAGAGAGGTTAAATCTTACGTTCCATTAGATATTCCACCCCAGGCCTGAGGTCTCACACTAGTAAGAAGTGTTGGCAGTCTAACCACAAATCTTCCTGGTGGAGTTAATCCTCGAGGTTTTATGGCATTAGCCGCTTTATGACAATGAACTTAGAAAATGCCCAAATTATCTGGGAGTTCCATGGCCTAAAGTCTAGGCGATGCTTTGAACAATCGGAGATCGCGTGTTATCTCAGAGTCTTTTCGCTCTCCACAGATACTGCCTGACCTTTTGAGTATTTCTGGCCTTTTCTGTTTTTATTGCATTTTCTGTCGTCACCTTTCAAAGTAAAACTCCATTTTAGAACATGTCCCCCACACACTTCGAAACAGCCCTCGGGAATTTTTCGGGCACTGTTCCCACAATCCTCATTACCATTCTGCTGCTGTTAATTCCTTCCCATTCCCGGCTTGGCTTCCGACATCACAACGGTGACTACATTTCAAAAGCACTTTCACTGGCTGTGATGCACTTTGAGGCATCCTGCACTCATTTAGGGTAGGGTGGCATCCTGGTCATGTTATCGGACTGGTAATCAAACAGGTCTGGACTAGTGATTCAGTGATGGTTCAAATACAGCTGGGGCATTAATTCAGTTCATTTTTTTAAAAAAAAGCTAGTCCCAGTAATGACAAGATTGTTGTAAAAACCCATTTGGTTCACAAATGTTCTTCAAGGAAGGAAATCTGCTGTCCTTACCCGGTCTAGTCTATATGTGACAGCAGTCCCACAGCAATGTGGTTGACTCTTAACTGCCTGCTGAAATGGCCTAGCGAGTCTCACCACCATCTTCTCAAAGGCAATTTGGGATGTGCGATAATTGCTGGCCATGCCAGCAAATCCCACATCCCATGAAACATGTAAAGTTAGCATGCAGGTACAGCAAATATTTAGGAAGGCAAATGGAATGCTGGCCTTTAGTGCAAGGGGGGTGGGTATTAAAAGCAGGAAAGTCCTGCTCCAACTGTACAGGCGTTGGTAAGATCACACCTGGAGTACTGCGTGCAGTTTTGGTCTCTGTATTTAAGGAAGGATGTAATTGCATTGGGGCAGTTCAGAGAAGGTTCACTAGGATGATTCCTGAGATGAAGGGGTTGTCTTATGAAGAAAGGTTGAGCAGGTTGGACCTATACTCATTGGAGTTTAGAAGACGGAGAGGCGATCTTATTGAAATATATAAGGTTATGAGGGGGCTTGACAGAGTAGATGCAGAGAGAATGTTTCCCCTCGTGTGGCAATCTAGAACTAGGGGGCATAGATTCAGAATAAGGAGTCGCCCATTTAAAACGGAAATGAGGAGGAATTTCTTTTTTCAGAGGGTCGTGAATCTTTGGAATTCTCTACCCCAGAGAGCTATGCAGGCTGGGTCATTGAATGTATTTATGGTGGAGATAGACAGATTTTTGAGCGATAAGGGTGTGAAGGGTTATGGGGAGTGGGCAGGGAAGTGGAGTTGAGTCCATGATCAGATCAGCCATGATCTTATTGAATGGCGGAGCAGGCTCAAGTGGAAAAAAATGTCCAACTTCTGCTCCTATTTCTTATGTTCTTATTTTTCTTATGAATGGTTGTGAGAGGTGCTGTCTAAAGACAAGTTCGCTCATTCTTTTATCTCCCCTTCTGAAGTACTCGGAGGTGTAATTTTGCAAAAGGGAGCTGTGTGAACAGAAGCTGTTGAATAGTGTCTGGGGAGGGATGTAGGTCAGAGTTGACTAATGGAGGAGTAAGTAATGCCTCTGGTACTGGACTCACAATCCAGTTGATCATAAGTACCAATCCAACCATGGCAACTTGTAAAATTGTTAGCAATAAAATCTGGTCATTTGAGGTTTGGCATCAGAAACAATGATCAGCAAAGCTGCCAGACTGTTGTTGAAAACTCAACTGGTTCACGAATGTTTGTCAGGGATGGAAGCCTGCCCCAAACAGGTGGACATAAAAGATCCCACGGCGCATTCCGAAGAAGAGGGGGGGGGAGTTATCACTGGTGTCATGGTCCAATATTTATCCCTCAACCAACATCATTGAAACAGATTATCTAGTAATTATCACATTGCTGTTTGTGGGAGCTTGCTGTGCGCAAATTGGCTGCTGTATTTCTTGCATTACAACAGTGACTGCACTCAAAAACGTACTTCATTGGCTGTAAAAAGCTTTGGGAGGTTCTGAGCTTGGGAAAACGCTATAAGTCTTTCTTCCTTTGCTTTATCCAGTCTCACTCCAGTCCCACATTCCATGGCTGACTCAATACCCTCAGGCCAACCAGGGATGGCCATTAAGTTTCAAGTGGCCACATAAAATGGCTGCCCAGGCATGATGGGAAATCAGGTAGTCAAGCTGTGAACTATTGACTGAGCAATGACCGAGCAATAACCCTGTGAGGCCCACTACCAGGAATGCCTTGGATGCAGAATAAGAATAATAAACCAATTAATTCCCCAGGAAGAAAGAGATAAGGAGGGAACCCATCTCCTGTAAACAAGGTCATAAACCAATTATTTCCCCAAGAAGAAAGAGATAGGGAGAGAACCTATCTCCTGTAACAAGGTCATCAATCAGCCCGAGCTGACAATAACCGAACATGTAGTTCCTGAGGCACCAGGGGAATTCTATTGGGTTAAAAGAACCTATATGTAATCTATAATCGTTTTGATTGGATTGTGTCCAGCCGTGATGGGCTGAGTAACTGTAGTAAAATGTTGTGAAACATATAAAAATCCATGTAACCCTTTGTTCTGTGGAGAGAAGCCTGGATCCAGTCCTGAGACTTCCTCCCCGCTGAGCGTTAATAAAGGCCGCACTGGCATTGGAACCGACTCTGAGTGTTGAGTGATTCTTCTGATAAACACTAACACTAACAGTGGCGTAGCCGACGGGATTTCCCGGAGTCACTGGACGCCCTTGGAAAAACCGGGTGAGTATAACAAACGATTTTTAAGTATAAAGGGTGCGGAAGGTGGAAGCTGGTTGATCGACATGAGGAGACGGTCTAATATCTCAAACGCCTAGCCTGAGCCTGAATTAAGAGGACTTTTGTCCCACGTGACGGCCAGGAACCAAGTAGGCGTAGGGAACACACTTAGACCGTGGGATCGTGATACCGAGAGACATCTTCCGGACCCAGTAGTGTGATTTGAAATATACCCCGGGGGAGAACCAAGCGGTGTACAGCGGCTAACGGAATCCAAACCTGTGAACAGGGTCGGACCAACGGGCAGAGCGGTGGTAGGTAGTCGTTAAGGTTACGTGGAGCACTGCGGGAATTGCTTAAATGCGTTTTAAGAATTGTATAAGTCTGTGTAACAGCAGAACTTGTGACCTGACAGTAGCTAGGAGACTAGGTAGAAAGACTAACTACAAGTTACACTAGGTAGAAAGCGGACCTCTGAGAGTAGATTCCTAACGGTACTAGTCCTACCCAGGAATGGCCATGAAAGCAAGTAACCTCGAGTGGGGATCAGAAGCAAAAGAAACTAATGGAGAAAATGATTAGAGCAGGGTGGGACCTGCCAGCAGCCCAAAGGGAAAGGTGGGAGAAGGAACGAAAAAAAAACCCAATACCGGTAGTCCACTACAAAAGTTATGTGAGGAATTATTTAGATAAAACTACGAATTCCCTGAAAGGTCATGGATCCAAAAAATTAATAGGAAAGAAGAGAGTGTTGTAAATGTCTGGTCGTTGAGTGAGAGTCCCTGTGTGATTTTGTTACTGCGGAATTAATTTTTCTGAAAGCCTGGTTGGAAGAGGAATGCAAGTGTCTGTTTATTTTAGCTAACTCTTTGTAATGTTGTCCTGTATGTGGGAAGTTTTAAGACATTTAAGTTAGAAACGCAGGTGTGGATTTATTCGGATGATAAGTTACGGAGCTAGGAAAGTAAACAAATGTATAAAGGATAGGTTTGTTGAGCAAAAGATTTATTTGAAACGCTCACTTACTTGCCGAAAGAAAACATGCAATGATTGATTGGGTTGAAAGACATAAATTTAGTCTCGGAATGAGATAAAGAATGCTTTAAAAAAAAAAAGAGCTTCTAGCAAAAAAAAAAGTTTCAAATAAAGATTGAAATTACAAAGTTTGAATTGGGATTTTGAGATATTCAGAGAAGGCACAGAAAATAATGAGGTGGATTCAAAAAAAAAAATTATTAAATTAAATCTGATCAGGTCAAACTTCTGGGCGAGTGGCGAGCTATCTGTGAAGGTTTAAAAGGGACTTTTGGAAAATGTTAAAAACAGCAAGCTTTAGTAACGACTTTGAAACTGGAGCATTTTGAGATAACGAAAGGCAGCCCTCACACTCTCAAAGCTGGACTCCATTTCAGTTATGGAGAAAAAGAAAAAGATAAAGATGCCACTTTGAAAGTAAACAAATGATTTTAAATTAACAACTTTATGGAGTTACGAACCCTCCGTGTAAAATACAAGACCTAATTTGAAGAAGAAAAAAAGATGTAACGGACTAAATGGAAAAAGACATAACTTACTAAATACTAGTTGATGTTTGCTGTGAAAAAGATATTGGTTTAATTAGAAGGAAAAAAAAATTGGAAGAGGTAAAAAAACACTCTACATGGATTCGAATTTTAAATTATGAGAAAGTTTCAATGCAGTTTGAAAAGATTTCCAAAATGGACAGTGTTTATCAAGAAAAGTCCCGAACAGTCTAAACAAGCAGGAGGGTTTTGAAGATAACGAGGAGAAAGAGAGAAATTTAAAAAAAAAATTACATTTCAGTAAACAAAATTGCTATTGTATGTGTGGCCACTGTGGTCTCGTTTTAAAACAATTTAAAAAAAAAATTCTTTGGCAAGTACTTGAATTAGAAATTAAGAAAACATTGGAGTTTACTCTAATGATTTATGCTGTTTAACGGATTCCTAATTTCGAAGCCAGTTTTGAAGGCACAAAGACTTTTTTTTTTCAGATGATTACATGAAGTCACGACATCAGGTCTTCTTACAAACCTGGAAAGGAGTTAACCCTTTCCATTGACAGCCGTTTTATACTGAACATTATTAATTTGGATTTCTTAATAGAAAAAAAAGACTCACCTAACAGAGGAAACAAAAATAAAAACAGAACTAGCTTATGTAATAATACTTGCCTGATACAATAAAGAAATAGATACTCAATAAAACAAATTGAAGAGTTAAAAGCTAAGATAAACAGGCTGGAAGAGATAACGGGACTAGACGGATAGTGCAGTGTGCAGCCATAGCACCATCACCTATGTCAATAGAGCCAATGTACCCCACGGTGGGTAGGTGTCGTCCACAAACCCAACCTAACGGTAAAGCAGACAACGATGTTTGGAGGAATAGCTTTGGCCTTGGTCATAATAGGAGTTTGGGTAATATTTAAGTGGGTAAAGACACGGGCGCACGCCCTACAGATTCAGCTCGAAATGGTTCGATTATAACCTTGTGCTTCTGATTTTGCAGGGTGACAGGGACACTCGTAGAGCAAAAAAACGTAACCCCTGGTGACGACCAGGCCGTCTGTTTAAAATTACAGATAATACTTACCGGAATGGGAATACGAATGGCGCTACTCGTAATATGGATAGCCCTGCGACATGCACGTACCCTGGGCAACACCGACGGACAGCAGAGCACGCTGGAAATAAACAACTACATGAACTATGGAGTCTTGTTTAATTTAACGGATGGAATGTGCATCCCAGAAGCCAAGGACTGGAGCAAGAACAGGACTTATTCCTAATAAGAATCCTAATAAGAGTATGTGTACAGTGCTCCACGGGTATAAGAAGCAGCTGCATTAAACGGAGGGATGTCAAAGGGCCCGATGAATGTACTTTCGGCATAATTTGCGCGCCTCCGGGACAATCCCAGCAATCAGTCATCCGCAAAAAGGGAGTGGGGCTGTGTGGGTACTACGAGGAGGTGGGGGCGGCTACAATATCATTGTATGTATGTTTCTCACCCCCTCCAACACCGCGCCCCATAAGAACCACTACATTGCCCGAGGAACTGCCTTGTCCCATAACTACTAAGGGGCCAGAAAATGGGATTGTAATGTACAACGAAGGGGAATTATTGTGTGATAATGTTAAACATGAAATTGTGCCTGTCCTGATCAATATTTCAGGCATCCGGATACCGGAATACTGTACCGAACAGTCAAGGAAAATGTACAATGTATTAAGTAAAGTTGTAATGCAGCAGGCTGCCAAATGCAATGGGTGCCAGTAGATTCCGGGGACAGGGGTTAGCCCCCAGGATGAAGAGGGAAATAGTTAATGATATTGTTACCGTTTTCAATACAGGGACCTCCGTAGTGAACTCGATAGACATACAAGGGTTAAATGAGAGGGTGGAACAGCTTAGAGGGGTGATGAAAGGGTTATTAGAGAGGGTGGAGCAAAACCAGGAAGACCAAGCCAACCTAGGAAAGGAGGGTGCTGAAATCCAGTTGGATGGCATCTCAGTCCTGGAAGCTCACGCCAAAACCATCAATCACCTCATTGATAGAGAAAAAGAAGATACAGGAAAGCAAAGACAGGGGCAACTCTGTCACGCTTATGGTCTGTGGATGGTGGGACAGATCCGCCACAATCTCGACCAGATCCAACGCGGGGAAGTACCCGATTGGATAGACAGTTCACATTTAGCTCAGTTGGCTAACCAGAGGGGGACACTGGATAATTGTACTCTGAAGGGACTGACCCGAGTATACCCAGCAATTCCAGATTGCCAGATGGGTAGGACTACCGGGATAGGGATAGTCCTGATGATCCCTATAGCCACGTCGGACTCAGGGCCGTTCCCCCTATACCAACTGGAGAATATCGGAGTAATACGGGAAAATGTCTCCATATGCTACTACCTGACCATCACCTCTGCCGTTCGTCGAAACAACATACTTACCGGGATTTCCCTAGCAGATTGCAAGCGAAAGGGGGAGATCACAGTATGCCCCCACCCGGTGGGCCGAGGTGAGCTAGACGAGTGCGGATTTAACCGAACCGACGGGTGTGTACTAGAAATAGTGCCCGCACACAGGCACTTCGCGAGGGCAGGCTATGGAGGGAAGGGAAGATACTGCGTCTCTACCACAGAGCGTTCATACCAGTATAATGACCTGCAGTGCCCTATACCACAGCCAAACTTTTGCTTTACACCACTACGACCAGTCGCGATCGGGCAAGCGCATATCACCCAGGTTAGGCACCGGAAGTCTGAAGTTATTGATGTAACCGATCAGCTCCATGATCATTTGCAGGTTTATGACGAGCCAGAGCAGGTCCCTATCCCACATCTAACCGAAGTATTACGAGAATTGAGGCTCAGAGTGGGTCAATCCGTAAAGTTATATCACCAACTGCAAACCAAACTCAAAGTACTGAAGAAGATATCGATGTAGACTTACAAAGTCAGAGTTGGTGGAGAAAGGTCTGGGACTGGGGAATAAATTTCACACATTCTGGTCGGGATACAATTGATCTTAGCGATAACATGGGGCATAATGGCCTGCCAGGCATGCAGACACCACGCACAGCGAAGAGGGACAAATCACCGTTCCCCGGATACTAAACAAGCCTGTTTGATAAGGGGGCAGGAGGATTTGGCCTTTGTCAATTTGATTTAAGCAACCGGGACTCCTGAAACCGTGTGACTGGCCAGCACGTTGAGGCAGGGAGTACCGGGCCATGCACAAAAATCTAGTAAAGGTAGAACAGTCGGTTAAAAGGGGACTAGGACTAGTCCCTTTACCGAAAGTGGGAGTTGTTGTAGGAAGTAGGCACCTGCTAAATATATCTAAACTCATATAAGTTTAAAGTGGTCACATAAAATGGCTGCCCAGGCATGATGGGAAATCAGGTAGTCAAGCTGTGAACTATTGACTGAGCAATGATCGAGCAATAAATCTGTGAGGCCCACTACCAGGAATGCCTTGGATGCAGGATAAGAATAATAAACCAATTAATTCCCCAGGAAGAAAGAGATAAGGAGAGAACCCATCTCCTGTAAACAAGGTCATAAACCAATTATTTCCCCAAGAAGAAAGAGATAGGGAGAGAACCTATCTCCTGTAACAAGGTCATCAATCAGCCCGAGCTGACAATAACCGAACATGTAGTTCCTGAGGCACCAGGGGAATTCTATTGGGTTAAAAGAACCTATATGTAATCTATAATCGTTTTGATTGGATTGTGTCCAGCCGTGATGGGCTGAGTAACTGTAGTAAAATGTTGTGAAACATATAAAAATCCATGTAACCCTTTGTTCTGTGGAGAGAAGCCTGGATCCAGTCCTGAGACTTCCTCCCCGCTGAGCGTTAATAAAGACCGCACTGGCATTGGAACCGACTCTGAGTGTTGAGTGATTCTTCTGATAAACACGAACACTAACATCAATCTCGTCAAGAGACTCTGCATTGAAGCAAATGGAACGACATGAGGTTGCTGTACTTTCATGATATACCCACTAAATTCACCAGAAAAAGTTAGGGTTTGTCCATTCCAGTGCACGTTCATTTTTAATGGTGTAATAAGTCTTAATTTACTGCCAAACAACCTCTCTGGTACTGAAAATTTTTACAAGTGTGGAGTCTCATTTCTTCAGCTTTAAATTATTGTGAGAGATTTTTTTTTAAATGTTTTTTATGTCTCTTTTATCTCTCCCTTAATCCCATCTTTCTTTCCCTCTCTTTTCTGTTGCTTTCTGTACAGGATTAGGCCTGGAATTCAATTTTCTAACTGACACTAATACAACAGCAAAATACTGCAGATGTTGGAATCTGAAATAAAAACAGAAAATGCTGGAAATCTCAGCGGGTCGGGCAGTATCTGTGGAGAGAGAAACAAAGTTAAGGTTTCGGATCTGTCACCCTTCGTTAGACTTGGTTCTGTGTTTCCATTTGCAGCCAATTGGCAGTGACAGTGATAGGTCAGTCAGCAGCTGAAAGGGAAAAGGCAGAGTATGAGGTCCCGGGTGAAACAGAGAGTTGGGATAAATGGGTTATTTTACGGTTGGCAAACTGTAACTAGTGGGGTGTCACAGGGATCAAGTGCTGGAGCCTCAACTATTTACAATCTATTGTAATGACTTGAATGAAGGGACCGAGTGTACCGTAGCCAAATTTGCTGATGGTGCAAAGATCGGTGGGAAAGCAAGTTGTGAGGAAGACACAAATAATCTGCAAAAGGATATAAACAGGTTAAGTGAGTGGGCAAAAAATTGACAATGGAGTATAATATGGGAAAATGTAAGGTTTCCACTTTGGTAGGAAGAATAGAAAAAGAAAATATTATGTAAATGGAGTGACTGCATAATGCTGTGGTACAGAGGCATCTCGTACACGAAACACAAAATGTTCGTATGCAGGTACAGCAAGTGATTGGGGAGGCAAATGGAATGTTGGCCTTTATTGCAAGGGGGATGAAGTATAAAAGCAGAGAAGTCCTGCTACAACTGTACAGGGTTTGGTGAGGCCACACCTAGTGTACTGCGTACAGTTTTGGTCTCCTAATCTTTTAAGGGATATACTTGCATTGGAGGCCGTTCAGTGAAGGTTCACTGGGTTGATTCCTGAGATGAAGGGGTTGTCTTATGAAGAAAGGTTGAGCAGATTGGGCCTATACTCATTGGAGTTTAGAATAATGAGAGGTGATCTTATTGAAATGTATAATATTTTGATATTATCTCTCGCAGCCCTGGAAAACGCGGGCCACTTTCCATACATCGGGAGCCTATTATCAGCAAGGGCAGACATCGACGACGGGGTCCAATACCGCTTCCAGGGCACCAGCGCAGCCTTCGGCCGCCTGAGCAAGAGAGTTTTCGAAGATCAGGCCCTCAAATCTGGCACCAAGCTCATGGTTTACAGGGCTGCAGTGATACCCACCCTCCTGTATGGCTCAGAGACGTGGACCATGTACAGTAGACACCTCAAATCATTGGAGAAATACCACCAGCAATGTCTCCTCAAGATCCTGAAAATCCCCTGGGAGGACAGACGCACCAACGTTAGCGTCCTCGATCAGGCCAACATCCCCAGCATCGAAGCACTGACCACACTCGACCAGCTCCGTTGGGCGGGCCACATCGCCCACATACCTGACACAAGACTCCCAAAGCAAGCGCTCTAATCGGAACTCCTACACGGCAAGCGAGCCCCAGGTGGGCAGAGGAAACGGTTCAAGGACATCCTCAAAACCTCCCTGATAAAATGCAACATCCCCACCGACACCCGGGAGTCCCTGGCCCAAGACCGCCCTAAGTGGAGGAAGAGCATCTGGGATTTAAGGCGTGTTTGTTTTCGTTGATTCCGTGACCGGTTGATTCTTCTGCTGGCCGTTCCCTGCAGTGCTGTTCCTTCCGTGTACGTTCCGTACCTCGCATCGGTATATCATGCTTCCGTTTCCCCGCTGAACGATGATGGACGACTGATCGTGTGTACGTGTACCCGTCTATCCTGAGCTGCTTCTAGCTCGCATATTATATCCACGTTATGACTGATCTCCCGCCACTGCGATTTCTGATAATGTGTTTGTACCGATACGTTGTTTTGTGGTGATCCTGGTTGATTGACTGCAATAATGGACCCGACTGTTCCCAGTTTGCACATGGAGTCTACGAGGCTCAAGATGACTCCCCATCTTAACACCTCATTCCCCAAAAATGTGCACCTGGGGTGATTTCTTTGGTGGCCGGTCTTCTTGCACAATTCGTGTCTCCAGCGAGCTTGTTTATCCAACCCCCACCTCACCCCACCCCCCTGGCCAATCAATTTCAGGACCTCATCGGTTCACTTAAAAATGTAACAACTTCTTTGTTGTTATGCATAAAGTCAGTCCCTGACCACAGCGTATCCTTGTATTTAATTTCAAAAGCTTGCATTAATCAATTTTTAGTTCATGGTCTCCTTCTGTGCATTTCAGAAGATTTGTAACCTTACAGGGAGGGCGCTGAGCACCTCGAGTCTCGTCGCTGAGAGCATGTAGAAACCAAGCGCATGCAGCGGAAGGAGCGTGCGGCAAACCAGGTTCCCCACCCACCCTTTCCATCAACCACTGTCTGTCCCACCTGCGACAGAGACTGTAATTCCCGCATTAGACGGTACAGTCACCTGAGAACTCACTTTTAGAGTGGAAGCAAGTCTTCCTCGATTTCGATGGACTGCCTATGATGATGTTAATATTCTGAAGGGGCTTGACAGGGTAGATGCAGAGATGATGTTTCCCCTCGTGGAGGAAGCTAGAAATGGGCGACCCTTTATTTCAGAATAAGGGGCCGCCCATTTAAAAAGGAGATGAGGAGAAATTTCTTCTCTCAGAGGGTCGTGAATCTGTGGAATTCTGTACCCCAGAGAGCTGTGGAGGCTGGGTCATTGAATATATTTAAGGTAGAGATAGACAGATTTTTGAATGATAAGGAAGTCAAGGGTTATGGGGAGCGGGCAGGGAAGTGTTGAGGTCAAGATCAGATCAGCCATGATCTTATTGAATGGTGGAGCAGGCTTGAGGGGCCAAATAGAAGCACAGAAATATAGAAATTGGTGCAGGAGTAGTCCTTTCGGCCCTTCCAGCTTGCACCACCATTCAATAAGATCATGGCTGATCATTCACCTCAGTACCCCTTTCCTGCTTTCTCTCCATACCCCTTGATCCCTTTAGCCGTTTCTAACTCCCTCTTGAATATATCCAATGAACTGGCATCAACAACTCTCTGTGGTAGGGAATTCCACAGGTTAACAACTCTCTGAGTGAAGAAGTTTCTCCTCATCTCAGTCCTAAATGGCTTACCCCTTATCCTTAGACTATGTCCCCTGGTTCTGGACTTCCCCAACATCAGGAACATTCTTCCTGCATCTAATCTGCCCAGTCCCGTCAGAATTTTATATGTTTCTATGAGATCGCCTCTCATCCTTCTAAACTCCAGTGAATACAGGCCCAGTCAATCCAATCTCTCCTCATATGTCAGTCCTGCCATCCTGGGAATCAGTCTGGTGAACCTTTGCTGCACTCCCTCAATAGCAAGAACATCCTTCCTCAGATTAGGAGACCAAAACTGGACACAATATTCCACGTGAGGCTTCACTAAGGCCCTGTACAACTGCAGTAAGACCTCCCTGCTCCGATACTCAAATCCCCTAGCTATGAAGGCCAACATACCATTTGCCTTTTTTACCGCCTGCTGTACCTGCATGCCAACTTTCAATGACTGATGTACCATGGCATCCAGGTCTCGTTGCACCTCTCCTTTTCCTCAATGGCCTACTCCTGCTCCTATTTCTTGTGTTCATATGTGTGTCTGATGAGAAATACACTTGCAAGATTTCGTACCCCATCGCATCCATTTACAGATGTTGACCGACTTGCTCTGTCTTTCCAGCAGTTATTTTCTCCCGATGTGTTCATTCGGAGTGAGACTTTGACTGAGGAGTCGAATTCCCACCTCTAAGATGGAGGGTAAAGAGCCTAAGCCCCATGTGTGAGCAGAAGTTCACGCTTCCCGAGTACCTCGCTGTGCCTCCGGGACTGCCAGTTTGACCAGCAGAACACAAAATAAAAAAGCTTTGTGCGGAGCAAGGGGTGGATTGCGTAAGAGGGCCGAAAGCAAGGATAGCTCCAATGAAAAGGAGGATGGTGTAAGAGTCACTGAGCCATGTCAGTGATGGTCTGGTAGATGTCAGCCTGGCCACTTGTGTCAGTGTGGCTCAGTGTGCAGCAGTCTTCCCTCTGAGTCAGAAGGTTGTGAGTTCCAGTCCCACTCCAGGGACTTAAGCACATAAATCGAGGCTGACACTCCAGTGCAGTGCTGAGGGAGTGCTGCACTGTCGGAGGTGCCGGCTTTCGGATGAGATGTTAAACGTCTGCTCTCTCAGGTGGACGTAAAAGATCCTGTGGCACTATTTCGAAGAAGAACAGGGGAGTTATCCCCGGTTTCCTGGCCAATATTTATCCCTCAATCAACATAAAGAAAAACAGATTATCTGGTCATTATCATATTGCTGTTTATGGGCGCTTGCTTGTGCCCACATTGTCTGCCGTTGTTTCCGAGAAACATAGAAAATAGATGCAGGAGTAGGCAATTCGGCCCTTCGAGCCTGCACTACCATTCAATATGATCATGGCTGATCATGCAACTTCAGTACCCCATTCCTGCTTTCTCTCCATACCCCCTGATCCCTTTAGCCATAAGGGCCACATCTAACTCCCTTTGGAATATATCTGACAAAGTGGCCTCAACAACTTTCTGTGGTAGAGAATTCCACAAGTTCACAATTCTCTGAGTGAAGAAGTTTCTGCTCATCTCGGTCCTAAATGGCTTACCCCTTATCCTTAGACTGTGATCCCTGGTTCTGGACTTTAACAATATTGAGAACATTCTTCCAGTCCCGTCAGAATGTTATATGTTTCTATGAGATTCCCTCTCATTCTTTTAAATTCCAGTGAATAAAGGCCTAGTCGATCCAGTCTTTCTTCATATCTCAGTCCTGCCATCCCAGGAATCAATATGGTGATCCTTCGCTGCACTCCCTCAATAGCAAGAATGTCCTTCCACAGATTAGGAGATCAAAACTGTACACAATATTCAAGGTGTGGCCTCACCAAGGCCGTGTACAACGGCAGTAAGATCTCCCTGCTCCTATACTCAAATCCTCTCGCTATGAAGGCCAACATGCCATTTACCTTCTTCACCGCCTGCTGCACCTGCATGCCAACTTTCAATGACTGATGTACCATGATGCCCAGGTCTCATTGCACCTCCCCTTTTCCTAATCTGTCACCATTCAGATAATATTCTGCCTTCCTGTTTTTGCTACCAAAGTGGATAACATCACATTTGTCTGCATTATACTGCATCTGCCATGCATTTGGCCACTCACCAAACGTGTCCAAGTCACCCTGCAGTCTCTTAGCATCCTCCTCACAGCTCACACTGCCACCCACACACTGCAAACTTGGAGATATTACATTTAATTCCATTGTCTAAATCATTAATGTCTATTGTAAATAACTGGGGTCCCAGCACTGAGCCCTGCGGCACCCCACTAGTCACTGCCTGCCATTCTGAAAAGGACCCGTTTATTCCTACTCTTTCTTTCCTGTCTGCCAACCAGTTCTCTATCCACGTCAATACATTACCCCCAATACCATGTGCTTTAATTTTGCACACTACTCACTTGTGTGGGATCTTGTCAAAAGCCTTTTGAAAGTCCAAATACACCACATCTACTGGTTCTCCCGTGTCCACTCTACTAGTTACATCCTCAAAAAATTCGAGAAGATTTGTCAAGCATGATTTTCCTTTCATTGGAGTTCAGAAGAATGAGAGGTGATCTTATCGAAACGAGGGGGCTCGACAAGGTGGATGCAGAGAGGATATTTCCACTCATAATTGAAACTAAAACTAGGGGCATAATCTCAGAATAAGGGGCCTCCCACTTAAAACTGAAATGAGGAGGAATTTCTTCTCTCAGAGAGTTGTAAATCTGTGGAATTCTCTGCCCCAGAGAGCTGTGGAGGCTGGGTCATTGAATATATTTAAGGTGGAGATAGACAGATTTTTGAGCAATATGGGGAGTGGGCAGGGAAGTGGAGCTGAGTCCATGATCAGCCATGATCTTATTAATTGACGGAGCAGGCTCGAGGTGTCAAATGGCCTACTCCTGCTCCTATTTCTTGTGTTCTTTCACAAATCCATGCTGACTTGGACTGATCCTGTCACTGCATTACAAATACGCTGGCTGCTATTACATCTTAAATAATTGATTCCAACATTTTCCCCACTACCAATGTCAGGCTAACCAGTCTATAATTCCCTGTTTTCTCTCTCCCTCCTTTTTTAAAAAGCGAAGTTACATTAGCTACCCTCCAATCCATAGGAACTGGTCCAGAGTCTATAGAATATTGGAAAATGACCACCATTGCATCCACTATTTCTAGGGCCACTTCCTTAATTACTCTGGGATGCAGGTTATCAGGCCCTGGGGATTTATCGGCCTTCAATCCCATCAATTTCACTAACATAATTTCCTGACTAATAAGGATTTCCTTCAGTTCCTCCTTCTCGCTACACCCTCGGTCCCCTAGTATTTCCAAAAGGTTAATTGTGTCTTCCTTAGTGAAGACAGAACCAAAGTATTTGTTTAGTTGGTCTGCCATTTCTTTGTTCCCCATTATAAATTCACCGGATTTTGATTGCAAGGGACCAAATTTGTCTTCACTAATCTTTTTTTCTTCACACATCTATAGAAATATTTGCAGTCAGTTTTTATGTTCCCAGCAAGCTTACTCTCATACTCTATTTTCCCCCTCCTAATTAAACCCTTTGTCCTCCTCTGCTGAATTCTAAATTTCTCCCAGTCCTCAGGTTTATTGCTTTTTCTGGCCAATTCTTCCTTGGATGTAACACAATCCCTAATTTCCCTTGTTAGCCACGGTTGAGCCACCTTCCCTGTTTTATTTTTACGCTAGTCAGGGAGGTACATTTGTTGAAGTTCATCCATGTGATCTTTAAATTTCTGCCATTGCCTATCCACCGTCAACCCTTTGAGTATCATTCACCAGTTTATCCTAGCCAATTCATGTCTCATACCATCGAAGTTACCTTTGTTTAAGTTCAGGACCCCAGTCTCTGATTTAACTGTGTCACTCTCCATCTTAATGAAGAATTCTACCATATTATGGTCACTCTTCCCCAAGGGGCCTCACACAACAAGATTGTTAATTCGTCCTTTCTCATTACACATCACCCAGTCTAGGATGACCAGCTCTCTTGTTGGTTCCTCAACATATTGATCTGGAAAACCATCCCTTATACATTCCAGGAAATCCTCCTCCACCATATTGCTACCGATTTGGATACCCTAATTTATATGTCGATTAAAGTCACCCATGATAACTGCTGCACCTTTATTGCACGCATCCCTAATTTAGAGATTAATGTGCAAAGTTAAAGCACATGGGATTGGGGGTAGTGTGCTGATGTGGATTGGATTGAGAACTGGTTGTCAGACAGGAAGCAAAGAGTAGGAGTAAACGGGTACTTTTCAGAATGGCAGGCAGTGACTAGTGGAGTGCCGCAAGGTTCTGTGCTGGGGCCCCAGCTGTTTACATTGTACATTAATGATTTAGATGAGGGGATTAAATGCAGTATCTCCAAATTTGCAGATGATACTAAGTTGGGTGGCAGTGTGAGCTGCGAGGAGGATGCTATTAGGCTGCAGAGTGACTTGGATAGGTTAGGTGAGTGGGCAAATGCATGGCAGATGAAGTATAATGTGGATAAATGTGAGGTTATCCACTTTGGTGGTAAAAACAGAGAGACAGACTATTATCTGAATGGTGACAGATTAGGAAAAGGGAAGGTGCAACGAGACCTGGGTGTCATGGTACATCAGTCATTGAAGGTTGGCATGCAGGTACAGCAGGCGGTTAAGAAAGCAAATGGCATGTTGGCCTTCATAGCGAGGGGATTTGAATACAGGGGCAGGGAGGTGTTGCTACAGTTGTACAGGGCCTTGGTGAGGCCACACCTGGAGTATTGTGTACAGTTTTGGTCTCCTAACTTGAGGAAGGACATTCTTGCTATTGAGGGAGTGCAGCGAAGGTTCACCAGACTGATTCCCGGGATGGCGGGACTGACCTATCAAGAAAGATTGGATCAACTGGGCTTGTATTCACTGGAGTTCAGAAGAATGAGAGGGGATCTCATAGAAACGTTTAAAATTCTGACGGGTTTAGACAGGTTAGATGCAGGAAGAATGTTCCCAATGTTGGGGAAGTCCAGAACCAGGGGTCACAGTCTGAGGATAAGGGGTAAGCCATTTAGGACCGAGATGACGAGAAACTTCTTCACCCAGAGAGTGGTGAACCTGTGGAATTCTCTACCACAGAAAGTAGTTGAGGCCAATTCACTAAATATATTCAAAAGGGAGTTAGATGAAGTCCTTACTACTCGGGGGATCAAGGGTTATGGCGAGAAAGCAGGAAGGGGGTACTGAAGTTTCATGTTCAGCCATGAACTCATTGAATGGCGGTGCAGGCTAGAAGGGCTGAATGGCCTACTCCTGCACCTATTTTCTATGTTTCTATGTTTCTATGTTTCCAGTTTGATGCAATCCCCAACCTCACTACTACTGTAAGGTGGTCTGTACACAACTCCCCCTAGCGTTTTCTGCCCTTTGGTGTTCCGCAGCTCTACCCATACAGATTCCACATCATCCAAGCTAATGTCCTTCCTTACTATTACATTAATCTCCTCTTTAACCAGCAACACTACCCCATCTCCTTTTCTTTTCTGTCTATCCTTTCTGAATATTGAATAACCCTGAATGTTGAGTTCCCAGCCTTGGTCACCCTGGAGCCATGTTTCCATAATCCCAATTACATCATATCCGTTAACAGCTATCTGCGCAGATAATTCATCCAGCTTAATAGGAGTGCTCCGTGCATTGAGACACAGAGCCTTCAGGCTTGTTTTTTTAACACTCTTTGTCCTTTTAGAAATATGTCGTAATATTTTTTGCCTTTGATTTCTCTGCCCTCCACTTTTCCTTATCTCCTTTCTTATTTTGCTTCTGCTCCCATTTTACTTCCCCTGCATAGATTCCCATCCCCCTGCCATATTAGTTTAAACCCTCCCCAACAGCACTAGCAAACACTCCCCCTCGGACATCGGTTCCAGTCCTGCCCAAGTGCACACCGTTTGGTTTGTACTGGTCCTACCTCCCCCCAGAACCGGTTCCAATGCTCCAGGAATTTGAATCCCTCCCTCTTGCACCATTCCTCAAGCCACATATTCATCTTAACTCTCCTGCTATTTCTACTCTGACTAGCACGTGGCGCTCGTAGCAATCCTGAGATTACTACCTTTGAGGTCCTACTTTTTAATTTAACTCCTAGCTCCCTAAATTCAGCTTGTTGGACCTCATCCCATGATTTTCCTATATCATTGGTACCTATATGCACCATGAGAACTGGCTGTTCACCCTCCCCCTCCAGAATTCCCTGCAGCCGCTCCGAGACATCCTTGACCCTTGAACCAGGGAGGCAACATACCATTATGGAGTCTCGATTGTGGCCGCAGAAAGGCCTATCTATTCTCCTTACAATAGAATCCCCTATCACTATCGCTCTCCCACTCTTTTTCCTGCCCTCCTGTGCAGCAGAGCCACCCATGGTGCCATGAACTTGGCTGCTGCTGCCTTCCCCTGATGAGCCATCTACCCCAACAGTATCCAAAGGGTATATCTGTTTTACAACAGTGACTAAACTCCAGAAGTACTTCATTGGCTGTAAAGTACTCTGAGGCGTCCAGTCACCATGAAGAGCGCTACATAAATACAAGTCTTCCTTTATGGTAGTAATATGATGGGAAGTGCAATAAAATAATTAGAAAAGTTAAGTGAATGTTTGTTTGGATCTTGTTGTTATTGTGTTGTCATTTGTATTCATGTTTGATGTACTATGATTTATTGGTGGCGTGCATGGAATGTACTGATCAAATGTAAAATTGGTATAAAAGATGTGAGTGAATATTGTATTACAGCACATACTAGTTTTGAGAAGCTATGATGACTCAGCTGTCATACTGGTTTTGTGAAAATGTTTCAGTGAAGACCGTTGATCTGATTGTCATTACAGAGACGTGGTTGCAAGGTGACCACATATGGGAACTGAATATTCAGGAGTATTTGCCATTTTGTAAGGATAGGCAGAAAGGAAAAGGAGGTGGGGTAACTCTGTAAATAAACGATGGGATCAGTGCAGTGGTGCGAAATGATATTGGCTCAGTAGAATCAGTTTGGGTGGACATAAGAAATAATAAGGGAAAGAAGTCACTGGTGGTAGTGATCTATAGGCCCCCAAACAGTAGCTACACTGTCGGAAGAGTATAAATCAAGAAATAATAGATGCTTGTAAGAAAGATACGGCAATAATCGTGGGTGATTTTAATCTTCATACAGATTAGACAAATCAAATTGGCAAAAGTAGCCTGGAGGAAGAGTTCATAGAGTGTATGCGGGATGGTTTATTAGAACAATATGTTGTGGAACCAACAAGGGAGCAGACTATTTTAGATCTGGTAATGTGTAACGAGTCTGAATTAATTAATGATCTCGTAGTGAAGGATTCCCTAACATGGTAGATTTTGAAATACAGTTTGAGAATGAGAAAGCTAGTTCTCAATCGAGTGTCCTGAACTGAAATAAAGGTAATTACAAAGATATGAAGTCAGAGCTGTTTAAAGTGGTCTGGGAAAATATATTAAAGTGTAAGACTGTAGAAAAGCAGTGGCAAACATTTAAGGAGATATTTCATAATTCTCAGCAAAGATATATTCCAGTGAGAAAAAAATGTCTAAGAGAAGGATGAACCATCCGTGGCTAACTACGGAAGTAAAGGATGGTATCAAATTGAAAACAAAGGCATACAATGTTGCGAAGAATAGTGGAAGGCCAGAGAATTGGAAGCTTTTTAGAAACCAGCAAAGGATGCCTAAAACAATGATAAAGTGAGAGAAGTTAGCTTACGAGAGTAAACTAGCAAGAAATGTAAAAACAGACAGTAAGAGCTTCTACAGGTATATGAAAAGGAAGCGAGTAGTTAAAGTATATGTTGGTTCCTTTCGAGGATGATTACCTGCTGTACCTACATACTAACGTTTTGTGTTTCATGCACAAGGACCCCCCAGGACCCTCTGCACTGCAGAATTTTGTAATTTCTTTCCATTTCAATAATAATTTTCTTTTTTTATTTTACTGCCAAAATGGATAACCACACTTTCCAACATTATACTCCATCTGCCAAATATTTGCCCACTCACTTAGCCTGTCTATATCCCTTTGCAGATTTTCTGTGTCCTCCTCACAACTCACTTTCCCACCCATCTTTGTATCATCAGCAAACTTGGCTACATTACACCCGGTCCCTTCATTCAAGTCATTAATATATAGATTGTAAATAGTTGAGGCCCCAACACTAATCTCTGCGGCACCACACTAGTTACTGTTTGCCAACCTGAGAATTTATCCCAACTCTCTGTTTCACCCGAGACCTCCTCCTCAGCCTTTTTCCCTTTCAGGGGTTGACTGAGCTGTTGCACCTTTCCAGTATTTTCGGTTTTTATTTCAGCGTGTCAGCTGTTTCCGTTACATTTCTACAATGCAGACGAGGTGTTCGCTCTTGAAAAATATGTCGTGAAGCAATCGCTGAAGTGGAAAGAGTGAATTATTTTGGGTTAACAAAATGGAACAGCCAGACATTATTTATTTATCCTTTTTAATAGGCCAATGGATTCTAATTCAGATGTTGGCAAACTTCTATCACTCAGGCATCTAGAACAGCGTTAAATCTGAACAAATTTACAGCACAAAAGTCATGCATGAAAAATCGGCAAACATTACTCAATTACTAAACCTAATGGACTTACAGCTGAACAAACAGTTGCCATAGGAACCACAGTCCATTCCATTTACCCATAATGCAGTGCTAATGATTGTAGACTTCCTTCTGCCAGACAAGACTGAACACACTTACATCTTTCTTAACTAAATATTTCCACTTAGGACTCGAAGCTCAGCTCTTGTGACTTGTTAATTAATTTTTTATGTACCTCTCTACCTTGGATCCCATCTATGGGTTGAACACTTTGGTTTAATTATTAATCTGGTGATAATTCTTTTTAAAGTGCATGCATCATGTTGAACCAACTACACTAAAGCATGAGGGTTGCATGGCCAATAATGTTCTCCTGCAGAGGGTTCTGTTACAGCAGCTCTCCCTTTAACTAATCCCAATCTTCGCTACATGTAGCAGACAGGTCAGCTACGGGTTCAAGCAGTAGTTACTGCACCAGAACTTCGAAACTGAACGGCTTAATGCTGATTCTCTTCTTTCAGCTACAGGCCGACATACCATTGTTGGTGACATTTTTTTTAATTTATTCGTTCACAGGATGTGGGCATCGATGGCAAGACCAGTATTTATTGCCCATCACTAAGTGCCCTTGAGAAGTTGGTGGTGAGCCACCTTCTTGAACTGCTTGTAAGATTTCTAAATCTCTGGCGTTAAATTTTACAGTGAGACAAATCTTTTAAAACAATTGGGACAGTTCATTAAAAAACACACACACACCTGCATATCCACCTTAGTTACAACAGATACAATGAGGTTATAATAAAGAGTGATATACGTTACTTGCCTTTGGCTGGCTGGTTCATAGAAACATAGAAAATAGGTGCAGGAGTAGGCTATTCGGCCCTTCGAGCCTGCACCACCATTCAATAAGATCATGGCTGATCATTCACCTCAGTACCTCTTTCCTGCTTTCTCTTCATTCCCCCTGATCCCTTTAGCTGTAAGAGCCATATCTAACTCCCTCTTGAATATATCCACCGAACCGGCATCCACAACTCTCTGCGGTAGAGAATTCCACAGGTTAACAACTCCCTCTGAGCGAAGAAGTTTCTCCTCATCTCAGTCCTAAATGGCTTACCCCTTAGCCTTGGACTGTGTCCCCTGGTTCTGGACCTCCCCCAACATCGGGAACACTCTTCCTGCATCCAACCCGTCCAATCCTGTCAGAATTTTATCTGTTTCTATGAGATCCCCTCTCATTCCTCTGAACTCCAGTGAATACAGGCTCAGTCGATCCAGTCTCCCCTCATATGTCAGTCCTGCCATCCCAGGAGTCAGTCTGGTGAACCTTCGCTGCACTCTCCCAAAACACTCTCTCTCCTGCGACAGTTCAAACTGGCGATCTCCACTCTCTCAGTTCAAGAGAGAGAGAAAAGTCTTTTGCTGAGTTCTTTATATCTCTCAAATACCATTCTCCCTCTGAAAGCCTCAGGATTGGACCTTGGTTCCAGGACAGTTCCTTATTGGCTCTCCTCACACATGCGGCTGTCTGGCCTGGCTCAGCCATCTCTTGATTAGTTTAAATGCCTTTCCAAGACACAAAACCCATGCGGCAACCTGTGGGCTTTCATTTTGTTTCTTACAAAACTCAGCCCATGCTGGCAACCTTTGAACTTTCATTTTGTTTCAACACAAACAGAACTTTCCATATAATCTACATTTTAATATTTATCCATGCACAGAATCAATTTTAATCATTAATAAACACTTTTATTTTTATATGTTGCAGTCCGTGCGGTGAAAGTACTCCCACAGTGCCATTAGGGAGGGAGTTCCAGAATATTGACCCAACGATGATGAAGGAACAGCGATATATTTTCAAGTCAGGGTGGTGTGTAACTTGGAGGGGAACTTGGAGGTGATGGTGTTCCCACGTGCCTGCCACACTTCTCCTTCTAGGCGGCAGAGATCGCGGGTTTGGGAGGTGCTGCCGAAGAAGCCGTGGTGAGTTGCTGCAGTGCATCTTGTCGATGGTACACACTGCAGCCACGTTGCGCCGGTGGTGGGAGGAGTGAATGTTTAAGGCGGTGTGTCAATCAAGCGGGCTGCTTTGCCCTGGATGGTGTTGAGCTTCTTGAGTGTTTTTGGAGCTGCACTCAAGCAGGCAAGTGGAGAGTATTCCATCACACTCCAGACTTCTCCCTTCCAGATGGTAGAGATGCTTTGGGGAGTCAGGAGGTGAGACACAGAATACCCAGCCTCTGACCTGTTCCTGTAGCCATAGTATCTATGTGCATATATTACAAAGTATTTGCAGCACAGAAACAGGCCATTCAGCCCAACATTTGGTCCATGCTCGTGCTTATGCTCCACATGAGCCTCCTTTCACCCACCTTCACCTCACCCTATCTGTAAAATCTTCTATTCCTTTCTCCCTCATGTGTTTATCTATCTTCTTCTTGAATGCTTCTATACTATTTGTCTCAACTGCTCCCTGTGGTAGCGAGTTCCACATTCTAATCACTCACCGAGTATTGAAGTATCTCCAGAATTCTCCATTGGATTTCTTAGTGACTGTCTTATATTTATGGCCCGTTAACGGATAAATATTTAATCTGTTCATAAGGCATCCCTTTGCCCAGCATTTGAACTCAGGCATTGATCCGCTTAAAATAAATGGGATTAATAGCAGCACCGAAACAGCGAACAGTACAATGTCACATAAATGCATCCACAAATCTCACCAGTAGTCATGTCCAGGCTCCACTTTGTAAAACTCAGGGTCATTTTTGGTGATTATGGACTGTTTTCAGCTCTTTGTCAAACCTCGATGTTGTCCCTGTTGTTCTATAATTCAGCCCCTGCCATTTATTTCTCAAGGCTACAGTGGTTAATGCCAGTGATTGCTACACTCAAAGTGCAAGGTACTCTTCAAACACTGCTCGGAAATACAGCACCGGAATGTTGACGTAATTGGCATCTAGCTCCTTTTAATATTAATGGTAAATTTTAATCATAGCAAGGTGAAGATTGATAATGCTGGAGAATTTTGAGAGCACGCTGGTGGTCAGTTGTAGAGTAAAGCTCGCACTACACTATGCATCAGTACTCCCAAGTCCAATATACCATGGTACAGAGTAAAGCTCACACTACACTGCCCATCAGTACTCCCAGGTCCAATATACCATGGTACAGAGTAAAGCTCACACTACACTGCCCATCAGTACTCCCAGGTCCAATATACCATGGTACAGAGTAAAGCTCACACTACACTCTGCATCAGTACTCCCAGGTCCAATACACCATGGTACAGAGTAAAGCTCACACTATACTATGCATCAGTACTCCCAGGTCCAATATACCATGGTACAGAGTAAAGCTCACACTATACTATGCATCAGTACTCCCAGGTCCAATATACCATGGTACAGAGTAAAGCTCACACGACACTGCCCATCAGTATTCCCAGGTCCAATATACCATGGTACAGAGTAAAGCTCACACTATACTGCCCATCAGTACTCCCAGGTCCAATATACCATGGTACAGAGTAAAGCTCACACTATACTATGCATCAGTACTCCCAGGTCCAATACACCATGGTACAGAGTAAAGCTCACACTACACTGCCCATCAGTGCTCCCAGGTCCAATACATCATGGTACAGAGTAAAGCTCACTCTACACTGCCCATCAGTACTCCCAGGTCAATTATACAATGATGCAGAGTACAGTTCACTCTACACTGTCCATCAGTACTCCCAGGTGAAGTATACCGATATATAGATTAAAATTTGCTCCGCTTTGCTCCCAATAATTTACCTCAGCCCCTAGTACAGAAGAGCACCCTCTACTGGACCAGTATGAAATTCTCAATTTCCCACCTCCTTGCTTTTCTCAGTTTTTATATGACAAAAAACACAATGAGGGATTTGACCTCTAGACTCCAAACCCCCTCCACCACCACCCCCCTCCCCCATCCCCCCCGCACTCAGGCGGAAGAGCAGTTAAAGTATCCCGGGTTACTTTCCCACTGGAAACGTCCGATTATAACGGGGGGGGGGGTGCTTTTACACAGGTGGCTAAGGTGAATGCCCAAAACAGGGCGGGGTCCTGATTCACATTTGCTAATCAGGGCCCAACGCTGTAATCGGACCCCAGCGACGATTGTAACCTTGGGGTGAGCGGGAAACCTCTGTGCCTTGCTCTCCAGGTGAAGGCCAGTGTGAGGAGAAGGGGGAAGCTGAAGAGGCCCTCCAGGTTCGAGTGCTGAGGTTCCTCGTCTTCATGTTAGTAAAAGGATATAGAGGCACTAAAACAACAACAACAACAACTTGTATTTAGATAGCATCTTTAATGCAGCAAGACGTCCCAAGGCGCTTAACAAGACCGTTATGAATAAAGATTTTGACACTGAGCCACAGAAGGAGGTATCAGGACAGGTTGGTCAGAGGTCGTTTTTAATGAGCATCTTAATGGAAGCGAGAGAGGTAGAGAGGTGGAGAGGTTTTGGGAGGGAATTCCAGAACTTAGCAGCTGAAGGCACGGTCACCAGTGGTGGAGAGATCAATATCGAGGATGCACAGGAGGCCATGATTGGAGGAGAGCAGAGATCTCAAAAGGCTTGCAAGGAAATAAGGTCATTAAAAAGAAGCAATCAAAGCACCGGGGTTCATTTCTAGATGAACAGAATTGAAGAGCAGAGAAGTTATGTTAAACTTGTACAGAACCTTGGTTAGAACATATTTGGAGTACTCTGCAGTTCTCATCTCCATGTTATAAAAAGGATGCAGAGGCACTTGGAGAAGCGTGAAAAAAAGATTTATAAGAATGAGAAGTTATACCTATCAGGAAAGGCGGAATAGGCTGGGTCTCTTTTCTCTAGGTTTCCCGATCATTGCACCTGCTCAGACCTGGGTGTGGCCCATACTAGGGCGTCGACATTGGAGAGATGTCTTGCCTGCCGTTTTGAGCTTCTTGCAAATTTAATCATGGGGGCAGTACTGGCAATGCCAGACCTTGTGCAAGCCTGCTGCATGATGGTGCTGCGGAGGAGACAATTGATTCAACGTCATCGCTTGAGGAACATCAGAGCCCGTAGGGTGATGGGCAGAAGGCCTTATCCACATCGGGAATATCGAGACAGACATTTGTACCTGCACCTGAGTGATGCAGACTGTGTCAGGAGGCTGCGTTTCCACAAAGAAGTTGTAACTGAGATCTGTGAGTTAGTAAAAGCAGACCTGCAACCTAGAAGTGTCAGGAAGACTGCTTTGTCAGTTGAAGTGAAGATTACAGCTGTACTTTCATTCTATGCATCTGGATCATTTCAGGCCACAACTGGGGATGTGTGTGCCATTTCTCAAAATTCAACACATATCTACATTCGGCAGGTGACTGCTGCACTATATGCCCGGAGGAATGACAACATAAAGTTCCCTATGACCGCCCAGGCAATGCATGAAAGGGCTGTGGGTTTCTCCAGGATTTCCCAAAGGTACAGGGCTGCATTGATTGTACCCACATCGCCTGGTGAGCACCTTTGGAGGATTCCGAGATGTACAGGAACAGAGAAGGGTTCCACTCCATTAACGTGCAGCTCATGTGTGACAACATGCATCGCATCATGTCAGTTGATGCGAGGTACCCTGGGAGCACCCATGATACATTCCTCTTACGCGAGAGTGTTATATCTGCCATGTTTCAGCAGCAGCCAGAAGGGCAGAGCTGGCTACAGGGTGACAAAGGGTACGGCCTCGCCAACTGGCTCATGACGCCCCTACGCGTAACCTGGATGGAAGCTGATCTGGAGTACAATATGTCGCACATTGCGATGCGCAGCATAACAGAGAGGACCATTGGTTTCTTGAAACAGCGTTTCCAATGCATGGACCATTCTGGAGGTTACTTGCAATACTCCCCTGAGATTGTCGGTCAGTTCACTGTTGTGTGCTGCATGCTACATAACTTAGCCATCATGAGGCAGCAGCAGCTGGTAGTAGAAGGCCCATCTGAGGTGAGAGTGGCCGATGATGATGAAGAAGATGCACATGACAAGGAGGAGGAGGACGAGGTGGATGAGGAAGCCATGCAACCACCTGAACCCGAAGCATGATGGCAGAGAAGGGTGGGCCGTCATGTCCCTTTAACGATTGCTCAAGCCTTGCGCCGGCAGCTTATCCATGAAAGCTTTGCTGCCTGAAGGCTCAGCGACAACTATTCCACATGGACCATGCTTATTAACTGGACCTGTTCCGTAATGTTGTGTTATGTTAATGGAACAAATATTGTAAATGATTCTTCCTCAGCTAAAAAGTTGTGTTAATAATGGAACAAATAATGGGAATGATTCAGTTATAATTTAAAATATGTTTTATTCAAAAGCTTAACAAACATTTGTTTGTACTTAACTTAACTTTAATAAAAATATTCTTCTATGAAACTTTAACGTTTTCAGTTAAGATCACTTAAAAAATTACAGGTCACTTACAAACATTTAAACTTGTTAATTAACATAACTTACAAAAAACATTTAATTTGAGAACAGTTACAACAGTAACAACAATAATAATAACAACAACAGCAGCAAAGAAAGGCTGCACCCTTCTCTCCTCCACCTTATTCTAGGACCGCCGGCTGCACTTGGTCTCGGTGACTCCATCCCTGCCCATAGGCGGTGGCGCAGTTTTTCTTGTGTTGGTGCCAAGCTTGCTCCGCCCCCTGAAGCTAAAGGACAGGCTGCGCGGCGCCAATTTCAAAAAATAGAACGAGGAAACGTGCTACTTTTTTTTTTAGAGTAGCTGAGGCCAAGGAAAACGGGCGTGACTCTGGCAATACGCCAAAAAACGATATTGGGGAAAATTGAGCCCGTAGTATCACAGTCTCAGGATGAGGGGTCAGCCATTTCGGTCTGAGATGAGGAGAAGTTTCTTCACTCAGAGGATTGTGAATCTTTGGATTTCTCTACTCCAGAGGGCTGTGGGTACTCATTCGCTGAGTATATTCAAGGCTGAGATCAATAGATTTTTGGACTGCTGGGGAAGCAAGGGATTATGGGGATAATGCGGGAAAGTAGAGTTGAGGTCAAAGGTCAGCCATGACTTTATTGAACGGCGGAGCAGGCTCGAGGGGCCGAAAGGCCTACTCCTGTTCCTAATTCTTTTGTTCTTACGCTATGTACTCTTCTTTGTAGTTTTATAGGAAATAAATTCCTGTGCCATTTGCTTATCGGTAAACTGATCATGAGATGGGGCAAGGATCTCGTGACATTTGGAAGGGACAGGTGCACAAAAATGAAGACTCCTTCCCCTCATACTTTTGTTCCCAGCAATCTCTCAGCTGCTGATAGTATATGCTGAGCAGTTTCAAGGCTCATTGACGGCAGCATCTGTCTGTGACTCCTCCAGGTTTTCACAATCTAGCACTCCAAGACAAGGCTGTAGATTCTTATCTTGGGAGTATTTAAGTTCAAGATTTGCATATTTATGAAAGAATAGAACAATAAAACAAAGTCATTGACATTTAAACAGCATCTTTCAGCACTTCAAGACACCCAAAAGCACTTTACAGCCAATGAAGTGCTTTTGAATTGTAATCACATTTGCAATGCAGGGAAACACAGAAACCAGGATGCGAACAGCAAGATCCCAAAAACAGCAATGTGATAGATGACCAGATCATCTGTTCTTTCTGTGGTCATGGGATGAATGTTGGTCAGGACTACAGGAGAACTTCCCCTCCCCTTCTTCGAATAGGACCATCACCTGAGAGAGCAGATGGGGCCTCGTTTTAACATCTCATCCTAAAGGCAGCACCTCCGACAGTGCAGCACTCTTTCAGTGCTGAATTAGAGTGTCAGCCGCGATAACGTGTTCAAGCCGCTGGGATGGGGTTGGACTTGATCCCACGACCTTCTCACTCTGCTGAGCTAAGGCTGACAATGTTGCGCCTGTGTCAGCTGTGGCTCAGTGGGTAGCGCTCTCTCGCCTCTGAGTCAGAAGGTTGTGGGCTCAAATCCCTCTCCAGGGACTTGGAAACAAAAAAAATCTAGGCTGACACTCCAGTGCAGTGCTGAGGGAGTGCCGCACTGTCGGAGATGCCGTCTTTCGGATGAGACATTAAACCGAGGCCCTGTCTGCTCTCTCAGGTGGATGTAAAAGATCCCACGGCACTATTTCAAAGAAGAGCAGGGGGAGTTATCCCCGGTGTCCTGGCCAATATTTGTCCGTCAATCAAAAAAACAGATTATCTGGTCATTATCACGTTGCTGTCTGTGGGAGCTTGCTGTGCGCAAGTTGGCTGCTGCGTTTCCTACATTACAGCAGTGACTTACTCCAAAAGTCCTTCATTGGCTGTGAAGCGCTTTGAGACGTCCAGTGGTCCTGAAAGGCGCTATATAAATCCAAGTCTTTCTTTTATCTGCATTAGTTTATCTCAATCTCAAGGCATTCGGTAACTTTATTTTCCATATTGAGCTGACATGATTGCAAGATAAGTCCCAAATTAAAAAAAATATAGAATTTCTTTCTAATGTAATCCCTGATGCATAAACAGTTAATGACTGTTTTTGAGTTTACTTGCTTCCGCTGATGCCCACAGTTGACCTTTGACCTTTGATTAATGTTCCAGCCCAGTGTCTGGGGAAATATTTATATGATAATGCCTCCGCAATGTCCTCAGTGAATTACAGAGCAGTGCTTTATACTTGCTGTGTGTTATGATAATCTTTGTGGTCCACCATTATACTCTAGAAAGTCAAGGATATGAAAAGCTTTAAGTACAGCAGGCAGATTAAAAGAACTGTACTTAGAATCATTCAGACAACCAGAAGTGGGTTGCTGGAGCTTATGTTATCTGTGCACACAGTGGATCCATGGCATGTATTCATTGAGAAACATTTCAAAGAGGAACATAGGAACAGGAGTAGGCCATTCAGCCCTCGAGCCTGTTCCGCGTTCAGTGAGATCATGGCCCATACCCCTTAAAGCCTTTGGCTAATAAAAATCTATTGATCTCCGATTTAAAATTAACAATTGATCTAGCATCAATTGCAGTTTGTGCAAGAGAGTTCCAAACATCTCCCACTCTTTGTGTGTAGAAGTGTTTCCTAATTTCAATCCTGAAGGTCTGGTTCTAATTTTTAGATTGTGCCCCCAAGTCCTAGAATCTCCAACCAGCAGAAATAGTTTTTCACTATCAACTCTATCTGTTCCCCTTACTATCTTGAAAAATTCTATCAGATCACCCCATAAGCTTCCAAATTCCAGGGAATACAATCCTAATTTTCTGTAATCTCGCCTCATAACCTAACCCTTGAATTCCAGGTTGTAAGTAGTTTCGCCCTTGGCAATTTTGAATCACCCCCCTTACAATAGTTCCAAACCCGGAATTATAGTAGTGAACAGAAATACACAGTTTTAGCCAGATCTTTCGGTCTCAACCGTCACAATGCTTTTATTCAAGTTAAAGCACACTCGTGCTCCCAGTAAAACACACCCTGGTGGCGTAAAACAAACAAACACAGTACAATACACGACCCTGGCCCGTCTGAACAGGCCCCTAACGCGAAGTACCCACGACTAAAACACCCCAGCTCATATTCAAAAGTGCACCATTGAATCTGTCCAACAGAATGTGCATACACCTGTGGTCCTTGCAAAAACCTCCCCATTAAACCCCTAAGGCTTGGTTGGGACACATGACACCCCTTCACACTATGCGGTGGTCTAAAGGATATGTGGCCTGCGATAAATGCTCACCAATTACCCATCTGGCTTACTCGCTGCTTCTCCCGATGAGGCGTATCTTTTGGTTCTGTACCAATCTGTGGTATTCAAGTCCAGTGTCAAGGTCAGCTTCCCAGTCAAAGTAGCGAGGCTCTCTTTGCTCGTAGATGGTGTTTCTTCTCTCAGTCCCAGATGGAGTGCTCAGTCCTTGTGCGTTGAACAAAGCAAGTAAATGTAGAAGAGGAGAGAGCGAGAGAGAGAGAGAGAGAGAGAGATGGCAGCCAAAAACTGCCTCTCTTATACCTGCAAAAATGCTTCTTCTTCGCGCCAAAAGTTAGTCCTTCGTCTGAGGCAGTACAACTGAAAGAGCAAAAGAGACACCTGTTCTGCCAGTGTCTTTGTCAACTGTCCATTCCTGGGGATAGGCTCCAACAAGTCTGGGTGGTCGAAAAGCTTCCTTTGTGTCTTGAGCACTGACCAATCTTCTTGATCGCTCATTGATTACATGACAAAGGGTCCCCCCATCAACCATCTTCCTACCATTTCAGCCATTGTTCCGTTCCTGCCCACCTGGTGTGTATTCCTGTGGAACATGTTTGGACCTGTCCCATGTCATGCTGTCTGCCCTTCTGCACTAACAACCAAGTTAAAAGCAATGTCCAAAAGTTTATGCTTTTTCTGTTGATGTTTTCGTCGAATTCTTACAAGGTATCATTTTGGTAAACCTATGCTGCGCTCTATCGAAGGGCCAATATATCCTTCCCTAGGTGTGGTGCACAGAACTGCTCACAGTACTCCAGGTGTGGTCGAACCAGGGTTTTCTTAGCTGTAGCATAACTTCTACCCGCTTGTATTCTAGTCCGCTATATACAAAAGCCACCATTCCATTAGCCTTTTTGATTACTTTCTATACCTGGGTAAGGTACACATTTACTTTTGGTGGCATTTGCGGTACAGCTTTCTGGCCACCTTGGGAGAAGAATGGAGAGGACAGGAGTAGCTGAGCATGTTGAACCAATGACCATTAGACAGGATTTTTGCCTCAAGTCTTCAGCAAAACGTATAAGATTCTGAAGGGACTCGACAAGGTAGATGCAGAGAGGATGTTTCCCTCCGTGGGGGAATCTAGAACTAGGGAGCATAGTTTCAGAATAAGGGGTCGCCCATTTAAGACAGAGATGAGGAGGAATTTCTTCTCTCAGAGGATCGTGAATCTTTAAATTCTCTGTCCCAGAGAGTTGTGGAGGCTGGGTCACTGAATATATTTGAGGTGGAGAAAGACAGATTTTTGAATGATAAGGGAGTACAGGGTTATGGGGAGCGGGCAGGGAAGTGGAGCTGAGTCCATGATCGGATCAGCCATGATCTTATAAAATGGCGGAGCAGGCTCGAGGGGTCAAATGGAGGGAGTGCAGCATAGGTTTACCAGAATGATACCTGGAATTTAAGGTTATGGGATGATCTGATCGAAGTGTTCAAGATGGTAAGGGGAACAGATGGAGCAGTTAGAGAAAAGCTATTTCCGCTGGTTGAGGATTCTACCACTAGGGGCACAGTCTAAAAATTGGAGCCGGACCTTTCAGGATTGAAATTAGGAAAGGGGCCTACTCCTGCTCCTATTTCTTATGTTCTTATGTTCAAAATGGGCCAAATCCTGCTGGAACAATAACAGCTTAATGTAAGTAATTTTACTCTAATTTTACTGGCTGCGACTGGCGTGAAATTGACAGCGAGACTACTTCACTTGTGACAATTTGGAAAGATTTATGAAACACATGAATGCGTGTATTTGACCAAACCTTGCCAGTAATTAACAAGTTTTGCACAGGCTTTACTTCCCGTTTGAACATGGACGGCGGAGCGCGCTGACTGGAACGTCGTGCGTTGTGACCGCGTGGTGTCTCCACGTCTTCATGTCCTTCCTAGCTCGTTGTTCCTTCCTTCTCCGCTGCGTCTTCTCAAGGCATGGCTGGCTTCTTTTCTCCAAACTCCAGGCCCTGCCTCCTCGTGCATGATCCTGCCGAGCCCGGTGATTGGTTCCCAGGCTGCATGATCACCCTCCGATTGGTTGGCGTTGCTCCTGCACCGGCCTCGTCCAATGATGTCCTTCCAGGGGGAATTTCAAAAGCAAGCTCGCCTCCTTTGTTCAAACCATGCTGTCTCCAGCACAGACTCCTTTCACAAGCTCACATCAGAGAGAGCCCGCCCATATTAAGGAGAGCCCGTCGAGCCTCATATATACATTCCTAAACATGAATTAATCAACAGGTTTCCAAATCTGCTATTGAGGGAGTGCAGCGAAGGTTCACCAGACTGATTCCCAGGATGACAGGACTGACATAAGAAAGACTGGATTGACTAGAAACATAGAAAATAGGTGCAGGAGTAGGCCATTCGGCCCGTCGAGTCTGCACCACCATTCAATAAAATCATGGCTGATCATTCACCTCAGTACCCCTTTCCTGCTTTCTCTCCATACCCCTTGATCCCTTTAGCCATAAGGGCCATATCTAACTCCCTCTTGAATATATCCAATGAACTGGCATCAACAACTCTCTGCGGTAGGGAATTCCACAGGTTAACAACTCTCTGAGTGAAGAAGTTTCTCCTCATCTCAGTCCTAAATGGCCTACCCCTTATCCTTAGACTGTGTCCCCTGGTTCTAAACTTCCCCAACATCGGGAACATTCTTCCTGCATCTAACCTGTTCAGTCCTGTCAGAATTTTATATGTTTCTATGGGATCCACTCTCATCCTTCTAAACTCCAGTGAAGACTGGCCCAGACGATCCAGTCTCTCCTCGTATGTCAGTCCTGCCATCCCGGGAATTAGTCTGGTGAACCTTCGCTGCACTCCCTCAATAGCAAGAACGTCCTTCCTCAGGTTAGGAAACCAAAACTGAACACAATATTCCAGGTGAGGCCTCACCAAGGCCCTGTACAACTGCATTGTGACCTCCCGGCTCCTATACTCAAATCCCCGAGTATGAAGGCCAACATACCATTTGCCTTCTTTACTGCCTGCTGTACCTGCATGCCAACTTTCAATGACTGATGTACTATGACACCCAAGTCTCGTTGCACCTCGTCTTTTCCTAATCTGCTGCCATTCAGATAATATTCTGCCTTCGTGTTTTTGCCACCAAAGTGGATAACCTCATATTTATCCACATTATACTGCATCTGCCATGCATTTGCCCACTCACTTAACCTGTCCAAGTCACCCTGCAGCTCCTCCTCACAGCTCACACCGCCACCCATTTAGTGTCATCTGCAAACTTGGAGATATTACACTCAATTCCTTCATCTAAATCATTGATGTATATTGTAATTGGCTTATATTCACTGGAATTTAGAAGAATGAGAGGGGATCTCATAGAAGCATATAAAATTCTGATGGGATTGGATAAGTTAGATGCAGGAAGAATGTTCCCAATGTTGGGGAAGTCCAGAACCAGGAGTCACAGTCTAAGGATAAGGGGTAAGCCATCTAGGACCGAGATGAGGAGAAACTTTTTCATGCAAAGATTTGTGAACCTGTGGAATTCTCTGCCACAGAAAGTTGTTGAGTCCAGTTTGTTGGATATATTCAAAAGTGAGTTAGATGAGGCCCTTAAGGCTAAGGGGATCGGGGGTATGGCGAGAAGGTTGGGCACTGAAGTTGCATGATCAGCCATAATCTTATTGAATGGTGGTGCAGGCTCGAAGGACCGAATGGCCAGCTCCTGCACCTATTTTCTATGTTTCTATGTTTCTATATTTAAGCATAAACATTAAGTCATTAATAAATTCCTACACACATTAATTAATGCCTCACCACACTCTCACCACAATTAACGATGCACGCTTTTATTAATGCATAAATCGGCCAGCAATTTTAAGGGATTAAGAGATACGGCATGCGTTGCGAATCTCCAGAACTTACTGGTCTTTTTATGCAAACGCATCTCGTCCCGTGCCACCCCATCATTTTTAACAACATACTGGATTTGCACATTAATTGCCCATTAAACCTGCCGTAGAAAGTTAGGGCTGGAACTTAACAGCATAAGTAACCATTTACTGATGTGACAATTGTTCATGCAATGACAGATCAACCCAGAAAGGGAAACATCTTAAACTGTTCAATCTCATTCCTGCATGTAGCAAATTCTTGTTCGAGATTTTAAAAATTTCAAATTTAAAATTCTTCGAAGCAGAAATTGCGGTCGGAGGCTTCCCGCGGGCAGCTGCTTCCAACCTGCAAAAAAATCTACAAATTTACCTGGTGGTCCGGGAGGGATGGAGACTCGTGGTCCTGGGCCTCTCCGGGTATCCGCGGGTAGAGGCCCACGTATCCCGGGGACACAGGCGGTTCGCAAGCACCCCTGGGATCACATGGACTGGCCCAACCAATCAGAGACGCTTGCCGCCCAAGTGCCGCCGAGGATGGAGTCGGGCCCACGGAGGGTCGAAGACCTGAAAAACAAATCATCAGTTAAAAAAGCAAAAAATCTATCGGAAGACCTTCAGGAGACCCCATCCAGGTAAGTCGCTGTGGAATTAAAAATTAATGTTTGCTAACCTTTTTTTCAGGTTCTTCTTACTTACAGTCGGGGACAGACCCGCCTCCAGCCAGCGGTCCAACCCCCTTCTGCAGCCGACTCCCGCCGACTCCGGCCCGCGTCAATATGGGAGCTCGGCGGGCGGGAGCTCAGTTGCACCACTCGGCCGTCCGCTGAGGTCAGCGGGCGGTTCCTGCCGGCTCTCCCCTTCCGCCCTCTTCAGGCCACCCCGAAAGTGGCACTGGGTGGATCTGCAAAGGCACTGTCGGTGGCAGTGGGTGGTGAGTTGCTGAATTTCAGCCCCACAGAGAAGCACGCTTAGTATAAATGAAGAGAGAAAGTTTGGAGGCAAAAGTTGAATGAAAATCGTTGCGCACCATAGTTAGACTTTTTCCTCCTTTTGCGTGCAGGGAAATGCCTCACTAATAGATGCCCCATTCCAGCAAGATCTGGCCCATTGCTGTAAGTACGCTGTGAGATTGTTGCATCCTGACTGAATATTGCATTTGTAACAAACATGCTTCTTTAAATAGACAACCAGAGGGAGCAGGCTCAGACTGGTGGGAGGCTGTGTACAGGTAGGTCAGAGAAAGCTTTGGACAAAAAAGATCTTGGCTTAGAGATTCGAGTCACTTGCGCCTCGTGTTAGCGGCCCCGGGGTACACTAACGGGGCGCAAATGACTTTGCAACTGGGCGCTGCACCGCTAATGACTCCCGCTAAATTCGGCGAGAGTTTAGCGGCGGCGGAAACTCGTAGTGCCCCGCTCCGCTGTGCCGGTGGTGCTAACGTCATCACCGTGCGCAATGCCCCTTTAGCTTCCCAGACCTCAAACCCGGCACCAAGCTCATGGTCTGCAGAGCAGTAGTGATACCCGCTCTCCTATATGGCTCATAGACATGGACAAAGAACAGCAGGCACCTCAAAGCACTGGAGAAGTACCACCAACGCTGCCTCTGCAAGATCCTGCAAATCCATTGGAAGGATAGACGCACCAACGTCAGTGTTCTCTCTCAGGCCAACATCCCCAGCATTGAAGCATTGACCACGCTCGACCAGCTCCAATGGATGGGCCACATTGTCCACATGCCCAATTCTAGACTCCCGAAACAAGTACTCTACTCCAAGCTACGTCGTGGCAGGCGAGCCCCGGGTCGGCAGAGAAAACACTTCAAGGACATCCTCAAAGCCTCCTCGACAAAATGAAACATCCGACTCCTGGGAATCCCGGGCCCAAGACTGCTCAAAGTGGAGGAGAAGCATCTGAGAAGGCGCCTAACACTTTGAGTCTCTTCGTCGGGAGCACGCGGAAGCCAAGCACAAACAGCGGAAGGAGCGCACGACAAACCAACCACAGCCTGCGCCACCTGTGACAGAGACTGGAGGTCCCGCATTGGACTCATCAGTCACCTGAGAACTCGCACTTGTGTGGAAGCAAGTCATCCTCAACTCTGACGGACTGCCTAAGAAGAAGAAATTGGGCATCGCCCGCTGAAGCTGCATCGGGCGAAGACAGCAACAGTTTCAGGGAGCGCGTACCAGGCGGCCAGCTGCTCCTGGGGTGATATTTAAAGGAGATGTGTGCTGAGGTAAAAAAAATTATTATTGGTGCATTGAACGCGGGGTCTGTTAAAGTGCGGGCTGCTGGCACAGCACCCCTGCTCCCCAGTGGTCCCGGTTAGGACCCTGACTTTCCATCAGAGTTTTCAACTTGGGCCCTTCCATTTTAATTAAGTGACGAGCCCCTCCTACACAGCAGCGCCCTGCTCACTGCTCCCGACCTGTCCGCCCCGCTACCGCCCCATAAAGGAAGTGGAGCGCCGTTGCTTTGCGGCAACCCCAATTTCCCGCGAGAGGCCAGACTTCTGCACTTGGCGCCTGGCGCGTGTCCGCAATTTCTCCCCGCAAGCCTCTGAAACTTGCAGCTTCTGTTTTATTATTTAAAAGACGCACGCAGACATTACCAATTCCCCTGTTCGATATAATCCTCGCGTTTGACTGCACCAAGGGCAGTCTTGAACAATGGATGGAATTGGCTGTTGCAAACACCCAAGTAGTTCAGTAACTACAGATACTTCCGATGTCAATAAGCACCAATATTTTAAGAATACTTTCAACCGTTAATTTAAAAAAAATAATTCTCCAATCCGTGTGAATTTTTCCACTCCTGATGTTCGAACGGGAGTCGGGACAGTCCTTCAGTGGCCGGGTAACCTGTTGTGGCAGGTGGTGAAGGGGAACACGGATATATTGTAGCCATGGACTCTGTTTGTCCTGCAGTTGGCCATCAGGAAATAGAGAAAGGACTTGTATTTATATAGACCCTTTCAGGGCCTCAGCAAGTCCCAAAGCACTTTACAGCCGAGGAAGGACTTTCGGAAGTGCAGTCACTGTTGTAATGTGGGAAACGCAGCAGCCAATGTGCTCACAGCAAGCTCCCACATTCAGCAATGTGAAAATGACCGGACCTTGGATTGAAGAGTGGGCAGGTACAGCAGGAGCAGTGAGGTTGGAGCGACGAGTGATCGTGGGGTGACGTGATCGGGGCCCAGGAGAGGCGTGAGTTCAGGGCCCAGAAGAGGCGTGGTCCCAGGTGGCAGCACGGGCCAGCCCACACTGTGATGTGTGCACGCATTAGGTCCATGCAGCAGAGCTGGTCTCCAGTCATCTTGGCTAACCCTTGCCACTGGACCAAGACCTAGCTCTGTCAAGCCCGTGTGGTGGCTGGTGTGCAACGGCCACCACACATTAAAAAAATCCACGAATAGGCATCTTCCATCCTTCAGGATGTAGTTCGGGATCTGGAACATCAGGTGCTTCACGGAAACACCAGTGAACTCATCCCTTTTTGGGGTGGAAGCAAATCATCCTCGATACAAGGGACCGTCTATGATGAATGACCGGATAATGGGCTGGATTTTCCAGGGTTCCACTCAACTGATTGACAGGCTGGCTTCCATTCGTGCGGGGAACTCAGAGACGGAGGTCACAGCAATGGGTCCAGGATGGTGGGGACAGGATGATGGGGACAGGGTTCCAAGCGTGGGGAGAGGTCCGATCACCAACCCCCTGGAGGTGCAGGATGCTGGGGGAGCTTAGAGAGCCGGGAGGAAGCGCTCCTGCTCCTCCCAATCCACAAGGATTGCTCCCTGAGGCTGAGCCCGCTCCTTGCAGCCACCGGGAATCCCAAGCCCCAGAATCTCCGACCACCTGCAGTAAAACATGCAACGCTGGTTAAAGTAGAGGCCTCTGGCCTCAGTATAGTATATAAAGTGGCAACCCGCCTCCTGCCAGCAGGTCGGCAGCCCCCCCCCACACCTGCCCCCTGCACCTCCCCCCCCCATCCCGTCCCACCTGACTGAAAGGTGAAAGTGGGAAGGGTTTACATTTCCACAACTTTCACTTCCTCCCCAAGCATCCAAACCACCCGTTCTTCCCTGTGAAAAATCCGGCCAATCTGTTTTTAATGATGTTGATTGAGGGATAAATATTGGCCAGGACACCGGGGAGAACTCCCCTGCTCTTCTTCTATGGGATCTTTTACCTCCACCTGAGAGAGCTGACGGGGCCTCGGTTTAAGGTCTCATCTGAAAGAGGGCACCTCCGACAGTGCAGCGCTCCCTCAGCACTGCGCTAGAGTGTCAGCATGGATTTTGTTCTCAAGTCACTGGCTGAGGCATTTGTTTTCCCTCTCATGCCTTGGACTGAGTTCAGATTCAGGACGTATGATTGTGGGGCTCATCGCCGATCCCCTTCGCAGTCAGTCAACTTCATGAAATATTAATGCTCCCTTTCCTTTTCATATTTGCATGAGATTGATTCATATTTTCAGTCAATTTGTCTTCACGCAGTTACGATGTGCGAATGTCTCCAAACAGTCGAGGGGCAATGGACCTATCCCATCCTCTGCTGTCAGGACAGTAAGTGATGCCAATTTGCTTGTATTTACTTTTCTGCTTTATACGTGAAACACCATCGGAACTGAACTTAAAAGAACATAAACTCGTTTTAAATATCTTCCTATAATGGCTGTTCGTTATTGCATTCGCGAGAAAAATGCATCACTGCATTAAATTCAGTAACGCTCTTCCTGACTACCTTAGGTCATTTTTGATTGCTCAATTGCTTTCGTGTAACATATACTGGAGTCTTTTCGGACACTCATAATTGGAAGAGTTTGACTGGATTCCTAGCGAGAAACTTGGGATCATTTATTCTAAAAGCACTTTCACAGAGTCAGCTCTGTGCATTCCCCAGGTGAACAGAACCCATTTCAGTATATAACACCACAGCTAAATAATCATGCTTTCAAACTAGTTACTATATTATATTTATTCCTTCCGGGATGAGGGCCAGCATTTATTGCCCATCCCTAATTGCCCTTGAGAAGGTGGTAGTGAGCCCCCTTCTTGAACCGCTGCAGTCCGTGTGGTGAAGGTACTCCAACAGTGCTGTTAGGGAGGGAGTTCCAGGATTTTGACCCAGCGATGATGAACGAACGTGTGGAAATGTATTTTTAAAGTTGCATTACACTGTTTTTTTTTACCCTTTTTGCAGTAAAACAAAATGGAGTCCCGATCCTGCCAGAAGCTTCTGCAGCAAACAGTCCGTTTGCATAAACATACTAACCTTGACTGAAACTGCTTATAGCTGATTAATAGCCACCAGACAACAGAAAGACTGTCCTGCTGAAATAAGTACCACCCATTGTGCTCCCCTGTATTATCAATAGTCTGTCGCTATGCCAAACCATAGAAGGGCTGGATAAAGGTTGTAAAGATGCAGCACCAATTCACCACCTAAGAGATAATCAAATTACCAGCCATTATCTAGACTGCAGAACTCATCCAACATATGCAAGAAGCCAATTACCCAATCAACCACTATGGAAATCACGGGCCCAAATAGATGGCCAGGAAACTGGACAATCCTCAAACAATGCAAAACCAGTGATAGCCCACATTATCACACCCTACTAATCGAGTTACTGCTGGCTAGCCCACCAAAAACACTGACAAAGGAGACATTTGGAAATATGTAAAAGACAAGGATGTGTGATTAATTGATTGGAGAACTCTTTATCTGTTTTTGCTGACTGCAAAGGCAGAACCAATTCACAGGATGGAACCATAACTTGTTTGTTCTACTGTATAAATACATTGTGAAACTGTACCATATTGGGAGTTTCCGCTTAGCCTTTGACTGAGTGAAACTCTTCCTTGCTGCAAGTAAAAACTTATTAAAGGAACATCTACCGGAGCTGATTCTGTTAGAGTCTTATATTTGAGAGTCGAGATTTTGACAAACGGCGATATATTTCCAAGTCAGGATGGTGTGTGACTTGGAGGGGAACGTGGAGGTGGTGGTGTTCCCATGCACCTGCTGCCCTTGTCCTTCTAGGTGGTAGAGGTTGTGGGTTTGGGAGGTGCTGTCGAAGAAGCCTTGGCGAGTTGCTGCAGTGCATCTTGCAGATGGTACACACTGCAGCCACAGTATGTCGGTGATGGAGGGAGTGAATGTTTAAGCTGGTAGATGGGGTGCCGGGCCACCGGGGATAACTCCCCTGCTCTTCTTCAAAATAGTGCCACGGAATCTTTTCTGTCTACCTGAGAGAGCAGACGAGGCCTCGGTTTAAGGTCTCATTCAAAAGACAGCATCTCCCGATAATCTATTTTTAGATGTTGGTTGAGAGCTAAATCTCTCTTAGGCAGTACCCCAGGGTCGAGGATGACTTGCTTCCACACTAAAAATGCATTCACAGGTGACTGATGAGTCCGATGTGGGATCTACAGTCCCCAGTGTTTGAAGGGACTTTGGTTGAAGGAATGTGTGGGTGCCATGCTTGGGTTGTCGTGCGCTTCTTTCGCTGTTTGCGCTTGGCCTCCGTTTACTCCCAGTGAAGAGACTCAAGGTGTTTGGTGCCTTCCCAGATGTTTCTCCTCCACTTTGGGCGGTCTTGGGTGAGGGACTCCCAGGTGTTGGTGGGGATGTTGCACTTTTTCAAGGAGACTTTGAGGGTGTCCATGAAGCATTCCCTCTGCCCACCTGGGGCTCGCTTGCCGGGTCGGAGCTCCGAGTAGAGCGCTTGCTTTGGGAGTCTCGTGTCGGGCATGCGGACGATGTGGCCCATCCATCGGAGCTGGTCGGGTGTGGCCAGTGCTTTCATGCTGGGGATGTTGACCTGAGCGAGAACAGTAACGTTGTTGCGTCTATCCTGCCAACGGATTTGCAGGATCTTGCAGAGGCAGCGTTGGTGGTACTTCTCCAGTGCTTTGAGGTGCCTGCTGTACATAGTCCATGTCTCTGAAGCATACAGGAGGGTGGGTATCACTACTGCTCTGTAGACCATGAGCTTGGTGCCGGATTTGAGTTCCTGGTCTTCAAGCACTCTCTTCCTCAGGTGACCGAAGATTGCACTGGCGCACTGAAGGCGGTGTTGGACTTCGTCATCGATGTCTGCCCATGTTGACAATAGGCTCCGGAGGTATGGAAAATGGTCCACCTTGTCCAAGGCCTCGTCGTGGATTTTGATAATTGGGGATCAGTGCTGCATGGCGGGGGCAGGTTGGTCGAGGACCTTTGTCTTACAGATGTTTAGTGTTACGCCCATGCTCTCGTGCGCTTCGGTGAAAGTGTTGAAAATGATTTGGAGTTTGGCCTCTCAGCGTGCGCAGAGGCAAGCGTCATCTGCATACTGTAATTCAATGAACCTTGGATTTGGATTGGAGGCGACGGAGGTTGAACAATTTCCCGTTTGTTCTGTACATTAGCTCCACTCCAGCAGCGAGCTTACTGAGATTGAGATGGAGCATTGCAGCAAGGACGATCGAGAAGAGCATTGGTGCGATGACACAGCCCTGCTTGACTCCGGTCCGTGAATTGGGTCTGTGATGGATCCATTGGTCAGGATTACGGCTTGCATGTCATCGTGAAGCAGGCGGAGGTGACAAATATTTGAAGGCAGCCGAACTTGAGGGGAACGCTCCATAATCCCTCACGGTTGACAGTGTCGATGGCCTTTGTGAGGTCAAACAAGACCATGCACAGGGGTTGGTGCTGTTCCCTGCATTTCTCTTGGATTTGCCGCGCGGTGAAGATCATGTCCATTGTGCCCCTTAGTGGGCGGAATCTGCATTGCGACTCTGGGAGGAGCCCTTCAGCTACAGGGAGAAGGCAGTTGAGGAGGATTCTTGCGATGACTTTCCCTGGGCAGACAGCAGGGAAACTCCTCTGCAATTACCGCAATCAGTCTTGTCCCCTTTCTTTAAGATGGCCATGATTACGGCATTTCTGAGATCCCCTGGAATGCTCTCCTCCATCCAAATAAGAGAAACAAGTTCATATATTCGTGCCAAAAGTGCTTCTGTGAGGTTTGTAGTGAGACGCTCGCTGAACAGGGCTTTCTTAGCAGGGTATTTGAGAGCTCCAGAGTTGATTTTCGTGTGGCATTGTTTCTGTTGCCGCCGCTGCTTTGGGGCTACATTGATGAAAATGATCGAACGGATTAGGCAGTGGTCCACCCAGCAATCCTCCGCTCCTGTCATGGCATGGGGGATGCAGACGTCCTTGCAGTACCTCGCTCGGATGATGATGTAATTTCGCAGGTGTCAGAGCTTGGAGCGAGGGTGTTGCCGTGAAGCATTATATTTGTCTTTCTGACGGAACAAAATGTTGGTTATGACAGGCCCATGTTTGAAGCATTTTGTCAGGAGGAGGGTACCATTGGAGTTGGATTTCCCGACCCCATCTCTGCCGATCACACCTGCCCAAGAGCTTTATGTCTTTCCTGTTCTGGTGTTGAAGTCGCCGAGGAGGATCAGCTTGTCGCTTGTTGGGACTCGGGGCAAGGATTGCTTGAGGCTGGAGTAGAATTCCTCTTTGGTCTCATCTGTAGCATTCCAGTGTTGGGGCATACGCACTGATGACCGTTGCGTGGGTTCCGGGCGAGGGTGAGCCGAAGAGTCATGAGGCGTTCGTTTATCCCGCAGTGGGAGTCTCTGAGACGCGCAACTGGCTCATTTTTTATGGCCACGGCTACCCCATGGAGGCAGCATTCTGCTTCCAGTTTAGCTTTCCAGAAGAAGGTGTAACCACCACCTTGTTTTTGAGCTGACCTTCCCCTGCCCGCCGGGTCTCGCTTAAGGCGACGATGTCAACAGCGTAACTTCTGAGTTCCTGGGCAACGTTAGCAGTACAGCATTCCGATCTGTCGCTGTTGGGGTTGTCCATGAGGGTCCCAATGTTCCAGGTAATGAACTTTATTTTAAAGGGTGGAAGATGCCTGTGCATGAATTCTTTGAATGTGGGGGTGGCCATTGCACACCAGCCACCATACGGGGTTGACAGAGCAAGGTCTTGGTCCAGTGGCAAGGGGGCCGAAGATGACTGGAGACCAGGCTCTGACTGTACGGGCCTGGTACATACACACAAACATATACCTACTGCCCTCCTTCCTCCTTCCCACAGAACCTCCCTCCCTGGGATTCATAGGATGCAGTAGAGGACTCACAATCTCACTGTTGGCCTGTACTGCTCCTTCCCTGGGCCACGGCCCCACTTCTGGTCCACGCAGCACCACTCCTGAACCTTGACCTCACCGCTCCTCCGGGCCTCGCCGTTCCTGACCTCCGCACTTGGCTGCTTCCAATTCCGCTCCTCGCCATTCCCAACCTCCGCTCCTTGCCGCTCCCGATCTCCGCTCTTCGGCATTCCGACCTCCGCTCCTCGCCATTCCCGACCTCCATCCTTGCCGATCCCGATCTCCGCTCTTTGTCATTCCCGACCTCCGTTCCTCGCCGTTCCTGATCTCCACTCCTCACCTTTCCCGACGTCCGCTCCTCACCTTTCCCGACGTCCGCTCCCGACCTCTGCACCTTGCCATTCCCAACGTCCGCTCCAGCAAGAGCTAAATAATGGTTAGGACAACAGGGAGAACTTCCTTGGTCTTTGAAACAGTGCCATGAGAGAGCAGACGGGGCCGCAGTTTAACATCTCATCTGAAAGACAGTATCTCTGTCAGGGCAGCACTCCCTCAGCACTGCACTGGAGTGTCAGCCTAGATTTATATGCTCAAGTCTCTGGAGTAAAACTTGAACCACAACCTTCTGAGCTACAGCTGACACATAAGAATTTGCAATGAAAAAAGTAGACACAAGAATGTGCCAAAAATATGCCAACATAATGTAAAGGTTTGTAGGTAGGGACTGCACAATTTGTAATATTGTAGTAATCTCTCCGTCATCACATGAATGAACAGAGGCAGCAGCAGGGAATCTCAGGCCATGGTGGGTATGCTTAGAAAAAAATAATTTTCCTTTATAAAGTGCCTTATCAGATTCTCGGCGTATTACACGGTGATTTACGGCCAATGCATAACGTTTGAAGTGCAGTCACTCTTGTTACGTCGCAGTTATGGGAACCGATTTTTGCACAGCAAGATCCCAAAAGCTACCAATGAGCTAACTGATAACCTAAGCGCTGATTGTGGTTTTGATGTTGTTATTGGTTAATGGAGGAAGATTGGTCGGACCATCAAAACTACCCTGCTAATAATATAAGAACATAAGAACATAAGAAATCGGAAAAGGAGTAGGCCATTCGGCCCTTCGAGCCTGCACCGCCATTCAATAAGCTCATGGCTGATCATTCCCTCAGTACCCCTTTCCTGCTTTCTCTCCAAACTCCTTGATTCCATTAGCCGTAAGGGGCAACTCTAACTCCCTCTTGAATATATCCAAAGAACTGGCATCAACAACTCTCTGCGGTAGAGAATTCCCCAGGTTAACAACTCTCTGAGTGAAGAAGTTTCTCCTCATCTCAGTCCTAAATGGCTTACCCCTTATCCTGAGACTGTGTCCCCTGGTTCTGAACTTCCAACATCGGGAACTTTCTTCCTGCATCTAACTTGTCCAGTTCCGTCAGAATTTTATATGTTTCTATGAGATCCCCTCTCATCCTTCTAAACTCCAGTGAATACAGGCCCAGTCGATCCAGTCTCTCCTCATATGTCAGTCCTGCCATCCCAGGAATCAGACTGGTGAACCTTCGCTGCACTCTTTCAATAGCAAGAACGTCCTTCCTCAGATTAGGAGACTAAAACTGAACACAATGTTCCAAGTGAAGCCTCACCAAGGCCCTGTACAGCTGCAGTAAGACCACCCTGCTCCGATACTGAAATCCCCTAGCTATGAAGGCCAACATGCCATTTGCCTTCTTCACTGCCTGCTGTACCTGTTATGTATTGTCCATGTACATGAAATGTATAGTTACAATGGTGCGCCACAAGGGGCACTGTGGCAGAAGACCCGAAAGTACCTGCGAGACAGAGTATAAAAGGCTGACCACCATACTTAAGGGGCACTCTGGAGTTACATAATAAAGGACCAACGTCACAGCAGTTACTACAACACCAGACTGTATGGAGTCAGTGATTTGAGTGCTACATACACCAAAAATTGGCGACAAAGACACGGATGAGCTCTTCATGCAACCATGGCAACTTTGGGCACGCTAAAGGATTTCACAGAGGGTACTGACTGGAATTCCTTTACGGAAAGGTTCGAGTACTATTTTATAGCAAACGGCCTGACAGGGAACACAACGCACTGATAGAGAAGCGTAAGGCGATATTGCTGTCCAGTTGTGGCGAGGAGGTTTACCGTCTCGTCAGGGATTTGCTGGCACCCGCGAGCGCCAAGGACAAGTCATATGAGGAGCTGATTGAACTAATTCGTAACCAACTGAAATCGAAGGAGAGCATCCTCACGGCCCGACAAAATTCTAACACCACTACAGACCTGAGGGTCAGGATGTCACCAAATATGCTGCAGACATCAGGAGACTCGCGGCGCCGTGTGATTTTGGCACACACCTTGACGAGGCATTGCGAGATGTTTTTGTTGTGGGGTTTGGCCATGAGGGTCTCCTTCACAAGCTGCTATCGACTGAACCGACAGTCAGCCTGCAGCAAGCCATCAACATCAGCTGGGCATTTATGACCTCGACTTGCAGCAACAAGCAGATGATCCACACGGTCTCGAACCCGGCAGGTACTATTCACAGGATAACGCCCGTCACGGACAAAACTACAGAACGTGGCTCTGTGCCCAGGGCAGGGAGCACAGACCTCAGGGTCCTGGAACTCAGAGTCTGCCGAGGGGGGCTAATCGAGCAGCACCATGCTGGCGCTGCGGAGGAAGCCATGGGGCTAACCGGTGCAGGTTTGCGGAGTATACGTGCAATACCTGCCACACGAAAGGCCACCTTCAACGTATGTGCAAAAGAGACACAACTCAGCGTGTGGCTGAGGAGAGGGTAGATGATCTGCTATCGAGCGAGGAGCATCGCGGTTTGGCTCGATGGGCCTCCCAGCCCCAGGAAGAAGAAGATAATGAGTTTGCACTGTATACGTGTATCGACGATTCATAGAAACATGGAAACATAGAAAATAGGTGCAGGAGTAGGCCATTCGGCCCTTCTAGCCTGCACCGCCATTCAATGAGTTCATGGCTGAACATGCAACTTCAGTACCCCCTTCCTGCTTTCTCACCATACCCCTTGATCCCCCTAGTAGTAAGGACTTCATCTAACTCCTTTTTGAATATATTTTAGTGATTTGGCCTCAACAACATTCTGTGGTCGAGAATTCCACAGGTTCACCACTCTCTGGGTGAAGAAGTTTCTCCTCATCTCGGTCCTAAATGGCTTACCCCTTATCCTTAGACTGTGACCCCTGGTTCTGGACTTCCCCAACATCGGGAACATTCTTGCTGCATCTAACCTGTCCAAACCCATCAGAATTTTAAACATTTCTATGAGATCCCCTCTCATTCTTTTGAACTCCAGTGAATACAAGCCAAGTTGATCCAGTCTTTCTTGATAGGTCAGTCGTGCCATCCCGGGAATCAGTCTGGTGAACCTTCGCTGCACTCCCTCAATAGCAAGAATGTCCTTCCTCAGGTTAGGAGACCAAAACTGTACACAATACTCCAGGTGTGGCCTCACCAAGGCCCTGTACAACTGTAGCAACACCTCCCTGCCCCTGTACTCAAGTCCCCTCGCTAGAGAAACATAGAAAACAGGTGCAGGAGCAGGCCATTCAGCCCTTCTAGCCTGCACCGCCATTTAATGAGTTCATGGCTGAACATGAAACTTCAGTACCCCCTTCCTGCTTTCTCGCCATAACCCTTGATCCCCCGAGTAGTAAGGACTTCATCTAACTCCCTTTTGAATATATTTAGTGAATTGGCCCTTTTGAATATATTAAGTTCTGGACCATGGTCTCTGAATTAACTGTTTCATTCTCCATCCTAATGCAGGTCCGTGGGAGCTGGGAAGACTTCATTCCTCCACAGACCGCTGTCCCCCGTGTTCACAGGCAGAGCAGGCCACTACCTTCGGCTCGGATGGCAGCGAAGGAAGCGTGTGTGGGGTTGGGCAGAGCAGCGGGGGCCGTCGACTCTCCCCTGCAAAGTCTGAGAGTGAGAAAGAGGCGCTGGAACCAGCAGCAGACGCCGACCGAGGTGGAGAAGAGAGAGGGAGAGCAGGCAGCAGCTCGGTGGGTTTCTGGTCGCGGCGGATCTCCCTCAGAACCACCGTGCCGGGTCTGTAGCGATGAGGCTCCTTCATTCCGCCCGTGGCCGGAGCGTTCTTCTGGGCCGTTTTGGTCGCCAGCTGTTTGCGGGGCGAGAGAGAGGGAGAGCAGGCTTCAGCACAGCGAGCTTAAGCTGGCGGCGAGCCTTGTGGCAGCAGAGTTCTGCAGAGAGAAGCAGGCAGGCACCAGCAGAGCACCTAAAATGGCGGCGCCCAGTAAGAAACCTCGTTTGAAAAACAAGATGGCGTCTTAAAAGGGAAATGTACACCGTTGGCGGTCCCCACAAAGAGACTTTTGTAAGGGCAAGAGCGAGTCAAAATGATTACTGTGATTTGTATGATGACTTGATTTGTGACAAGAGTTAATATTTTGATGCTAAAATGATTACTGTGATTAAAATGATTGATATGATTGGTGAAAAGAGTTAATATCACAATGCACAGTTAAAAGGGTTAATGGATCTGTGACTAACATGACTAATGGATTGATGCGATTTCTGATTTTATGTGATTTATGCAATTGTTTAGTGGCTGTAGGCAAGCCGCAAAAGGCAACTATTTTCTGAGAACAGAGGCAACGCACGAGTTGCGATACCCTGTCTCAGTGCAGCCCATTACCCGGGCAAAAAGGGGCTGTATACCACCACCATACCTCACCCAGTGGAGCTGGGATTTAATAACTGTTCAGTGTACCTGCAACCTCTTCAATGCATACAAATGTACTGTCCATGTGTACCTTCTTTCTACTGGAGATTATGTTTGTGTACTTGTATCACCCATGTAAGGACTGCAAGTACCACATGCTTGCACTGGATCGCAAGAATAATCTCTACATCAGCGGGGGAAGAGGGAAGTGGATGGTCATAGACTCACACTCACAAATCAACCGGGACGAACCAGGCCGAAGTTACCGGCAATGTGCTTTTGGAACTGGGGGTCGAGTGAGATGTTATGTATTGTCCAGGTACATTAAATGTATAGTTACAATGGTGCGCCACAAGGGGCACTGTGGTGGGAGACCCGAAAGTATCTGCGAGACAGAGTATAAAAGGCTGCCCACCACACCTGAAGGGCACTCTGGAGTTACACAATAAAGGACCAAGGTCACAGCAGTTACTACAACACCAGACTGTGTGGAGTCAGTGATTTGAGTGCTGCATACACCACCTGCTGTACCTGCATGCCAACTTTCAATGACTGATGTACCATGACACCCAGGTCTCGTTGCACCTCCCCTTTTCCTAATCTGCCACCATTCTGATAATGTTCTTTTGTTAAATGGCCTACCCCTTATCCTGAGACTGTGCACTCTAGTTTTAGACATCCCAGCCAGGGGAAACGACCTCTCAGCATCTACCCTGTTGATCTCCCTCAGAGATCACCTCTCACTCTTCTAAACTCCAGAGACTATAGGCCCATTCTACACAATCTATCAACATAAGACAGCCCTCTTGTCCCAGGCATCAATCTAGTGAACCTTCGTTGCAACACCTCCAAGACAAGTATATTCTTCCTTGAATAAGGAGATTAAAACTGTGTACAGTACTCCAGGTGTGGTCTCACCAGGGCCCTGTTCAATTGCAGCAAGATATCCTTACTCTTATACTCCAACCCCCAATAAAGGACAACATGTCATTTTCCTTCCTTACTGCTTGCTGTACCTGCTCGCTTCCTGTGTTTCTTGCACAAAGGCACCTAAATCTCTCTGAACACTAACATTTAAAAGTTTCTCGCCATTTAAAAAATATTCTGTTATTCTTTGAATGAGTGGTATGAGCAGGTGGACGTTTTGATCCAATAGAGAGAGCCCCCCACCAATACAGGACTTCCTCGTTACTTCGGTTGGGATGTTGGCCTCGCTTCTGTATGCTTAACTCTGCAGTGGGTCTTGTCACTCAGAGGTGAGAGCATTACCAACTGAGCCAAGCTAACACTCAACCTGAAGTGATTGAGTAATCTGCTGGATTTGCAACACTTTGGGGAACTAATTAAGATTGTTACAAAATGTAGGAAGACGGAATTGTTTTAAGCACACTCAGTCAGTTCTTCGAAATCCTATAGGCAAGCTGCTTAACACTCACGGTAACACCAGGGCACACACTTTTGACCTTCTCAGTCTACATAGCTCAACTTATGAAACTCATTAACACAACAACAACAGCTTTTATTGATATAGAGCCTTTAACGTAGTAAAACATCCTAAGACCCTTCACAGCAGTGTTGTAAGACAAAACAAATATATTTGACACCATGTCACATAAGAAGAAATTACAGCAGATGACCAAAAGCTTGTTCAAAGAGATAGGTTTTAAGGAGCGTTTTCAAGAAGGAAAGAGAGGAAGAGAGGGAGTTCCAGACTTTAGGTCCCAGGGCAGCTGAATGCACGGCCACCGATGGTTGAGCAGTTATAATCAGGGATGTTCAAGAGGGCAGAATTTGACGAATGCAGACACCTCGGGGGGTTGTGGGGCTGGAGGAGATTACAGAGAAAGGGTGGGGCAAGGCCATGGAGCGATTTGTAAACAAGGATGAAAATTTTGAAATCGAGGCGTTGCTTAACCAGTGGTCAATGTCGGTCAGCGAGCACATTGTAGGTGGGTGAGCGGGACTTGGTGCGAGTTAGGACATGGGCTGCCGGGTTTTGGATGACCTCAAGTTTACGTAGGGTAGAATGTGGGAATCCAACCAGGAGTGCGTTGGAGTAGTCAAGTCTAGAGGTAACCAAGGGATAGATGAGGGTTTCAGCAGATGAGCTGAGGCAGGGGCGGAGACGGGCGATGCTACGGAGGTGGGAAAGGCGGTCTAAGACATCAGAAGAACTAAACTTCTCTTCACTAACTGAGGAGTGTGGGAGAAAGGGTTAATACAAGCACCTTGAATTAATCATTAAATTGTGCTCTATCCAATATCTGAGCACCAGCTGATGTTTTAATCACGACACCAAACCCGTGGTCAAGCATATTCTGATATTGGTCTCTATCAAAACTAGCGCGACCTTGAATAAAATCAACGTTATGAGTGTGAATTCGTCTGTAAAGATAAGCAGATTAAGTGCAGAGTCGAGTTTAAAATTGCTACTGTCTTGACAGATGCAGGAGATGGAAAATGGAGGGTTTAAAATTATCTTTGTCTTGACAGCGTCAAATTATATCCTCACATTCAAGATGTATTTGGAAATTTGCACATGAATAAATCCAGTACCACTGCTTCGTTTTCAGTCGGTTTCCCACCGTTGCGGAAGATAGCGTGTCAAAGCTAATGTTTCGTTCAAAGTGTCTGGCTGTACAGAGCCGTCTGGAACACTGCCACCACGCTCCCAGATCTTAATAAGACCCATGAGGATTAACAAGAGTTTGCTAACTTTTAACCTGGTTTTAGCAGCAAATTCTGATAGTTTGATTAACATACAATTATCACTTCAGGCAACACAGCGAGTGAAGTTAAAAAAAAGAATGAATGTATCGGTGATCACGGCGTCCTATTAAAATATTCAATGAAAGATTTGCATTTGTATGAATTCAGGGCATCACAAAGCGCTTTACAGCCAATGAAGTACTTTTGAAGTCCTGTCGCTGTTGCAATGTAAGAAATGCGACAGCCAATTTGCGCACAGCAACGGCAAAGTGACAATGGTTTTTAGATTTTGATTGAGAGATAAGCATTGGTTCGGACACCAGGACAAAGTCCCTTGCTCTCTGAAACAATGACATGAGAGGGCAGACGGGGCCTCGGTTTAACATCTCATCTGAAAGACGACACCTCCGACAGGGCTGTGCTCCCTCGGCACTGCACTGGAGTGTCAGCCGAGATTGCGTGTTCAAGTCTGTGGAGCGGGACCTGAACCCACAACCTTCTGACGTGGAAGTGAGAATCAACCCACTGAGCCACAGCTGACACTTTAAGGAAGATGACAAGAGGGTGAGGCAGGGGGAGACACTGAGCAAGAAATAAATAAATTGATGGAGGAAGGAAGTTGAGTGTAATTAGAAGAGAGAGGGAGGAAGAAAGAAAAGAAAGAAGCGAGGGAGCCAAGGAAGGAGGGATGGTCTCAGACCGTATCAACAACAATGGCGTTTGTGCACCTCAGTTGAATTCAGGCAAGTTGAACTTGCAAGTTTCATTGGGGCTGAAATTGCTGTCGGAGGCTTCCCGCGGGCAATTGCTTCTGACCTGAAACATTTCTACGAATTTACCTGGTGGTCCGGGAGGAGCGTGGGATTCCGGTGGGGAGGCTTCTCTTCCCGCGCTGCAAAGTGCGCTCCTGTCCTCCAGGTTCCCACGGAGCTGGTGCGGTCATGTGTGACTGCTCAGCCAATCAGGTACAGTATTCCACAGCTTTCTCATTAATAGCAACGGGAGCTCCGTATCTACCAGTTCTCAGTGCTATTAATGAGAGAAAAAAAACAAAGACACTAAACACATGTGATAAAAATAAAAAAACACACCTCTCATAATCAAAATTAAAGTTAATAAATATCTTATAGAAAAAATCAATTCCAAGTTTTTACAAAGTTTTTTAATTATGGTTAAAAATAAACATAATGTAGTGGGCAGGGTTTTTTTTTAAATAAAATGTTTTATCAGGCACAAGAATTTTGAGGACATCCGCTGGCCAAGACATGGATAAATCCCGCAATCTTGCCCTTGCAAATGTCCTCGCTCCCGATCTGCAGCTCATCTGTCTAGCTCCAGCTTGACAGATCGGAAAAGCCGGTTTTCAACGCATGCGCATTGTGCGCTGAAAACTGGCTTTTCCGATGCCTTCCAGGGTCCGTAGAAACTTGGTACATACTCCGAACACACTCCATACGGACCCGGGGGAGTCCAGGATTTCCAGGCCATTATGTATTTGAAAGTATGCTGAACAAATCAATATCAAATCCTGGGATATGCAAAAAGAATTTAAAAGAACGTTGTATCAAGGTGTTTTAATTAAGGTGATTAAACTTTTGGATCAAATCCCCACTGCAGCAGTTTGAGTTTTGGGGTCGGTGAGATTTTACAGAAAATTACTTTGTGCAGAAAAAGGCCATTCTGTTCCGGTGTTTCTGCTCCACACGAGCCTCCTCCCTCCCTACTTCATCTAACCCTATCAGCAGAACCACCGACTCTTTCCCCCCTTGTGTGTTTATCTAGCCTCCCCTTACATTATTTTCCTCAACCACTCCTTGTGATAGCACATTTCACATTCTAACCACTCCATGTGTAAAGAAGGTGCTCCTGAATTTCTGATTGGATTTATTGTTGACTTTCTTACATTTAAAGGCCCTACTTTGGACCTGCTCCATGAGTAGAATAATCTTCTTTCGGTCTACCCTTTCAAACCCTCTATCAGGTCACCCCTCAACCTTCTCTTTTCTGGAGTAAAGAGCCCCAGCCTGTTCAATCTTTCCTGATGGTTATAACCTCTCAGTTCTGGTATCAGCCTTGTAAATCATTTTAGCACCTTCCGCAGTGCCTCTACATCTTTTCATAAAAACCTAAGAACATAAGAATTAGGAGCAAGTGTAGGCCATACAGCCCCTTGAGCCTGCTCTGCCATTCAATAAATCACAGTGTCAGCTGTGGCTCAATGGGTAGCACTCTCAGTCAGAAGGGTGTGGGTTCAAGTCCCACTACAGGGACTGGAGCAGGTAAATCGAAGTGCCCTGTTTCGGATGAGACGTTAAACCGAGGCCCTATCTGTTCTCTCAGTAAAAGATCCCAAGGCACTATTTTGAAGACGAGCAGGGGAGCTATCCCCAGTGTCCTGGCCAATGTTTATCCTTCAATCAACATAAGTTAAAAACAGATTATTTAGTCATGATCACATTGCTGTTTGTGGGAGCTTGCTGTTGTGCACAAAATGGCTGCCGCGTTTCCCGCTTTACAACAGTGACTACACTCCACATAGTACTTCATTGGCTGTAAAGTGCTTTGAGATGTCCAGTGGTCGTGAATGGCGCTATATAAATCCAAGTCTTTCTTTCTTTTCTATCATGGCTGATCTTCGACCTCAATTCCACTTCCCTGCCCGATCGCCATATCCCTTGATTCCCCTAGAGTCCAGAAATCTATCGATCTCAGCCTTGAATATACTCAATGAGTGAGAGTCCACAACCCTCTGGGGTAGAGAATTCCAGAGATTCACAACCCTCTGAGTGAAAAAATGCTCCTCATCTCAGTCCTAAATGGCCGACCCCTTATCCTGAGACTGTGACCCCTCGTTCTAGACTCTCCAGTCAGGGGCATCTATCCTGTCAACCTCCCCCCTTCCCTTCAGAATCTTATATCTTTCAATGAGATCACCTCTCATTCTTCTCAACTCCAGAGAATCAACAGCAAGAAAAATGAAACACAAGTCAATGTTTCGATCGTAACCGGTATTGTTTAAATTATTCCGTTTTTTTTTATTCAAATGACATCTCCCAAAGTGTATGAGCTATGATTTATGTTATATCTCTTTTCCAAATCTGTAGCACAGTACTCTTACTAAGTCGGATCTGAGGGAGTGCTGCACTGTCGGAGGTGCCGTCTTTCAGATGAGATATAAAACCGAGAAGCCATCTGACCTCTCAAGTGGTCAAAAAAAGATCCCGTGGCACTATTCCAGGAAGGGGGGGTGGGTTTTCTCCCTGATGCCCTGATGTGTCCCTCCAACATCAACTAAAATAAATATAATATCTGGACATTATCACATTGCTGAATGTGGGAGCTTGCTGTGCGCAAATTGGTTGCTGCATTTCCCTACGTTACAACAGTGACCACACTTCAAAAACGTACTTAATTGGCTGCAAAGCGCTTTGGAGCATCCTGAGGTTGTGAAAGGCGCTATATAAATGCAAGTCTTTCTTTTTCTGTGGTACTCTTTACCTTGGCACAAAGTTTAATTTATTTCGTGTACTGCGTGCCAAACTGCTCTGTAACAATGGATTAAGAACGATTCCCTTTAGACCCAGTATCACAAAGCCTTTAGCCTGTGAATCCAGACACCAAACAAAGTATTCAATTCATTTGATTCATCACTCATTCTCATGACTCCTTTAATCTTTGCAGAGAATTAAACCAAAAGTCTGCAATCAGTTCATTTCCAGAATGGATGACTGCAGCCTGGGCATTGAATATACTGTACGCACACTTGCTTGAAGTTTAAAATTCTAATCTTTTCTAAGATAAACACAAAAAAAAAGGCAGAATTCAATGAATAAATTTAACCCAAAAGGATATAATTTTGTTTCTGCCGTTGAATGATAATTTTTATTTTTCATTGTCGGGTATCAATCTCTGGTCCACTGTCCCCTTATATTTTAGAAAGGAAATGTCGCAGAATAATTCAGACTAGGAAACTGTAAAGTCCCCTTATTAGAAGGAGAAGAGCCTTAGCATTTCTATAGTGTGTTTCACAATCTCAGGACATCCCAAAACGCTTTACAGCCAATGAAGTGTAGTCACTGTTGTAATGTGGGAAACGTGGCAGCCAATTTGTGCACAGCAAGCTCCCACAAACAGCAATTTGATAATGTCCAGACCATCTGTTTTTTTTTTAGCGATGTCGGTTGAGAGGTTACTGTTAGCCAGGAGAGAACTGCCCCGCTCTTCTTCAAAATAATGACATGGGATGTTGTGCGCCCACCTGAGAGAGCAGACGGGGCCTCACTCTGACGTCTCATCCGAAAGGCGGCACCTCCCACAGTGCTGGGCTCCCTCAGTACTGCACTGGGAGCAGGGCTGGATTAAGGGCCTGATGGGCCTGGGACAAACAGATCCAAATGGGCCTATAGTTATGTTTGTTCATGATCATTACATTATGCATATGATTCTGATTCTGAGTATGAAACCATAGGCCAGTATATTCAACAGTGAAAGCATATATTCTGTATCAAGTAGGTATATATTCTGGTTCTGGTAGTATTGCAATACTAGATTCCTATACATAATGCAAATTTCTCTCAATAACATGTGAAATAACTGGTGCATATTCTTGTATATAGGTACGTTAGTGTATATGGGTACTTCTGTATATAGGTACATTTGTGTATATCAGCATCATCATAGGCAGTCCCTCGGAATCGAGCAAGATTTGCTTCCGCTCCCAAAGTGAGTTCTTTGGTGGCTGAACAGTCCAATACGAGAACCACAGACCCTACTACAGGTGGGACAGATATTTGTCGGGGGAAGGGGGTGGCGGCACTGATTTACCACACGCTCCTTCCGCTGCCTGCCCCTGACCTCTTCACGCTCGCAGCGTTGAGATTGGAAGAGCTCAACCCCCTCCCGGATGCACTTTCTCCACCGAGGGCGGTCTTCGGCCAGGGTCTCCCAGGTGTCAGTGGTGATGTCGCACTTCACCAGGGAGGCTTTGAGGGTGTCCTTGTAACATTTCCGCTGCCCACCTTTGGCTCGTTTGCCATGAAGGAGCTCCGCGTAGAGCAATTGCTCATGGAATTTCGTGTCTGGCATGCGAACTAAGTGGCCTGCCCAGCGAAGCTGATCGAGTGTGGTCAGTGCTTCAATGCTGGGGATGCTAACCTGGGCGAGGACACTGATGTTGGTCCGTCTGTCTTCCCAGGGGATTTGCAGGATCTTGTGGAGACATCGTTGGTGATATATGTCCAGTGACTTGTGGTGTCTTCTGTACATCGTCCATACCTCTGATCTATACACTTGTGTATATGGGTACTTCTGTATATAAGTATAAACAAGTGAATCTATTTTCCTCGGTCTTGTTTTTCCTCTCTTATTGTTTGTTCCAATCAGCCCATTTGAGAGGCCTTATATTTTTTTTTCTACATTTATTTGGTGGGCCTATGTTCTTTGGTGGGCAGCCCCATCTGCCCCGTGGTTAATCCGCCCCTGACTGGGAGTAACAGCCTGGATTATGTGCTCAATGCTCTGGAGTGGGGACTGGAACCCACACCCTTCTGACTCAGTGGCGAGAGTGCGAATAGGGGCACAGCAATGGTTTGCTTTGGGATGGTCCTGGGCAAGGGGGGCAGGCTGGGGGGGGTGGGGGGGAGGTGAAAGGTGCTACATAAATGCAAGACTTTCTTTGAATATTTTAATAGGAAGAGGTGCCTAGGGTAATAAGGAGGATCAGGTGTAGCAAGGTATCTGAGCAAGGTATCTGGTGCCCATGGAAAAGATTGCAATCCAGCTCTATAGTCACTTTGTTATTACTGTCATCGCGCCTTCCCCAACCATTTATCAATTGGGAAACGCGGCACATCAAGGGCTTTTTTCTAATCTCAGGAGTAACCGGTGTCGCAGGAGACTGGCCATTACAGCTCGTGAAAAGAAGCATGCAAGAGAAATATTGATTAGTCATATTACAACAAACAGGCACACAAAAGTGATTTTTAGGCAAGTCAGCTACTTTAGGTTAAACTTTGAAGGTTTAAGATAATGGGCAAAAATCCACGGGGAAGAGATTTTTTTTTAACGCAGCAGGTTGTTAAGTTCTGCAAGACACTGCTTGGAAGGCTGCTGGAAGCAAATTCATTGAACGACATAGAATTACGTAGAATTTACAGCAGAGGTTACGGTCTGAAATTGTTAAACTCGATGTTGAGTCCCGAAGGTTGTAAAGTGCCGAAACGACAGATGAGGTGCTGTTCCTCGAGCTTGCATTGAGCTTCATTGGAACAGTGCAGGAGGCCGAGGACGGAGGGGTCAGAGTGGGAGTGGAACGGGGAATTAAAGTGACAGGTGACCTGCACTTTCTAATCTCCTCTTGGGTTTCTACAGTATTGTGCTCTCGGTATCTGGCATAAGCCTTCCTTTTTTTTAATCCTGCCTTCTATGCCCCTTGACCTCAAGGGGCTCTAGATTTGTTACTCCCACCTGTTTTCTTTAAGGGAATATACTTGCTCTAAGCCTTCACGATCTCCTCCTTGAATGCCTCCCACTGCTCTGACACTGATTTACCTTCAAGCAGCTATTTCCAGTCCACTTTGGCTAAATCACATCTCAGCTTAGTAAAATTGGCTTTTCCCCAATTGAGAACTTTTATTGCTGGTCTATCTTTTTCCTTTTCCATAACTACCCTAAATCTAACTGAATTATGATCACTACCATCAAAATGCTCTCCCAATGATAACCTTTCCACCTGCCCAGCTTCATTCCCTAAAACCAAGTTCAGAACCACCCCCTCCCTTGTTGGGCTTGTTACATACTGGCTAAAATGTATCCTGAATGCATTTTAGGAATTCTGCAACCTCGATACTCTTCACACCAATTCTAACCCAGTTAATGTTAGGGTAGTTAAAATTAATATTGCTGCCCTATAGTTTTTGCACTTTTCAGAAATGTGCCGACCAATTTGCTCTTCTAGCTCCCTCTGGCTGTTTGGGGGTCGATAGTACACTTCCAGCAGTGTAATCGCCCTTTTTTTTTGTTCTCCAGTTCAACCCATGTGGCCTCATTTGATGATCCTTCTCTCAAAGCATCTCTCCTCACAGCTGTAATTGTTTCCTTAATCAATACTGCGACTCCCTCCTCCTTTTTTATCTCCCTCCCTACCCCGTTTGAAAAGCCTGTAAACAGGAATGTTGAGTTGCCATTCCTGCCCTTGTCTCAGCCATGTCTCAGTAATAGCTATAATATCATAATCCCTAAGATGTGACTGGGTCAATCTTTATTTACCGGGCTTTCGATTGGCTGGAACTTTGACCTTTGGTGTTTTTTTTCAGCCAATTGAAAACTCTTTTCCTGAAAAGAAAGTACAACTTTCTCCAAAATGGTGGACTGAAGAAAGTAAAGTAAATAAAAGTTGAGTCTTTTTTAAAGGGGGACGGTAGGCTGGAATGTAAAGGATAGATCAAATTAGGGTTGAAAGAAGGTAACATTTATGTTGGAAATAAATATAGAGCTGCAAGCAAGAGAAATAAGGTAGAATTCTTTATGGGCAATATGGGGACATTGGTGTGAATGTTCGCGTGCCCGATTCCATCGGGGGAAGGTAGATCGGCAATTTGGCAAGCGAGCTGTAACTGGAGCCTCGAAGGGTGAAGTGGGGGAAGGCATTCCTGGAGGGCGGGGAGGGGCGAGCAACAGATAAGAAGATCTTTGTGGGGCCAGGAGGAGCATTAATGTTCCTCCTACCCTCACAAAAATGATCTTAAAAACTTACCTGTGGCATTTTTAGAGTGGCTTGCCCCGGTCCCGTTGTGGAAATGTATTTTTATCTAAGCTGATACCATACGGTATTTGTGTGCCTTTTGATTAAAATGGAGTCCTGGCCCTTCCAGAACTTTCTGCATTTTAGCAGCCAGCTTGCATAAACAGCCAAACCTGCTGTTAGATGGCTGATGGTTATCAGACAGCTAGGAGACAAGTCATGCTGAGACAAGTAACCCCCCATGGTGCTCTCCTATTGTCTACACTACAGGAGTTCCATGTCACCCCACCCTTATCTTCTAGCCATTATCTCTTTCCTTTACCTCATCCATTTGAAGCAAACAGGTAAACTGACCAGGAAATTGGATAATCCTGACACAATACAAGACAGGTGATAGCCCATTACCTATGACTCATGGAGTAATGGCCGTTTGGCTTTCTGATAACCCTGACAAAAGGAAATATCTTGACACCATTTCAGGACCAGGATATAGTAATTAACTCTTTATCTGTATTTACTGACTGTGAGACAGAGCAATACACAGGGAGAGGCCAGAACTTGGGTTTTACTGTATAAATATCTTGTGAAGCTGTACCATTGCGGAGGTGTTCATTTAGCCCTTGACTGAGTGAAACCTACCCCTTGCGAGCAAGTAAATTAAAAGGGAAACTTCTATCGGAGCTGTAAGTGTCGGAGTCATTCTTTTCTGAGGTCGAGATTTCGACACCGTTAAGAATCGCTGGTTGGGCCGCTCAATGCCAAGTACCAATGGGTGGGGGATGGGAGGCACAGGCGCTACCTGCTAATTGGTAACTGAAAATTGCAGTGGGTCCTACGTATGCCACTTTAATTGATACAGAATGCGTTGATACCACTGAGGGGCAAGAGCTCTACTTGCCAGTAAAGAAACAGCCGGGGCGACTAAAGAGGTAAGAGATAGCATCAAACTAAATGGAAAAGCGTACAAAAATACCAAAATATTGCACAGATCCTGACGAATGGGAAAGCTACAAAGAATAACAAAGGGTCATAAAACAGATAGTAAGTGCTACAAAAGGGGAGTGTGAAAGAAACTGCCAGAGGATATCAACACAAAAAATATTACAATTATATTAGGAAACTATAGTGTCTCTGCACCTTGTTACAAACTCACACGAGGCATGGATATATCAGACACGGTCACTCTGTGACCTTCACTTTATTCCCAGGACTAAACAGTGCTGATCCTGGGTGGGACCTCCCCTTTTATACCTGGAAGGCCAGGTGAGGAGCTCACTCCCTGTGGTCAGGGTGTGCATTACAAGGGTACAGGTACAGTATGCCTGAGTTACAGTTACATACTTATAGTCATTGCAAGATGGTGAAATACATGACAGAAACAGAGTGTGGCCAGAAACAATACGGGCCCAGGAAAATGGATATTGGTGAAACTGTCAATGATAATAAGGAAATGGCGGACATGTTGAATAATTACTTTGCGTCAGTATTTACAGTAGTGGAAGAGGATAGCATACCGGAAAGCCCAAGGAAACTAATATTGAATCAGGGACAGGGACTCAATAAAATTAATACAAATAAAACAGCAGCAATGGAGACAATAGTGGCACGAAAGAGGAGGTGCGGGGCTGCCTGTTGGCAGCCCGGCTGAACACGTGGCCACCCAGCGACTGACAGCTTCCCGCCGGGGACAAAGCTGTCGGGGGGCACCGAGCTTCCCGGCGGTTCCGCTCCCGTGGGGCAATTTCCCTCACAGGGTGGAAAGGGGTCACTGCCGGGTGGTAAGGGGTCGGCGCATGCCCGAGAGGGCATGAACACGGGGCGAGCGGGAAACCCATCCCACACACCCTTTCCTTCAACGACTGTCTGTCCCACCTGTGACAGAGAAGTTAATTCCCGTATTGAACATATTCAGTCACCTGAGAACTCACTTTTAGCGTGGAAGCAAGTCTTCCTTGATTTCGAGGTGTCGGTGGGAATGTTGCATTTTATCAGGGAGGCTTTGAGGGTGTCCTTGAAACATTTCCTCTGCCCACCTTGGGCTCGCTTACCGTGCAGGAGTTCCGAGTAGAGCGCGTGCTTTGGGAGTCTTGTGTCAGGCATGCGAACAATGTGGCCCGCCCAGCGGAGCTGGTCGAGTGTGGTCAGTGTTTCGATGCTGGGGATGTTGGTCTGGTCGAGGACGCTGATGTTGGTGCGTCTGTCCTCCCAGGGGATTTGCAGGATCTTGCGGAGGCATCACTGGTGGCATTTCTTCAGCGATTTGAGGTGTCTGCTGTACATGGTCCATGTCTCTGAGCCATACAGGAGGGCGGGTATCACTACAGTCCTGTACTTATTAACGACTTAGATGATGGCATAGAAAGCCATGTATCGAAATTTGCAGGTGACATAAAGATAGGTGACATTGTGGGCAGAGTAGATGGAAGCATAAAATGACAAAGGAATATCGATAGATTAAGTGAAAGGGGGAAACTGGCAAATATAGGCAAATATGAGGTCATTCATTTTGGACCTAAAAAGGATAGTACAGGGCATTTTCTAAGCTTAAAAACAGTGGAGGTCAAAAGAGACTTGGCGGGGGCTGCGGGGGGGGGGGGGGGGGGGGTCCAAATGCATAGATCATGAAAATGTCATGAACAGGTGTAGAAGATAATCAAAAAGGCTAATGAAATGCTGCTATACCTAGAGGACTAGATTTCAAGGGGGTAGAAGTTGTGCTACAGCTGTACAATGCCCTGGTTATACCACACCTGGAGCACTGTGAGCAGTTTTGGGCACCACACTTTGGGAAGCATGTATTGGCCTTGGAGGGAGAGCGGCCTAGCTTTACCAGAATGAAACCCGGACTCCAAGGGTTCAATTACAAGGCAGGATTACACAAACTAGGGTTGTATTCCCTAGAATTTAGACGGTTAGGGGTGATCTGATAAATGTTTTCAAGATATTAAAGGGAACAGATACGGTAAATATAGAGAAAGTATTTCCGTTGGTTGGGGATTTTAGGATTAGGGGGCATAGTCTAAAAATTAGAGCCAGACCTTTCAGGAGTGAAATCAGGAAACACTTCTACACACTAAGGGTGGTAGAAGTTTGGAACTCTCTTCCGCAAACGGCAATTGATGCTCGGTCAATTGTTAATTTTAAATCTGAGACTGATAGGTTTTTGTTAACTAAAGGTATTAAGGGATAAGGGCCAAAGGCGGGTGTATGGAGTTAGGTCACAGATCAGCCAGGATCTCATTGAATGACAGAGCAGGCCCGAGGGGCTGGATGACCTCCTCCTGTTCCGATGCACTCCTACCCGAAAGCGGGTTGAAAAATCAGCCCCGATCGGGCTGAGCAGAATTCTTTCTGGTTTGGGTTAATAATGTATTTCAGATCTTATTTTGACAACCCTTGATATAAGATCACATTAAAAAAAGTTTTCCTGCTAAATATGCAGCATTATTTCTGATAATGTTAGTGTTTATTTCAGCACTGCTGCGTTTGAGATAAAAGCAAACAAAACTGGTTGATGTTGGAAGATGTGAGATACATTGGATTTTCCCGTCGCCTAAGGATCAGATTCTAAAATGTGAGACCGTCCACAGGGTCAAGCAGTACAACAGTAAGTTGCACTTATATAGCACCTTTAACGTAGTAAAATGTCTCAAATCACTTTGTTGTGTTCATACTCTATTTGTTTGTTACACGAACCCTCTCTAGACGGGCATTAGGACCCTGAGGTAGCTATTCACACACTGCTGTAAACATGCTGGTTCATGCTGGTTTTGGAACACCATTTTGGGAGTTGCTATAAAGGACACAGTTAGTTACATTACTCCTGTTTCAGTTAGTCTGTTATTTATGTAAACAACATAATTTGGCGATGAGGATGAATCAAATTAACCTCCCAACCCTCACACCCCGCCACCCCCGCCTTTCCTCTCCACACCCGGAGACCCACCAAGCCCGTGGCCGATCTGGATAAAAAGCTTTTTTACGTACATCGCGGCGAGTGAGTTAGACGGTGACAACGTAACACTAGCTCGCCACCGTGCAATACTTATCCACTGCCTCGGTACTGAAGGCCAATGCATCTTCGGCCAAATCGAAGACACGGAGTCCTATGACAAAGCGATAAGCGCCCTCGAGAAATATTTTTGGCCAAAGAAAAGTATCATGATGGAGAGATACAATTTTCGTCAAAGGGGTCAAGGGAACGGTGAACCAATCAAACAGTATATCATTTCATTAACTGAACTGGCCGCTACGTGTAACTTTGGAACACTCACAGAGGAAATGATCAGGGATCAAATTATTGAGAAAACAACGATCCCTCGCATTCGGGAACGCTTGCTAATGAAGGATGACAAATTGACATTTGACAAAGCAACTAATTTGGCCATCCAAATCGAATCACTGCTTTCTGATTCAAAAGCGATCAGATCCCCTGCTCCCACTGTGCAGCAGACATCAGCTACAGCCCATGCGTTCGTCCAAAGTGGAAATCACAGCAGAGACCCAGGGCTAGTAATAAGCCACCTATTACGGATCGCGGGCCTAACTTCCACTGCTTTAACTGTGGGGACAAATCACATTCAGCAAAGAGTCCTAACTGTCCTGCACGTGGGAAGAAATGCTCTGCATGTGGTAAAATGAAACATTTTGCCAGTGTCTGTCGCTCATCGCAGCATATTCGATATGTGGACAACTCCGATAGTGATGAACCCAGTATGGTTTACACCGTTAGTGACAATGCACATCGGTTCGGGTAAATTCAAGGACTGTGATACAAACATTGATGCCACGCCCATCTGCCTCCTCATTGACCTTGGAGCCAAAGTCTCCATATTGAGCGAGGCTGTGTACAAAACCCACTTCACGCACCGTCAACTGCAGCCCGCAACTTCCACTCTACATGTGTACTCCGACTCCAAAATTGAGGTACTTGGGGTCATATCTGTCCCAATATACTACAAGGACATAACATTGGGGAACTTTTCCTTTCATGTCGTGAAGGGACGAAGCCTCATGGGTGTTGACCTTTTTGACAAGCTTGGGTTCAAAGTTTACGACCCAACCGGCACACCTGTGTACCCGGTGGACTTTGACAAGCAGTATCCCTCAATCTTCACAGGGTTTGGAGTGACAACAAAATTCTGCCATCGTCCCCACTTTGACCCTTCCGTCAAACCAGTTACGCAGCGACTTTGCCATTGCCCATTCGCGGTTCGCAACCAAGTATCCGCAGAATTAATGCGACTCGAATCTTGGGATCATTGAGAGCATCGACTCCTCACCCTGGATCTCGAACTTAGGCATTGCTTGGCGTAACAATGGGGAGATCCGCCTATGCATCGACCTGAAAAGGTCAACATGGCCATCATCCCTGACAAGTACTCGCTTCCTACCATCGACGAACTCTCTTCAGAATTCCATGGCTCAATAGTTTTTATGAAACTCGACATGCGCCGCAGTTACCTGCAAATACCCCTAGCGAGGACAGCAAACTGCTCATGGCAATCACGACGCATGATGGTCTGTATCAGTATCGACGCATACCCTACGGACTATCTTCTGCCCCAAGTGCATTTCAGAAGATTGTCACTACCATGCTAGCAGCTATAGAGGGAGCCCTCAATCTGCTTGATGTTATCGTCGTCCATGGACGAAGAATGGAAGAACGTGACCAGCGACTTCACACAGTCATAGCTAGACTTGCTACATATAACATTACACTTAATGCTGATAAGTGTACATTCGCTGCTGGAGAAATAAACTTTCTGGGCTACAGAGTCACAGCACAAGGTGTCAAGCCGGCGCTCGACAACATTGACGCGATCCAGCGAATGCAGGAGGCTACCAACGTCAAAGAACTGCCATCATTCCTCGCCACATGCAACTTCTATTTGAAGTTCATCCTGCACTATGCACACATTGTCGAACCACTTCACAAGTTGCTACGCAAGGACGTCCCTTGGGAATGGACAGATTCCCAGGCTCAGGCATTCATCACGCTTAAGGAGAAAATCACATCCCCTCCTATCCTCGTGCACTTTGATCCGAATGCCACATCGTACGTCACCACGGATACATCAGGCACCGCCATGGGTGCTGTGCTCGCAATGGATTGACAGTCTGGAACGCCCAGTCACCTTCGCCTCTTGCACACTCTCATCTGCAGAACGTAAATACCCTACAGGGGAACACGAAGCACTCGCTTGCATCTACGCATGTGAACACTGGCACATCTACCTCTATGGCAGGAAATTTACCCACCGTACGGATCACCAAGCGCTAACTGCGCTACTCGTTACAACTGGATCTGGGCACAGACCACTACGTATCAGCCAATGGTCAGATCGCCTTCACCAGTATAACTTTACTGTACACTACATCGCTGGCAGTCGCAACCACGTAGCTGACATGCTCAGCTGCTCGATACCTGCTTTGGACTCTGGTGCTGACTTGTTCACAGATGACGACACACATGTCATGTCGATCATCACTCAATCCATCAGAAACCTCGTCACCTGCGACAAACTCAAAAACAGAATCACAGCATGATGCTACGCTCCAGCAAGTCAGCCACTTCCTCCAGACTGAGTGGCCTAAGCAAATTCCAGAAGAGCTGAAAACCGATCACAGACTTCGCGATGAATTTTCCGTTTGGAACGATGGCTGCCTAGCTCGTGGTGATAGAGCAGTAATTCCCAAGTTGCTTCAACAGCGCGTTCTCTCATTGGCACATGATGGACACCCTGGTACTGTCTGCATGAAGCAGAGATGTCGCGATTCAGTATGGTGGCCCGGGATTGACACTCGCATCGAGGAGTTTGTCTCACACTACGAAGCATGCAGTCTGAGCGAAAATGCCACAAACATCCGACCAGCGCCTATGAAGCCCATTCCATGGCCACAAAGACCATGGCAACAACTTCAGTTGGATATCTTCGGTCCAGTTGAAGCAGCTCCACAGCACCAGCGTCTCCTTGTTGTAGTACATGACCTGCATTCCAAATGGCCAGAAATCTCTACAACAAGTTCAGTGACCTCTTCAACGATCGTCACTATTCTGCAGCGTATGTTCACAAAGTGGTCCTCCCAGAGGTCATAGTCACTGACAATGGACCACAGTTTGTGTCTGACCAGTTCACGATTTCCTCATTTGTCACGCTATCGAGCATCGCCTTACTGCTCGGTACAATCCTCAAAGCAATGGAGGTGTTGAGCAATTTAACCACGTCATCAAAGAGGGTTTGAAAGCCACCCTCGCAGCAGGCCAAACATTTGACGAAGAGGTTCAGACCATTCTCCGCACATACTGAACGACAAAACACTCTCTAACGGGGAAGACACTCACTGAGCTCATGATTGGATGGAATCTTCGCTGGCTACTGGTCATTCTCAAACCCCCAGCCAGAGCTAGTATGAAGATAACCACACTCGCATCCCAGATTTCGGAACGCCATCGAAAAGCGAAGTCGTACACTGACACAAAACGATGCGCTCAAAAGCCCCAACTAAGGAACGGAGATTGGGTCAGAGTTAAGTCCCCAAACCGGAGTCATAAGCTCGCATCTTCACTTACGTCTCCAAAACAGATCAGCGAAAGTTCAGCCCTCACACCTATGAGCTCAATGATGGAACTCGATGGAACGCTCGGAGACTGATCCCAACTCACAGGCCGACAGACCAGCAGGATGGAACAGAGGCACCGTTCTGTTTCCCAACTGAAAACCTCACAGACACCGCAAGCTCCACGCCGGACTCAGCGTATCAGAACATGGCCTGGCTATCTCAAGGACTTTGTCTGTTAATAGGCTGTGTTTTCAGAAGGGGGGAAATATGTTGTGTTCATACTCTATTTGTTTGTTACTCGAACCCTCACTAGACAGACATTAGGGTTCTGAGGGAGCTCTTCACACACTGCTGTAAACATGCTGGTTCATGCTGGTTGGGGGGACACCATTTTGAAAGTTGCTATAAAGGACACAGTCAAGTTACATTACTGCAGTTAGTCTGTTTATTTAGTTACACAACATGCTTCACAGGAATGTAATCATACGCTAAAAACTGACAACGAGCCAAAGAAGGAGACTGTAGGAAAAGTGACCAAACGTCTGATCACGAAGATCGATTTTAAAGAGCCTCTTAAAGGAGGAGAGAGAGGTAGAGCATGAAAAAGCATTGCTAAGGAAATTCCAGAGCCGAGGGACTAGACGGCTGCAGGCATGGCCACAAAGGGTGGGTTAAGGGAGTGGTGGGTGCATATGCCCGACACTAGACTCTCGAAACAAGCGCTCCACTCCGGTCTTGGTCACAGCAAGCAAGCTCCAGGAGGGCAGAGGAAACGCGTCAAAGACACCCTCAATACCTTCTTGAAAAAGTGCAACATCCCCACCGACTCTTGGGAATCCCTGGCCCAAGACCGCTCAAAGTGGAGGAGAAGCCTCCGAGAAGGCACCGAACATCTCGAGTCTCTGCATCGGGAGCACGCGGAAGTGAAGCACAAACAGCGGAAGGACGACCCAAGCACACCACCCACCCGTCCCTTCAACCACCGTCTGCCCCACTTGTGACAGAGACTGTAGGTCCCGCATTGGTCTCATCAGTCACCTGAGAACTCATGTTAGTGTGGAAGCAAGTCATCCTCCACTCCGGGAGACTGCCTTAAGAAGAAGAAGAATGGTGCGCAAGAAGCTGGATTTAGAGTTCTCGGAGGGTTAGAAACATAGAAATTTACAGCGCAGAAGGAGGCCATTTCGGCCCATCGTGTCCACGCCGGCTGACAAAGAGCCACACGGCCCTCGGTCAACAGCCCTGAAAGTTACATATAAACCTATGAACAATGGCGGAAAGGTAAAGAGCACCCAGCCCAACCAATCCGCCCACACAACTGCGACACCCCTTATACGGAAACATTCCACACTCCACCCCAACCAGAGCCATGCGATCTCCTGGGAGAGGCAAAAAAAAACTGATTAAAAACCCAGGCTAATTGGGGAAATAAATCTGGGAAAAATTCCTCTCCGATCCATCCAGGCGATCGAAACTAGTCCAGGATATTACCCAGGCTGTATTCAATTCCCTACAGTACATACCATCGTATCTGCACCAGCCAACAAGAGGTTATCCAGTCTAATCCCACTTACCAGCTCTAGGTCCGTAACCCTGCAGGTTACAGCACTTCAAGTGCCCATCCAAGCACCTCGTAAATGTGGTGAGGGTTTCTGCATCCACCACACTTCCAGGCATTGAGTTCCAAACCCCCACAACCCTCTGCATGAAGAAGCTTCCTCTCAAGTCTCCTCTAAACCTTCCACCAACCACCTTAAACCTATGCCCCTTGTAATTGACCCCTCCACCAAGGGAAATAGGCCTTTGCTATCCACTATATCCAGGTCCCTCAAAATTGTATACACCTCAATGAGGTCTCCTCTCAGCCTCCTCTGTTCCAAGGAGAACAAACCCAGCCTTTCCAATCTGTCCTCATATCCAAGATTCTCCATTCCAGTCAACATCTGAGTAAATCTCCTCTGTCCTCTCTCTAGTGCAATCACATCCTTCCTATAATACAGCGATCAGAACTGCACGCAGTAGCCTAGCTGTGGCCGAACCAGAGTATTATACAATTTAAGCATAACCTCCCTGCTCTTGTATTCTATGCCTTGGCCAATAAAGGCAAGTATTCTGTTTGCCTTGTTAACCAGCTTATCCACCAGGCCTGCTACTTCAGGGATCTGTGGAAAAGGGGAGGTGCAAAGAGACCTGGGTGTCATGGTACATTAGTCATTGAAGGTTGGCATGCAGGTGCAGCAGGCGGTTAAGAAAGCAAATGGCATGTTGGCCTTCATAGCAAGGGGATTTGAGTACAGGGGCAGGGAGGTGTTGCTACAGTTGTACAGGGCCTTGGTGAGGCCACACCTGGAGTATTGTGTACAGTTTTGGTCTCCTAACCTGAGGAAGGACATTCTTGCTATTGAGGGAGTGCAGCGAAGGTTCACCAGACTGATTCCCGGGATGGCGGGACTGACCTATCAAGAAAGACTGGATCAACTGGGCTTGTATTCACTGGAGTTCAGAAGAATGAGAGGGGACCTCATAGAAACATTTAAAATTCTGACGGGGTTAGACAGGTTAGATGCAGGAAGAATGTTCCCAATGTTGGGGAAGTCCAGAACCAGAGGTCACAGTCTAAGGATAAGGGGTAAGCCATTTAGGACCGAGATGCGGAGGAACTTCTTCACCCAGAGAGTGGTGAACCTGTGGAATTCTCTACCACAGAAAGTTGTTGAGGCCAATTCACTAAATATATTCAAAAAGGAGTTAGATGAGGTCCTTACTACTAGGGGGATCAAGGGGTATAGCGAGAAAGCAGGAATGGGGTACTGAAGTTGAATGTTCAGCCATGAACTCATTGAATGGCGGTGCAGGCTAGAAGGGCCGAATGGCCTACTCCTGCACCTATTTTCTATGTTTCTATGTTTCTAAGGTCCATTTGTGCATCTACACTTCTAAGTGGCCGACCATTTAATGTTTATACATTTCCTTTTTAGCACTCTCCAAGTGCATTATCTTATACTTGTCCAAATTAAATGTTATTTGCCACTGTTCTGCCCACCTGACCAGTGGATTAATATCCTCCTGCAGCCTACAACTTTCTTCATCATTATCCATGACTTTCCTCTTCGTAATCAACCACGCAGCCAATTTTACTGTCATCTATAAACTTCTAAATCATATCTCCTATATTCAAATCTAGATCATTGATGTGTACCACAAAAAGCAAGGGACCCAGCAATGAGCCCTGTGGAACCCCACTGGAAATATCCTTCCAGTCACAAAAACATCCATCAACCATTACCTTTTGCTTCCTACCGCTAAGCCAATTTTGAGTCCAACTAGCCACTTTGCCCTGGATTCTATGGGCTTTTACCTTCGTGACCAGTCTACCATGTGGGACTTTATCAAAAGCTTTGCTAAAGTCCATATACACTACAGTGTATGCACTATCCTCATCGACCCTCTTGGTTAGCTCCTCGGAAAATTCAATGAGGTTAGTCAAACACGATCTTCTTTTAACAAATCAGTGCTGACTGTCCCGAATTAATCCTTGCCTTTCCAAATGTAGATTTATCTTGTTTTTCAGGATTTTTCCAATAATTTTCCCACCACTGAGGTTAGGCTGACAGGCCTATAATTACTCGGCCTATCCCTTCTCCCTTCTGAGACAAGGGTACCACATTAGCAGTCATCCAGTCCTCTGACACCAAATCCAAAGAGGACAAGAAAATGATGGTCAAGGCCTCTACTATTTCCTCTTTTACATAGAAACATAGGAAATAGGTGAAGGAATAGGCCATCCGGCCCTTCGAGCCTGCACCACCATTCAATAAGACCATGGCTGATCAGTCCTTCAGTACCCTGTTCCTGCTTTCTCTCCATACCCCTTGATCCCTTTAGCCGCAAGGGCCATATCTAATTCCCTCTTGAATATATCCAATGAACTAGCATCAACAACTCTCTGCGGTAGGGAATTCCATAGGTTAACAACTTTGCTCAACAGCCTGGGATACATCAGCCAGGCCTGGGGACTTATCCACTTTTAAAACTGCAAACCCCCTTAATACCTCCTCTCTCACTATGTTTATTTCATCCAGAATTTCACACTCCTCCTCGATAGCAGTATCTGCATTGCCCCTTTCCTTTGTGAAAACAGATGCAAAATATTCATCAATAACCATTCCAACATCTCCTGCCTCCACACAAAGATTACCCTCATGGTCTTTAATAGGCCCTACCCTTTCTTTAGTTATCCTCTTGCTCTTAATATATTTATTGAACATCTTTGGGTTTTCCTTAATTTTACTTGTCAAGAATTTTTCATGCTCTCTCTTAGCATTCCTGATATCCTTTTTAATTTTACCTCTTAACTTTCATTGGGATCAAGTTTCGGGCCGTGCCTAGAACGGCGCAGCCCTGACCTGGACACCCGTTTTCGTGCCTAAACGTGCGACAGAAAAATACCTCTTAATTCTCCGGCTCCTTGCTGGTCCCTGGGAGCTCGGCGTGGTGCGCAGACAGCAGCCAGCGGGGGGCAGAGCCACAGAGCCGCGCCGATTCTGCAAGTGGAGTGGGGTGGGGCTAAGTTAAATGAGGCAACGTCGTGCTGGTAGCCCTGCGCGTGTGCGTTGGAGCACGCGCGCACGCGCAGTAGCCCAGAAACATTGGCACTTGGCCATTTTTAAAGGGACTTAAAGAAAAGTGCTGATTTTCTCTTGGATCTCTGGAAAGGCTTGGGATTGAATTTTGGTGAGATTTTTGTGTCTGAAGGAGTGCTTTTAGCAGCACTGTTGAAGAAATCACCTGCTGAAATCAGTGAGTGCTGCTTTTCACTGCTAAACTTCCAGAACAGGTGCTGCATTGGTTCCTGCAAATTAAGGACTGTGTGTTTTGAAAAATAAGAGTGTCAATTCAATACTGAAATGGAACAACGTCCACCAAGAACAAAGAATTTCTTGCATGAGGAAGTGGAGATATTAGTCAACGTCATTGAGCAGAGATGGCAGGAGCTAGATACTAGCAACAGAGGTCGCATAAAAGTGCCACCTAAAGAAATGAAGAAACGCTGGAACCGAGTTGCAGAAGATTACTGCGCAGTGGTGCATACCATGAGATCTGGAAGCCAGTGTAAAAAGAAATGGCACGACCTTGGTCAAGTAGTTAGTGCAAGTAATATTTTCCATTTTTAATGTAATCATAATTGTAATGTGACTATCTGTATGTCCCACCCTGCAGAAAGATGCACTCTGTAAAAAGTTATATTTTACTCTTTGCAGAAGAAATTGGCCCACAACAAAAGGGAAGCAACTCGAACAGGAGGAGGCACGCCCAATCTGCATCCACTGGTACCTTGGAACAGTGGGTAGCTGCTGTGATGAGTCGTACATGGAGAAAAGCAATCAGTACAGCACAAGCTGGGCCCGCACGCGAGGAAGAGGGTAAGTCCTGAAAATGCATCGTGGCCCTTCAAATCAACTTGTTGCCTGGCCTGCTATGTGTGAGAGTACTGATGCCACCCATCCTGCCCCCTCCCTTACTGTTAAACATTTGACTGTTCTGATGTATTTTGCAGAACATGATGATGATGATGGTGATGATGATGATGATGATGCTGCCAACCCTGAGGATATTGAAGTTACAGAACAAGAACCAGTACAACCAGATGTGGATGATCCAGGCTGGATGATGGCGGCGATGACTGAAATGTTTATGAACCCCCATTAAGGGGCATCAGAGTTTCAACCCCTTGAATAGTTTCTGGTTCCACCTTCCATGGTTTTGATTCCGATGTTGTGGGTCCCAGTGGTGCTGCTGGTATAATGCAGCAGTTTACAGCCATTGCACCACCATCCGAGCCCACGGCTCGCACTCGCATAGGTTCTGGTTCCACCTTCCATGGTTTTGATTCCGACATTGCGAGTCCCATTGGTGCTGGTGATATAATGGAGCAGTTTACACCCATTCACCCTCCGTCCCAGCCCGTGCCTCACTCTCAGTACTGCCGCCTGGAACACCGAGCGTCCCACCGTCCCTGCCCGTGCCTCCCAGTGTAGTGGTGTCGCGAGGCAGACCCAGGCAGAGGAGAAGGAGATTGGAGGCACGCTCTCCTGAGATGCAGCTTGCAACAGATGCGGCTCAGGATGTGGCATTGGGTATGGAGACCAATGAGCTTACCCGATCACTCATCGGTAGCGCAGTGCAGTGGGTGAAGAGGTGACGGTCCTGACGGGAGAAATAGCAGTAATGACACGGGAACTTAGGGAGGGAATGTCCGAGGGAGTGCAAGCGACAGCACAGGCCGTCAGCGAGGTAGCTGCTGCAATAAGGGCACACAGCCCCGCCAATCAAATGACAGCCCCATGAAGAAGTGAACATTCACTGAGATGTGGATGAGAGATGGTTGCAGCCTTTCTTTGTTGCTTTTGTTCTTGTTCCTGATGTAGCTGTAGTAGCGTTTTTCAAAATGAAATTATTTTGTAAGTTTTGTAATTTTGCAACTTATAAGTGATCTTAGAGTTTTTAAGTGATCTTATAGTGTAAATCCTGAAGATTAAATGATCTTGAGAGTGTAAAATTCCTCACATTGAAATTGTTTTGTAACTTTTGTAACTTTACAAGTTTATAAGTGATCTTAAAGCTTTTAAGTGATCTTCAAGGGTCATATTAAAAAGTGAAGTTTGATACAACAAATATTTTATTACAGTGACGTTAACTTTTCAATAAAATATTTTTTCTTCAAAAATGATTCATCTTCCATTAACACAACACAACGTAGGAACAACTGCAAAGAATAAATATGTCCATGTGCAACAGTGGTTGCAGAGCCCTCAGGCATCAGTAGTTGAAGCGTTCACGGATGAGCTGCTGGCACAAGGCTCGAGCAATCGTTAAAGGGGCACGATGGACGGCCCTCCTCCGACCTCGTGCTCCGGCATCAGTTACTTGCATGCTTTCCTGATCGTCGTCATCATCCACATCTTGCTCTTCCGTAATACTATCATCATGCACTGGACCCTCACGTGGATCTTCTGGTTCCACTACCAGCTCCTGCTGCCTCATGATGGCTAAGTTATGGAGCATGCAGCACACAACAGTGAAGTGACCGACAATCTGAGGAGAGTATTGCAAGTGGTCCCCGGAATGGTCCAGGCATCGGAAACGTTGTTTCAATATGCCAATGGTCCTCTCAATGATGCTGCGTGTCGCAATGTGTGCCATGTTGTATTGACGGTCAACTTCTGTCCGTGTCATGCGTAGAGGTGTCATGAGCCAGGTGGTCAGGCCGTACCCTTTGTCTCCCAGTAGCCAGCTCTGCCCTTCTGGCTGCTGCCCAAACATGTCAGATATAACGCTGTCGCGTAGGATAAATGCATCATGGGTGTTGCCAGGGTATCTCACATCGACTGACATGATGCGCTGCTTGTCGTCACACACGAGCTGCACATTGATGGAGTGGAAACCTTTTCTATTCCTGTACTGCTCGGAATCCTCCACAGGTGCTCGTAAGGCTATGTGGGTACAATCAATGCAGCCCTGTACCTTTGGGAAGCCAGCAATCCTGAAGAAGCCCACAGCCCTCTCATGGATCGCTTGTGCGGTCATTGGGAAATTGATGAAGTCATTCCTTCACGCATACAGTGCAGCCGTGACCTGGTAAACGCAGGCATGTATTGCACGTTGAGAGATGACACACACATCTCCAGTTGTTGCCTGAAACGATCCCGAGGCATATAAGGCAAGTGCAGCTGTTACCTTCACTTCAACAGACAAGGCAGTTGGCGTTCTGCTTCTGGGCTGCAAATCTGCTCTCAACATATCACAGATCTCAGTGACAACTTCTCTGTGGAAACACAGCCTTTTGACACAATCAGCCTCGCTCATGTCCAGGTACGAGTGCCTGGTTCGATATTGCCGACATGGGTAAGGTCTCCTGCCCATCAGCCTACGGGCTATGACGTTCCTGGTGCGGTGAGCTCTAATCAATTCTCTCCTATGCAGTGAATTTCTGGTGAACCATTGCATAATCCGTGGTGTTGACAAAGCAGCACCCATTATGCAAATTTAAGTTTCAACCTGGCTATCTGGCTGCCTCTCCCTGTCCCTGGCTTAATGGTCTCACTCTCCCTCGCAGCTCGAAGGCTGCTTGCTGTGTCTTCGGCTGCCGTCGAGCCACTGACGCCGCCCCTGTCTCCTACATGGAAGGAAGGCCTGCCTGAAGCACCACAGCTCGAAGGCTGCTGCTGCTTCACACAGGTCGGAATATTCAATATTTTGTCTTTGCTTTGTTTATAATTTTTTAGTCAGGCTGGCTCTTTATTTGTATAAGTAAGACTGTTGAATGCTTGTAGAATTTAATTACTCCCCTTCCTCCTCCCCCCCACCCCCCTCGCTCCCTACGCCTGATTTGTAGCCTACGCCTGATTTGTAAAGTGTAGGCAAGGTTTTTCTGAGCGTACAAAAATCTACACTTACTCCATTCTAAGTTAGTTTGGAGTAAGTTTTTGCTGCCTAAACTTTCAAAACAGGCGTAAGTGGCCGGACACGCCCCCTTTTGAAAAAAAAATCTGTTCCAAAATGAAACTGTTCTAACTGACTAGAACTGGAGCAAACTAAATGCCGAGAATTGCAATTTCTAAGATACTCCGTTCTAAACCAGTTGCTCCAAAAAAATAGGAGCAACTCAGGCCGAAACTTGACCCCTATATTCCTCCAAAGATTCTACAGTATTTAGCCGTCGGTATATGACATAAGCTTCCCTATTTTTTGTTATCCTCCCCTGTATGTCCCTAGACATCCAGGGAGCTCTAGAAATGTTGATCTCACCATTTTTCGTTAAGGGCACATATTTGGCCTGAGCACTCCGGATCTCCTCCTTGAATGCCTCCCACTGTTCCAACACTGATTTACCTTCAAGTAGCTGTTTCCAGGCCACTGTGGCTAAATCACTTCTCGATTTAGCAAAGTTAGCTTTTCCCCAATTTGGGACTTTTATTCCAGGTCTATCCTTGTCCTTACCGATAACTAACTTGAATCTGACCGAATTATGCTCACTGGCATCCAAGTGCTCTCCTACTGATACCCCTTCCACCTGCCCAGCTTCATTCCCCAAAATTAAATCCAAAACCGCCCCCTCCCGTGTTGGGCTTGTTACATACTGACTAAAAAAGTTCTCTTGAATGCATTTTCAGAATTCTGCACCCTCTATACCCTTCACACTATATTTGTCCCAATCAATATTATGATAGTTAAAATCTCCTACTATTAGTGCCCTAGGTTTTTGGACTTCACAGCAATTTGCCTATGTATTTGCTCTTCTATCTCCCTCCCACTGTTTGGGGATCTATAATACACACCCAGTAGTATGATCACCCCTTTTTTATTTTTCAATTCGACCCATGTGGCCTAATTTGATGATTCCTCTAACATATCATCCCTCTTCACCACTGTAATAGTTTCATTAATCAATTCCTTGACACCCCCTCCCATTTTACCCCCTCTCTGTCTTGTCTAAAAATTCTGTAGCCAGGAATATTGATCTGCCAAACCTGCCCCTCTTTTATCCATGTTTCTGTAATGGCTATAATGTCATAGTCCCACGGGTCTACCTGTGCTCTTTGCTCATCCGCCTTATTCGCTATACTCCTTGCATTGAAGTATATATCATTTAGCACAGGAAGACCTCCTTTATTATTACTTACTAAACCCTGTTTCCTCTGTCTTACAGAATCGCTTTCTAAATTCTTGCTATCCAATTTCAGCTTTACTTCATTCACAATTGAATTTGTTCTCAAGTTCCCATCCCCCTGCCAAGCTAGTTTAAACTCTCCCCAACAGCACGAGCAAAACTCCCCACGAGGATATTGGTCCCGGTGCTGTTGAGGCGCAACCCGTCTGGTTTGTACAAGTCCCATCTCTTCCAGAAGTGTTCCCAATGCCTCAAGAATTTAAAGCCCTCCCTCCTGCACCAACTCTCCAGCCACACGTTCATCCTCTCTATCCATCTATTCTTGTACTCATATTAGGGATAAAGGGGGTTACAGAGATAGGAAAGGACAAGGCCATGGAGGGGTTTAAACACGACGATGAAACTTGTAAAATCGAGGAATTGTTGTACTCGGAGCCAATGTAGGTCAGGAAACTGCTGCCCACAATCGAGAGCCAGATGACAGATAACCCCACTCAGGGAATGGTAGCATGGTGGTTATGTTACTGGACTAATAATCCGGACGTGTCGACTAATGATCCAGTAGATGTGAGTTCAAAACACACCACAGCAGCTGTGGAATTTAAATTCAATTAGCTAATTTGTAATTCAAAATTCTGGTGTCAGTAATGGCGACCATGAATCTACTGGATTCCATTTAAAAACTAACTGGTTCACTAATGTCCTTTAGGGAAGGAAATCAGCCATCCTTACCCGGTCTGGCCTAGCTGACTCTCAGACCCACATTGGGTAGACTCTTACCTGCCCTCTGAAATGGCCAAGCAAGTGACTCAGGTGTACCAAACCATTATGGCAGTGGTTCAAAAAAGCAGCTCACCACCACCTTCTCATGGGCACTTAGGGATGGGCAATAATTGCTGACTTTGGCTTCATCACCTTGAGGTATTGAGATAGAATTTTACATTCCAGACTCCCGCCCCCAGTTTGACTATGAAGGAGAAGAAGAAGAAGAACAACAAGTTTCATTTAATACAGTGAAATATCCCAAGGGGGGTTCACAGGAGTGTAATTAAACAAAATTTGACACCGAGCCACATAAGGAGATATAGGACAGGGTGCCAGAAGCTTGGTGAATTAGGTAGGTTTTAAGGAGCATCTTAAAGGAGGGAAGAGAGGGAGAGAGGCGGATATGTTCAGGGAGGTAATTCCAGAGATCAGGGCCCAGGCAGCTGAAAGCACGGCCGCTAATGGTGGAGCGATTAAAATGAGGGGCCAGAATTGGAGTAGAGCAGAGTACTTAGAGGGTTGTAGGGCTGGAGGAGATTACAGAGATAAGGTGGGGCAAGACCATGGAAGGATTGGAAAACAAGGATGAGAATTTTAATCGAAAGGTCCAACTCTGTTCTCATAAAGTTACGGGGTAGTAACTAGTAGTACCACTCACCTGTTACAGAACTGCAGCGGTTCAAGAAGGCAGCTCACCACCACCTTCTCAAGTGCAATTGGGGATGGGCAATAAATTCTGGCCTTGCCAGCGACGCCCACATCCCTTGAATGAATAAAAAAGAATAACTCATGCAATTATCATTTCTGTTGAAATCAACACATTTAACATTGGACGTATTCTACCAGAGGTGCACAATCCATTCCGTCAATTACGAGACAAGATGATCAAGTTGAAAATTATCCTTTGCATTTGTGTTTTGGGTTACCATAAGTACTTCCTACAGTTTTTCCAGTCGATTTTACAGAGGTGGTCCAGCTCGGCACAGACACAAAAGCAATGGCATAACACCAGCACAATTTTGGCAATCGATGGTGTTTGGCCTTTTTACAAGTCAAAGGAGATATTCCGATGGGGCTTCTTCTCTTCAGAGGACACCTCCCATTTTTAACTTTATCAATGTAATCATAAAGAAAAAAAGATAGACCTGCATTTGTATAGTGCTTTTCACGACCACCAGACATCCCAAAGCTCTTTACAGTCAAAGAGGTACTTTTTCGAGTGCAGTCGCTGTTGTAATGTAGGAAACACGACTGCCAATTTGCGCACAGCAAGCTCCCACAAACAACAATGTGACAATGATCAGATACCCTGTTTTAGTGATGTCGATTGAAGGATAAATCTTGGCTAGGACACCAGGGTTAACTCCCTTGCTCTTCTTGCTGGACTCTGGGGAGGTACCAGCGGATTGGAAAGCAACTAATGTAACGCCTCTGTTTAAAAAAGGGGGCAGACAAAAGGCAGGTAACTATAGGCCGGTTAGTTTAACATCTGTAGTGGGGAAAATGCTTGAAGCTATCATTAAGGAAGAAATAGCGGGACATCTAGATAGGAATAGTGCAATCAAGCAGACGCAACATGGATTCATGAAGGGGAAATCATGTTTAACTAATTTACTGGAATTCTTTGAGGATATAACGAGCATGGTGGATAGAGGTGTACCGATGGATCTGGTGTATTTAGATTTCCAAAAGGCATTCGATAAGGTGCCACACAAAATGTTACTGCAGAAGATAAAGGTTCGCGGAGTCAGAGGAAATGTATTAGCATGGATAGAGAATTGGCTGACGAACAGAAAGCAGAGAGTTGGGATAAATGGGTCCTTTTCGGGTTGGAAATTGGTGGTTAGTGGTGTGCCACGGGGATTGGTGCTGAGATCACAACTGTTTACAATATACATATATGACTTGGAAGAGGGGACAGAGTGTAGTGTAACAAAATTTGCAGATGACACAAAGATTAGTGGGAAAGCGGGTTGTGTAGAGTACACAGAGAGGCTGCAAAGAGATTTAGATAGGTTAAGCGAATGGGCTAAGGTTTGGCAGATGGAATACAATGTCGGAAAATGTGAGGTCATCCACCTTGGAAAAAAAAACAGCAAAAGGGAATATTATTTGAATGGGGAGAAATTACAACATGCAGAGGTGCAGAGGGACCTGGGGGTCCTTGTGCATGAATCCCAAAAAGTTAGTTTGCAGGTGCAGCAGGTAATCAGGAAGGCGAATGGAATATTGGCCTTCATTGCGAGAGGGATGGAGTACAAAAGCAGGGAGGTCCTGCTGCAATTGTCTAGGGTATTAGTGAGGCCACACCTGGAGTACTGCGTGCAGTTTTGGTCACCTTACTTAAGGAAGGATATACTAGCTTTGGAGCGGGTACAGAGACGATTCACTAATCTGATTCCGGAGATGAGGGGGTTACCTTATGATGATAGATTGAGCAGACTGGGTCTTTACTCGTTGGAGTTCAGAAGGATGAGGGGTGATCTTATAGAAACATTTAAAATAATGAAAGGGATAGACAAGATAGAGGCAGAGAGGTTGTTTCCACTGGTCGGGAAGACTAGAACTAGGGGGCACAGCCTCAAAATACGGGGGAGCCAATTTAAAACCGAGTTGAGAAAGAATTTCTTCTCCCAGAGGGTTGTGAATCTGTGGAATTCTCTGTCGAAGGAAACAGTTGAGGCTAGCTCATTGAATGTATTCAAATCACAGATAGATAGATTTTTAACCAATAAGGGAATTAAGGGTTACCGGGAGTGGGCGGGTAAGTGGAGCTGAGTCCATGGCCAGATCAGTCATGATCTTGTTGAATGGCGGAGCAGGCTCGAGGGGCTAGATGGCCTACTCCTGTTCCTAATTCTTATGTTCTTACATTCTTCAAAGTAGTGCCATGGGATCTTTTACATCCACCTGAGAGGGCAGACGGGTCTGTAGTTTCATCTCTCCTCTGAAAGACAGCACCTCCAACAGTGCAGCACTTCCTCAGCACTGCACTGGATTGTCAGCCTAGATTTTTGTGCTTAGGTCCCTGGAGTGGGACTTGTACCCACAACCTTCTGGCTCAGAGGCGACTGTGCTATCCACTGAGCCACAGCTGACATAAGGCCCAATGTTATCATTATCGGGGTTTAGGAGTTGAAATTGTGAGGACAGATTGCATAAACTTGGTTTGTATTCCATTGAGTAAAGGAAATTGAGGGGCGATCTGTTTAAAGTGTTAAAAGGTTGTGAGAGAGTAGATATATGGAAACTATTTCTTGTGGTAGGATTATCAAGAATCAGAGGGACATAATGTTAACGTTGGAGAGAAACAATTTAGCAGTGAAATCAGGAAGCACTTTTTCATACAAAATGTAGTCGAAATCTGGAACTCTCTTCCCAAAAGGCTGCGGATCTTGAAACAATTGCAGCTTTCAAGACTGAGGTAGATTGTTGTTGGTTAAGGGTATCAAGGGATATGAGCAAAGTCAAATGGTGGGGGGTGTAAATGGGGTTGAAGCACAGAGCAAGATGATGCCGTGATCGCAATGAATGACAGAGCAGGTCCAAGGGGCTGAATAGCCTATTCTTATCCCTAATGTTCCTATTCGGTCTTCACTAACATCAACATGTAACCGGTATTTGGTGTGCGGTGGTACAGCATGCGTATAGTTGCACAAAAGCACAGAACTCCCTGGTCAGAAAGAGGAGCAGACCCAACAGTATAACTTGGATCTGATGTTTGAATATTGGCCTGTGCAGCTCCCATTCAAAGACCAATACCTACTCTTCTCCTTGTAGTCCTGTTGTAATTGAGAAGAATTGGTCAAATCAACTGTGGAATTTTTTATTCCCAAATCGGAATATGCACCATTTATTTGAAAAACAATTTTCATTTTTAGCTTCAAGACAGTATATTACTTTCAGAATGGCTTATCAAGAATCATTATCATTTCTTGTCATTGCACAATGCTAAATCATTTACCACTAATGGAAAAGTGAATGAATGAATACTTTTGATCTCCCCTGATCAAATGTAGGACTATAGTTTGAGAGATGGTCCGTTTTCAGTTCATAGCCATGAACGGATAATCAATTGTGTGTTCAATTCCAGCAATCATGGTCATTTATCTATTTCACACAGCTTTCGGCAAGGATGAACAGGGCTCATTGAGAAGATACCCGTGAAGAACAACACAAGAGTTGCAATCACAGATTGTACGTAAAACCAAAATACATTTTTCGGGTGGGATGTTAAACCAAGGCCCTCGCAAGTGGACATAAAAGATTCCACGGCATTATTTGTAGAGAGCGGGGAAGATCTCCCCGGTGTCCTGGCCAATATTTATCCCACAACCAACACCACTAAAAAACAGATGTGATCTGGTCATTAATCTCATCGCTGTTTGTGGGAACTTGCTTTTTGCAAATTGGCTCCCACATTTCCTACATTCCAACAGGGAATACCGTTCAAAAATAGTTAATTGGCTATAAAGTGCTTTGGGACATCTTGAGGTCATGAAAGACGCAATATCAATACAAGTCTTTCTTCTTTAAATTGCTTTGGGACATCCTGAAGTTGTGAAAGATGCCATATAAGTGCAAGTCTTCTTTAATTCTTTAGAGGCTTGAGACTTGGTTATACACAGGAATATAAGAATTAGGAGCAGGAGTAGGCCCTACGGCCCCTCGAGCCTGCTCCATCATTCAATGAGATCATGGCTGATCTACGACCTCAACTCCACTTACCTGTCCTATCCTCATAATCACTTGATTCCTCTGGAGTAAAAAAATCTGTCTTCCCTCCCTTAAAGGGAAGGGCACACGCTGCAGGCCCTGTAAATTAAAAACAACCTACCTGGACCATCCCAGGGAGTAGAGGTATGCCGAGTGATCAGCCCATCACTCACCCATAAAAGGAGTGGCGAGTGGTGGGCTGGGGCAGCGTGGTGGCCCTGACCTGTGAGAGACCATCAGCGGCAGGTCGGGGCCATAAAAGGAGCAGCATGGCGGTATACCACGACAAGGTACAGCGAGCTAGTGGAGGAGCGCGATGGCAGCGAAGATGGTGACTGGATTGGACGTCATCAAGGTCCAGGTCGCTGATTGGAGCGTGGGAAGGTACAGCAGGAGCGGTGAGGTTGGGCGCAGGAGCAGCGAGAGATCATGGAGCAACGTGATTGGGGCCCAGGAGAGGCGAGGGCCCAGGGGCAGCGTAGGCCAGCCCACATTGTGATACGTGTGCGCACTGGGCCCGTGCAGCAGAGCTGGTATCCAGTCGTCTTAGTTGATCCTTGCCACTGGACCAAGACCTAGCTCTGTCAGGCCCGTGTGGTGGCTGGTGTGCAACGGCCACCCCACGTTAAAAAAAATCCACGCACACCCTTCAACATGTAGTTCGGGACCTGGAATATTAGGTCCTTCATTGAAACACATGTGAACTCATCCCTTTTTGGCGTGGAAGCAAGTCATCCTCGATTCGAGGGACAGCCTATGAGGATATGATGACTCAAGCAGAGGCCCAGGCTGAACAATGGCGGCCAGGACCCCTGCGTAGGGGCCAGGAGTGTATGAGTTTTGTACGGATCTCTGGAATCATGTGGGCCGGCCCACCCTATCAGAGTAGGGGGATCCCCATTCATACTTATGGTGATTCCGTATATACGGAGCTGCCGAAAGTATGAATGGGAATACCCCCAAACACACAGTAAGACTGAAAAAAAGACAAAAAAAATATTTAAAATGAATTAAAATGCAATTTAATAAAATATTTTATACAAATATTATTTTTTGGAATTTTTTTTTAATATGTTTTAACGGGGCTAAAAATAAAATTACCTTAATAGACAGGGTTTTTAATCTATAAATGAGTGATAAAATGTAATTTTCTATTTTTTAAAACTCTTACTTTGGTAAGAGCACGTCTTATGCCTGCTTTATCCAGTGTAAGAATGTGAAGGACATTCGCTGGGCAGGAGTGGGGCAAATAGCCCAAATCTTGGAGGCCCTTTTCCTTTGCATGCCTGCGATCTGTCGAAAAGGTTTTTGACAGATGGCAAATGCCGGGTTTAGGCGCATGCAGATCGCATACCTAAACCTGCAACTTGCGGGGATCCCACGGGCGCCTGCGCACCTCATACACGCACATGGGAAGTGCGATTTCAGGCCCAAAATCTCCTTATGTGGATCGCTGTCAATATTTTTTTGATAACGCTACTGTGAAGCTCCTTGGCACGTTTTATTATGTTAAAGGCACTTTATAAATACCATCATCGTAGGCAGTCCCTCGGAGTCGAGGAAGACTTGCTTCCACTCTATAAATGACCGAACAGTCCAATACGAGAGCCACAGTCGCAGTCACAGGTGGGACAGATAGTCGTTGAGGGTAAGGGAGGGTGGGATTGGTTTGCCGCATGCTCTTTCCGCTGCCTGCGCTTGATTTCTGCATGCTCTCGGCGATGAGACTCGAGGTGCTCAGCGCCCTCCCGGATGCACTTCCTCCACTTAGGGCGGTCTTTGGCCAGGGACTCCCAGGTGTCAGTGGGGATGTTGCACTTTATCAAGGAGGCTTTGAGGGTGTCCTTGAAATGTTTCCTCTGCCCACTTTTGGCTTGTTTGCCGTGAAGGAGTTCTGAGTAGAGCGCTTGCTTTGAGAGTCATTCTACAAGTTATTGTTGATTATATCAGAATTATTCTTTCAGCATGGGACAACATCAATGGTACAGAGCTCACTGGTTACCCCTGTCTGCCACAATAACTATTGATGTGAGATATTGGATCCAATGAGCTCACCGAGTGGCTCTTTTCATAAGTACAGGAATGTACAGGACTGGCAGAAGCTAGTGCAGACCATCTGGCTGGTCCAAATGTCTCGGAAATATCACATCCCGTGACACATCTCATAAACCCTCAACAAATTATTCTTCAGGTACCTGTTCAACTCCCTCTTGCAATAAAAACAGATATTGTATCGATACGCTCAGCGGGTCAGGCAGCACCTGTAAAGAGAGAAACAGAGTTTACGTTTCAGGTCGATGACCTTTCGTCAGAACTCGCTCTTGAATTTGCCATCTCTCTGGCCAGTCCATTTCACACCTTCATCATTTCTGCGCAAAGTAGTGTAATCAACACTCTCTTTTCACCTTTACTCCTCGAGGTTACAAACTATGAAAAGTGCATACTGATTCCTTGAACATATTCATCATCATCATAGGCAGTCCCTCGGAATCAAGGAAGACTTGCTTGCACTCTAAAAAATGAGTCCTTAGGTGACTGAACAGTCCAATACGAGAACCACAGTCCCTGTCACAGGTGGGACAGATAGTCGTTGAGGGAAGGGGTGGGTGGGACAGGTTTGCCGCACGCTCCTTCTGCTGCCTGCCCTTGATTTCTGCATGCTCTCGGCGATGAGGGCAGAGTTGGCTAAAGTAGACTGGAAACAAGGACTAAACGGTGGCACAATTGAGGAACAGTGGAAGACTTTTAAGGAGCTCTTTCACAATGTGCAACAAAAATATATTCCAGTGAAAAAGAAGGGCGGCAAGAGAAGAGATAACCAGCCGTGGATAACCAAGGAAATAAAGGAAAGTATCAAATCAAAGACCAATGCGTATAAGGTGGCCAAGGTTAGTGGGAAACTAGAGGATTGGGAAAATTTTAAGCAACAGCAAAGAATGACTAAAAAAGCAATAAAGAAAGGGAAGATAGATTACGAAGGTAAACTTGCGCAAAACATAAAAACATATAGTAAAAGCTTTTACAGATATATAAAACGGAAAAGAGTGACTAAAGTAAATGTTGGTCCCTTAGAAGATGAAAAGGGGGATTTAATAATGGGAAATGTGGAAATGGCTGAGACCTTAAACAATTATTTTGCTTCCGTCTTCACAGTGGAAGACACAAAAACCATGCCAAAAATTGCTGGTCATAGGAATGTGGGAAGGGAGGACCTTGAGATGATCACTATCACTAGGGAGGTAGTGCTGGACAGACTAATGGGACTGAAGGTAGACAAGTCCCCTGGTCCTGATGAAATACATCCCAGGGTATTAAAAGAGATGGCAGAAGTTATAGCAGATGCATTTGTTATAATCTACCAAAATTCTCTGGACTCTGGGGAGGTACCAGCGGATTGGAAAGCAGCTAATGTAACGCCTCTGTTTAAAAAAGGGGGCAGGCAAAAGGCAGGTAACTATAGGCCGGTTAGTTTAACATCTGTAGTGGGGAAAATGCTTGAAACTATCATTAAGGAAGAAATAGCGGGACATCTGGATAGGAATAGTGCAATCAAGCAGACGCAGCATGGATTCATGAAAGGGAAATCATGTTTAACTAACTTACTGGAATTCTTTGAGGATATAACGAGCATGGTGGATAGAGGTGTACCGATGGATGTGGTGTATTTAGATTTCCAAAAGGCATTCGATAAGGTGCCACACAAAAGGTTACTGCAGAAGATAAAGGTTCGCGGAGTCAGAGGAAATGTATTAGCATGGATAGAGAATTGGCTGGCGAACAGAAAGCAGAGAGTCGGGATAAATGGGTCCTTTTCTGGTTGGAAATCAGTGGTTAGTGGTGTGCCACAGGGATCAGTACTGGGACCACAACTGTTTACAATATACATAGATGACCTAGAAGAGGGGACAGAGTGTAGTGCCACAAAATTTGCAGATGACACTAAGATTAGTGGGAAAGCGGGTTGTGTAGAGGACTCAGAGAGGCTGCAAGGAGATTTGGATAGGTTAAGCGAAGGTTTGGCAGATGGAATACAATGTCGGAAAGTGTGAGGTCATCCACCTTGGGAAAAAAAAACAGTAAAAGGGAATATTATTTGAATGGGGAGAAATTACAAGATGTTGCGGTTCAGAGGGACCTGGGGGTCCTTGTGCATGAATCCCAAAAGGTTAGTTTGCAGGTGCAGCAGGTAATCAGGAAGGCAAATGGAATGTTGGCCTTCATTGCGAGAGGGATGGAGTACAAAAGCAGGGAGGTGTTGCTGCAACTGTATAAGGTATTGGTAATGCCGCACATGGAGTACTGCATGCAGTTTTGGTCACCTTACTTAAGGAAGGATATACTAGCTTTGGAAGGGGTACAGAGACGATTCACTAGGCTGATTCGAGAAATGAGGGGGTTACCTTATGATGATAGATTGAGTAGACTGGGTCTTTACTCGTTGGAGTTCAGAAGGATGAGGGGTGATCTTATAGAAACATTTAAAATAATGAAAGGGATAGACAAGATAGAGGCAGAGAGGTTGTTTCCATTGGTAGGGGAGACTAGAACTAGGGGGCACAGCCTCAAAATACGGAGGAGCAAATTTAAAACCGAGTTGAGAAAGAATTTCTTCTCCCAGAGGGTTGTGGAACTGTGGAATTCTCTGCCCAAGGAAGCAGTTGAGGCTAGCTCATTGAATGTTTTCAAGTCACAGATAGATAGATTTTTAAGCAATAAGGGAATTAAGGGTTACGGGGAGAGGGCGGGTAAGTGGAGCTGAGTCCACGACCAGATCAGCCATGATCTTATTGAATGGCGGAGCAGGGGCTAGATGGCCTGCTCCTGTTCCTAATTCTTATGTTCTTATGTTCTTATGATGAGACTCGAGATGCTCAGCGCCCTCCCGGATGCATTTCCTCCACTTAGGGCGGTCTTTGGCCAGGGACTCCCAGGTATCAGAGGGGATGTTGCACTTTATCAGGGAGGCTTTCAGGGTGTCCTTATAATTTTTCCTCTGCCCACCTTTAGAAACATCGAAACATAGAAAATACGTGCACGAATAGGCCATTCGGCCCTTCGAGCCTGCACCACCATTCAATAAGATCATGGCTGATCATTCACCTCAGTACCCCTTTCCTGCTTTCTCTCCATACTCCTTGATCCCATTAGCCGTAAGGACCATATCTAACTCCCTCTTGAATATATCCAATGAACTGGCATCAACAACTCTCTGCGGTAGGGAATTCCACAGGTTAACAACTCTATGAGTGAAGAAGTTTCTCCTCATCTCAATCCTAAATGACTTACCCCTTATTCTTAGACTGTGTCCTCTGGTTCTGGACTTCCCCAACATGGAGAACGTTCTTCCTGCATCTAACCTGTCCAGTCCCATCAGAATTTTATATGTTGCTATGAGATCCCCTCTCACCCTTCTAAACTCCAGTGAATAAAGACCCAGTCGATCCAGTCTCTCCTCATATGTCAGTCCAGCCATCCCGGGAATCAGTCTGGTGAACCTTCGCTGCACTCCCTCAATAGCAAGAACGTCCTTCCTCAGATTAGGAGAACAAAACTGTACGCTATTGTATTCCTAACACAGATGAGGCTGCACACAGGGAGGTTAAAGTAACAGTGACCTCAGTATTCCAGGTGAGGCCTCACCAAGGCCTTGTACAACTGCAGTAAGACCTCCCTGTTCTTATACACAAATCCCCTAGCTATGAAAGCCAACATACCATTTGACTTCTTCACCGCCTGCTGTACCTGCATGTCAACTTTCAATGACTGATGTACCATGACATCCAGGTCTCGTTGCACCTCCCCTTTTCCTAATCTACCACCATTCAGATAATATTCTGCCTTTGTGTTTTTGCCCCCAAAGTGGATAACTTCATTTATCCACATTATACTGCATCTGCCATGCATTTGCCCACTCACCTAACCTGTCCAAGTCACTCTGCAGCCTCTTAGCGCCCTCCTCATAGCTCACACTGCCACCCAGTTTAGTGTCATCTGCAAACTTGGAGATATTACACTCAATTCCTTCATCCAAATCATTAATGTATATTGTAAATAGCTGGGGTCCCAGCACTGAGCCCTGCGGCACCTCACTAGTCATGGCATGCCATTCTGAAAAGGACTCGTTTATCCCGACTCTCTTTGCCGTGACGGAGTTCCGAGTAGAGAATATTCAAGGCTGAGAGCGATAGATTTTTGGACTCTAGAGCAATGAAGGGATATGGAGATCGGACGGGAAAGTGCTGTTGAGGTAGAAGATCAGCCATGATCTTATTGAATGGCGGAGCAGGCTCGAGGTGCCGTATGGCCTACTCCTGCTTCTAATTCTTATGTTTTTATATCCTTGCTGCCTGCTCAGGAGAGCCGGTTGAAATTGCAGATGTTGCGATCAAGGCGACTTTTGGTTGGGTAAGAGCCGGGATGAGTTGAACTACCCACCCGCCAGGCTTCTGCTGAGCGAGGAGGGTTAAAATCACACGCGGTCTTTCAAATGGGTCATAAAACCCAGGCCCCAGTTGCCGTTTTTATGGATCTTGCAGATTCCACTATTCCATTTGAAGAGCAGGAAGTCCTTGAGGTGTCTGGTAGGCCTTCCTCTATCAACCAATATCACCAAATAAAGAAAAAGGAATCACTGGTTATTCGTCTAGCTAACTGTGATGGTGCTTTCAGGCATGATAACTCATCCCTTCTAATGCCCGTAGTTATATTCTGTGGTTAGAGAACCAAGAGTTTCTGCAACAAGTAGGCAGTGAGAACCTCCAACAGCTGCTATACTCTATGAAGTTCTAGGTTTGTAAAAATAAAGACTTGCATTTATATAGCGGCGAGAGCTGGAAAGTGGGATTCGGCTGGATAGCTCTTGTTCGGCCTGCATGTACACGATGGGCCGAAATGGCCTCCTTCCGTGCTGTAAATTTCTATGGCCCCGATACCGCCGACTGTGCCGAGTTTTCCTGCTGGTTTCCTCTCGCTCCCACCTTCCACTTGGGCTGGAGCGGCGGGCGGGAGGGGAGCACCGCCGGGAACCGCCCACTGACATCCTCTGGCGGCCTAGTCGCGTAAGTGGCCTCCCGCCCGCCGAGATGTCAGATTGGTGCAGGCGGGAGTCGGCGCCAGCAGGGGTAAGGACCGCCGTGTGGAGGCTGGACTTACCCCGACGGTAGATACGAATACCTGCAAAAGAAAGTTAGTGAACATCTTTTACATTTTTCTTACAGCGACTTACCTGGATGGGGTCCCCTGAAGGTGTTCAGGTGATTTTTTTTTTTGTGATGTATTTACTTTTCAGGTCTTCCACCCTCCCTGGGCCCGACTCCATCCACGGGGGCACTTGGGCGGCAAGCACTTTTGCCGCCGAGATTGAGAGCTCCCGCCCGCTGCCGCCCAGATTGACCGTAAACCATTATTTTGCCACCGGGCGGTACTGCCATCTCTTTTTGAGGAATCTTTCCGGCAAAGTACTGCCCAGTCTCTCGGCAGCCATTGGCGGTCCTTTGGGCAGCAAAGGGGCGGGTCTTACAGCTCATGAAAACCGGGCAACCAATTTGCGCACAGCAAGCTCCCACAAACAGTAAGGTGATAATGACCAGATAATCTGTTTTGTTACGTGGATTGCGGGAAAAATATTGGCCAACACTCCAATTTAACTCCCCTGCTCTTCTTTGAAATAGTGCCATGGGTTCTTTTACGTCTACGTGAGAGAGCAGACGGGGCCTCGGTTTAAGGTCTCATACGAAAGACAGCCTTCTGACTCAAAGGAGAGTGTGCCAGCTGCATTTTTTTTTATATCATTTTTTCAACATTGAAAGCATTTACAGCATCATTGTTAGAACATAAGAACATAAGAAATAGGAGCAGGAGTAGGCCACCTGCCCCCCCGCACCCCTCGAGCTTGCTCTGCCATTCAATAAGATCATGGCCGATCTTATCGAAACGTATAAGATTATGAGGGGGCTTGACAAGCTGGATGCAGAGAGGATGTTTCCACTGATGGGGGAGATTAGAACTAGAGGGCACGATCTTAGAATAAGGGGCTGTCCATTTAAAACTGAGATGAGGAGAAATTTCTTCTCTCAGAGGGTTGTGGATCTGTGGAATTCGCTGCCTCAGAGAGCTGTGGAGGCTGGGACACTGAATAAATTTAAGACAGAAATAGACAGTTTCTTAAATGATAAGGGAATAAGTGGTTATGGAGAGCGGGCAGGGAAGTGGAGCTGAGTCCATGATTGGATCAGCCATAATCGTATTAAATGGCAGAGCAGGCTCGAGGGGTCGCATGGCCTTCTCCTGCTCCTATTTCTTAAGTTCTTATGTTTTTATTAAGATTACTGCACAGTGGTGAACCCCAAGAGATCTGGAAGCCAGTGTAAAAAGAAATGGCAGGGCGTCGGTCAAGTAGTTCGTGGAAGTAATATTTTCATTTATTCCATGCAATTGCAATTGTAAATGTGATCAGCTGTATATGTCCCACCCAGCAGAAAGACAGCCTCTCCAAAAAGTTGCATTTTCATCTTTGCAGAAGAAATTGACCCACAACAAAAGGGAAAGAACGCGAACAGGAGGAGGCCCGGCAAATCTGCACCCACTGATACCCTTGGAAGAGAGGGTCGTCGCTTTGATGGGTCCTGCCTGGAGAAAAACAATCACGACTGCACAGGCTGGGCCCACACTCGAGGGAGAGGGTAAGTCCTGCAAATTCATCGTGGCCCTTCAAATCAGCCTGCTGCCTGGCCTGCGATGTGTGAGACTACTCATGCCACCCATCCTGCCCCCTCCTCTGCTGCTAACCATTTGACTGCTCTGTTATATTTTGCAGAACATGATGCCAATTGTGAAGATATAGAAGAATATTCAGATGTGGACGAGCCAGAGCACGAGAACATCTTACAAGCCAACCCTGCAGACTATCGTGGTGGTGGGGGCGGGGGGGGGCATTGGGGGGAGGGGATGGAGATGGAAGAAGGGGACTGCGTTGTTCTGAATCTTGAGGAAGTCGCGTTAATGGAGTTGGCTTTGGCAGCCTCTTCTAGGACTAGTGGTTTGATTTCTGGTATGAAAGTCCTTGGTTTAAGGCAGTCCATGATTAGTGGTTCCAGTTCTGATGCGACATTCCATGGTTTCCCAGCGTCCGAGGTTGAGGGTCCCAGTGGCGGTGGGATGCAGAATGGAACACCCAAGGCCCCACCGTCCGAGGTTGCGGGTCCCACTGCGATGCAGCGAGGCACACCCAGGGCCCCACCCTCCCAGCCTGCGCCTCCAACTGCGGTGCCGCGAGGCACACCCAGGGTGAGGGTAAGGAGAAATCGGCCACGCTCTCCTGAGGTGCAGGATGCAACGGATGTGGTTCAGATCATGGCATTGATTGGGGAGAGCATTGACCTTACCCGATCACTCCTGGACACCATCAGTGGGGTGAGTGATGAGGTAGACGAACTGTCGGGGGAAAGTAACAGCAATGACAGGGGAAATGGGAACGATATCCGGGAACATCACTGAGGGAATAGTGTCCATGAGGGAGGGAATGTCGGAGTTAGTGGAAAGGACGACACTGGCAATGACACAGGCCATGAGGGACGGCATGTGTGAGTTAGCTGCTGCAATAAGGGAACACACCCAAGCCATGCGCCATTGATACAATCAACTGCCACTCCCACGGCAATCCCCACACCAGCCTCTGAAGAGACCCAAGCCGGGCCCTCCACATTAACACCTGACCCACCCCCCCCGCCATGAAGAAGTGCACATTCACCGAGATGTTAGAAGGAATAAGCTTGGTACCAAGCCCAAATACACTACGCCACTGCCTGCGAGCAGGGGTGTGGAGTGTCCAAGGCAAAGCGCAGCGGGCAGTGTTAGACTAAGGGGGATGAGAGATGGGTGCAGCCTTTCTTTGCTGCTGTTGTTGTTGTTGTTGTTGATGCTACTGTTGTAACTGTTTTCAAATTTGTAAGTTATGTAAATTTACAAGTTTATAAGTGATGTTAAAGTTTTTAAGTGATCTTAGAGTGTAAATATTCTCACATTTTGTAACTTATGTAAATTTACAACTTTATAAGTGATCTTAGAGTACAAGTGATTTCAAATTGAAAGTTTTTTGTAAGTTATGTAACTTTACAAGTTTATAAGTGATCTTAAAGAGTCATATCAAAGTAAAGTTTGATACAAGAATTATTTTATTACACTAAAGTTAAGTACATTGTAAACTTTTGAATAAAATATATTTTACATTAAAACTGAATCACGTTCCATTAACACAACACAACATTTAGGAACAGCTCCAAAAAATAAACATGTTTATGCAGAATAATTGTCGCTGAGCCCTCAGGCATCAGTAACACGTTCACGGATGAGCTGCTGATGCAAGGCTCGAGCAATTGTTAAAGGAACACGATGGCCCGCCCTCCTCCACCGTCGTGCTCAGGCCTCAGGCACTTGCATGGTTTCCTCATCTTCATTGTCCTCCTCTTCCTCCTCCTCCTCCTCCTGCTCGTCACCTGCATCGTCCACATCATTATCATCAGCCACTCGCACCGCAGGTGGGTCTTCCACTACCAGCTGCTGCTGCCTCATGATGGCTAAGTTATGTAGTATGCAGCACACAACAGTGAACTGACCGACAATCTCAGGGGAGTATTGCAAGTAGCCTCTGGAATGGTCCAGGCATCGGAAACGCTGTCTCAATGGTCCTCTCTATGATGCTGCGTGTCGTAATGTGCGACGTGTTGTATTGATGGTCAGTTTCCGTCCGGGTTACGTGCAGGGGCGTCCTGAGCCAGGTGGCCAGGCCGTACCCTTTGTCTCCCAGTAGCCAGCTCTGCCCTTCTGGCTGCTGCTCAAACATGGCAGATATAGCGCTGTCGCGTAGGATGAACGCATCATGGGTGCTGCCAGGGTATCTTGCATTGACTAACATGATGCGATGAGTGTTGTCACACACGAGCTGCACATTCACGGAGTGGAAGTCTTTTCTATTCCTGAACAGCTCGGCATCCTCCAAAGGTGCTCGCAAGGCGATGTGGGTACAATGAATGCAGCCCTGTACCTTTGGGAAGCCAGCAATCCTTGAGAGCCCCACAGCCCTGTCATGGATCGCTTGGGCAGTCATTGGGAACATGATGAAGTCATTCCTCCGCACATACAATGCAGCCGTGACCTGGTGAATGGAGACATGTATTGCATGTCGAGAGATGGCACACATCTCCAGTTGTAGCTTGAAATGATCCCGAGGCATAGAAGGCAAGTGCAGCTGTAACCTTCACTTCAACTGACAAAGTATTCCTCCGGACGCTTCTCGGCTGTAGGTCTGGTCTCAGCAATTTACAGATCTCACAGACAACTTCTCTGCGGAAACGCAGCCTTCTGACACAATCTGCATCAGTCAGGTCCAGGTACGAATGCCTGACTCGAAATTGCCGAGGTGGGTAAGGCCTCCTCCCCAGCAGCCTACGGGCTCTGATGTTCCAGATGTGATGAGCTCTAATCAATTCTCTCCTACGCAGCACAATGATGCAGAATGCTCGCAAAAGGTATTTCATTGATATTATTGCCCCCACAGTTAAAGTTAAACTTTCAAAGAAGGTCAAAATGGCAGGAAGGCAGACAGCACAGCACAGGTTCGCAGTTCTCTGTCTCTCTCTCTCTCCCTCCCCCCAAAGTATGCGTATGGACCGCACCCAAAGGTCTTTTGTCCTCTCTTCTCCCCCCCTCCCCACTTGAGTCTTGTGACCTCTCTCTCACCCCCGCTCCCGCCCCTCCCCTAGCCTCTCCGTTTGCTTGCTGCAGCCTATTGCAGCCTGTCCGGTGAGTTTGCTTCCTGCAGCCACTGTGTCTGCTCCGATGTCGGCAGTTCAATCGCTCCCACCCCTATCCCGAGCCGAGTGGTCTCCCGCACTGATTGGCGTCCCTCACCAATCCCAAGCCAAGTGGCCTCCCGCACCGGCCGGCCCGTTGCCTTCCCGGGCCAAGTTTTCAGATGAAGGTAGGACTTAGTTCTATTTTTTATTTGTTCTTGAATGCTTATTACTTTTTGTGCTTTTTTTAGTGCTTTGTAAGTCTTGGTGCATTAAGTACAGATCCTCTCCGCTTCCTCACCCGCCCCTATCCCCGGCCGAATAGCCTCCGATGTACCTACCTGCGCTGATTTTTTAACTCCCCGCAAGGTTTTTCTGAAGTGGCCACATACACTGGCCTTAGAAGAGTTGGAGTAACTATCAGCTGGCCAAAGTGGCCTAAATGGCCAAAACTGGCGTAGGTGGCTGGTGACGCCCCTTTTTGAGAAAAAAGAAACTAAACTAAAAAAATCCTAACTAACTCACTTACACTGGCGCAAATTTAATGTGCAACATGGGGATTTTTAAGATGCTCCAAAAAAAACAGAGCAACTCCTGGCCAAAATTGAGCCCTGTGTCCCCTAGTTTTAGTTTCCACTATGAGTGGAAATAACCTCTCTGCATCCACCTTGTCGAGCCCCCTCATTATCTTGTATCTTTCGATAAGACACCTCTAATTATTCTGAACTCCAATGTGTATAGGCCCAACCTATTCAATCTATCCTCATAAATCAACCCCCTCAGCTCCGGAATCAACCAAGTGAACCTTCACAGAACAGCCTCCAATGCAAGTATATCCTTACCTTAAATACAGAGATCAAAACTGTACGCAGTACTCCAGGTGTGGCCTCACCAATACCCTGTACAGTTGTAGCAGGACTTTTATACTCTATCCCCTTTGCAATAAAGGCCAACATTCCATTTGCCTTCCTGATCACTTGCTGTACCTGCATACTCACTTTTTGTGTTTCATGCACAAGGACCCCCAGGTCCCTCTATACTGCAGTACTTTGCAACTTTTCTCCATTTAAATTATAATTTATTTTTCTATTTTTTCTGACAAAGTGGATAACCTCACATTTTCCAACATTATACTCCATCTGCAAAATTATTACCCACTCACTTAGCCTTTCTATATCCCTTTGCAGATTTTTTGTATCCTCCTTACTGTGATGCATGTAGCACTCTAATCACTGACTCCACAGTCTGGTGTTGTAGTAGTCGTTTATTGTCTGACTCCAGAATGCCTCTCAAGTGTGGTGGGCAGCCTTTTTATATACTCTGTCTTACAGATACTTTCAGGTCTCCCACCACAACGCCCTCTGTGGTGCACCATTGTACTTATACATTTAATGTACCTGGACAATACATAACACTTACAATTTGCTTTCCCACCTATCTTTTTATCATCAGCAAGCTTAGCAACATTACACTCGGTCCCTTCATCCAAGACATTAATATAGATTCTAAGTACTTGAGGATCCAGCACCGATCCTTGCGGCATCCCAATCGTTACTGTTTGTCAACTGGAAAATGACTCATTTATCCCGAATCGCTGCTTTCTGTTAGTTAGCCAATCCTTTATCCATGCTAATATATTATCACCATATAAGAACATAAGAACATAAGAATTAGGAACAGGAGTAGGCCATCTAGCCCCTCGAGCCTGCACCACCATTCAACAAGATCATGGCTGATCTGGCCGTGGACTCTGCTCCACTTACCCGCCCGCTCCCCGTAACCCTTAATTCCCTTATTGGTTAAAAATCTATCTATCTGTGATCTGAATACATTCAATGAGCTAGCCTCAACTGTTTCCTTGGGCAGAGAATTCCACAGATTCACAACCCTCTGGGAGAAGAAATTCCTTCTCAACTCGGTTTTAAATTGGCTCCCCCGTATTTTGAGGCTGTGCCCCCTAGTTTTAGTCTCCCCGACCAGTGGAAACAACCTCTCTGCCTCTATCTTGTCTATCCCTTTCATTATTTTAAATGTTTCTATAAGATCACCCCTCATCCTTCTGAACTCCAATGAGTAAAGACCCAGTCTACTCAATCTATCATCATAAGGTAACCCCCTCATCTCTGGAATCAGCCTAGTGAATCATCTCTGTACCCCCTCCAAAGCTAGTGTAACCTTCCTTAAGTAAGGTGACCATAACTGCACGCAGTACTCCAGGTGCGGCCTCACCAATACCCTGTACAGTTGCAGCAGGACCTCCCTGCTTTTGTACTCCATCCCACTTGCAATGAAGGCCAACATTCCATTCGCCTTCCTGATTACCTGCTGCAAACTAACTTTTTGGGATTCATGCACAAGGAACCCCAGGTCCCTCTGCACCGCAGCATGTTGTAATTTCTCCCCATTCAAATAATATTCCCTTTTACTGTTTTTATTCCCAAGGTGGATGACCTCCCACTTTCCGACATTGTATTCCATCTGTCAAACCTTAGCCCATTCGCTTAACCTATCCAAATCTCTTTGCAGCCTCTCTGTGTCCTCTACACAACCCGCTTTCCCACTAATCTTTGTGTCATCTTCAAATTTTGTTACACTACACTCTCTCCCCTCTTCCAGGTCATCTATGTATATTGTAAACAGTTGTGGTCCCAGCACCGATCCCTGTGGCACACCACTAACCACCGATTTCCAACCCGAAAAGGACCCATTTATCCCGACTCTCTGCTTTCTGTTCGCCAGCCAATTCTCTATCCATGCTAATACATTTCCTGTGACTCCGCGTACCTTTATCTTCTGCAGTAACCTTTTGTGTGGCACCTTATCGAATGCCTTTTGGAAATCTAAATACACCACATCCATCGGTACACCTCTATCCACCATGCTCGTTATATCCTCAAAGAATTCCAGTAAATTAGTTAAACATGATTTCCCCTTCATGAATCCATGCTGTGTCTGCTTGATTGCACTATTCCTATCTAGATGTCCCGCTATTTCTTCCTTAATGATAGTTTCAAGCATTTTCCCCATTACAGATGTTAAACTAACCGACATATAGTTACCTGCCTTTTGTCTGCCCCTTTTTTAAACAGAGGCATAACATTAGCTGCTTTCCAATCCGCTGGTACCTCCCCAGAGTCCAGAGAATTTTGGTAGATTATAACGAATGCATCTGCTATAACTTCCGCCATCTCTTTTAATACCATGGGATGCATTTCATCAGGACCAGGGGACTTGTCTACCTTGAGTCCCATTAGCCTGTCCAGCACTACCCCCCATGTGATCGTGATTATCTCAAGGTCCTCCCTTCCCACATTCCTGTGACCAGCAATTTTTGGCATGGTTTTTGTGTCTTCCACTGTGAAGACTGAAGCAAAATAATTGTTTAAGGTCTCAGCCATTTCCACATTTCCCATTATTAAATCCCTCTTCTCATCTTCAAAGGGACCAACATTTACTTTAGTCATTCTTTTCCGTTTTATATATGTGTAAAAGCTTTTACTATCCGTTTTTATGTTTTGCGCAAGTTTACCTTCGTAATCTATCTTTCCTTTTTTTATTGCTTTCTTAGTCATTCTTTGCTGTCGTTTAAAATTTTCCCAATCTTCTATTTTCCCACTAACCTTGGCCACCTTATACACATTGGTTTTTAATTTGACCAACCCGTGATTTTATTTTGTGTAGTAACCGTTTATGTGGCACCTTATTGAATGTCTTCTGGAAATCCAAATACACCACATTCACTGGTTCCCCCTTATCCACCCTGCTCATTACATCCTCAAAGAACTCCAGCAAACTTGTCAAACATGATTTCCCTTTCATTAAACCATGCTGACTCTGCTTAATTTAATTATGCTTGTTCAAATGCCCCGCTACTGCTTTCTTCACAATGGACTCCAGCATTTTCCCAACGACAAATGTTAAGCTAACTGATCTATAGTTTCCTGCTTTTTATCTGCCTCCTTTTTTAAATAGGGGCATTACATTTGCTGTTTTCAAATCCGCTGGGACCTGCCCAGAATCCAGGGAATTTTGGTAGATCACAACCAATGCATTCACTATCTCTGTAATATTTTCTTTTCGGATGTAAGCCATCAGATCCAGGGGACTTGTTCGCCTTTAGTGCCATTATTTTACTGAGTACTACTTCTTTAGTGATAGTGATTGTATTAAGTTCCTCCCTCCCTATAGTTCCTTGATTATTCACTATTGGGATATTTTTAGTGTCTTCTACCATGAAGACCGATACAAAATATTTCTTCAACGTCTCTGCCATTTCCCTGTTCTCCATTATTAATTCCCCAGTCTCATTCTCTGGGGGACCAACATTTACTTTAGCTATTCTATTCCTTTTTATGTACCTGTAGAAACTCTTACTATCTGTTTTTATATTTTGTGCTAGTTTACTCTCATAATCTATCTTCCCTCTATTAATCATTTTTTTAGTCATTCTTTGCTAGCTTTTAAAAGTTTCACAATCCTCTGGCCTCCCACTGTTCTTGGCCACATTGTATGCCCTTGTTTTCAATTTTATACACTCCCTTATTTCCTTAGTTAGCCACGGATGGTTATCCCTTCTCTTACAGTCTTTCCTTTTCATTGGGATATATTTTTGTTGCGAGTTATGAAATATCTCCTTAAATGTCTGCCACTGCTCATCAACCTTTATCTATTTCCCCAGTCCACTTCAGCCAACTCTGCCCTCATACCTTTGTAGTCTCCTTTATTTAAGCTTTATCATTACATTGTATCATGCAAATCCTTATTGCCACTCTGCACAGCCTCCAGCACATATTAACATCAAAACCTGAAATTTTATTTGTCTCCCGTTTGTATTGCACTTTAAAAGTTGATCATAACCAAACCTTTCAAAATGTTTTTAGAATATCCTCATCCCAAAAGGTTTCTTGCAGACACAACCGGTCAGTGCCTTTAAAACACTGCAACAACTGCTGCAATTTATTCTCCCCCCTCATTCCATTCATATTGATCGAGACCAATGTAATTATGGCTCCGAATAAAGGAAGTGTGTCTGATAATCCGTCAACATTTAATCTCCGGCTCTTCCCTCCTCTCATACTCCATCCCAACTTTTTGGGCAGCTGTTGCTTTCTCCTGCAGCCTCCGGCTCTTTTTCACTTCCTGTTTGAACTTCCCTGCTGTTTCAGCCTCTTCCTTACATTAGGTTTAGGCTGAGGACCTACCCCTTCTCCCTCCTTCTGCCCCTCACTAACCTTTCCCTTTCCACGTGATGCCTCCCCACCCCCCCAAATCCATGTCTCCTTCCTCCTCTGACTCCTCACTCTCGAGCTCTTCTGTAATCTCCCGTCCCTGTTCCCCGTCAGATACAGAATCTCCCTTAGAGAGTCCTCCTGCTAACATGGTTTCTCCAACAGTGCCACTCCCTTCGGCCTCACCTCCACCGCTCACCCTTGCTCCCCGTTTCTTCTCTCTCTGGGACAATGGTGCGTCTCCACCCACTTTGCTCGCTTTTGGCGTCTTTGTCTACCTGCATCCATCCTGCTGCCCCTTTAAGGCACCTGCCTCTTGCACCCTCTCCTGGTCTTGCCCCCTCCTGCTCCCCAAGATGTCCGACTCCCCATATTTCTTTGGACTACTTACACTTACCCCACACCCCTCTCCCGCTTCCGCTCCCCCCACAGACACCCGATTCTTCAAGGAGAGCCAAGCCTTATCTCAGATCAATTCTACCCAAGCTGTCCTCCGCTGTCTCGGTCCTTTTCCACTGTACTTGGTGTGTTTTCCACCATCTCCATTCTGTTCTTAGCTCCGCAATTTTCACCCTCTTCTTGAGCTCTTTCCTCATTCCGTTCGCCGGCTGTGTCCTCCGCCTGCTCCGAGCTTCTGCCCACTCCACTCACACCTCCTGCTCCTTCTCCCATCTCCTCGTTGCTCAAGGAGCTTCCTGCTGCCTCACACTCACAGCGGTTCCGAGTGATGTGTCCAGACTTGCCGCAATTATAACAGTACAGGTCTGGACAGCTTCTTATTAGATGGTCGTGTCCAAGACAGTTACAGAAAACCTTCCCCTGGTTATCATGCAGAACTCGGAAGTACTGCGCTCCTTCCATTGTCTCGGATTTCATGCTGTAGGGTAATGACTTCACCCCCTCTGGGAACCGCACTTTTACATCACAGGTTCCATCGGCTATCCGCGTTCCTGGACAGTATTTCCTCTTTATTACTGAGCAAAGTTTAATGTCCCACGACTCCAACTTTTTCATCGGCAAATCGCCTTCAATATAAACCGCCAGGTTTAAGAAGGAGACCATCACCTCTTCAGAATACAGCAGAGATACATCCAAGTACTTCTCACCAACCTTCAGGCTCAGTAAAAGTCTTTCCATCTTCTCTCGGCCACTGACCGTCACATCGAATCCAACATTCGGCTTTGGTCAGCAAGCAAAACAACTTCCCTCACCGCAGTCCTCATGTACTGCCTGGATAATATCCCAAGCTCGCATCTCTTATCCTGGCACTGAACCACCAACTTGTTTTCTTTTCCAAATCTTTGGGCCTTTTATTCTCCCTTTCCCCCAACATTTTCTCCCCTGATTAAATTCATCCTTGGAACCTTGTCCTCTGAGGGGCCTAGCACTCCGGACCCCTCAGCAGCCCCTCCGTCTGCTGTTTATGGGCCAAAAATGCCCGAAAACCTGAATAAACTGCCCAAAAACTCTCCACCAACTTGTTAAAAACTGACTCAAACTCCCAGCATTATCATCATCATAGGCAGTCCCTCGGAATTGAGCAAGACTTGCTTCCACTCTTAGAATGACTCCTTCGGCGGCTGAACAATCCAATACGAGTATTACAGACTCTGTCACAGGTGGGACAGGCAGTCGTTGAGGGGAAGGGACTGGTTTGCCGCACACTCTTTCCGCTGCCTGCGCTTGATTTCTGCATGCTCTCGGCGATGAGACTCGAGGTGCTCAGCGCCCTCCCGGAAGCACTTCCTCCACTTAGGGTGGTCTTTGGCCAGGGACTCCCAGGTGTCGGTGGGGAAGTTGCATTTTATCAGGGAGGCTTTGAGGGTGTCCTTGTAACGTTTCCTCTGCCCACCTTTGGCTCGTTTGCCATGAAGGAGTTCCGAGTAGAGCGCTTGCTCTGGAGGTCTCGTGTCTGGCATGCGGACACTGTGGCCCCGCCCAGCGGAGCTGGTCCCAGCATTAATCAAACAACCAGCAGCTCCTGCTCACTCCCAGCCCCCCTTGTGAGTGCTGCCCACTGAGCCAAGGCTGACACTCTCCCAGCAAAGGGTTAATGTATGCTCCTAACTTTGAACCAGTGAGATCGTTGTGACATTTACTTAAAAATGACCTTTACAACCTGCCGTAGTGTGCTTTAAAAAAAAAAATCGCTTGTACTCTGCAAATGGTATTTATGTCTTTGTTCAGGTTCATGTTAATGTCACTGGCAGTTATTTCAGCACCGCATGTACAAGCATTGCTGCTGTCTGCAATAACATGGCTTGCACTTCGATTGTTTCTTTGCCCGTGGAGTGAGTTTGGTAGGCTCCAAGTCGCGGCTACAAGGCGTCGTGCGGGTCTCTCGGAGAATGATGGACGTGCCAGTAATTGAAACTCTTCCTTTGAAGGAGCCGGCCTGAGTGGACATAACGATCCAGTGACCACTGAGAGGGAATGTGAATAGGCTGTATTATTCAGACACTGACATTTACTGCACAGCTTGGGGACAGAAAGTGCACCGAAAATCAAAGGTTAGAGTTACGCCCCAGGCAGGTGTTCTCTGTACACGAACAGCCATTTACTGCACTTTCCCTTTGAGCTTTTTGACAAAAAATAAATCACAAGTGTTTAATAGCAGCATCAGCAGGTGACGATTGCCTGGGTCTTCCCAGAAATCGACGCTCTTATCATTCTGTCTTCTTGGCTATCACAAAGCAATGAGGTGAGGAGAAGTTTCTTCACTCAGAGGGCTGTGAATCTTTGGAATTCTCTTCCCCAGCGGGCTGTGGATACTCAGTCCTGGAGTGTTTTGAAGGCAGAGATCGCTGGACGAAGGGATATGAAGATCGAGTGGGAAGGTGGAGTTGAGATAGAAAACCAGCCATGATATTGAATGGGGAAGCAGGCTCGAAGGGTTGTATGGCCTACTCCTGCTCCTAATTCGTATGTTCTTACATTTTTACGAATGCATATGATGGCTGCCTGAGCTGCAAGTCAGTCTGGATTGCAGGACATCCAGACAGATGTGAAATTAAGGAATACCTCTCTGAGGGGCCGAAATTCTTAAAAATCGATTGGCGGCCGCTTTGGGGTCAACTGGCCGACCCTACCTAAATTCAGGTCGGGGATTTTTCGGCCTGGACCTCTTCCCGCCCAAGTGGTTGCACTGCCAATTTTAATCAATAAAAATATTTACCTCCCGACATTAAGCTCCATCCGTCGATCCCTTAGTTTTTGCGCCATCTCCGCACTGAAAGCGGTCCAGCAGTGTGGCCGCCCTTAAAGGGGAGGGCCCACTGCTGTGGCCACAATGGAAGAAAGTTTTGCCGGCCGACTTGCCGATCGGCCGGCAAAGTACTTCCTCTGGGTTCGGCCGGGCTGCCAACGGGCTCCCGAAACCCTCCCTGGTGGCCCAGTGGCCAAAGATGAAGAATGATAGAATCTCTCTCCTTCAATGACGTCACCACGACTCCACCACTGATTGACAGTGGCAGAGGCCACGTCTGACTCATTTTCAGCCACTCGGCCTGGCTTTAAGTCCATTACGAGTCATTTCCTGTGGGACTTTGAAAAAAATGTCAAGGATCCCAGCGGTAAGTACCACTCTAAAAATCACAGGTTCTGGCGCACCTGAATTTCAACCCCTGCAACTCTCCCCCCTCCCTCCCATTCCACACACAAAAGATGCATAGTAAAAGCTCAAAAGGTTTTTTTTTCAACTTCTTTTAATTTATTTTCTATTCAATTTCTGGAAATGCCACGCGATATCAGAGCTTTCAGCTGCTTGCGGGTTTTGTTTCCGTCCTGTGTCTGTACTGCAAGAGCTGAATCTGATAACTTAAATTTTTATGGCTGTAGAATACTGACAGGCTTTGTGCTGCTAGAAATGAAATAACCTACATTTATCTACCTCGTTTCACTACCTCAGGAACATCCAAAACTGCGCCACAACCAAGAAATTACTTTAGAAGTGTAGTTACAGTTATAATGTGGAAAATGCAGCACCAATTTGCACACAGCTAGCTCCCATGAACAGCGATGTGCTCGTGACCAGATAATCTCTTTTTTCGTGATCTCGGTAGAAGGATAAATATTGGCCAGAGATATCCACCGGGGATAACTCCTTGCTCTTCTGAATAGTGCCATGGAATGTTTTACATTCACTCGAGAGGGTAGAAGGAAGCTCAGTTTAACATTTCATCTGATAACCGGCACCTCTGACAGTGCAGCACTCCCTCAGTACTGCACTGAAGGATCAGCCTGGATTTTGTGCTCAGGACTCTGATGCAGGGCTTGAACCCAAAACGTTTTGACTCGGAGGCGAGAGTGCTACCAACTGTTCTTCTTCAAATTTGTGCCGTGCGTTCTTTCGCGGCCACCTGAGAGAGCAGACTCAGTTTAACGTGGCATCCCAAAGACTGCACCTCCGTCAGTGTGACACTCCCTCTCCTCTCCCAAAAAGCAATTGCTCATGCAATTGCAACAGTCCGTGGCTGTTAATTATGCCCATCTGGGTGTTCTCAATACCAGCACCCAGTTTTCATTCATGAGCCCAGAGCGCGGGTGTTGGCAGGCTCAACCACTAAGGCGGCATCAGCCATTTTCGGCGATGTTGGTTGAGCGGGAAATGTTGGCCGGGATACTGGGGAGAACTGGTTTCTGGCGTGTAGCTTCAGCAAATGGTTGCCACATTTACCTGTATAGCAGCAGTTACTACATTTCAATAAAAGGCAGTCATTGCGTGAAGAGCTTGGAGACATTTTGCTCGGAGATCTCCCATGGTAACTATCGCTACAGAGGATCCGGTGGCATTAACCTACCCTCACATTCACAAACTTTAAAATACATTTGCCACAAAATTCGTTATAGCCCGGTTTGAGGCAGTGACGCTGTCTGGGCGCTAATTTTAGTGCCGGGCGATGTTTACCGCTTCCAACCGGGATATTCACCATTAGCGCCCCAAGAGGGGAGGGGAGTGGAGCGCTAAGGGATAATGAAGGTCTGGTGCTAGGGAACCGGTATCCTAGCACCTGGACCACCCGGACAATGGGACAGAGTTGCAGGGAGCACTGGAAACATCAGCAGCAGTGTGTCAGGCCTCACAGAATCACCGCTATGGTAAAAGGTTTTACACTGTACGCCCACCAGCTCCTGCCCCGGGAGCTTCCACGTAACGACTGCTCTCCCTGATCGGCGACAGCGTCAGGCGCCATGGCAGGCGAAAGGAGCGAAGTTCGGGACCGCGGTGCTAACGTCGCGTTGCACACGCATGACCTCATCAAGTGGGTGGAGCTGGGGCGCACAGCGCTAACTGATAGCGCCGCCTCTACACCACCAATGAAGTTCGCGGTAGGCACTAACAGCGCTGTGCTCGTGCGGTAAGCGCTTGACGGCTCATTAGCGCCCCCTCTCGGGTGCTAATGGGGTGGCACTGACCAATGCCATTTTAGCCAATTGACTCTTAATAATATTCGTTTTATAATTGTTCTACAGTATTACATTAAAAGGCGAGCAATTACCTCAACCTGTTCCCACGAAGCCTTGTTCAAGTTGATCAGATTTCTAGTTGTTCGTGCATTGGCTTCCGAACACCTGTCGAGATGTTTCTGACCTTTTCGAGAAACCTGTCCCTTCTTATTGAATGGCGGAGCAGGCTCGAGGGGCCGTATGGCCTGCTCCTATTTCTTCTGCTCTTCTGTCTACTGTTTGACCCTTTGGCTGCAGCTACGCACAACTCCTTGGGAGCACTGTCTATAAGCCAGCCCCTCTGGCCTGTTCTTCACTCTGGAGTGTATTAATAAAGACTGAGGTCACTGTTACTTTAACCTCCCTGTGTGCAGCCTCATCGGTGTTAGGAATACAATAGCGTACAGTTTTGGTCCCCTAATCTGAGGAAGGACATTCTTGCTATTGAGGGAGTGCAGCGAAGGTTCACCAGACTGATTCTCAGGATGGCAGGACTGACATATGAGGAGAGACTGGATCGACTAGGCTTATATTCACTGGAATTTAGAAGAATGAGAGGGGATCTCATAGAAACATATAAAATTCTGACAGGATTGGACAGGTTAGATGCAGGAAGAATGTTTTCGAAGTCCAGAACCAGGGGTCAGAGTCTAAGGATAAGGGGTATGACATGTAGGACTGAGATGAAGAGAAGCTTCTTCACTCAGAGAATTGTGAACCTGTAGAATTCTCTATCACAGAAAGTTGTTGAGGCCAGTTCGTTAGATATATTCAAAAGAGAGTTAGATGTGGCCCTTGCGGCTATAGAGATCAGGGGGTATGGAGGGAAAGCAGGAATGGGGTACTGAAGTTGCATGATCAGCCATGATCATATTGAATGGTGGTGCAGGCTCGAAGGGCTGAATGGCCTACTCCTGGAGGCGGGACAGGAGGGGACACATTGCAGCGAAGGTCTGGGGGGGGGTGGGTGAAGTGTGTTGGAAGGGCGGGCCTGGGGGCTCTGTGCCTCGGTGCGGGGAGTGTTCAGAGTGGGGTGGACGGGTTGACTGCGCAGATGGCAGTTGGTGGATGTGGTGTGGTTGGTGTCGCGGGGGCATGGCTCCGGGGTGGCCGGGGCTGGGGGCTCGACATCCGGGGGGTGTTCGGCATTTGGGAAGTATTCTGACGGGACGGGGATGGTTGGGTGCAGGGGGGGGCGTGTTCCCGGTGTTGGGTGGGTCCGGAGCCGGGGGCGGGGGGGCACGCTCTTGGGATGGGTGGGTGGGCTGTTTGGGACTATGATCGGGAGAGACTTCTTCACTCGGGGAGTTGTTGGCCTGTGGGGTTCCCTGCCGCGGAGAGTTGTTGATGCCAGTTCATTGGATGTGTTCGGGAGGGAGTTGGATGTGGTCCTTGCGGCTGGGGGGGGTCGGGGGGTGTGGAGGGGACTTGGGGGGAGGTGCTGGGGTGGGTGATCAGCCATGATCTTGTTGAATGGCGGTGCAGGCTCGAAGGGCCGAATGGCCTACTCCTGCACCTATTTTCTATGTTTCTATGTTTCTATGTTTCCTTGTTAGCCCTCCCAAAATGCATTACCTCACACTTCTCTGGATTAAATTCCATTTGCCCCTGTTCGGCCCACCTGACCAGTCGATTGATATCTTCTTGCAGTCCGCAGCTTTCTTCTTCATTATCAACAACACAAGCCGATTTTAGTATCACCTGCAAACTTCTTAATCATACCCCCTGTATTCAAATCTAGATCGCTGATTGTGTCGGGCAGTGTGAGAATTCCTCTGAAATAACACCATGGGATCTTTTACACACACCTGATCGGGCAGACGGCCCAATTCGAAAGACGGCACCTCCGAGAGTGCAGCGCTCCCTCATTACTGCACTGGGAGCATCAGCTGAGATTGCTCAAGGTCTCTGGAGTGGGACTGGAACCCACGACCTTCTGACGCAGAAACGAGAGCAATGAGCCAAGGATTCAGGTTAAACGAGGGTTCGCTGCAAAGCAGAATTTAAAGGCGTTGCTCCAAACATTCAATGTAGTGAAATTAACAAATAATACTTTTGTTAAAATTATTTCCCAATGTCTCTGCACATCGTGATCAGAACAATTCTCGCTCGCTCTCTCTCTCCCTTGCAATGTAATAGTTTATTAAAGGCAGGAAGATAGGCATTAATTTTAAGATTCCACTTCAGTTATGTACCTGCTATTCTTGGACTCTCCAATCAGGATGAATTATTATAACTGATTCAAGTGAACGAGAGCGAGAGAATGCCAAGCAAGCTTTCTGTTCGGTGAATTGCCACATTTAGAGAACGTTAGTGATTTATAAAATTTAGGCGGTACATTTACATTTGGATTTAGTGCACGCTTAAACGTCGGAGAGGAATTCATCAAATCAGCTTCAGTAATATAATGTAAAAAATGGCTTCAGAGATTAGCCTTTCCTGACACTAATGTTCCTTTACTCTTGTGCTAAGAGCTTGGTGAAGAGCTCATCATTTCAGTTTTAAGTTTCACCTCATCAAAATTATATCACTGACAGGAAGCATTTTCTCTTTAAGAGAAAAGTTTGAAAGGTGGTACACTTGACAGATTTTACTGACTAATCTTCCACTGTGTATAACACACAATCCATTGAGTATGGCTCGCAGTTGCAGTTAGAAGATTAATTTTCTCTCTTATCTCTTGGAACTGGTTATGCAGCTTCCTCAGCCGTAACCTTCTTCTATTTGTGTATCTATAAGTGAGTTATAAAGGTTCACGTTCCTTTGTTGGACTAACTATTGCGCTCATTTCCATTAATCTCACCATGAATCTCCATTTCCATTGTGCGAGTGGGTGTGTGTGTGTGTGTGTCTGGACATGCCGATCCAAAGTGATATCAGCCAGTCATTCCACCATGAAGCTGTCTCATCTTTCTGCTGAATATTCCCAGAAACCTTCCTGTCAAGAAAGAAAGCAAGACTTGCATTGATATAGCGCCTTTCACAACAACCGGATGTCTCAAAGTGCTTTACACCGAATGAAGTGCTTTTGGAGTGTAGTCACTGTTGTAATTTGGGAAATGTGGCAGCGAAGTTAGACACAGCAAGCTCCCTCAAACAGCAATGTGATAATGACCAGATAATCTGTTTTGCTATGGGTTAAGGGATAAATGTTGGCCCAGGAAAAGAAAGAAAGACTTGCATTTATATAGTGCCCTTCATGACTACCGCATGTCTCAAAGCGCTTTACAAACAGTGAGGTACTTTTGAAGTGCAGTCACTGTTGTAATGTGGGAAATGCAGCAGCTAAGTTGTGCACAGCAAGCTCCCACAAACAGCGCTGTGATAATGACCAGATAATCTATTTTTGATATGTTGCTTGAGGGATAAATATTGGCCAGGGCACCGGGGATAACTCCCCTGCTCTTCAAAATAGTGCCGTGGGATCTTTTACGACCACCTGAGAGACGGGGCTTCGGTTTAACGTCTCATCCGAAAGACGACACCTCGGACAGCGCAGCGCTGCACTGGGAGCGTCAGCCTAGATTTATGGGCTCAAGTTCCTGAAGTGGGACTTGAACTCACAACCTTCTGACTCAGAAGTGAGTGTGCTACCCACTGAGCCATGGTTAGATGAAGAAGTGTGGGAGAAGGCCGGAGTGAAACATAAATGCTGACATAGACCAGTTGTGCTGAATGACCTGTTTCTCAACTGTTTAAATTCTCATCCTTGTTCTCGAATCCCTCCATGGCCTCGGCCCTCCCTATCTCTGTAACCTCTTACAGCCCCACAATCCGCCGCGATCTCTGCGCTCCTCTAATTCTGACCTCTTGAGCATCCCCTATTTTCTTCACTCTGCCACTGGTGGCTGTGCCTTCAGCTGCCTGGGCCCGAAGCTCTAGAATTCCCTCCCCCCTCCAAAAAAAACCCTCCGCCTCTCTACCTCTCTCTCCTCTTTTAAGATGCTCTTTAAAACCTACCTCTTTGACTAAGCTTTTGGTCACCTGTCCCAGAATCCTCTTATGTGGCTCGGAGTCAAATTTTATTTATAGCATTCCTACGAAGCGCCTTAGGATTTTGTAATACGTTAAAGGTGCTCTATTAGTTCAAGTTGCTGTTAACGCAATGTAACGTTACGTCACTCTTCGAATTTTTGTTTCATCCCAATTTTCCCCCACATCTCCCAAAAGCATGTTGGGATACATTTCCTTCGTTTCTAGCTGTATACAAATACCTCATCCCAGTATTTAGCTAGCAGTTACCCTGCTAGTTACATCTTCAAAAATCTATAATAAATTTGTCAAATTCGATTTCCCTCTCATAAAACCATGTTGACTCTGCCTAATCATAGTTTGATTTACTAAATGCCCTGTTACTACTTCTTTAATAATGGATTCCAGCATTTTCCCGATGACTAATGTCAGGCTAACTGGCTTGTAGTTCCCTGTTTTCTCTCTCCCTCGTTTGTTGAATAGCGGGGTTATGTTAGTCTGACCAGGTTGGTCCATGCACCCTAAGTACAAAATAGGAAGAACTATTAAAATGATGTAGGATTGGATGTGACAGTTTGTCGGTGGGGTACAGGTTAGATTCAGGTATGCAAAGTATTGGTAATTATCATTAAATAATGAATGATATAGTTGGCTAAGGTGATGAATAATCTTTGCAATGTCCCTGTTGAGGGAGTGCAGCGAAGGTTCGCCAGACTGATTCCCGGGAAGGCACGACTGACATATGAAGAAAGATTGGATCGACTAGGCTTATATTCACTGGAATTTAGAAGAATGAGAGGAGATCTCATAGAATCATATAAAATTCTGATGGGATTCGACATGTTAGATGCATGAAGAATGTTCCCGATGTTGGGGAAGTCCAGAACCAGGGGTCACAGTCTAAGGATAAGGGGTAAGCCATTTAGGACCAAGATGAGGAGAAACTTCTTCACTCAGAGAATTGTGAACCTGTGGAATTCTCTACCACAGAAAGTTGTTGAGGCCAGTTCGTTAGATATATTCAAAAGGGATTTAGATGGGGGCATTATGGCTAAAGGGTTCAAGGGATATGGAGAGAAAGCAGGAATGGGGTACTGAAGTTGCATGATCAGCCATGATAATCTTGAATAATGGTGCAGGCTCGAAGGTCCGAATGGCCTACTCCTGCACCTATTTTCTATGTTTCTATGTTTCTATGTTATCATAACGTTCATTTAAATGGTAAACAGTGCTGAGGATGTCTGTGCTTTCGTAGAGGCAGCACAAGACACTGTTCATTTATTTGACCGGGAGGTTATTGGGCTGATAATGAAATCAGGAGAAACTTCTTTACTCAGAGTGCTGAGAATGTGCAACTCATTACCACATGAGGCAGTTGAGTAGGAAAGTGTCAGCCATAGCTCAGCTGACAGTGCCCTCGCCTCTTGAACCAGAAGGTTATGGGTTCAAACCTCAACCCAGGGACTTGAGCACAAATGCTGTAATACTGCGCTGTCAAATATGCCAACTTTCGGATGAGACATTAAACTCAGGCCCTATCTGCTCTTTATGGTGGATATAAAAGATCCTATGGCACTTCTTCAAAGAAGAGAAGAGAATTATCCCCAGTGTCCTGGCCAGTGTTTATGCTTCAAGCAACATCACAAATAACTGTTTCTCTAATCATTGACACATTGCTGTTTTTGGGAGCTTGCTTTGCGCAAATTAGCTGCCGAGTTTCCGACATTACAACTGTGACTACACCTCAAAAAGTACTTCATTGGCTGTAAAGTGCTTTGGGACATCCAGTGGTCATGAAAGGTGCTATATGAATCCAATTCTTTCTATCTAACAGCCAACAGGCATTTAAGGGGAAGCTCGTGAACACATGAGGAAAAGAGGGGATATGAAGATCGGGACACAAAAAAAGAAAGATTTGCAGTCATATCGGGCCTTTCTCGACCACCGGACATCTCAAAGCACTTCACAGCCAATTAAGTACTTTTGGAGAATAGTCACTGTTGTAATGTGGGAAAGGGGACAGCTAATTTATGCACAAGCTCCCACATTGAGCAATGTGATAATGACAAGGTATTCTGTATTTGTTTTGTTGATGGAGGGAGAAATATTGGCCAGGACACCGGGGATAACACCCCTGCACATCTTCGGAATAGTGCCACGGGATTTTTACATCCACCTGAGGGAGCAGACGGGGCCTCGGTTTAACGTCTCATCCGAATGGCGGCACCTCCGACAGCGCAGCGCTCCACTGGAGTGTCGGCCTAGCTTTATGTGCTTAAGTTCGTGGAGTGTGACTTGAACCCACAACCTCTGACTCAGAAGTGAGTGTGCTACCCACTGAGCCACAGTTCGATGAAGAAGTGTGGGAGAAGGCCTGAGTGAAAAATAAATGCTGGCATAGACCAGTTGGGCAGGATGACCTGTTTCTCAACTGTTAACATTCTCATCCTTGTTCTCAAATCCCTCCATGGCCTCGCCCCTCCCGATCTCTGTAACCTCTTACGGCCCCACAATCCTCCGCTATCCCTGCACTTCTCTAATTCTGGTCTCTTGATCATCCACCACACAACAAGCCACGACTGGTAATGCGGGTGATTTTGTTCCCTTCCGAACGCCACCTCCCCTTTGGATAACGCCCCATGTGTGACCTGCAGCCCTGTACACGCCCCCTGGATCAGTCGCTGGCATCGCCCCGCAGAGCTTCAAGAGGCGCTCTCGAATTTTTGCTCCGGGGCAAAAATGGGCCGCGGCGCACAGTGGTGGCGTTGACATCGTCTGCGCAGTGGAGCGGGACGCTACCGGTTACGGCTGGTGCCGAACTCCTGTGGAATTTAGCGGGAGTCGTTGGCGGCGCCAAGCCCGGGCGAAAAATAGTTTGCGCCTCATTAACGCCCCTCCCCCCGATCCCCGCGAATGCTAACTGGAGGCAGAAACAACCCCAATTTCTCCCCCAAAGAACCTAAATGTTACATATCTACATAGTTAACTTTCAGAGCTCAGGTTCTATGGCTTCACTCTTCCTTTTGAGTTGGATCTGAGAAACCGCCGACCGAATTCCTACTATCACTAAATTCTTCCATCAAAGGCAGTCTCTCGGAGCCGAGGATGATTTGCTTCCACACTAAGATTGAGTTCTCAGGTGACTGAGGAGTCCAATGCGGGACCTACAGTCTCTATCACAGGTGGGGCAGACGGTGGTTGGAGGGACGGGTGGGTGGCGAGCCTGGGTTGCCGCGCTCTCCTTCCGCTGTCGACGCTTGGCTTCAGCTTGCTCCCGGCGAAGAGACTCGAGCTGTTCAGCGCCTTCCCGGATGCTTCTCCTCCACTTTGAGCGGTCTTGGGCCAGGGATTCCCAGGTGTCACTGGGAATGTAACATTTTTTCAAGGAGGCTTTGTGGGTGTCCTTGAAGCGTTTCCTCTGCCCACCTGGGGCTCGCTTGCTGTTTCGGAGCTCCGAGTAAAGCGCTTGTTTTGTGAGCCTGGTGTCGGGCAGGCGGACGATGTGGCCCGTCCACTCTGCTTGCGATCCAATCCAATTGCGATCTACTCCAATTGTGATCCACTCCAGCTCTATCTCCAAGATCTGTGCTCAAAGCTCTGAGCTCCTATAAATTTCTGCAGGGATTGTCGCAATCTCTCGCCATAACTTTGGCAAGTCAGTGGACACCATGAAAAAACAACATAACTTGTTAAGTTCAGCCATTTAGGCAACTTCGCCAAGAGCCCTCCACCAAGCTCCTGTCAAGTTTACAGGCAGCGATCAAGAGAACCCAGCAGAAATCAGGATCAATAACTGTTTACAAAAGAAATGATATATATTTCATAACAGCAGAATTAAATTCACCTAGCCAATTCTCCTTTATAAGAACATAAGAACATAAGAAATAGGAGCGGGAGTAGGCCATTCTGCCCCTCGAGCCTGCTCCGCCATTTAATACAATCATGGCTGATCTGATCATGGACTCGGGACCATTTCCCTGCCCCATAATCCCTTAATCCCTTATCGGTTAAGAAACTGCCTATTTCTGTCTTAAATTTATTCAATGTCCCAGCTTCCACACTCTCTGATACAGCGAATTCCACAGATTTACAACACTCTGAGAGAAGAAATTTCTCCTCATCTCAGTTTTAAGATTAACTAAGATCATGCTCTCTAATTCTAGTCTCCCCTATCAGTGGAAACATCCTCTCTGCATCCACCTTATCAAGCCCCCTCATAATCTTATACATTTCGATAAGATCACCTCTCATTCTTCTGAATTCTAATGAGTAGAGACCCAACCTACTCAACGTTTCCTCATAGGTCAACCCCCTCATCTCCAGAATCAACCTAGTGAACCTTCTCTGAACTGTCTCCAAAGCAAGTATATCTTTTCGTAAATATGGAAACCAAAACTGCATGCAATATTCCAGGTGTGGCCTCACCAATACCCTGTACGACTGTAGCAAGACTTCCCTGCTTTTATACTCCATCCCCTTTGCAATAAAGGCAAAGATTCTATTGGCCTTCCTGATCACTTGCTGTACCTGCAAAACTTTAGTGCTTCTTCTGGAGGGACTTAATTAACATGCTATTTCAAGCTCTGGTCATCTGCCAGATGCCTCAACTATAGTTTGTCTATGAAGGCTATGGACCAAGAGCTGGAAAGTGGGATCAGGCAGTGTAGCTCTTTTTCGGACCACTCAGACACAATGGGCCGAAAGGCCTCCTTCCGTGCCACAAATTTCTGTGATTCTATGATTCCTTCTTGGGATTCTAAGCTTCTCTTTTCCCCTTCCCCAAAGACATTATTGCACCTGCATTGCCACTGATCTCATGTCTGGTATCCCAATACACGTCACCATGTCTTCTTTAGCCCATCTGCTGCATAGAAACAAGCCTGCACCACCATTCAAGAAGATCATGGCTGATCATTCCCTCAGTACCCCTTTTTTGCTTTCTCTCCATACCCCTTGATCCCTTTAGCCGTAAGGGCCACATCTAACTCCTTTTGAATATAGCTAACGAACTGGCCTCAATAACTTTCTGTGGTAGAGAATTCCACAGAATTCTCTGAATGAAGAAGTTTCTCCTCATCTTGGTTCCAAATGGCTTACCCCTTATCCTTAGACTGTGTCTCCTAGTTCTGGACTTCCCCAACATCGGGAACATTCTTCCTGCATCTAACCTGTCCAATCCCATCAGAATGTTATATGTTTCTATGAGATCCCCTCTCATTCTTCTAAATTCCAGTGAATATAAGCCCAGTCGATCCAATCCTTCTTCATATGTGAGTCCTGCCATCCCGGGAATCAGTCTGGTGAACCTTCGCTGCACTCCCTCAACAGCAAGAATGTCCTTCCTCAGATTAGGAGACCAAAACTGTACACAATATTCAAGGTGTGGCCTCACTATACCAACTGAACCCACGCACTAACTGGAGTCCTGGATCACCAGCCAAGCTGATCCCACTCATTCAAACCTCGCTTGCATGTGTCACCCAAGCAGGATAGTAAATAGGCATCTGCCATGGCTCAGTTGGACGAGGCACTCTCGCCTCCGAGGCAGAAGGTTGGGGGTTCAATTCCCACTCCGCAGACTTGAACACAAAATCAAGTCTGACACTCCAGTGCGGTGTGAGGGAGTGCTGTTCTGTCAGCGGTATCATCTTTTGGATGAGATGTTAAACCAAGGCTCTTTCTGCCCTCTCAGTTGAATGTGGCACTATTTTGAAGAACAGGGGAGTTCTCTCCGGTGTCCTCGCCAACATTGAGCCCTCAACCAAGATCTCTGAAAGACAGCTTATCTGGCCATTGCGACATTGCTGTTTGTGGGGCCTTGCTGTGTGTAAGTTGGCTGCCATGCTTCCTACATTACAACAGTGACGGCACTTCAAAAGTGCTTCATTGGCTGTAAAGTGCTTTGTGACATCCTGAGGTTGTGACAGGCGCTATATAAATGCAAGACATAATGCTTTTATCTGCTTTACTAGTTCCAGAGACCTCAATAAGTAGCATAGAAACACAGAAACATGGAAAATAGGTGCATGAGTAGGCCATTCAGCCCCTCAAGCCTGCACCACCATTCAATAAGATCATGGCTAATCATTCCCTCAGTACCCCTTTCCCACTTTCTCTCCATACCCCTTGATCACTTTAGCCGTAAGGGCCATATCTAACGCCCTCTTGAATATATCCAATGAACTGGCATCAACAACTCTCTGCGGTAGGGAATTCCACAGGTTAACAACTCTCTGAGTGAAGAAGTTTCTCCTTATCTCAGTCCTAAATGACCTACCCCTTATCCTCAGACTATATCTCGTAGTTCTGGACTTCCCCATCATCAGGAACATTCTTCCTGCATCTAACCTGTCCAGTCCCATCAGAATCTTATAAGTTTCTATGAGATCCCCTCTCATCCTTCTAAACTAAAGTGTATAAAGGCCCAGTTGATCCAGTCTCTCCTCGTATGTCAGTCCCGCCATCCCGGGAATCAGTCTGGTGAACCTTCGCTGCACTCCCTCAACAGCAAGAATGTCCTTCCTCAGATTAGGAGACCAAAACTGTACACAATATTCCAGGTGAGGTCTCACTAAAGCCCTGTACAACAGCAGTAAGACCTCCCTGCTCCTATAATCAAATCCCCTAGCTATGAAGGCCAACATACCATTTGCCTTCTTCAACGCTTGCTGTACCAGCATGCCAACTTTCAATGACTGATGAACCATGGCACCCAGGTCTTATTGCACCTCTCCCTTTTGTAATCTGCCGCCATTCAGATAATATTCTGCCTTCGTGTTTTTGCCCCCAAAGTGGATAACCTCACATTTATCCACATTATACTGCATCTGCCATGCATTTGCCCACTCACCTAACCTGTGCAAGTCACCCTGCAGTCTCTTAGTGGCCTCCTCACAGTTCACACCACCACCCAGCTTGGTGTCATCTGCAAACTTGGAGATATTACACTCAATTCCTTCATCCAAATCATTGATGTATATTGTAAAGAGCTGGGGTCCCAGTATTGAGTCCTGCGGCACTCCACTAGCCACTGCCTGCCATTCTGAAAAGAACCCATTTATCCCGACTCTCTGCTACCTGTCTGCCAACCAGTTCTCTTTTTACGTCAGTACATTACACCCAATACCATGTGCTTTAATTTTGCACACCAATCTCTTGTGTTGCACCTTGTCAAAAGCCTTTTGAAAGTTCAAATACACCACATCCACTAGTTCTCCCTTGTCCACTCGACTAGTTACATCCTCAAAAAATTCCAGAAGATTTGTCAAGCATGATTTCCCTTTCATAAATCCATGCTGGCTTTGACCGATCCTGTCACTGCTTTCCAAATGCGCTGCGATTGCATCTTTAATAATTGATTCCAACATTCTCCCCACTACTGATGTCAGGCTAACTGGACTATAATTACCTGTTTTCTCTCTCCCTCCTTTTTTAAACAGTGGTGTTACATTAGCTACCCTCCAGTCCATCGGAACTGATCCAGAGTCGATAGACTGTTGGAAAATGATCCACTATTTCTGTGGCAACTTCCTGAAGTACACTGGGATGCAGACTATCAGGATTTATCGGCCTTCAACCCCATCAATTTCCCTAACACAATTTCCCGCTTTATAAGCTGCATTGTGGATGGGAGGACTGAGCTCCAAAAGCACTGGGAGCTTCTGGAGGCTGACAACACTGGGAGAACCCAGCGTCGAAACAGCACCAGGGCATTTCCCATGGTCGGGCAGCTGCTTTGGGATTCGGAGCCTGCAGGCTGTCGGGAGTGCTCTGGGAAGGCACTGGGTTTAAGTAACACTGGGAGCATGTGAGATGGTTGTGGGTGTGGATAACTGAGCGTATGGGAGCTGGGAGTGCAGATAGTCGAGGGTGTGGGGGATGGAGTGCGGTGATTGAGGGAGCGGAGGATGAGAGTGCAGGGGATGGGAGCGTGGGGGATGGGAGTGTGGGGGATGGGAGCGTGGGGGATGGGAGCGTGGGGGATGGGAGTGCGGTGGATGGGAGCGCGGGGGATGGGAGTGCGTATAGTCGAGGGTGCGGGGGATGGAGTACGGTGATTTAGGGTGCGGAGGATGGGAGCGTGGGGGATGGGAGCGTGGGGGATGGGAGCGTGGGAGATGGGAGCGCGGGGGATGGGAGTGCGGGGGATGGGAGCGCGGGGGATGGGAGTGGGGGATTGACGGTGCGCGGGATGAGAGTGCGGGAGATGGGAGTGCGGGGGATGGGAGTGCGTATAGTCGAGGGTGCGGGGGATGGAGTACGGTGATTTAGGGTGCGGAGGATGGGAGCGTGGGGGATGGGAGCGTGGGGGATGGAGCGTGGGAGATGGGAGCGTGGGGGATGGGAGCGCGGGGGATGGGAGCGCGGGGGATGGGAGTGGGGGATTGACGGTGCGCGGGATGAGAGTGCGGGGGCTTGGAGTGCGGGAGAAGGGAATGCGGGGGATGGGAGTGGGGGTACTGACGGTGCGGGAGATGGGAGTGCGGGGGATGGGAGTGCGGGGGTTGGGAGTGGGGGGGATGAGAGTGTGGGGATGGGATTGGGGGGATGGGAGTGCGGGGGATGGGAGTGCGGGGGATGGGAGTGGGGGAATTGAGGGTCCGGGTGATGGGAGTGTGGGGGATGAGAGTGCGGGGGGTGGGAGTTCGGGGATTGACGGTGCGGGTGATGGGAGTGCGGGGGATGGGAGTGCGGGGGATGGGAGTGGGGGGGATTGAGGGTCCGGGGGATGGGAGCAGGAACCCACAGTATACAGTCGTATATCACACAATAGTTGCTCCTTCATGCAGTAGTCACTCACCCTGGTTTTTTATGCTGTTGCATTACCTTGGCAATAAAATATAACTGTTGTTTTAAAGGGTTTAGTCAACTGTGTTCTGATGGATGTTGAGCAGTGAAGGTGCAGTTGAAATCATTGTATCCCAGTGCTGCTTTAAGTCTTCATATTAAAGCAATAATGAATGGAAATTTGGGGATTATTTGTGATTATTATAATACAATATTATAATCAGCCACTTAGTTCCTATAGTAACGCACAGGTTCTCAATCATTATTACGTCAAGATAATGCCTTTGAGCTTTTGCCATTATTACTTTAATAAAAATGGCTTGGAACATCCATCATTCTTTAATAAATATACATGCTTCACAACAGCTTTAATATATGAAGCTCTTAAATAGACAGGTGGTGGAAGATTGTCTGCCTAACTCTTAACACTGTTTGGAGAGGCTGTTCTCAAATAGCTCGAGCAGTAATTGGTGTTTTTTTACACACAGTATTGAACTATAAGAACATAAGAACATAAGAATTAGGAACAGGAGTAGGCCATCTAGTCCCTCGAGCCTGCTCCGCCATTCAATAAGATCATGGCTGATCTGGTCGTGGACTCAGCTCCACTTACCCGCCCGCTCCCCGTAACCCTTAATTCCCTTATTGGTTAAAAATCTATCTATCTGTGATTTGAATACATTCAATGAGCTAGCCTCAACTGCTTCCTTGGGCAGAGAATGCCACAGATTCACAACCCTCTAGGAGAAGAAATACCTTCTCAACTCGGTTTTAAATTGGCTCCCCCGTATTTTGAGGCTGTGCCCCCTAGTTCTAGTCTCCCCGACCAGTGGAAACAACCTCTCTGCCTCGATCTTGTCGATTCCTTTCATTATTTTAAATGTTTCTATAAGATCACTCCTCATCCTTCTGAACTCCAACGAGTAAAGACCCAGTCTATTCAATCTATCATCATACGGTAATCCTCTCATCTCCGGAATCAGCCTAGTGAATCGTCTCTGTACCCCCTCCAAAGCTAGTATATCCTTCCTTAAGTAAGGTGACCAAAACTGCATGCAGTACTCCAGGTGCGGCCTCACCAAAACCCTATACAGTTGCAGCAGGACCTCCCTGCTTCTGTACTCCATCCCTCTCGGAATGAAGGCCAACATTCCATTTGTCTTCCTGATTACCTGCTGCACCTGCAAACTAACTTTTTGGGATTCATGCACAAGGACCCCCAGGTCCCTCTGCACCGCAGCATGTTGTGATTTCTCCCCATTCAAATAATATTCCCTTTTACTGTTTTTTTTTCCAAGGTGGATGACCTCACATTTTCCAACATTGTATTCCATCTGACAAACCTTAGCCCATTCGCTTAACCGATCTCAATCTCTTTGCAGCCTCTCTGTGTCCTCTACACAACCCGCTTTCCCATTAATCTTTGTGTTATCTGCAAATTTTGTTACACTACACTCTGTCCCCTCTTCCAGGTCATCTATGTATATTGTAAACAGTTGTGGTCCCAGCACCGATCCCTGTGGCACACCATTCACCACTGATTTCCAACCCGAAAAGGACCCATTTATCCCGACTCTCCGCTTTCTGTTAGCCAGCCAATTCTCAGTCCATGTTAATACATTTCCTCTGACTCCGCGTACCTTTATCTTCTGCAGTAACCTTTTATGTGGCACCTTATCGAATGCCTTTTGGAAATCTAAATACACCAGATCCATCGCTACACCTCTATCCACCATGCTCGATATATTCTCAAAGAATTCTAGTAAATTAGTTAAACATGATTTCCCCTTCATGAATCCATGTTGCGTCTGCTTGATTGCACTATTCCTATCGAGATGTCCCGCTATTTCTTCCTTAATGATAGCTTCAAGCATTTTCCCCACTACAGATGTTAAACTAACCAGCCTATAGTTACCTGCCTTTTGTCTGCCCCCTTTTTTAAACAGAGGCATTACATTAGCTGCTTTCCAATCCGCTGGTACCTCCCCAGAGTCCAGAGAATTTTGGTACATTGTAACGAATGCATCTACTATATCTTCCGCCATCTCTTTTAATACCCTGGGATGCATTTCATCCGGACCAGTGGACTTGTCTACCTTGAGTCCCATTAGCCTGTCCAGAACTACCCCCTTATAGATAGTGATTATCTGAAGGTCCTCCCTTCCCACATTCCCGTGACCAGCAATTTCTGGCATGGTTCGTCTCGTTGGACCTCATCCCTTTTTTTACCTACATTGTTGGTACCAATGTGCACCACGACAACTGGCTGTTCACCCTCCTTTCTCAGAATGTCCTGCACCCGCTCCGAGACATCCTTGACCCTTGCACCAGGGAGGCAACATACTATCCTGAGGAAGTAGTGTCTCAAGTAGTGTCGGAACTGCGAAGATTTTCCTGCTCCTGTGCTACGATACAGAGTTTACATCTGCCAAGCTGAAAATGTTCCTCTCATTGCGCAGTTATACATGAAAAACCCTTGTTTCCTCATGTGCTTTTCTACTACTTCTAGTGGTCAGCATCGCTCTTCATTGCAATCTGATTTTTCTCTGCAGTTTCCTCTCTTCCAATTCTCGATCATCCTACGCTCCCTACCACCTCCATCTTCCGACCCTCTTCCCATCCTCCATCATCCTACATTCCTCCTCCTCCTTCATGGTCCTGCATTTCTTCTTCGTGTGCCAGCTCTGGCTCAGTGAGTTGCACCCTGATCTCCTGAGCCAGAAGATTGTGGGTTCAAGTCCCGCGCCAGAGACTCGAGCACAAAAATCTCGACCGACGCTCACAGGGGCAATGCTGAGGGAGTGCTGTGCTGTCAGAGGTGCCGTCTTTCGGATGAGGTGTTAATGCGGGTTCCTCGGTTTGCTTTTTTTAGGTGGACATAAAGGCCAGAATCGTACCAGCAGTGCGAGTGCAAGTTTGGAGGTGGGTCCACAGTCATAATGGTCGTTATTGACAGCGGGGCATAAGTCCGCTCTGAACTCGCCTCCTTGTCAATTTCCCTCGTGCTGGCTCTGCCTGCAGTTTTCAGACCCGGCACTAAGAGGCGTGTCAGGCAATTGTGATAGTTGTGCTTAACTATCCGGACGTCCGGTGATCATGAAAGGTGTTACATAAGTGCATGTATTTATTTTACGCTCTCCCTTTCTCCATCATATTGCTCCCTCTTCCCCCTCCCTCTGTGTTCACTGAGTTTACTGTAATGCAAAGCTTTCTATTCCGACTCAGTCTCTCCTCGAAACCAAGCATGATGGTGCTCCTTGCCTCTCTCTTGGCCTACCCTTTTAAAACCCAAACCTTGGGTGTTACGTGATCACTGCAACCTGGTTTACCATGCTCGCGTGAGTTCCTTACAGCTTCAGCCTGTCGAGGATTAAAAACTCTGTATTCTGGAACACAGAGCCTTGGTGAGGCCACACTTTGAATATTGTGTACAGTTTTGGTCTCCTAATGTGAGGAAGGACATTCTTGCTATTGAGGGAGTGCAGCGAACGTTCACCAGACTGATTCCCGCGATGACAGGACTGACATATAAAGAAAGACTGGATCGGCTAGGCTTATACTCATGGAATTTAGAAGAATGAGAGGGGATCTCATAGAAACATATAAAATTCTGATGCGATTGGACAGGTTAGATGCAGGAAGAATGTTTCCAATGTTGGGGAAGTCCAGAACCAGGGGTCACAGTATAAGGATAAGGGATAATCCATTTAGGATCGAGATGAGGAGAAACTTCTTCACTCAGAGAGTTGTGAACCTGTGGAATTCTCTACTGCAGAAAGTTGTTGATGCCAGTTCGTCAGATATATTCAAAAGGGAGTTAGATGTGGTCCTTACAGCTAAAGGGATCAAGGGGTATGGAGAGAAAGCAGGAATGGGGTACTGAAGTTGGATGATCAGCCATGATCATATTGAATGACGGTGCAGGCTCGAAAGGCCGAATGGCCTACTCCTGCACCTATTTTCTATGTTTCTATGTTGCTAACATAGGGGGGTACCATCGAATTGGAAAGCAGCTAATGTAATGCCTCTGTTTAAAAAAGGGGGCAGACAAAAGGCAGGTAACTGTAGGCTGGTTAGTTTAACATCTGTAGTGGGGAAAATGCTTGAAACTATCATTAAGGAAGAAATAGCGGGACGTCTAGATAGGAATAGTGCAATCAAGCAGACGCAGCATGGATTCATGAAGGGGAAATCATGTTTAACTAATTTACTGGAATTCTTTGAGAATATAACGAGCATGGTGGATAGAGGTGTACCGATGGATGTGGTGTATTTAGATTTCCAAGAAGCATTCGATAAGGTGCCACACAAAAGGTTACTGCAGAAGATAAAGGTACGCGGAGTCAGAGGATATGTATTAGCATGGATCGAGAATTGGCTGGCTAAGAAAAAGCAGAGAGTCGGGATAAATGGGTCTTTTTCGGGTTGGAAATCGGTCGTTAGTGGTGTGCCACAGGGATCGGTGCTGGGACCACAACTGTTTACAATATACATAGATGACCTGGAAGAGGGGACAGAGTGTAGTGTAACAAAATTTGCAGATAACACAAAGATTAGCGGGTTGTGTAGAGGACACAGAGAGGCTGCAAAGAGATTTCGATAGGTTAAGCGAATGGGCTAAGGTTTGTCAGATGGAATACAATGTTGGAAAATGTGAGGTCATCCATCTTGGAAAAAAAAACAGTAAAAGGGAATATTATTTGAATGGGGAGAAATTACAACCTACTCCTGCTGCAACTGTACAGGGTATTGGTGATGCCGCACCTGAAATACTGTGTGCAGTTTTGGTCACCTTACTTAAGGAAGGATATACTAGCTTTGGAGGGGGTACAGAAACGATTCACAAGGCTGATTCCGGAGATGAGGGGGTTACCCTATGATGATAGATTGAGTAGACTGGGTCTTTACTCGTTGGGAGTTCAGAAGGATGAGGGGTGATCTTATAGAAACATTTAAAATAATGAAAGGGATAGACAAGATAGAGGCAGAGAGGTTGGTTCCACTGGTCGGAGAGACTAGAACTGAGGGGCACAGCCTCAAAATACGGGGGAGCCAATTTAAAACCGAGTTGAGAAGGAATTTCTTCTCCCAGATGGTTGTGAATCTGTGGAATTCTCTGCCCAGGGAAGCAGTTGAGGCTAGCTCATTGAATGTATTCAAATCACAGATAGATAGATTTTTAACCAATAAGGGAATTAAGGGTTATGGGGAGCGGGCGGGTAAGTGGAGCTGAGTCCACGGCCAGATCAGCCATGATCTTGTTGAGTGGTGGAGCAGGCTCGAGGGGCTAGATGGCCTACTCCTGTTGCTAATTCTTATGTTCTTATGTTCTTATGTTCTCAGTGTGTCGGTCTCTCAACAACTCTGCATTGGTTTGCCGTCTTGAGAGCTGCAGTCGCGGCAGAAATGCTACCATTTCATCGCTATTCAATTTTGAATCAAAGATTCTGGAGCGTTTAGGATTTGGAATGCACTTTTCAACTTTATGGAGGTTTGAAATGTTTGCAGTGAACTCTCTATCCAGTGTCACCTCCTTGGAGCAACCAACCTCGCTATTGACGGATCGCTTCTTTCATCTCAACTTTAGCTGCCATCAGCCTTGAATATACTCAGAGACTCAGCATCGACAGCCCTCTGGGAAAGAGAATTCCAAAGATTCACAACCCTCTGGAGTGAAGAAATTCCTCTCAATTCTGACTTAAATGGCTAACCTTTAACCTAAGACTGTGACCCCTGGTTCCAGACACTCCAGCCAGGGGAACAACCTCTCAGCATCTACCCTGTCAAGCCCCTTCAGAATCTTGTATGTTTCAATGAGATCACCTCTCATTCTTCTAAACTCCAGAGTGTATAGGCCCATCCTACACAATCTCTCCTCATAAGACAGCTCTTGTAAGCAGTTTTGATCCTAGCCCAATGGCTCGATGGATGGTTTGAATAACCCCCGCCTTACGAGAATTCCATACCCGGGGATTATTATTCAGAGTGTAAATGGAATAACTCATGGACAGGAATACTTCGGTGAAAAATCGCCCTTATTTATTTGGTCTAACGTACACTGGCTAAAACATGCACTACTGAAGGAAATCACTGTCTCTGTGGAGAATAAGATCTAGGTTAAAACAACATACAGTACAACACTCAGGACCAATGACATGCAGTCATTTCCTTGTTGCTATGGTGGAGTCTAACTCCCCCCACCAGCGAATTACCCAGTCGCATGAAGCTCCCTCCCCAGAATAGCCCGAAAAAGCTTCACTTCCACGAAAACTCTGAGCCCTTTACACCCCTCACAGCTCGCCTGGCGCTCTGGTTACCGGCTTGGGACACTCGCGACCATGCTCACCAGTTGGTCTCGATCGTTCAGCTGGTCCTTCTTCTTGTCACGCCGGTCTTGGTGGAGCAAGAGACAGAGGGGGAACGCTCGAATGCTGGAGAATGCTCCAGAATGCTAAAGAATGGTGGAAAAGAATCTATCTTTCAAGGAGTCCTGTTGCCCTTATCTCTCTCGCCAATCTCTGAAATCCTTTTGCTTCTAAGAACCCCGGTGCTTAGTCGGTAATGGGCCATCAGACCCATGTGTATTGGACTGATGGCCCTGGGTCTGGGACATCTCTCGGCTTTTGTTTAGGGAAGAAATGGCCCCTCTTGGTCTGGCCAGGCTATTGGCTCCATTGTTCTGCTTCTCTTCTGAGATGGAGGTGAGACGTGCCTTTGCATATTAGAGTGGGTTTCCAATAGTTTATGCATGCCTCAGATATCTCAGCCCCTTTCCTTTTGCTCGGGCGAACCCCTACATTCTGGATGACTGACAGTTCTTTGTCACAGCCAACTGCCGTGCGGTCTCTGGAGTTTTAACAAACCAGCCTTTTCACGTATCTGCACAGGGTGGCCCCATCACAGGGAAAGTACCCTCAGTGATAAAAACCCATAAAGCACTTGAAATACTCTCGACTGAGTCCATTCTTTAAACAGAGACTTTGCGATCTCTTCACTCTCTCATCCCAGGAATCATTCTTGTGCGCAAATTGGCTGCTGCATTTCCTACATTACAGCAGTGACTGCACTTCAAAAGGTACTTCATTGGCTGTAAAGCGCTTTGGGATGTCGGGTGATCATGAAAGGCGCTATAGAAATGCAAGTCTTTCTTTTACGCTCTCCCTTTCTCCATCATCCTGCTTCCTCCTCCCCCTCCCTCTGTGTTCACTGAAGTTACTGCAACGCAAAGTTCCTACTCTGACTCAGTCTCTCCTCGAACCCAAACACCATGGTGCACCTTGCCTCTCTCTTGGCCTACCCTTTTAAAACCCAAAGCTTGGGTGTTACCTGATCACTGCAACCTGTCTTACCTCATGCTCTCATGTGCTCCTTCCAGCTTTGGCCTGTCGAGGATTAAAATCCTGCATTCTGGAACATAGGGACATGTCGGGACCACATATCACATAATAGTGCCCTCTTAGCCCATGATCCACCATCCCTTAAAAGGAATGCATGGAAAGTCGCAGGATGGGGGTGCGTTATTTCAAGAAACACGCTCTTGGCATGCACTTTGAACGCAGAGGTATAATTTTTACCTCTTAAGAATTTTAGTTATTGAGGCAGTTTTGCCAAGAAAAAAGATATGAGTGCTATTTCTGGGTTGTGTGGTCGGGTCCCACTCTGTACGCCATATGACCTATTTCTGCTCGAATTATTCTGTTCGAATTATCACCGCTTGGCAAGATTTGGAGGGAAGAGTCAGAAAATTTGTCGATTTAACTTTGCCACCACATGCCAGCGCTTTCGGGCTCTGTTTGAGGCAGTGTAGGGGCGGGTTTGCGTCGGGAGCGTGGCAGTGTGTCCATCACCGCCCCGCTGAGCACGTCACCATGGCGATGATGATGTCAGCCCGACGCGGACGTGCCGCTTGAAGCGGAGGGGACGCTGCGAGGGCTAGCGAGGCGTCCTTGGCACCCACCGGGCTTACCGGAGAGGGGGTGGGCCAGGCCAGCGGTGCCGGACTGCCTGTTGGCCGCTATTGTCAGGCCGGACTGCGCAGAGTCGGCCGACAATAAAATCAAAATGGCAGTCGGGGCAGTGCGCCCTCCGCTTTAAGGGCGGCCGCACCGACCAGCCAATGGCAGCTTTCTGGCTCGTGGGGCGGAAAGTCGGGGCACGGTCGGAAACCCGTTTCCATCCGTTCCCTCCCCCTCCCCCGCCGGCCCGGTTGCAATTGCGGGTGCGTACAGCGTTTGCCCACCCCCGGTTGGTCAGGCACTTACCGCCCCTTGAGCGTCTCTCCGTGGGAGTTTAGCGCCGGCGGTAACCGGTCGCGCCCCGCTCCGCTGCGCCGGTGGTGACGACATCATCACCACGCGCCGCGATCCGTTCTCGCCCCGGAGCGCATACAGTAGTGAACCCACCACTTGCGCGGCAGCTTCGGGGACGCTTACCGGGCCGCAGGCCGCTCGCAGCGGCGTTAATTAAAGGGGAGGCGGGAAACGTAATACAAAAAATGCACGCCTTACGCGGCCGTCATGGTCCTCGATCGCGGGGTCCGTGCCGCAATATTGCTGCCCCGCCCGCTCCCCAGCGGTCCAGCGGTGGATCCGATTCCCGCCCGCAGTGTCGGCAGCTTGGCCCCCTCCCCCTTCAATGAAATATCGTCAGCCAGCCTTTCCACAACAGCGCGACAAAGCGAAAATTCAACCTTTGATCACATTTTGCAACATTGATTTAAACAGTTCAGTAAATCTGCAGTGAAGGGGTGGGCCCTGTCTACGCGGCAGAGCGATGAGTCCCACGACATGGTGCTGCCAACGTCACGGAGGCTTTCCGGCCCGCTCCTGCCCCACCGAGCAAGTGGAGCGCTCTATCTTGCATTCCACTTGCTCGTGGGGACGGCGACCCGAATATCCGTCACGGGGCGTGACTTGCGCGCCTGCCGCAGGAACTCCCGTCTCGCGGCTGTTAAGTGAGGCTGTACTGAATATTTTCCCCCTCTGCCTCAGCCACGGAGCTCGTACAAATCCCCTGGGAGGACAGACGCGCCAACATTAGTGTCCTCGACCAGGCCATCATCACCAGCATTGAAGCACTGACCACGCTTGATCAGCTCCGCTGGGCAGGCCACATAGTCCGCATGCCCGACACGAGCCTCCCAAAGCAAGCGCTCTACTCGTAACTCCTTCACAGCAAAGGAACCAAAAGTTGGGCAGAGGAAACGTTACAAGGACACCCTCAAAGCCTCCCTGATAAAGTGCAACATCTCCACCGACACCCCGGAATCCCTGGACAAAGACCGCCCTAAGTGGAGGAAGAGCATCCGGGAGGGCGCTGAGCACCTCGAGTCTCGTCGCCGAAAGCATTCAGAAATTAAGCGCAGGCAGCGGAAGGAGCGTGCGGCAAACCAGACTCCCCACCCACCCTTTCCTTCAACGACTGTCTGTCCCACCTGTGACAGGGACTGTGGTTCTTTTATTGGACTGTTCAGCCACAAAGCAGGACTCATTTTTAGAGTGGAAGCAAGTCTTCCTCGATTCCGAGGGACTGCCTATGATGATGATGATGATGATCAGAAACTCGGACATGTACCGTGCAGGATTATTGAACTGTTTAATTTAATGTTGCAAAATTTGTTCAAAGCACGAGTTTGAATTATCACTTTGCCATGCTGTTGTGGAAAGGTTATCTGCTGATCTGTCATTTGTTAACATTTATCTAACTGCAATCAGAAATCTGTATTTTTAATAGATCTAGATCTTATTAAAAAGAATCTCACGTGGTGCACTCACTTCCTGTCTGTTTATCACGAGTTTCTATCATGCTTTTGTGTCAACAGTCAGTGCCTACATCCTCTCTGTTTGCTGGGGCCCGAATCTGTCAGATTTAATATCCATATTCACACACTTCTCAGCAACAACCAGAACAACTGGCATTTCAATAGCACCTCCAACATGGAAAAATGTCCCAACATACTTCACAGGATGATTAGCAAACAAAATTTGACACCGAGCCACATAAGGAGATATTAGGATCGATAACCAGAAGTTTCCTTAACAAAGAAGGTTTTAAGGAGCGTACTAAGAGAGGCTGAGATTTTTCGGGAGGGAATTCCAGAGTTTAGGGCCCAGGCAGCTGAAGGCATGGCCACCAATGTTGGGGCGATTAAACAAGTCCCCAAAACACTAAAATGCAAGAATAAAAGATAGAAAAAATGTACAACATATTTTTATAAATCTAAATTAAAGTTATTTATGTATTTAAAAAATATATATTTTTCCAATTTTTCAAAACGTTTTTTTAGTTATGGTTTAAAATAAACTTACCGTCATGGGGAGGGTTTTTAAACAATAACATGTGTTTTTAAAATTTTGTTTTACAATGATATTGTGTGTTTTAAAACTCTTACGCCTGTAAAAGTAGGCTATGCACCTACTTTTATCAGGCGCAAGAGTTTTGAGGAGATTTGCTGGGCAAGATATGCGTAAATACCGCAATCTTGCGCTTACAGATGTCCTCACTCCCAATACACGTTGGAGCTGTCAAGCTCCAGTTCGTCCGAGATAGCATTGTGCGCTGAAAAGCGGCTTTTGCGATGCCTTCCCGGGTCCGTACACGCTCCGTACACATTCCGTATGGACCCGGGGAGGGCGGGATTTCGGGGCGAGTTCGGCAAGAGGCGGGAGTTCCGGGGATGGGAGAGGCCTACAAATGGCCAGTGAGACCAGGAGCAGCGCGAGTTCGGCGAGAGGCGGGAGTTCCGGGCATCGGAGAGAGGCCTACAAAAGGCCAGTGAGACCAGGAGCGCAGTGAATCGGCGAGTGGCTTCTGCAGCTACAGAGAGAAGGCAAAAAAGAAATAGAAAGAAACAGAAAGGCGATGTCACAGCCAAGGGGTGTGCAAGGATTGGCTGGTGATTGGTGAGTAGTTTTTCTTTTTTCTCTTCTATAACAGTGAGTAAACTTTAGCATTGTTGTTGCCAATTTAAGTGTATCTAAGGGTTAAGTCATGGCAGGAGAGCTCAGACACATGATATGCTCCTCCTGTACCATGTGGGAACTCAGGGACACTTCCGGTGTCCCTGACGACTACGTGTGCGGGAAGTGTATCCGCCTCCATCTCCTGACGGACCGCGTTGCGGAATTGGAGCTGAGGGTGGATTCACTCTGGAGCATCCACGATGCTGAGAATGACGTGAGTAGCACGTGTGGCGAGTTGGTCTGTTACCGCAGGTGAAGGGTACACAGCCAGATAGGGAATGGAAGACCAACAGGAAGAGCAGTGCAAGGAAGGTAGTGCAGGGGTCCCCTGCGATCATCCCCCTGCAAAACAGATACACGGCTTTGAGTACTGTTGAGGGGGATGACTCATCAGGGAAGGGCAGCAGCAGCCAAGTTCATGGCACGGTGGCTGGCTCTGCTGCACAGGAGGGCAGGAAAAAGAGTGGGAGAGCGATAGTGATAGGGTATTCAATTGTGAGGGGAATAGATAGGCGTTTCTGCGACTGCAACCGAGACTCCAGGATGGTATGTTGCCTCCCTAGTGCAAGGGTCAAGGATGTCTTGGAACGGGTGCAGGACATTCTGAAAAGAGAGGGTGAACAGCCAGTTGTCGTGGTGCACATTGACACCAACGATATAGGTAAAAAAAGGGATGAGGTCCTACAAGACAAATTTAAGGAGGTCGGAGCTAAATTAGAAAGTAGGACCTCAAAAGTAGTAATCTCGGGATTGCTACCAGTGCCACGTGCTGGTCAGAGTAGGAATCGCAGGATAGCTCAGATGAATATGTGGCTTGAGCAGTGGTGCAGCAGGGAGGGATTCAAATTCCTGGGGCATTGGAACCGGTTCTGGGGGAGGTGGGACCAGTACAAACCGGACGGTCTACACCTGGGCAGGACCGGAACCAATGTCCTAGGGGGAGTGTTTGCTAGTGCTGTTGGGGAGGAGTTAAACCAATATGGCAGGGGGATGGGAACCAATGCAGGGAAACAGAGGGAAACAAAATGGAGACAAAAGCAAAAGACAGAAAGGAGATGAGTAAAAGTGGAGGGCAGAGAAACCCAAGGCAAAAAACAAAAAGGGCCACTGTACAGCAAAATTCTAAAGGGTCAAAGGGTATTAAAAAGGCAAGCATGAAAGCTCGGTGCCTCAATGCAAGGAGTATTTGGAACCCAGGAGAGGGCTCTGAGCTAGTTAGAATCCGTGAGAGCTCAGATGAACAGGATCCCAAGAAAGAATGCAAAAGGCAGGAGGCAACAAAGCAGAGTAGCACTGGGGTAAGTGTAAACCACAAGATGATAGGAAGGGACATTATGTATGAATATAAAAGGGCTGCAAGAGGGGTCAAAACTAAAAATCATTGTTTAAAAACTGGTATTAAAACACTCTACCTAAACGCACGTAGCATTCGAAATAAAGTAAATGAGTTGACGGCACAAATCATTATAAATGGGTATGATTTGGTGGCCATTACAGAAACGTGGTTGCAGGGTGGCCAAGACTGGGAATTAAACATACAGGGGTATCTGACAATTAGGAAGGATCGACAAGAAGGGAAAGGAGGTTGGGTAGCTCTGTTAACAAAGGAAGATATCAGGGCAGTTGTGAGAGACGATATTGGCTCTAATGAACAAAATGTTGAATCATTGTGGGTGGAGATTAGAGATAGTAAGGGGAAAAAGTCACTGGTGGGCGTAGTTTATAGGCCCCCAAATAATAACTTCACGGTGGGGCGGGCAATAATCAAGGGAATAATGGAGGCATGTGAAAAAGTAACGGCAGTAGTCATGGGGGATTTTAACCTACATATCAATTGGTCAAATCAAATCGCACAGGGTCGCCTTGACGAGGAATTCATAGAATGCATACGGGATTGTTTCTTAGAACAGTATGTTACAGAACCTACAAGGGAGCAAGCGATCTTAGATCTGGTCCTGTGTAATGAGACAGGAAAAATAAACAATCTCCAGATAAAAATCCTCTCGGAATGAGTGATCACAGTATGGTTAAATTTGTAATACAGATTGAGGGTGAGGAAGTAGTGTCTCAAACGAGCGTACTATGCTTAAACAAAGGGGACTACAGTGGGATGAGGGCAGAGTTGGCTAAAGTAGACTGGAAACGGTGGCACAATTGAGGAACAATGGAGGACTTTTAAGGAGCTCTTTCATAGTGCTCAACAAAAATATATTCCAGTGAAAAAGAAGGGGGTTAAGAGAAGGGATAACCAGCCGTGGATAACCGAGGAAATAAAGGAGAGTATCAAATTAAAAACCAATGTGTATAAGGTGGCCAATGTTAGTGGGAAAATAGAAGATTGGGAAAATTTTAAACGACAGCAAAGAATGACTAAGAAAGTAATAAAGAAAGGAAAGATAGATTATGAAAGTAAACTTGCGCAAAACATAAAAACAGATAGTAAAAGCTTTTACTGATATATGAAACGGAAAAGAGTGACTAAAGTAAACATTGGTCCCTTAGAAGATGATAAGGGGGATTTAATAATGGGAAATGTGGAAATGGCTGAGACCTTAAACAATTATTTTGCTTTGGTCTTCACAGTGGAAGACACAAAAACTATGCCAAAAATTGCTGGTCACGGGAATGTGGGAAGGGAGGACCTTGAAACTATCACTAGGGACGTAGTGCTGGACAGGCTAATGGGACTCAAGGTAGACAAGTCCCCTGGTCCTGATGGAATGCATCCCAGGGTTTTAAAAGAGATGGCGGAAGTTATAGCAGATGCATTCGTTATAATCTACTAACATTTTCTGGATTCTGGGGAGGTACCAGTGGATTGGAAAGCAGCTAATGTAACGCCTCGGTTTAAAAAAGGGGGCAGACAAAAAGCAGGTAACTATAGGCTGGTTCGTTTGACATCTGTAGTGGGGAAAATGCTTGAAGCTATCATTAAGGAAGAAATAGCGGGACATCTAGATAGGAATAGTGCAATCAAACAGACGCAACATGGATTCATGAAGGGGAAATCATGTTTAACTAATTTACTGGAATTCTTTGAGGATATAATGAGCATGGTGGATAAAGGTGTACCGATGGATGTGGTGTATTTAGATTTCCAAAAGGCATTCTGTAATGTGCCACACAAAAGGTTACTACAGAAGATAAAGGTACGCGGAGTCAGAGGAAATGTATTAGCATGGATAGAGAATTGGCTGGCTAACAGAAAGCAGAGAGTCGGGATAAATGGGTCCTTTTCGGGTTGGAAATTGGTGGTTAGTGGTGTGCCACAGGGATCGGTGCTGGGACCACAACTGTTTACAATATACATAGATGACCTGGAAGAGGGGACAGAGTGTAGTGCAACAAAATTTGCAGATGACACAAAGATTAGTGGGAAAGCGGGTTGTGTAGAGGATGCAGAGAGGCTGCAAATAAATTTAGATAGGTTAATCGAATGGGCTAAGGTTTGGCAGATGGAATACAATGTCGGAAAATGTGAGGTCATCCACCTTGGAAAGAAAAGCAGTAAAAGGGAATATTATTTGAATGGGGAGAAATTACAACATGCTGCGGTGCAGAGGGACCTGGGGGTCCTTGTGCATGAAACTCTTTTTGGAGTTCACTTGCAAAAACATAAAACATTAAACGGTGCCACCCAACCTGGGTGACACTCCAGATATTTACAAGGCCCTTTTTTTTTTCCCCCTTTTTTTTGTGTTTTTCTTTTTTTGTTTTGTTTTTTTGGGCACTAAAATCACAATTTTCCCCAGTGCCCCCTATAAAAGGGAAGGGGGACACTAAAAGCACCGGCAATTAAAACAAATTAAACTTAAAAACGTAAAATCAAATTAAAATTTGGTTGCCGGGCGTGATGATGCACTCCAGTCCCTCCGGTGCCCACCTCTCGCGGAAGGCCGCGAGCGTACCGGTGGACACCGCGTGCTCCATCTCCAAGGACACCCTGGACCGGATGTAAGAGCGGAAGAGAGGCAGGCAGTCAGGTTGAACGACTCCCTCGACCGCCCGCTGCCTGGACCGGCTGATGGCACCCTTGGCCGTGCCCAGGAGCAGTCCTACGAGGAGGCCTTCGGACCTACCCGCTCCCCTCCGCACAGGGTGCCCAAAGGTCAGGAGAGTGGGACTGAAGTGCAGCCAGAATTTCAGGAGCAGCCCCTTCAAATAATAAAACAGGGGCTGCAACCTTGTGCACTCAATAAAAACATGGAACACGGACTCCTCCAGACCGCAGAAATTGCAGGCGGCCTGGGAGTCCGTGAACCGGCTTAAAAATTTATTGCACGGCACTGCTCCGTGCACCACCCTTCAGGCCAAGTCCCCGATGAATAGTGGGAGGACCCCTGCGTAGAGTGCCCTCCATCGGGGACCCCCGCCTCCTCCGGACGGCAAGATGGTACGCCATGGCGTGTCCGGACGGCCGGCGAGGATGGCAAAGTTGAGAGTGTGCAGAAGCAGCCCGTACAGGAAACCCCTCCGCGCGGAACTGAAAGGCACGGAGGGGATTTCCCCGAGGCGGCTCAAGTTGTGAGGCGCCGGCCCCCGAGGGAGGTTCCGGGGTTTGGCGCCGATGAGGAATTCCGTCCGGACGGGGGTCAGTTCGGACGGGATCTCCCCACGTGCTTGAGCCTCCTCGATGCACCTAACGGAGTCAGGGCCCAGAGCTGTTTTTAGCGACTCGATGGCATCGGCCGCGTGGCGGACGTTGGCAGAATTTAGGCGCCGCGCCAGCGTGTCTGGCGCCATCCAGCCTGCTCCTCCGCCATCGAGCAGGTCCCTGACCCTGGTCACCTCACCAGCCACAGCCCTCTCTTCCGACCGCCACATAAATCCTCGGCCGTGGAGGTACGGATTCCCGAGCAGCGGTTCCTGCAGGACGGCCGCCACTCCAGCCGGCGGAGAGCTGCGCTTGGTGGAGACTTTGTTCCAGACCCTGATGAGTTCCCTGTAAAAGACAGGCAGCTCCCGGAGGGCGGTCCTGGCACCCCCCAAGTTCACAAACAGGAGCTGCGTGTCATAATTGAGGTCGCGCTGCTGGCGGAAGAAATACCTCGCCAGAGCGCACCACCTAGGAGGGGGCTCGACGTAAAGGTATCTCTGCAGGGTCTGAAGACGGAAAGTTGCGAGCTGGGCGCTGACGCACACCAACGACTGACCGCCCTCCTCAAGCAGGAGACTCAAGACCGCGGCAGAGACCCAGTGCTTCCTGTTGTTCCAGAAGAAGTCCACCAGCTTCTTCTGTATCTTGGCGACAAACGCAGGGGGAGGGGTCAAAGTGACCAGCCGGTACAACAGCATTGCGGGCACCAGCTGGTTTATGACTAGCGCTCGACCCCTGTAGGACAGCACTCGGAGCAGTCCTGTCCAGCGCCCTAGGCGAGCGGCGACCTTGGCCTCCAGCTCCTGCCAGTTCGCCGGCCAGGCTCCCTCGTCGGGGCTAAGGTAGACTCCCAGATAGAGGAGATGGGTCGTGCTCCAGGCAAAAGGCCTGAGCTCCTCCGGCAGGGAGTCCACCCGCCACTGACCCACCAGGAGTCCGGAACATTTCTCCCTCCTTGTGCATGAATCCCAAAAAGTTAGTTTGCAGGTGCATCAGGTAATCAGGAAGGCAAATGCAATGTTGGCCTTCATTGTGAGAGGGATGGAGTACAAAAGCAGGGAGGTCCTGCTGCAACTGTATAGGGTATTGGTGAGGCCACACCTGGAGTACTGCGTGCAGTTTTGGTCACCTTACTTAAAGAAGGATATACCAGCTTGGGAGTGGGTACAGAGACGATTCGCTAGGCTGATTCCGGAGATGAGGTGGTTACTGTATGATGATAGATTGAGTAGACTGGGTCTTTACTCGTTGGAGTTCAGAAGGATGAGGGGTGATCTTATAGAAACATTTAAAATAATGAAAGGGATAGACAAGATAGAGGCAGTGAGGTTGTTTCCACTGGTCGGGGAGACTAGAACTAGGGGGCACAGCCTCAAAATACGGGGGAGCCAATTTAAAACCCAGTTGAGAAGGAATTTCTTCTCCCAGAGCGTTGTGAATCTGTGAAATTCTCTGCTCAAGGAAGCAGTTGAGGCTAGCTCATTGAATGTATTCAGATCACAGATCGATAGGTTTTTAACCAATAAGGGAATTAAGGGTTATGGGGAGCGGGCGGGTAAGTGGAGCTGAGTCCACGGCCAGATCAGCCATGATCTTGTTGAATGGCGGAGCAGACTCGAGGGACTAGATGGCCTACTCCTGTTCCTAATTCTTATGTCATGTTCTTATGTAAGTAGCTGACCCTGGACATTCGGCAGGTTGTTGGGCAGACCTGAGTCGTTGTGGATACATCTGGAAACGCGGCAGCCAATCTGCACACAGCGGGGCCCCACGAACAGCAGTGGGCTGAACGGGGTTTGTTTGGAAAATAAGGGTATAAAGCACATGGAGCGAGGGTGAGGGAAATTGCGATTCATTCGATGGAGCTCCCACGGATAACAAAATGGCAAAGCAGGTTCGACGAGCGGAATGGTGTCCTCCTGTTCCTGTGTCACTCTCTGCAAGCTACCGGTCTCAAAGTTGCAGGTGTACAATCTACAATCCGAGGGTGCATTTCAGGGCTTCATTTATAAGCCTACACTCGTAATAAAAGTGAACTTCAATGTAGAGGTACCAGGTCATAAAGGTCGAGTTAGTCTGTTTTATAAAAGAGCAGGAGTGCAATTAATTCTTCCCCTCTGCAAGCTGGAAAGTTCAAACAATGCACGACTCAAGAAATATCCAAACCGAATTCGTGACCCACTTACAAAATGGCCGTCTGGCCTTGCAAACTTTATTAAAATTGGTCTCCCTCTTAACCTCCAGTTGCTGCGAAGGGCTGTTTAAAGGTCCCATTTACCTGCAATGATTCCTTTTTTAAAAAAGCAAATCCCCTGAAGAGTCTGCTGAACTGTATCTACAGTTGTGGAGCCTTCCGAATGTCCCAGTGGATAGAACTTTGTGCTGAAGACTTGTGCTCCAGAACTAGCCGCGCCTCTAGCCAAGCTGCTCCAGTACAGCTACAGCACTGGCATCTATCCGATAAAGTGAAAAATTGCCCAGGTATGTCCTCTCCACAAAAAGCAGGACAAATCCAATTCAGCCATTTACCGCCCCATCAGTCTACTGTCAGTCATCAGCAAAGTGATGGAAAGTGTCGTCGACAGTGCTATCAAGTGGCACTTACTCACCAATAAGCCGCTCACCGATGCCCAGTTTGGGTCCCGCCAGGACCATTCGGCTCCAGACCTCATTACAGCCTTGCTCCAAACATGGACAAAAGAGCTGAATTCCAGAGGTGAGCTGAGAGTGACTGCCCTTGACATCAAGGCAGTATTTGACCGAGTGTGACATCAAGGAGCCTGAGTAAAGCTGAAGTCAATGGGAATCAGAGGGTAAACTCTCCACTGGCTGCAGTCATACCCAGCATAAAGGAAGATGGTTGTGGTTGTTGGAGGTTCAATCGTCTCAGCCCCAGGACATCGCTGCAGGAGTTCCTCAGGGCAGTGTCCTAGGGCCAACCATCTTCATTTGCTTCATCAATGATCTTCCCTCCATCATAAGGTCAGAATTGTGGATGTTCGCTGATGATTGCACAGTATTCAGTACCGTTCGCAACTCCCCAGATAATGGAGCAGTCCATACCCGCATGCAGCAAGACCTGGATAATACTCAGGCTTGGGCTGATAAGTGGCAAGTAACATTCGCACCACACAAGTGCCAGGCAATGACTATCTCCAACAAGCGAGAGTCTAACCACCAGCCCTAGACATCCAACGGCATTACCATCGCCATATCCCCCACCATCAATATCCTTGGGGTCACCATTGACCAGAAACTTAACTGGAACAGCCACATAAATACTGTGGCTACAAGAGCGGGTCAGAGGCGATTTATTCTACGACGAGTGTCTCACCTCCTGACTCGCAAAAGCCTTTCCACCATCTACAAGGCACAAGTCAGGAGTGTGATGGAATACTCTCCACTTGCCTGGATGAGTGCAGCTCCAACAACACTCAAGAATCTCGACACCATTCAGGACAAAGCAGCCCGCTTGATTGGCACCCCATCCACCACCTTCAACATTCACTCCCTCCACCACCGGTGCACCGTGGCTGCAGTGTGTACCATCTGCAAGATGCACTGCAGCAACTCGCAGCACCTCCAAAACCCGTGGCCTCTATCACTTGGAAGGACAAGGGCAGCAGCCACATGGGAACACCATCACCTGCAAGTTCCCCTCCAAGTCACACATCATCCTGACTTGGAAATATATCTACGTTCCTTCTTCGTCGGTGGATCACAATCCTGGAACTCCCTCCCAAACAGCACAGTGGGAGCACTTTCACCACACGGACTGCAACAGTTCAAGTAAGCGACTCGCCACCACCTTCTCAAGGGCAATTAGGGATGGGCAATAAATGCTGGCTTTGCCGGCGATGCCCACATACCATGAACGGAAAAAAAAAAAACTTCACCTCTGAGGCAAATGGTGATAGGTTCACTTCCCACTCCAACAACTCGAGCTGACACTCCAGTGCAGTGCTGAGGTGAGGAGCGTTGCATGTCGGGAGGTGCAGCCTTTCAGATGAGATGTAAAACTGAGGCTCCTTTTGCTCTCTCAGGTGGACGACAAAGATCGGCCAACATTATTTTGAAGAAGAGCAGGAGAATTCTCCCCGGTGGCCTGGCCAATATTTATCCCTCAATCAACATCACTAAAAACGATAATCTGGTATTTATCTAATTGCTGTTTGTGGGAGCTTGCTGTGCGCAGATTGGCCGCGTTCACCACATTACAACAGCGGCCGCACTTCAAACGTACTTCATTGGCTGTAAAGCGCTTTGGGACATCCTGGGGTCATAAAAGGCTCTATATAAATGCAAGTCTTTCTTTCTATGTCCGCAGTCCCAACCTAAACTACTAGCTATTTCAGATTCGGAGAGTTGTGAGTCTCTTGGGGATCCTGTGCCTTCAGCCATTCATTACGGAACTAAGGTGAGAAGATGGAGTTAAGATACACAGCAGCCATGATCTAATTGAATGGCGGAACAGGCCTACAGGTTCATTGAATGGCCTACTCCTGTTCCTATGTACCTGGGCCCTAAGCTCTGGAATTCCATCCTTAATTCCTTCTGACTCAGAGGCGAGAGTGCTACTCACTGAGCCAAAGCTGATGTCAAAAGAAGACTATAATATACGGCCTTGTTACATCTCTCAGAAATATCTCACACACAATGAACTCTCATGAAGTACGATGGTACAGAGACAAACGCAGTGACCATTTTACATCCAGAGAGACTCAGCCAACACCAATGTGATGAGTCTTTTTTTGTTTGGTGAGTCAATGAAGGAGAAATACTGACCAGGAGACCAGAATAACTTCTCATTCTTCTTCATACTGACTGGTAGCCTATGTAAACTTGAGCTCATTCAAAGATCTGCTGCTCCCATTCCAACTCACACCAAGCCCCGTTCACTCATCGCCCACTGTGCTCGCTGACCTACATTGGCTCCCGGTCCTGCAAGGCCGCGATTTTAAAATACTCGTCCTTGCTTTCAAAGCACTCCACAGTTTCACCTCTCCCTACTTCTGCAATCTCCTACAGCCCCATAAACCTCCGTGATCTTTGGCTCAGTGATTAGCACTCTCGCCTCTGAGTCAGAAAGTTAGGGATGGAATTCCAGAGCTTAGGGCCCAGGTATATAGGAACAGGAGTAGGCTATTCAGTGAACCTGTAGGCATGTTCCGCCATTCAATTAGATCATGGCTACTGTGTATCTTAACTCCATCTACTTGCCTTAGTTCCGTAATGAATGGCTGAAGGCACAGGATCCCCAGGAGACCCAGGAGATTCTGGCTTCTTGCGCATCGCTGATTATAATCGCTCCACCATTGGTGGGCATGCCTTCAGCTGCCTGGGCTCCAAGCTCTGGAACTCCCTCCCTAAACCTCTCCGCCTCTCTCTCCTCCTTTAAGACACTCCTTTAAACCCTAATGCTTTGACCAAACCTGTCCTAATGTCTCCGTCTGTGGCTCGATGTTATTTTTGTGTCTGATTACGCTCCTGTGAAGCGCCTTGCGACATTTTACTACGTTAAAGGCAGGTTGCTGTTGCTGTTGTCGTTGTTGATGGACAGCCAGGCCTCGGTACTCCTGACTGTGGTAGGCCAAGACCTTATCGTGACCTGGTTGCACGCACCCCAGTGCAAGCTCACCCTTCACATTTGGAAGGTCAACTGCTTTTTACAGGCCGGAGCAGCAATGGCCTCCTGACTCCTTTTCTTTTATTCGTTCATAGGATTTTGGCATTGCTGGCAAGGCCAGTATTTATTGCCCGTCCCTAATTGTCCTTGAGAAGGTGGTGGTGAGGCGCTACATCTTCCAGTTCTGACGAAAGGCCATCGACCTGAAACGTTACCTCTGTTTCTCTTGTCACAGATGCTGCCTGACCTGGTGAGCGCGTCCAGCATTTCCTGCTTTCATTTCACGTTTCCGCCAACGGTGGATGGATGCACATCGCCAATACACAAGTGGGAAGAACTGGAGAAGCGCAGGGATCTCGGAGGGTTGTAGAGTTTTAATTGCATTATTGATCTCACCTACATTCACAGTCCAATGAAAAGCATCATTACAATTTTACACATTGAATCGTAGAGTATAGATTTAGAGATTCTGTGGGGGGGGGGGGAATTTCGCATCGTTTGCGCCTCCTGTCTAACGGTTTCTCGCCCTGATGGGCACTACCGCCTCCCGTGAAATTGCGTGGGAGTTAGCGGAGGCACAAGCCGGCAACGCCCCGCTCCCGCCGGTAGTGCCCCAGGCCGTTGCTCGACGGTGATGAAGTTATCGGCGTGCACTGCGACACCTTTTCACCCCGGAACGGAAATTTGGTAGCACCGCGTAAGGTCGCCGCAGGCGATGTTCGCGCCAGCCTCGCGGGTGGCCAACCGGGCTGCTCGCCTCTCCGCTCGCAGGGTGAAAGGTAAAGGGGAGGAGCGTGCTGCCATTTTGCTTTCTTTGATGTCTTGCCGATCCGGCCGTCCCGTGACGATTTCGCGGTGGGGGGGTGGGGCGTCTGTGCCGCGATGTTGCAACCTGGCACTCGGCCACTGTGCCAGGCTACGGCCAAGGCACCCCGCTCCCCGGTGGTGTGGTGGAGGCCCCTCGGTCCCTCGCCCCCTCTTCCCCTCGCCCCTCGCAGCGAGCCTTCCCCTTTAACGGAAGGGAAGAGACCTGTGCTCCCGCCAGCACTACGCGCCGCTCCACGTAGCCTCACAAAATTTGCTCGCTTACCGCCCTGATCCCGCCCCCCCGAGAGGAACGGTAACCCCAATTTCGCTTCCAGGTCGTGACCTCTGTGCCGGGCGCAGGAAGTCCCGACTCGCCTCGGTTACCGACCACGAACGGGGCGTTATCGAATTTCGGCACCTCGACCATTTCCTCGGAGCATTAATAAGATGCGAAAGAGTTGTCAGAATTTTAAGTGTGTGTGTGTGTGTTGTTAGATTGTCAGGAACTGATTTCCTCTAAGCTGAAGGAAGAGGCTGAGACTGTTGTCGGATGGAGAAGAGTTAAGGGGTGGGAGTGTTTGTTAGCCTGTAATAAATTATAGTGCATTATTGATTGACTATATTCCTTGCAATTCTGCTCAGAGTACAAAACCTCCAGTCATACATCAGAGATTTGTGAGCTTTCATGCATCTTTAATTATTTTGCAAATCAATGTTAAATTAAAATTCATGATGGTTATGGGGTACAACAGTAAGCAATTTGCTCTCCAAACTTAGTCTAATTGGCATTTTTGAAATTTCCTTGCTAATCATTCCCTTTTGGATCTATTGCATTTAATAAATGACAAGTATGGTCATGGGGAGTGAGTAAGTAGCCGACAAACCAGCACTCCCCCCACACCCCCCCATAGCTCACAGTTAAATTAGTCTGCCAGCGATTATTAATGGTACATGCCACATGCATCGAGACAGACTAACTTTCAAAGTAAGTGACTGTCGTGATTTTGGCTCAGGCTAATGAGCAACACTTTGTTTTTCTTGATGCCTCCATTGAGAGAAAGAAAGTAAGAAAGAAAGACTTGCATTTATATAGCACCTTTCACGACCACCGCATGTCTCAGAACACTTTACAGCCAATGAAATACTTTTGGAGTGTAGTCACTGTTGTAATGTGGAAAAGCGCACAGCAAGCTCCCACAAACAGCAATGTGATAATGAACAGGTAATCTGTTTTAGTGATGTTGGTTGAGGGATAAATATTGGCCAGGACACCGGGGATAACTCCCCTACTCTTCATCGAAAAATGCCATGGGATCTTTTACGTCCACCTGAGAGAGCAGACGGGGCCCCGGTTTAACGTCTCATCTGAAAGATGGCAGCACCTCCGACAGTGCAGCGCTCCCTCAGCACTGCCCTGAGAGTGTCAGCCTAGACTTTTGTGCTCAAGTCCTTGGAGTGGGACCTGAACCCACAACCATCTGGCTCAGAGGCGAGAGTGCTGCCCATTGAGCCACAGCTGACACCAATAGAAGACTGCGATATACAGCCTTGTCACATCTCTCAGAAATATCTCACACACAATGAACTCTCATGAAGTACAATGTTATAGAGACAAACACAGCGGCCAATTTTACATCGAGAGAGACTCACCCCACACCAATGTGATGATTTTTTTTTTAGTGAGTCAGTGAAGGAGAAATATTGACCAGGAGACCAGAATAACTCCTCATTCTTCTTCGCACCGACCGGCCTCCCACCTTGTTGCCTCGAAACTTGAGCTCCTCCAAACTTCTGCTATCCCATTCCAAGTCCCGTTCACCCATCGGCCACTGTGTTCACTGACCTACATTGGTTCCCGGTCCTGCAATGCCTCGATTTTAAAATTCTCGTCCTTGCTTTCAAATCCATCCACGGCCTCGCCTCCTCCCTACTCCTGTAACCTCCTCCAGCCCCACAACCCACCGAGATCTCTGCGCTCCTCTAATTTAGCCCTCTTGAGCATCCCCGATTACAATTGCTCAACCTTGCCTTCAGCTGCCTGGGCTCAGCTGCCTGGGCCCTGTGCTCTGGAATTCCCTGCCTAAACCTCTCCGCCTCTCTGCCTCTCACTCCTCCTTTAAGACACTACTTAAAACCTACCTCTTTGACCAAGCTTTCGGTCAGCTGCCCTCATTTCTACTTGGGTCGGTGTTAAATAATGTTTGATGAAACTCCTGTGAAGCTTCTTGGGACGTGTTACTATGTTAAAGGCACTATGGGGTACCGCAAGGTTCTGTGCTGGGGCCCCAGCTGTTTACACTGTACATTAATGATTTAGATGAGGGGATTAAATGTAGTATCTCCAAATTTGCGGATGACACTAAGTTGGGTGGCAGTGTGAGCTGCGAGGAGGATGCTGTGAGGCTGCAGAGCGACTTGGATAGGTTAGGTGAGTGGGCAAATGCATGGCAGATGAAGTATAATGTGGATAAATGTGAGGTTATCCACTTTGGTGGTAAAAACAGAGAGACAGACTATTATCTGAATGGTGACAGATTAGGAAAAGGGAAGGTGCAAAGAGACCTGGGTGTCATGGTACATCAGTCATTGAAGGTTGGCATGCAGGTGCAGCAGGCGGTTAAGAAAGCAAATGGCATGTTGGCCTTCATAGCAAGGGGATTTGAGTACAGGGGCAGGGAGGTGTTGCTACAGTTGTACAGGGCATTGGTGAGGCCACACCTGGAGTATTGTGTACAGTTTTGGTCTCCTAACCTGAGGAAGGACATTCTTGCTATTGAGGGAGTGCAGCGAAGGTTCACCAGACTGATTCCCGGGATGGCGGGACTGACCTATCAAGAAAGACTGGATCAACTGGGCTTGTATTCACTGGAGTTCAGAAGAATGAGAGGGGACCTCATAGAAACATATAAAATTCTGACGGGGTTAGACAGGTTAGATGCAGGAAGAATGTTCCCAATGTTGGGGAAGTCCAGAACCAGGGGTCATAGTCTAAGGATAAGGGGTAAGCCATTTAGGACCGAGATGCGGAGGAACTTCTTCACCCAGAGAGTGGTGAACCTGTGGAATTCTCTACCACAGAAAGTTGTTGAGGCCAATTCACTAAATATATTCAAAAAGGAGTTAGATGAGGTCCTTACTGCTAGGGGGATCAAGGGGTATGGCGAGAAAGCAGGAATGGGGTACTGAAGTTGAATGTTCAGCCATGAACTCATTGAATGGCGGTGCAGGCTAGAAGGGCCGAATGGCCTACTCCTGCACCTATTATCTATGTTTCTATGTTTCTATCTTCCTCTAAGGATCCTCCCTGCCCTAGCCCTAACCGCATAGCTTTCTCCAGTTTCTCTCCTAACCCTCAAGACCTTTCCGAGCTCATCCTGTCCATGAGACCCGCTTCCTGCTCCCTTGACCCTATTCCCACCCAGCTGCTGACCATCCAACTTCCTTTCCTGGCTCCCTTGTTAGCTGACATTGTTAACAGTTCTCTCTCCTCATGTACTGTACCCCTCTTCCTCAAATCTGCCGTCATCACTCATTTCCTCAAAAAATCAACTCTTGAACCCTCCGTCCTTGCAAACTATTGCCCTATCTCCAAACTTCCTTTCCTCTCCAATGTCCTTGAACGTGCTGTTGCCTCCCAAATCCGTGCCCATCTTTCCCGCAATTTCATGTTTGAATCCCTCCAATCCGGTTTCCGCGCCTTCCACAGTATCGAAACGGCTCTCATCAAAGTTCACAAATTACATCCTTTGTGACTGTGACAAAGGCAAACTATCCCTCATCGTCCTTCTTGACTTGTCTGCAGCCTCTGACACGGTTGACCACTCTATCCTTCTCCAGCACATCTCCACCGTCGTCCAGCTGGGTGGGACTGCACTCGCCTAGTTCCATTCTTATCGAGATAATCATAGCCAGAGAATCACCTGTAACGGCTCCTCTTCCTGCTCTTGCATCGTTACTTCTGGTGTCCCGCAAGGATCTATCCTTGGCCCCCTCCTATTTCTCATCCACATGTTGACCCTAACTGACATTATCTGAAAACACAGCGTCAGTTTTCCACATGTACGCTGATGACACCCAGCTCTACCTCACTACTACTTCTCTCGACCCCTCCACCATCTCTAAGTTGTCAGACTGCTTGTCTGACATCCAGTTCTGGATGAGCAGAAATTTTCTCCAATTAAATATTGGGAAGACCGAAGCCATTGTTTTCGGTCCCCGCCACAAACTCCATTCCCGAGCCATTGACTCCATTCCTCTCCCCAACTTCTGTCTGAGGCTAAACCAGACTATTCGCAACCTTGGTGTCATATTTGACCCTAAAATGAGCCATCAACCACATATCCGCAGCATAACTAAGATTACCTTTTCCCACCTCTGCAACATTGCCCATCTCCACCCCTGTCTCATCTCATCTGCTGCGGAACCCCTCATCCATGCTTTTGTTACCTCGAGACTTGACTATTCCAATGCACTCCAGGCTGGCCTCCCACTTTCTACGGTATGTAAATTAGAGGTGATCCAAAACTCGGCTGCCCGTGTCCTAACTCACACCATCCCGCTCACCCATCACTCCCTGTGCCCGCTGACCTACATTGGCTTCCGGTTAAGCAATGCCTCGATTTCAAGATTCTGATCCTTGTTTTCAAATCCCTCCATGGACTCGCCCCTCCCTATCTATGTAATATCCTCCAGCCCCATAACTCCCTAGATAGCTGCGCTCCTCTAATTCTGTCGTCTTGAGCATTCCTGATTATAATCATTCTGCCATCGGTGGCCATGCCTTCAGCTGCCTAGGACCTAAGCTCTGGAACTCCCTCCCTAAACCTCTCCGCCTCACTACCTCTCTTTCCTCCTTTAAGGCGCTCATTCAAACCTACCTCTTTGGCCAAGGTTTTGGCCATCTGCCTTAATTTCTCCTTATGTGGCTCGGTATCAAATAATTTGTCTCATAATATTCCTGTGAAGCATCTTGGGATGTTTCACTACGTTAAAGGCGCTATATAAATACAAGTTATTATTGATGCTATTATAAATTCAAGTTGTTGTTATTATAGTACCACTGGAATTTTAACCTCTGCCTGATCTATCTGACTGGGCAGAACGTTTAACACCTCGCCCTGCGGACAGTAACTCTGACAATACCGGATTCCTTCAGGACTGTGAGCCTAAACTATGTGCACAATACTTGGAATGTGGCCTTCCGACTGAGAGACACGAGTTACCAACTGCGCCAAGCTCTGTTTGGATGGATGCTTGTGGGAGGCGATTGTTGAGGTTTATTAATAAAATTACAAGATGATCACTATAAATGCTAGATATTCACCAAGAATACAATAAATGGGGAATTCAGAAGAAACTTCTTAACTCAGAGAGTGACGAAAATGAGGAAATTGAAATAGTTGTGGTGAATAGCATAAATGCATTTAAGGGGTAACTAATAATACACGAGGGATAAAACCAGAAAATTCTGGAAATACTCAGCGGGTCAGGCAGCAGCGGTGGTGAGAGAAACAGATTTAGTGTTTCAGGTCGATGGCCTGTGGTCAGAACTTATGGTCAATGACTTATGATCTCATACAAACATATAAAATTCTGACGGGATTGGACAGGTTAGATGCAGGAAGAATGTTCCTGATGTTGGGTAGTCTAGAGCAAGGGGTCACAGTCTAAGGATAAGGGGTAAGCCATTTAGGACCAAGATGAGGAGAAATTTCTTCACTCAGAGAATTGTTAACCTGTGGAATTCTCTACCACAGGAAGTTGTTGAGGCCAATTCATTGGATATATGCAAGAGGGAGTTAGATATGGTCCTTACGGCTAAAGGGATCAAGGGGTATGGAGAGAAAGCAGGAAAGGGGTACTGAGGTGAATGATCAGCCATGATCATATTGAATGGTGGTGCAGGCTCAAAGGGCCAACTGGCCTTCTCCTGCACCTATTTTCTATGTTTCTATGTATGTAAGAGATAGAGCAAGGAATTAAGCAGGTGCAGAGGCAGGGAAAGGCGGGAGAGATTAAATGACAGAAGGTATGATTGTACAAGTGATAGGGTTAGATGAACGCGGGTGGGAGGAGGTTTGTATGGAGCTTAAACGGCAGTGTCCACAAAGGCCTGTGTTTGTGCTGTAGGTTCTATGTAATTCCATGTAATTATGTTTTGAGACCCGACTGATGGTCTTTCTTCCCACATCGCCTGCCAATTGTCTACTTCAGCGACTGTTAAGTTTCTTCCAGGTTGTTGTCTTCAAAGATAAATTAAGTTAGTCTAATTTTAAGGTTAAGGCATAACCTTAAAACTCGAGCTAGATCATTCAAGAGTGATGTCAAGAAGTACTTTCTCAAACAAAGGGTGGTGGAGATCTGCAAATCTCTCCCTCAAAAAACTGTTGAGGCTGTAGGAGAGTCAATTTGAAAATTTCAAAATTGAGATTGATTGATTTTTATGAGGCAAGGGTATTAAAGGTTACGAAACCAAGATGGGCAAATGGGGTTAAGAGACTGGTCAGCCATGATCTGATTGAATGGTAGAACAGGCTTGAGGAGATGAATGACCTACTCCTGTTCCTATGCTCCTTAGTTCGGCATCAAGCTCTCTGCTGAGCCAGACCTTGTGAAGACAATTGGACACAGAAGCCACCAGGTAGGTGGGACAATGCCTGCACATGTGCTTGGTGGCACCGTGATGGGTATGTCTCTGCTGGCCGATGACCATGCTGGCCTGCCTGCTTTCGCACACATGCCGTGGTTGAGGGTGCTTCTGCAGAACTGCCCAGCCTAATAATTGGTCAGGCCTTCACGCCTATTAGTGCCAATGGGCGTCCTGTCACAACCTACCTTCAGTGCTGTATCAACCAATCATCTGCCTCAGAGTGGGCTGGTCCTCTGCTTCTTAGGCAGTCCCCTGGAGTCGAGGGTGATTTGCTTCCACACTAAAATGAGTTTGAAGGTGAGTGATGCAATGAGGATCCAGGTCCAGAACTTCATTTTAAAGGGTGGAAGATGCCTGTGCATGAATTATTTTAACGTGGGGTGGCCGTTGCACACCAGCCACCACACGGGCTTGACAGAGCTAGGTTTGGTGCAATGGCAAGGGGACCCAAGAATATTGAAGACCAGGCTCTACAGAATGGGCCTAGCGCACACACACACACACACACACACACACACACATAATCCTACTGACCCCCTCCCTCCCTCAGGTCCCCTCTCTCTGTTTTTCAGAGATCGCATTTGCAGGTGAGCACGTTAATCTTTGAGCAGCTTGCCTGTTTGTCCATAGAATACTGACACTGTACCCCGGGACCTCCACGCCCTGGCTCCAGCTCCAGCTCGCTGCTCTCCATGCGCTGGCTCCGCTGCCATTTTACAGCCCTCTCTGGTCCGTGCTGTACCTTGCCTGGGCCCCGACCTCGCTGTTGGTCTCAGCCTCCCGCACACTGATCTGGTACAGTGGTACTGGAGGGTGATTACTGTTATATCCGGGCTGGGCTGCCGCACGCTGCTCCCTACAATGGGCCCCGGCCTGCTGATGGTCTTGTAGTCCGGGACCGCTGCAAGACCATCGGCAGGCCGGGGCCATTGGAGAGAGCAGCGTGATGCGGCATACCACTGCAGGGAGCAGTGCGTGCTGCTGCAGGAGGGCGACGGCTACGAAGCCAGGTCGCTGATTGCAGTGCGGGCAGGCACAGCAGGAGGGGCGATGGAGCGACAAGAGCCTACAGAGGGAAGTGACCGGGGCCCAGGAGAGGCGTGAATCTGGGGCCCAGAAGAGGTGAGGTCCTAGGGGCAGCACAGGCCAGCCCACACTGCGATATATGTGTGCGCACTCGGTCTGTGCAGCAGAGCTGGTCTCCAGTTAGTCTTGGTTAACCCTTGCCACTGAACCAAGATCTATCTCTGTCAAGCCCGTGTGGTGGTTGATGTGCAATAGCCACCACACGTTAAAAAAATCCAAGCACAGGCATCTTCCACCCTTCACGATGTAGTTCGGGCCCTGGAATACTGGAATATTAGGTCCTTCATTGAAACACTTGTGAACTCATCCCTTTTTGGCGTGGAAGTCAGTCATCCTCGCTTTGAGGGACTGCCTATGTTGTATATGCAGACTATGGATGTACTCTCTCTGTAGTCACTATGTGGTTGCACAAGATGGAGACTTGTTCACCTGATGTACTGTCAATAAGGTTTACACTGTGTACATACTATGCTGGCACCACCAGAGGGTGCAACTGGTGGAGACCGGTGGTTTCCTGCCCTGGTGGCAGGGCCCAGTATAAAAGGCTGCACACCATGCGTTTGTCTCGCTCTGGAGTTTGGAATAAAGGACCAAGGTCACTACAGTTTGAGTGCAACACATTGCCTCGTGGAGTCATTCACAAGTACATTACAGACATAACAGCCTATGATGACTGTTATATCTTCAGTAACTCACACATACACACACACACACACACACAGCCTTAAGATGGCAGAACACTCCGGAACTCTGTCAGCTGACCTGTTCCCTTCTTTATTATAAACAGTACTGACTGCAGTACCACAGGAGTCCACAGCTGGCGCTATATATATTACAAGTACAGTGCTCTCCAGTACAGCCAGACCTGCCTAATATCCCTGTACCTTGACCCACTTCAGATTGGGTAGCCCCATCAGCTTCTGTTGCACACCCTCCAGTCCAGGGAAATATCAGGAGCATAAAGGGGCAGGATACACCAGAAAAAGACAGCTATTTTCCTTTTTTCAACATACCTCCAGGGTGTTAAATGACTGGTTCTCTGTGTCTGTCTGCGAGTACATATGAGCACATTAACGATATAGAATTGGACTTGTTCCCTTCCCCTCCTCTTGGCCTGGCTGATCTGCTTTGTTAGTTATACAGGTTGAGCATCCGAAATTCGGAGTTCAAAAATTCGGAATGTTCCGGAAGCCGGACACCGGGCCGATCCGTGGCAGGGTCGTCCGGACAACCGGAAAATGTTTCGAAATCCGGACTCCTCGGTGGCCTGACCTCACCCCGGCCCTCGGCGGCCCGACCTCCGGCCCTCGGCGGCCCGAACTCTGGCCCGACTTCGCCGCGACTTCACCTGCCCCGGCCGTCGGCGGCCTGACCTCGCCCCGGCCTGACTTCGCCCCGGCCCCGGCTCCCCCCTCGCCCCCTGACCTCGGCTGCCTGACCTCGGCTGCCTGACCTCGCCCCGGCCTGACTTCGCCCCGGCCACGGCTCCCCCCTTTCCCCCTTACCTCGGCGGCCTGACCTCGCCCCGGCCTGACTTCGCCCCGGCCCCGGCTCCCTCTTTCCCCCTTACCTCGGCGGCCTGACCTCGCCCCGGCCTGACTTCTCCCCGGCCCCGGCTCCCCGCTTTCCCCCTTACCTCGGCGGCCTGACCTCGCCCCGGCCTGACTTCGCCCCGGCCCCGGCTCCCCCCTTTCCCCCTTACCTCGGCGGCCTGACCTCGCCCCGGCCTGACTTCTCCCCGGCCCCGGCTCCCCCCTTTCCCCCTTACCTCGGCGGCCTGACTTCGCCCCGGCCTGACTTCGCCCCGGCCCCGGCTCCCTCTTTCCCCCTTACCTCGGCGGCCTGACCTCGCCCCGGCCTGACTTCTCCCCGGCCCCGGCTCCCCCCTTTCCCCCTTACCTCGGCGGCCTGACCTCGCCCCGGCCTGACTTCGCCCCGGCCCCGGCTCCCCCCTTTCCCCCTTACCTCGGCGGCCTGACCTCGCCCCGGCCTGACTTCGCCCCGGCCCCGGCTCCCCCCTCGCCCCCTGACCTCGGCTGCCCAACCCCAACTACCTCGGCCCAGGCAAAGACATTCCAAAATCCGGAAATACCCAGACTCCGGGACGGCCTCAGTCCCGAGGTTCCAGATTTCGGATTCTCAACCTGTACTGACCAAAAGGGCTCAAGGTTCAATTCCTCGCCTGTGCTCAATCATAGAATCACAGAATAGTACTGCACAGCAGGAGGCCATTCTTCCCGTTGTTCCATTTTTGAAAAGAGCTATCCAAGCAGTCCCGTTCCCTCACTCTTTCCCTGCAACATTTTCCCCTTGAAGTATGCACCAATTTTCCAATTGGAAGTCGTTATTGAATCTGCTGCCGCTGATGTTCCAGCCCACAATAACTCGCAGGTAAAGGGGGCTAACCTCATTCCCATTTATAATAGGGCCGCTACGATTGGCTCCCGAGCCCTGGGGCTATAGAGGGGGTGGAGGGAGTTAAAGAAAAAAAAGACTTTCATTTATGTAGCGCCTTTCACGATTACCGGATGTCTCAAAGCGCTTTACAGCCAATTAAGTACTTTTGGAGTGTAGTCACTGTTGTAATATGGGAAACGTGGCAGCCAATTAGCGCACAGCAAGCTCCCACAACCAGAAATGTGATAATGATCAGATAATCTGTTTTTTTGTGATGTTGATTGAGGGATAAATATTGGCCCCAGGACACCGGGGATAACCCCCTTGCTCTTCCTCGAAATAGTGCCGTGGGATCTTTTACGTCCACCAGAGAGAGCAGACGGGGCCTCGCTTTAATGTCTCATCTGAAAGACGGCACCTCCGACAGTGCGGCGTTCCATCAGCACTGCACTGGTGTGTCAGCTGCGATTTTTTTTTTGTGCTCAAGTCTCTGGAGTGGGACTTGAACCCACAACCTTCTGACCCAGAGGCAAGAGGGCTGCACTGTGATATCTTCTTTACGATACACTACCCACAGAGCCACAGCCGACTCAACATTCGAGTTGGCTAAACCTCCCACTGTTGATCAAAATTCAATGATTCCTTCTTGTAGCTAAACGTGTGCGGAGAGAATCTGGTTTAGCAGTGCTGAACCACTCTGTCAAAGAGCCGGTAAGCAGCCGGCCAGTTAGGCTGACCACTTGTCCAGGGAGTCAGGTCCCGTGGAGCTAAACCTGAGCCGATGCTGCAGGCAATCCTGTGTTCTTTTGCTTCCGTCATTTGGACAAAAGTAATACTTCGCTGAGAAATGATGAGCACTTACGTTGCTCTTTACCGAAATAAAAATGGTTTGCTATGCGACATACACTTGATCCACACGAAACTCAGAAATGTAGTAAACAGTGAGGAGAATAGTAATCAACTTCAGGAGGATAAAGACTGACTGATGAAATAGGAAGACGCATGGCAGATTAAACTTAATGCCGAGAAATGTGAAGTGACGCATTTTGCGAGGAAGAAAGATGAAAGGCAATATAAAATAAATAGCACAATTTTAAAGGTGCTGCAGGTACAGAAACTATTGTGTCTGCAATTACCATCGAATAACTCCACGAGGCCTTGTACTGTGAGTAAGAGCTGTGTGACTTGAGTCCATTTAATGCGACTGTAAATTGAGAGGCAGCACATCTGGCTGCCTTTTATATCTCCCTGCACACCAGGGCAGGAAACCCCTGGGCCTCCAACAGCAACACCCTCAGGTGGTACATTGTACATAGTTACACGGTGAATACAAAGAGTTTGCATACATGACATCATTCCCCCCCCCAAAGTCTTTGATGCGAGTTGATTACAGGTTAAGGCGAACCGGAGCCCTGCACCCCCTGGTTGACCATCTGAGTGTCCCTTCTGGCCTGGGTGAGTTGGTTGGGCCACTGCTGTCTTGCAGTGCGACTGGTTGGGCTGGACTTTTGGGGATGGTGGGATCACCCTCGTGGTTGGCAGCGAGGTCTGTTGTCAATTGGGCGTGTGTCGATGGGCCGCTGAAGATAAGGTCCTCTTCCGGTGGCTCCTGGTAATCTGTGAATTGTAATTTGGTTTGGTCTAAATGTTTTCCGCACATTTGACCGTTAAGCAGTTTGACAACAAACACTCTATTCCCTTCCTTGGCTAATACAGTGCCGGCAACCCATTTGGGGCCTTGACCGTAATTCAGCACAAACACAGGTTAATTTACAGTGATGTCGCATGATACAACCGTGCGATCACGGTACATGTTTTGTTGATAATGCTTAGTTTCCACTTGATCAATGAGGTCAGGGTGTACTAAGGAGAGCTTGTTTCATTAGTAATTCTGCAAGGGGACAGGTAGGTTTGTAAGGAGCCTTCCGAGACACGTTTCAAGCTCTGCTTTATAGTTTGGACTGCCCGCTCCGCTTGGCTGTTGGATGCGGGCTTGAATGGGGCAGATCTGACATGCTTGATGCCATTACGGGTCATGAATTCATTGAATTCCGAGCTGGTGAAGCACGGACCATTGTCGCTGCCAAGAATGTCGGGTAAGCCATGGGTGGCAATCATGGCCCTGAGGCTTTCAATGGTGGCTGCGGACGTGCTGGATGCCAGTATTGCACATTCAATCCATTTGGAGTAGGCGTCCACAGCAACCATAACATCTTTCCCAGAAAGGGGCCCGCATAATCGACATGGATCCTGGACCATGGATTTGAAGGCCAGGACCAGAGACTAAGTGGAGCCTCCCCGGGAGCATTGCTCAGTTGTGAGCATGTGCTACGCTGGTGCACGCATGACTCCAGGTCCGATTCAATGCCGGGTCACCAGATGTGGGACTTGGCGATAGCCTTCATCATGACTATGTCTGGGAGCATGCTGTGTAGGTCACGTATGAAGGTTTCCCTGCCTTTCTTTGGCAAGATAACGCAGTTGGCCCACAACAGGCAATCTGAATGGATCGACATTTCGTCTTTACGACGGTGAAGCTGCTTGATCTCGTCTTGCATGTCTCCAGGGACCGCTGACCAGCTCCCATTGACGACGCAACATTTTACAAGGGATAGCAGAGGATCCTGGCTGGTCCAGGTTTTAATTTGGCGGGCCGTTATGGGTGACCCTTCACTATCAAAGGTATGCATGGCCAGTAGCAGGTCCGCGGGCTGCGCCGTTTCCGCCCCGGTGGTAAGCAACAGTAGTCGGCTGAGATCATCGGCGCGATTTTCATTGCCTGGCCTGAGGCAGATCACATGGTCGGAGGCAGACAGCATGAGTGCCCATCTTTGGACTCGAGACGAAGCATTGGTGTTTATGCCTTTGCTTTCCGAAAAAAGTGAGATTAGGGGCTTGTGGTCCGTCTCTAACTCGAACCTGAGTCCAAACAAATATTGGTGCATCTTTTTTACACAGGCTAAAGCCTCCTTTTCGACTATGCTGTAGCCTCTTTCGGTTTTTGGAGCTTGCCCACTGCATTGGCTTGCTGCAAAACACACGCATCACATGCTAAAACTAGACGTTTACATGGGTCATATAATACCAGCAACTTATTCAAACACAGCAGGTTTCTGGCCTTCTCAAAGATGGCCTCTTGATTTTTACCCCAATCCAGTGGTCTCCCTTGCATAACAGCTTGTGCAATGGTTTCAGCAAGGTGCTCAACCCTGGAAGAAAGTTACCGAAGTAGTTGAGGAGTCCCAGGAACGAGCGCAGCTCCGTTACATTTCGTGGTGTGAGTGCATTCTTGATGGCCTCTGTCTTCGAGTCCGTGGGTCTGATGCCATCTGCCGCAATCTTCCTCCCCAGGAATTCTACCTCTGGCGCCAAGAAGACACATTTGGATCGTTTCAACTGGAGTCCAGCTCTGTTTGGTCGACTTAAAACTTCTTCCAGGTTGCGCAGCTGTTGGGAGGTGTCACGGTCAGTGATGAGGGTGTCGTCCTGAAATACGACGGTGCGTGGAACAGACTTCAACAGGCTCTCCATGTTTCTTTGGAATATGGATGCAGCCGAGCGGATCCCGAGCGGGCACCTGTGATACGAAAACAGTCCCTTGTGTGTGTTAATGCACGTTAATTTCTTTTGACGACTCAGCCAGCTCCTGGGTCATGTAAGCAGAGGTTAGATCCAGTTTGGTGAATGCCTTTCCCCCTGCTCATGTCGCGAAAAGGGCATCGGCTTTCGGTAGTGTGTACTGGTCCTGTAACGAGACTCGGGTGATCGTTACCTTGTAGTCGCCGCAGATTCTGATCGTGCCATCGCTCTTTAATACCAGAACAGTCGGGCTGGCCCACTCATTGAACTCGACTGGCGATATGATTCCCTCGCGTTGAAGTCTGTCCAATTCGATCTCCACTTTCTCCCTCATCATGTAGGGGACCGCTCGAGCCTTGTGATGAACGGGCCGTGCCTCGGGGACCAAGTGGATCTGCACTTTGGTGCCTGTGAAGTTGCCGATTCCTGGTTCAAATAAAGATGGAAACTTGCTCAGCAATTGAGCACAGGAAGCATTGTCCACTGACGATAAAACTTTGACGTCTTCCCAGTTCCACCGAATCTTCCCCATCCAGCTTCTGCCAAGCAGCGTTGGCCCATCGCCTGGTACAACCCACAGTGGCAGCTCACGTGCCTCTCCACCACAGGATACTTTTACGTTCGCACTGCCAATAACTGGTATCAGTTCCTTGGTGTAAGTGCGCAGCTTTATCTGAATCGGGCTCAGCTTGGGTCTTTGTGCTTTGTTGTTGCCCCACAGCCTTTCAAATGCCTTCTGGCTCATGATTGACTGAGTCGTCCCCGTGTCCCGCTCCATGGATACAGGAATGCCATTTAATTTGACTCTTATCATCAGGGGAGGACTTTTTGTGGAGAGGGTGTGCACCCCGCACACTGCTCCCTCGGGCTGAGTTGCCTCTCCAGCTTGTCCTTTGTGATCCACGCTTGATTGGGACACTTCTGCTGACTCCATTGCCACGTAGTGAGTCGCAGTACGTTTGCACATTCGCTGAAGGTGGCCCCTTGTTCTGCAGCTTTTGCACACATAGTCTTTAAATCGACATTGATGGGCCCCATGATTACCCCCGCAACGCCAGCATTGTGTTAATGATTTTGCATTTACACCCCTTGGCGGCCTAGCAACAGCAGGCATGTAGGCTCTGCTCTGTACAGTTCTTATTTGTTCAACAGTTCTGCCTGCAATCGGTGTTATTTTATGTACAGTGCTTGCCAGTAGGCTCTGATTGTGGTAGCAAGTCATCTGTATGTAAATTAGTTCAGTCAGCTCATCGTATGTCTTATCCTTGGCCTTTGTGGATGCCAGTAAGTCCCTGACGAGGCGGTAGGCCTCGGGCCCACAACTGGTCAGCAGTACAGCCTTGCGCTTCTCCGCCAATGTGTCTGTTTCCCCTGCCAGGTCGTTTGCCACGAAATATTGCTTGAGCCTTTCCATGAAGGCATCCCAATCATCACCCACTGCGAAGTCTTTTAGTGTGCCAAAGGTGGCCATAATTGCGTGAAAGTCCGTATTCTTGTCGCCAGTTGTTATGTCTGCAATTACCATCGAATAACTCCACGAAGCCTTGTAATGTGAGTAAGAGCTGTGTGACTTCCGTCCATTTAATATGACTGCAAAGTGAGAGGCAGCATGGCTGGCTGCCTTTTATATGCCCCTGCACACCCAGGGCAGGAAACCCCTGGGCCTCCAACAGCAGCACCCTCAGGTGCTACATCGTACATAGTTACATGGTGAATACATGACAGAACGACCTGTGGGTGTATGTACACAAGTCTTTGAAGGTGACAGGACAAGTTGATATGGAACATAACAACATAAGAACATAAGAAATAGGAGCAGGGGTAGGCCATACGGCCCCTCGAGCCTGCTCCGCCATTCAATACGATCATGGCTGATCTGATCATGGGCTCAGGTCCACTTCCCTGTCCACTTTCCATAACCCCATAATCCTTTATTGTCTAAAAAAACTGTCTATTTCTGTCTTAAATTTATTCAATGTTCCAGCTTCCACAGCTCTCTGAGGCAGCGAATTCCACAGATCAACAACCTTCTGAGAGAAGAAATTTCTCCTCATCTGTTTTAAATGGGCGGCCCCTCATTCTAAGATTATCCCTCTAGTTCTAGTCTCCCTCATTAGTGTAAACATCCCCTCTGCATCCATCTTGTCAAGCCCCCTCATAATCTTATACGTTTCGATAAGATCCCCTCTCATTCTTCTGAATTCCAATGAGTAGAGGCCCAACCTACTCAACCTTTCCTCATAAGTCAACCTCCTCATCTCTGGAATCAACCTCGTGAACCTTCTCTGAACTACCTCCAAAGCAAGTATATCCTTTCGTAAATATGGAAACCAAAACTGTACGCAGTATTCCAGGTGTAGCCTCACCAATGCCCTGTACAACTGTAGCAAAACTTCTCTGCTTTTATACTCCATCTCCTTTGCAATAAAGGCCAAGATTCCATTGGCCTTCCTGATCACTTGCTGTACCTGCATACTAACCTTCTGTGTTTCATGCACAAGTACCCCCAGGATCCGCTATACTGCAGCATTTTGAAATCAATCTCCATTTAAATAATAACTTGCTCTTTGATTTTTTTCTGCCAAAGTGCATGACCCTAACATTGTACTCCATCTGCCAATTTTTTGCCCACTCACTTAGCCTGTCTATGTCCTTTTGCAGAGTTTGTGTGTCCTCCTCACACATTGCTTTTCCTCCTATCTTTGTATCATCGGCAAACTTGGCTATTTACACTCAGTCCCTTCCTCCAATTCATTAATATAGATTGTAAATAGTTGGGGTCCCAGCACTGATCCCTGTGGCACCACACTGGTAACTGATTGCCAACCTGAGAATGAACCATTTATCCGTACTCTCTGTTTTCTGTTCATTAGTCAATCCTCTATCCATGCTAATATATTACCCCCAACCCCATGAAATCTTATCTTGTGCAGAATGCTGTCGAGCTGTTAACATGGAGCAGTCCCGTGCAATAAGTTTTTAAGTCGGTTCACGGGCTCCCAAGCCGCCTGTAATTTCTGCGGTCGAGAGGAGTCCGTGTTCCATATATGAGTGTGCGAGGTTGCAGCCCCTCTTCCAATATTTGAAGGGGCTGCTTCTCAAATTCTGGTTGCACTTCAGTCCCACACTTCTGATCTGTGGGCACCCTGTGTGGAGAGGAGCGGGCAAGTCGGAAGGCCTCCTCGTAGGACTGCTCCTGGGCACGGCCAAGGGGGCCATCAACCGGTCCAGGCAGCGGGTGGTCGAGGGGGTCGTTCAGCCCGACTGCCTGCCTCTCTTCCGCGGGTACATCCGAGCCAGGGTGTCCCTGGAGATGGAGCACGCGGTGTCCACAAGTACGCTCGCGGTCTTCCGCGAGAGGTGGGTGCCGGAGGGACTGGAGTGCATCATCACCCCCGGCAATTAATTTGACCGTTTAAAGTTTAATTTGTTTCAGTTGTCGGTTTTAGTGCCCCTTTAATAAGGGGGCATTTGATTTACATTTGTTTTACAGATACAACAAATATAGTTGTCGAGCTGTTGAGTTGGGAGTGGCTTAGCCAGTCATGTGATGTTCACAAGGCTCAATAAAACCCCAGCCAGTTGAGTTCAGGGGATCCACGATGAAGCAGGTGGTTGTGAGCCTGGTGGATGAGCTGTAATGTGTAGTTTGATTATTAAACTTTTGTTCATAAACTAACGAGTTTGTGATAGTAATGTGTTGCTACGAATTCTTAAGCAAAGAACCCATGAAGCAAATACATTGCACCACACTTTAGGAAGGATGTCAAGGCCTTATAGAGGGTGCAGAGGAGATTTACTAGAATGGTATCAAGGATGAGGTACTTCAGTTATGTGGAGAGACTGGAGAAGCTGGGGTTGTTCTCCTTAGAGCAGAGATGGTTAACTGGAGATTTAATGGAGTTGTTCAAAATTATGAAGGGGTTGGATGGAGTGGCAAGAGAGAAAGTTGTTCTCCTGGCAGGAGGGTCGTTAACCAGAGGGCACTGATTGAAAATAATTAGCAAACAAACGAGAGGTGAGACGATGAGAATTGCGAATTGCTATGACCTGGAACTGCCTGAAAGGGCGATGGAAGCAGATTCAAGAGTAACTCTCAAAAGGGAATAGGATAAATACTTGAAGGGGAAAATTCTCCAGGACTCTGGAGAAAGAGCAAGAGAGTAGAACTAATTGGATAGCGCTTTCAAAGAGCCGGAACAGGCACGATGAGCTGAATGTATAAGATTCTGAGGGGGCTTGACAGGTAGATGCAGAGAGGATGTTTCCCCTCGTGGGGGAATCTGGAACTGGGGGGGATAGTTTCAGAATAAGGTGTCACCCATTTAACATGGAACTAAGGAGGAATTTCTTCTCTCAGAGGGTCGTGAATCTGTGGAATTCTCTACCCAGGAGAGCTGGGGAGGCTGGGTCATTGAATATATTTAAGGTGAGGATTTTTGAGCGATAAGGGAGTCAAGAGTTATGGGGAGCGGGCAGGGAAGTGGAGTTGAGGCCAGAATCAGCTCAGCCATGATCTGAATGAATGGCGGAGCAGGCTCGAGGGGTCAAGTGACCTACTCCTGCTCCTATTTCTTATGTTCTTGTGGGCTCCTTCTGTGCTGTATGATCCTACAAAGCCATTTGACAAGCATCAAAACCCGCCAGGTGAGAAAACCCAACAGTTAACCATGCTCGATCATGTTGATGAAAGAGATACAAGGGTTCCACACATCAGCTCTTGAAACACAATCGAACTTCAGGATTCTGGTCTTAAATTCACTTCTCCACTCAGGTAAGACTTACATGCACAGTCGTGGACAGTCAATCCTCATTAATAAGAATAGAAAAATAGAGATTTAAAATAGTTCTTCCTGTCAATGCTCTTCCAGTTGGAATATGTCACCATAGCCTTGAACATCGTTTACAATCCCTTTCTGTCTAATGATCTTCGAAGATGAGAAGATGAGAAGGGGGATTTAAGAATGGGAAATGTGGAAATGGCTGAGACATTAAACAACTATTTTGCATCGGTCTTCACAGTGGAAGACACAAAAACCATGCCAAAAATTGCTGGTCACGGGAATATGGGAAGGGAGGACCTTGAGACAATCACTATCACTAGGGGGGTAGTGCTGGAAAGGCTAATGAATCTCAAGGTAGACAAGTCCCCTGGTCCTGATGAAATGCATCCCAGGGTATTAAAAGAGATGGCAGATTGCATTCGTTATAATCTACCAAAATTCTCTGGATTCTGGGGAGGTACCAGCGGATTGGAAAGCAGCTAATGTAATGCCTCTGTTTAAAAAAGGGGGCAGACAAAAGGCAGGTAACTATAGGCCGGTTAGTTTAACACCTGTAGTGGGGAAAATGCTTGAAGCTATCATTAAGGAAGAAATAGCGGGACATCTAGATAGGAATAGTGCAATCAAGCAGACGCAACATGGATTCATGAAGGGGAAATCATGTTTAACTAATTTACTGGAATTCTTTGAGGATATAACGAGCATGGTGGATAGAGGTGAACCGATGGATGTGGTGTATTTAGATTTCCAAAAGACATTCAATAAGGTGCCACACAAAAGGTTACCGCAGAAGATAAAGGTACGCAGAGTCAGAGGAAATGTATTAGCATGGATAGAGAATTGGCTGGCTAACAGAAAGCAGAGAGTCGGGATAAATAGGTCTTTTTCGGGTTGGAAATCGGTAGTTAGTGGTGTGCCACAGGGTTCGATGCTGGGACCACAAATGTTTACAATATACATAGATGACCTGGAAGAGGGGACAGAGTGTAGTGTAACAAAATTTGCAGATGACACAAAGATTAGTGGGAAAGCGGATTGTGTAGAGGACACAGAGAGGCTGCAAAGAGATTTAGATAGGTTAAGCGAATGGGCTAAGGTTTGGCAGATGGAATACAATGTCAGAAAATGTGAGGTCATCCACCTTGGAAAGAAAAGCAGTAAAATGGAATATTATTTGAATGGGGAGAAATTACAACATGCTGAGGTGCAGAGGGACCTGGGGGTCTTTGTGCATAAATCCCAAAAAGTTAGTTTGCAGGTGCATCAGGTAATCAGGAAGGCAAATGGAATGTTGGCCTTCATTGCGAGAGGGATGGAGTACAAAAGCAGGGAGGTCCTGCTGCAACTTTACAGGGTATTCGTGAGGCCACACCTGGAATACTGTGTGCAGTTATGGTCACCTTACTTAAGGAAGGATACACTATCTTTGGAGGGGGTACAGAGACGATTCACTAGGCTAATTCCGGAGATGAGGGGGTTACCTTATGATGATAGATTGAGTAGACTGGGTCTTTACTCATTGGAGTTCAGAAGGATGAAGGGTGATCTTATAGAAACATTTAAAATAATGAAAGGGATAGACAAGATAGAGGCAGAGAGGTTGTTTCCACTGGTCGGGGAGACTAGAACTAGGGGGCACAGCCTCAAAATACGGGGAAGCCAATTTAAAACCCAGTTGAGAAGGAATTTCTTCTCCCAGAGCGTTGTGAATCTGTGGAATTCTCTGCCCAAGGAAGCAGTTGAGGCTAGCTCATTGAATGTATTCAAATCACAGATAGATAGATTTTTAACCAATAAGGGAATTAAGGGTTACGGGGAGCGGGCGGGTAAGTGGAGCTGAGTCCATGGCCAGATCAGCCATGATCGTGTTGAATGGCGGAGCAGGCTCGAGGGGCTAGATGGCCTACTCCTGTTCCTAATTCTTATGTTCTTATGAATTCTTAAATTAAACTACAGTTCTCTTTCTTCTAATAATACGCTACAGGGATCCTGTTCTCACCTTTGGTCGCCAACCTGTGCTTTCTCATCACAACCTTTCCTTTCTTTCTCTGATCAATACGACCAGGGCCATTGATCTTTTGAACATTCCACTCCTATACCTCCTTAGCAACACATACATTGCCTTAAGCACTTTTTAGTAACTTAGGCTGGATTTTTGGTTTGGGCCATTTCAGGGCGGTAATGGCCACGGGGCGGTAAAGTTTGTGTCCGGGAAATGGATTGCGTCCTCAGCCACAAAATTTACCCGCTGGGCCCGGAGTGTGGGGCGGAACGGTACGGGCGGTGTTACTCGTCTCTCTTCGGGTGCTAGGCAGTCTGAGCAAGCGAAAATCCCGAGCTAAACAGTTGGCCTCGGAGCGCTGTGAGCGAGACCTCGGAGGGGAGACAAAATCCGGAAAAAAAAACAGCCAAAACATTCCCAATGCATAACTCACGCCAACACAACATAAATCGCGGAAAAAAAAGGCAAACAACGGCGCTTCCCCGAGGTGGACATTACTTACCTCACTGCGGGCACTACAGCTCGGACCACTACTTCCACAAGCGGTCCCAGCAGGGGGCGCTCTACACAGCGCTACGGGTCGAACAGCAGCCAAAAATCAAGTCTGTGTCACAACCAGCGGCGTTGCATATCGGTCCGCCATTTCCGGGCGGTAATGCTCCGCGCTCCCTCCAAACCGGCACCGAAAATCCCGGGGGGGCGGGTGGGGGCTGACACTGCCGCCCCTCCGGTGTGCTAACAGGGGCGGCAGAAGACCGAAAATCCAGCCCATTTTCTCTTTTTTGCATTTGCACTGTGACGAAATCAGCACTCATTGCCCCATCTCCCGTTGAATTCATTCTTTCCCAAGGTCTCAAAAGTTGCCAATCCGACAATCTAGAAGTTTTTAAAGCCTCACCTTGGTAAAATCTAAGTTTTGATTCAAGTCATCATCACTCCCACGCTTTCAACAGTAGTCATAAGCGTGACACTTCAACAAGGTTTTTAAATATAATAACCATATATATAAGAAAACAAATCAATTCGAGCTCAACACATCTTGGATGGAATGACAGAACTTGCAGATTAGACTAACAAGTCTACCTTTCCATCATTTCTCATAGCACCTCCACTGCCTCTGTACTGTCAGACTGATTGTCCGGTATGCAGTCTTAGAACAGTCTTCTCTTCTTTCCGGTAAACATACGTTCCTCTGATCCCAGTCTCTTGTGTATCCACTTTTCCTTCACGACATCATCGGTGGCCGAGCTTCCCGATGCCTAGTTTGCACTCTCTGAAATTCCCTCCCTAAAGCACTCTGCCTTCACATCTCCTCCTTTAAGAACCCCCTTGAAATATCATCTCTTCAACCTCATCATCATCATAGGCAGTGCCTCGAAATCGAGGAAAACTTGCTTCACTTCTAAAAGTGAGTTCTTAGGTGACTGAACCTTCCAATGCAGGAATTACAGTCCCTGTCACAGGTGGGACAGACAGTGGTGGAAAAAAGGGTGGGTGGGACTGGTTTGCCGCACGCTCCTTTCGCTGTCTGCGCTTGACTTCTGCATGCTCTCAGCGACGAGACTCGAGGTGCCCAGCGCCCTCCCGGATGCACTTCCTCCACTTAGGGCGGTCTTTGGCCAGGGACTCCCAGGTGTTGATGGGGATGTTGCACTTTATCAAGGAGGCTTTGAGGGTGTCCTTGTAACGTTTGCTCTGCCCACCTGGGGCTCGCTTGCCGTGTAGGAGTTCCGAGTAGAGCGCTTGCTTTGGGAGTCTTGTGTCAGGCACCAACGTTGATGCGTCTGTCCTCCCAGGGGATTTGCAGGATCTTGCGGAGACATCGTTGGCAGTATTTCTCCAGCGAGTTGTGGTGTCTATTGTATATGGTCCACATCTCTGAGCCACACAGGAGGGCGGGTATCACTAGCATGTGGTCAGCCCAGCTAATTCCTTCTTCCTGGCTCAGTATCTCTTTACTTCAATACTACCGATAGAGTATGTAAGGAGATAACAGAATTAAGATAATTGGCAAAAACATCCAGGAAGGAAATGAGGAGATTGTTTTTTGTTACACTGTGAATTGTAACGATTTGGAATGTGCTGCCTGAAAGGCTGGTGGAAGCAGATTCATTAGTAACTTTCAAAAGGGAACTGGATATATTCTTGAAATTTCAGGGATATGGAGAAAGAGTGGTGGGGGTGGGGACTAGGACTAATTGGATAGCTCGTTCAAAGGTCCAGCGCAGGCACAATGGGCTGAATGGTCACCTTCTGCTATAAGATTCCATGATTCTATGTGAAGTGCCTTGCAGCATTTTGCTATTTTATCATCATCATAGGCAGTCCCTCAAAACGAGGATGACTTGCTTCCATGCCAAAAACGGATGAGTTCACAGGTGTTCCAATGAAGGACGTAATATTCCCGATCCTGTACTACATCCCGAAGGGTGGTAGGTGCCTGCGCGCGGATTTTTTTAACGTGTGGTGGCTGTTGCACACCAGCCACCACGCGGGCTTGACAGAGCGAGGTCTTGGTCCAGTGGCAAGGGTTAACCAAGACGACTGGAGACCAGCTCTGCTGCACGGGCCTAGTGCGCACACATATAAGAGCTCTGTATAAAGGCACATAGAAACATAGAAACATAGAAAATAGGTGCAGGAGTAGGCCATTCGGCCCTTCTAGCCTGCACCGCCATTCAATGAGTTCATGGCTGAACATTCAACTTCAGTACCCCATTCCTGCTTTCTCGCCATACCCCTTGATCCCCTTAGCAGTAAGGACCTCATCTAACTCCTTTTTGAATATATTTAGTGAATTGGCCTCAACAACTTTCTGTGGTAGAGAATTCCACAGGTTCACCACTCTCTGGGTGAAGAAGTTCCTCCGCATCTCGGTCCTAAATGGCTTACCCCTTATCCTTAGACTGTGACCCCTGGTTCTGGACTTCCCCAACATTGGGAACATTCTTTCTGCATCTAACCTGTCTAACCCCGTCAGAATTTTATATGTTTCTATGAGGTCCCCTCTCATTCTTCTGAACTCCAGTGAATACAAGCCCAGTTGATCCAGTCTTTCTTGATAGGTCAGTCCCGCCATCCCGGAAATCAGTCTGGTGAACCTTCGCTGCACTCCCTCAATAGCAAGAATGTCCTTCCTCAGGTTAGGAGACCAAAACTGTACACAATACTCCAGGTGTGGCCTCACCAATGCCCTGTACAACTGTAGCAACACCTCCCTGCCCCTGTACTCAAATCCCCTTGCTATGAAGGCCAACATGCCATTTGCTTTCTTAACCGCCTGCTGCACCTGCATGCCAACCTTCAATGACTGATGTACCATGACACCCAGGTCTCTTTGCACCTCCCCTTTTCCTAATCTGTCACCATTCAGATAATAGTCTGTCTCTCTGTTTTTACCACCAAAGTGGATAACCTCACATTTATCCACATTATACTTCATCTGCCATGCATTTGCCCACTCACCTAACCTATCCAAGTCGCTCTGCAGCCTCACAGCATCCTCCTCGCAGCTCACACTGCCACCCAACTTAGTGTCATCCGCAAATTTGGAGATACTACATTTAATCCCCTCATCTAAATCATTAATGTACAGTGTAAACAGCTGGGGCCCCAGCACAGAACCTTGCGGTACCCCACTAGTCACTGCCTGCCATTCTGAAAAGTACCCATTTACTCCTACTCTTTGCTTCCTGTCTGACAACCAGTTCTCAATCCATGTCAGTACACTACCCCCAATCCCATGTGCTCTAACTTTGCACATCAATCTCTTGTGTGGGACCTTGTCGAACGCCTTCTGAAAGTCCAAATATACCACATCAACTGGTTCTCCCTTATCCACTCTACTGGAAACATCCTCAAAAAATTCCAGAAGATTTGTCAAGCATGATTTCCCTTTCACAAATCCATGCTGACTTGGACCTATCATGTCACCTCTTTCCAAATGCACTGCTATGACATCCTTAATAATTGATTCCATCATTTTACCCACTACCGATGTCAGGCTGACCGGTCTATAATTCCCTGTTTTCTCTCTCCCTCCTTTTTTAAAAAGTGGGGTTACATTGGCTACCCTCCACTCCATAGGAACTGATCCAGAGTCAATGGAATGTTGGAAAATGACTGTCAACGCATCCACTATTTCCAAGGCCACCTCCTTAAGTACACTGGGATGCAGTCATCAGGCCCTGGGGATTTATCGGCCTTCAATCCCATCAATTTCCCCAACACAATTTCCCGGCTAATAAGGATTTCCCTCAGTTCCTCCTCCTTACTAGACCCCCCGACCCCTTTTATAACCGGAAGGTTGTTCGTGTCCTCCTTCGTGAATACCGAACCAAAGTACTTGTTCAATTGGTCCGCCATTTCTTTGTTCCCCGTTATGACTTCCCCTGATTCTGACTGCAGGGGACCTACATTTGTCTTTACTAACCTTTTTCTCTTTACATATCTATAGAAACTTTTGCAATCCATCTTAATGTTCCCTGCAAGCTTCTTCTCATACTCCATTTTCCCTGCCCTAATCAAACCCTTTGTCCTCCTCTGCTGAGTTCTAAATTTCTCCCAGTCCCCAGGTTCGCTGCTATTTCTGGCCAATTTGTATGCCACTTCCTTGGCTTTAATACTATCCCTGATTTCCCTTGATAGCCACGGTTGAGCCACCTTCCCTTTTTTATTTCTATGCCAGACAGGAATGTACAATTGTTGTAGTTCATCCATGCGGTCTCTAAATGTCTGCCATTGCCCATCCACAGTCAACCCCTTAAGTATCATTCGCCAATCCATCTCAGCCAATTCACGCCTCATACCTTCAAAGTTAGCCTTCTTTAAGTTCTGGACCATGGTCTCTGAATTAACTGTTTCATTCTCCATCCTAATGCAGAATTCCACCATATTATGGTCACTCTTCCCCAAGGGGCCTCGCACAACGAGATTGCTAATTAATCCTTTCTCATTACATAACACCCAGTCTAAGATGGCCTCCCCCCTAGTTGGTTCCTCGACATATTGGTCTAAAAAACCATCCCTTATGCACTCCAGAAAATCCTCCTCCACCGTATTGCTTCCAGTTTGGTTAGCCCAATCTATGTGCATATTAAAGTCACCCATTATAACTGCTGCACCTTTATTGCACGCACCCCTAATTTCATGTTTGATGCCCTCCCCAACATCACTACTACTGTTTGGAGGTCTGTACACAACTCCCACTAACGTTTTTTGCCCTTTGGTGTTCTGCAGCTCTACCCATATAGATTCCACATCATCCAAGCTAATGTCCTTCCTAACTATTGCCTTAATCTCCTCCTTAACCAGCAATGCTACCCCACCTCCTTTTCCTTTTATTCTATCCTTCCTGAATGTTGAATACCCCTGGATGTTGAGTTCCCAGCCCTGCTCATCCTGGAGCCACGTCTCCGTAATCCCAATCACCTGCTGATGTTGTTCTGTGCTCGTTAGTAAGATTGGACTGGATGTGAGTGTTAGCCTCACTGAAGAAGGAACAATGGTCCAATACATCATATCAAGTTCTTTCTAATTACAGAGCCAGAATGGCTGGGCACTATATCACTGCTAATAGCTTTTGTTGATAGTAATCAATAGCCCAAATCAGGCAAAGCTGCAGAAAACGCACCAATATGCACTTAGTACTTCGACAAGAATTTAAAGAGGCCTTTCCCATCGCAGAAACTGTTGACCCCAGAAGGCGAGCGAGGGTTCAATCCGATGAAGACCTCAGGGCAATGATTCCACTGCCCATCCAGTGCAGCCCGACTACAACCCAACCACACTTTACGAAGGATGTCAAAGGCCTCAGAGGTAGCAAAGGAGATCTCCCAGAGTGGAGCAGCTCCTCTTTTCCTGCCCATCATTGCCGTATGTTTGGAACAGTTCCATAATGCTGCCGGCAACTGAAATATGATAAAAAGGCAGAAAATCAATTGGAATGTGGAAATCCCTTGAACCTTCGTGCACCGAGAACAGGTACTCTGCACAGTTCTGGTCTCCATATTATTAAAAAGGGATATCGAGCCACTGGAGGAGATGCCAAAAAGATTTGCAGGGATGATACGAGGTCTGAAAGGTTACGACTATCTGGGGCACTTTTCTCCAGCAAAGTGAAGGATGAGGGTCAATGTGATGGAAGTCTTTAAAATTATAAACGGTGTTCGATAGTGTAAAGGCAGAAAAAATATGTCCTCTCGTGGGGGATTTCAAAACATAGATAAGTCACAGATAAATCCAATAAGGAATTCAGGAGAAACCTCTTTATCCAGGGAGTGGTTAGAATGTGGAACTCGCGACCACATGGAGCGGTTGAGGCAAATAGCATAAGATAAGAATATAAGAACATAAGAAATAAGAGCAGGAGTAGGCCATTTGGCCCCTCGAGCCTGCTCCGCCATTCAATAAGATCTTGGCTGATCATTCACCTCATCTCTGATTCCCTTTGTTCCGCAAAAATATTCAACCTCTGGCTTGAATACACTTAACAACTGAGCATCCACCGCTCCCTGGGTAAAGAATTTCAAAGATTCACAACCCTTTGAGTGAAGAAATTTCTCCTCATCTCATTCCTACATGGCCGACCACTTATTTTGAGACTGTGATCCCGTGTTAAAGACTCCCCAGCTGGGAGAAACATTTGCCCAGCATTTGCCCTGTCAAGCCTCTTAAGAAATGTATATGTTCCAGATTTCCTCTCATTCTTCTAAATTCTACGGAATATAGGCCTAATCTACTCACTCTCTCCTGATAGGGCAATTCCCTCATCCTAGGAACTAGTCTGATGAATCTTCACTGCACTTCCTTCCTCTGAAGCAAATATGTCTTTCATTAGTGCAAAAGCAAAATACTGCGGATGCCGGAATCTGGAATGAAAACAGAAAATGCTGGATATCTCAGCAGGTCAGGCAGCATCTGTGTAGAGCAAGCAGAGTTAATGTTTCTGGTCGATGAGCCTTCATCAGAACTGGAGAGTGTTTGGAAAGAACAGATTCTTAACAAGCACTGAAAGGGGAGGGGAAGAAAGAACAAAAGGGAAGGTCTGTGATAGGGTGGAAAACAGGAGAGATTAGAAAGACAAATGGGATGATGGCCCAAATTCAAATGATAATGCCAGGAGTTAGAAAAACATTAGTCAAGATTGGTTCTGGATGGCGGGATAATGACCAATTGCCATTGGAGACAAGGAGATAAAAAGAAAGAAACAGGCTCTGGGTGGGGGGGGGGGAGGAGGGGGGGTGTTGAGTGGGGCACAGCGGTGTGGAAGGGAGCCAAAGATTGGCAGCGGCTACGTTCTGTAATCGATGTTGAGTCTGGAAGGCTGTAAAGTGCCTGAACGAAAGATGAGGTGATGTTCCTCGAGCTTGTGTTGAGCTTCGTTGGAACAGTGTCGGAGACCGAGGATGGAGAGGTCAGAGTGTGAATGGAGTGGAGAATTAAAGTGACAGGCGACCGGAAGCTCAGGGTCACACTCACGGACTGAACGGAGGTGTTCCGCAAAGCGGTCACCCAATCTACGCTCAGTCTCCCCAATGTAGAGGAGACCACATCGTGAGCAGCGAATACAGGATACTAAATTGAAAGAAGTACAAGTAAATCACTGTTTCACCTGGAAGGAGTATTTGGGGCCCTGGATAGTGGGAAGGGAGGGGGTAAAAGGGCAGCTGTTGCACCTCCTGCGCTTGCACGGGAAGGTGCCAGGGGAAGGGGAGGGGATGCTGGGGGTGACTGTGGAATGGACCAGGGTGTCACGGAGGGAGCGGTCCCTTCGGAATGCTGAGAGGGGAGGGGAAGATGTGATTGGTGGTGGGATCATGCTGGAGGTGGCGGAAATGGCGGAGGATGATCCGTTGAATGTGGAGGCTGGTGGGGTGAAAGGTGAGGACAAGGGGAACACTGCTGTGGTTCTGAGAGGGAGGGGAAGGGGTGAGAGCAGCAGTCCGGGAAATAGAACGGACACAGTCGAGGGCCATGTTAACCACGGTGGAGGGGAATCCTCAATTGAGGAAAAACGAAGACATGTCAGAGACACGAGTGTGAATGGTGGCGTCGTCAGAGCAGATGCGATGTCGACGGAGACACCGGGAGAATGGAATGGAGTCCTTACATGATGCGGGGTCAGAGGAAGTGTAGTCCAGGTAGCTGTGGGAGTCAGTGGGCTTATAGTGGATACTGGTGGAAAGCCTATCCCCAGAGATGGAGATGGAGAAGTCGAGGAAGGGAAGGGAAGAGTCGGAGATGGACCATGTGAAGGTGAGGGAAGGGTGGAAATTGGATGCAAAGTGAATGAAATTTTCAAGTTCAGGGTGAGAGCAGGAAACGGCACCGATACAGTCATCAATGTAACAGAAAAAGAGGTGAGGGAGGGGGACCCGAGTAGGACTGGAACAAAGAATGTTCCACATATCCCACAAAAAGGCAGGCATAGCTATGACCCATGCGGGTTCCCATAGCAACACCTTTAATTTGGAGTGGTGTTAAAGGAGAAGTTGTTCAATGTGAGAACAAGTTCAGCCAGGCAGAGGAGGGTGGTGGTGAATGGGGACTGGTTGGGCCTCTGCTCGAGGAAGAAGCGGAGCGCCCTCAGGCCATCCTGGTGGGAGATGGAAGTGTAGAGGGATTACACGTCCATGGTGAAAAGGAGACTGTTGGGGCCGGGAAAACTGTTAAAGTGACGGAGGGCGTCGGAGGAGTCGCGGATGTAGATGGAAAGTGAATGGACAAGGGGAGAAAAAATAGTCGAGATAGGAAGAAATAAGTTCTGTGGGGCAAGAACAGGCAAGATGGGTCTACCGGGGGAGTCCTGTTTGTGGATCTTGGGAAGGAGGTAGAAGTGGGCTGTGTGGGGTTGGAGAACTATGAGGTTGGTGGCTGTGGAGGGAAGATCTCCAGAGGAGATGAGGTCAGTTACGGTCTGGGAAATGATGGCTTGATGTTCAGTAGTAGGGTCATGGTCCAGAGGGAGGTAGGAGGTGTCAGAGATTTGCCGATCAGCCTCTGCAAGGTAGAGGTCGGTTCGCTGAACAAGAACAGCGCCACCCTTGTCGGCAGGTTTGATGACAAGGTTGGGGTTGGATCTGAGCGAGCGGAGTGCTGCAAGTTCAGAGGGAGGTAGGCTGGAGAGAGTGAGGGGAGCAGAGAAGTTGGACGGCCGCTGTCCCGTTGGCAGTTTGCAATGAAGAGATCTAGAGAGGGTAAGAGGCCAGAGGGAGGGGTCCAGGTAGAGCGAGAATTCTGAAAACGGGAGAAAGGGTCAGCTGTGCGGGGGTGAAGACGCCTGGCCGAAGAAATGGACACGGAGGCGAAGGCGGCGGAAAAAGAGCTCAGCACCATGCCGAGCTCGAAATTCATTGAGTTGGGGGTGTAAGGGGATGAAGCTCGGGCCTTTGCTGAGGACTGATCGTTCGGGGTCAGAGAGGGGAAGGTCAGAGGGGAGAGTGAAAACACGGCAGGGGGTGAGATTGGAAGAAGGGGTGGGGTCAGGGGATCGGAGGGAAGTGCGGGGGAAGAGGGTTCCGGAGGGGCGTTGGTGTCCAAGAGTTGTTGACGTTTAAGATCCTTGACACCTGAACAGATGGAAAAAAACTTTTGGTTAAAGTGCTAGATGAGGCGAGGGATGAAATGGAACTGAGTGAGTTGGTGCTGCTGGAGAGAGAGGTCGAGAGTGTGCATGTGTGAATGTGGATCCCAGGATGCGGCGAGGCCAGTGGTTCGAGGAACGCTGAATATCTCGGAGATATCTGTAATCCCGGCTGGATCCAAAACATGAAGGGTGGAATTTCAGTTGGAATCCACGCGGATTAAGTCCGAGGGGGAGACAGTTACTGAGGAAGGAGATGTGGCTGTGAAAGAGAGTTTTGGCAGATACTGGATCAAACACGAGAAGGGAAACAGAAAGCAAAGACGATGAACAAAGTAAAAAAAAACAATTGGAAATCCCGTCTGATGGAAGAGCAGAACCTCTTCAAGGTGAGCGTTCCTCAAACAGCAGTGGCAGTGAATTAAACATTAATACCAAAGCAAAATACTGCGGATGGTGACATTCACAGCCTATCTTGACTAATGTTTTTTCTAACTCCTGGCATTACAATTTGAATTTGGGCCATCATCCCTTTTATCTCCCTAATCTCTCCTGTCTTCCACCCTATCACAGACCTTCCCTTTTGTTCTTTCTTCCCCTCCCCCCTTTCAGTGTTTGTTAAGAACCCGTTCTTTCCGAACACTCTCCAGTTCTGACGAAGGGGCATCGACTCGAACCGTTAACTCTGCTTTCTCTCCACAGATGCTGCCTGACCCGTTGAGATTAACGGCCTTGTTCCTGTGCTGTAATTGCGACGTGGTTCTATATAAGAGCTGATGAAAGGGCTATTCAAATAGGTTGGGCAGGGCTGGGGTAGAAATAACTAGCTGCTCTGGGAGCAGATCGCAGAACCTGACATTGTCGGCCAGAATTTTCTCTGGAGTCTCATTACTGAGTCATCGAGTCAGCAGAGGACATATTTTATTGCCAACTTTGCGCAGAGGGACACGAGAGCACTGGTCTCTCGAGTAAACAATCAGCAAACCAGAGCGTTTATCCGTTAGGACCAACAGGCGATTGTGTGCTTATGAGAAAGATTGCTTCGAGCAGCAATGGCTGCAGTGGATCAGGGCAACTCATTGTTTGCACGGGAGTTTGCTGATATCCCTCTGACATTTTGTGAATCTCAATGCATTTACACATCTGTAGGAGTTACCAGAGGAACAGGTTTGACACCTCCTCTGTGAGACAATGTTCAAATAAAGGATCGGTCTGCTGAAACGCAAAGCAAGCTAACCTATTAGGTGGGAGAATCATGCGTCACTATTAAGAAAGACAGACTTACATTTATATAGCGCCTTTCACGACCACCGGACGTCTCAAAGCACTTTACTGCCAATGAAGTACTTTTGGAGTGCAGTCACTGTTGTAACGTGGGAAACGCAGCAGCCAACTTGCGCACAGCAAGCTCCCACAAACAGCAATGTGATAATGACCAGATAATCTGTTTGTTTTGTGATGTTGATTGAGGGGTAAATATTGGCCCCAGGACAACGGGGATAACTCCCCTGCTCTTCTTTGAAATAGCACCATGGGATCTCTTACGCCAACTGAGAGAGCAGAAGGAGCCTCAGTTCAACATCTCATCTGAAAGACGGCACCTCCGACAGTGAAGCACTCCCTCAGCACTGCACTGCGAGTGACAGCCGAGATTATTTTAGTGCTCAATTTCCTGGAGTGGGGTTTGAACCCACAACCTTCTGACTCAGAGGCAAGTGTGCTGCCCACTGAGCCACTGGCTAACATTATAGACCACACAGTGATTGAGGGTGGCATTCTCCTTTACTGTGCCATTCTTCACCCGAATGAACCCTTGCAAAATGGTGAGGGGAAGAGATGAAAGATCACTTGCGGGGGGGAGGGAATCTGACACCCAGCCGATAACTAGTTATTAGGCAAATGACTAAAAACAGCAAAGGAGTACTCGTTCATGTCATCGGAGACCCCGGGCTGGAGTTTCCTTCCCTTTGACCCGGAGCGGCGTGAAATGGGGCGGTAAGGTCTCCTGCGTCTGGTCGCGATCCCTCGGGTCCTCGCACAGCAGCACCGCCGGGAAGAGCTGCGTGGGTGTGCAATGGCCCTGGTTGCGACACCGTCCGGGTTTTGACTCGAACCCGACCCGTCCGCCTGGGATCGCGCCTCGCAATGACCGCCGGGGAAACCAGAGCGGTCCAGCCATGCCGGCGGCGGTGTGGAAGGTAAAGAGCGGTAAAGGTAAGTGCGAGTGTTTGTTCCTTTAATTTTTGTGGCGATTTGTGTTGTGGCGGCAATATTTTGGGCATGGTTTTGTGAGTTTTTTTGAAGGTTCCCCACCAGGCCTCTCTCGGAGTGCACACGACCTGACGCTTCTTCAGTTTGCGAGTTTCCCATTTTCTGCACGTCGAACATTGCACAACGCCTCCCTTCGCGCGGCACACCTTGGTGCAGGGCCGAGATTGCGAAAGTTCCTTACTAAAACGCAACCTATTCCCGGCCGGTAACTTTCCCGCTCCCGCCTCCGCTTTTCGCCGGGAAAACAGAAAAATCCATGTCGGAGCCACTGCCTTCCGACTTCCTCCACCGCTCTGCTGGCCTGCGAACATTCTCGTGTTTGATGTGAGCTCTTGTGAATGATGTCAAACTGACAGCCTGAATGCGACGGGCGAGAAGGGATTGCAGATAATAAAGCTGATTTGTCAAACCTGTCCTGTGTCCTTTCTTTGTTTTTGACGCCTTCTGCTGTCATTGTGGAGACTGCCCAGCGTTTCGCAACACGGTCCCTGCCCGGCGCACAGAATGAAACAGCAGGATGGATTATCTCGCCTCCTCGGCAGGCGTGGAATGGTTTCTTGAGAGCATGATTCACTTATCAATCAACACTTGCACCCCGAAGCCCTTTAAAATAATCTCCAAGTTAATCACGTCTCGCTCGACAGCAGGAAACGAGCTTCAGATGACTGTCCTGACACTTACCAGAGAAGTAAATCTCACGGAATGCAATCTGCTATCACGGAACTAAAGAAAACAATGATGGAAAAACGCTTGAAGACAGGAACAGATTCCCTTCACCAGGTCCATCGTGCCCAATTGAATTGCTAACGTTCACAGCAATCAGTTCTGTCTGTTGTTGAATCGTACTCCTTGAGAAAATATATGTAGCGTATAAAAGGAGAAAGATCTAACGGAACATACACAAACATGTAAGAAATAGGAGCAGGAGTAAGCCATTCGGCCCCTCGAGCCTACTCTGCCATTCAATAAGATCATGGTTGATAAGATCTTGACCTCAACTCCACTTCTCTGCCCGCACCCCATAACCCTTCACTCCCTTATCGTTCAAAAATCTGCCTATCTCCACCTTCAATATGACCCAGCCACCACAGCTCTCTGGGGCAGAGAATTCCACACATTCACGACCCTCTGAGAGAAGAAATTTCTCCTCATCTCCGATTTAAATGGGTGACCACTTATTCAGAAACTATGCTCCCTTGTTCTGGATCCCCCCCCGCGAGGGGAAACATCCTCTCTGCATCTATCTTGTCAAGCCCACTCAGAATCCTACATGTTTCAATGAGATCACCTCTCAGTCTTCTAAACTCCACTGAGTATAGGCCCAACCTATTCAACCTTTCTTCATATGACAAACCCTTTCATCCCAGGAATCAACCTCGTGAACCTTCGCTGAACAGCCTCCAATGTAAGTATACCCTCCCGCAAAGGAGGCCTATTTCTAGGCCATGGAATTTGTCACCGTTTGGGGCGATAACTTTTGTGGGAGCGCCATAGTATCGTTGGGCTCTACTCAATTCCAGTGGATGCCAACTTCTGGTTTATCGCTCCAGGATCGAGTTGGAGCTCGAAGTCAAGTGCTACCACTTTCCTTGCCGCGCTAAATGGAGCAAGAGGGATGGTAGCGGCAGGTCGCTGCACAATGTCCCCTGCAACGCTGCCGGACTCAGGTGCTCATTCCCTCCCTTAAAGGGAAGGGCCATTGTTGACGTTCTTTGAAGGTAAGCCTGGGAGCGCTGGGCGACGGGACCTGTAATCCGCAAAGAACAGCCGCAGACACTGTACGAGAGAGCGCAGGGCAGCTCAAGCCCGCCGTGGGTAACATTCAAAAAACAGCGCAGGGGGCTCAGAGTAAAATTTGGGCCTAGCTGACCACCAGTGGCTCCCCAAGCAGTCGGCCGAGCTCACAACGCCTCCTGCAGCTGCCATTGTTGACGCCTGGCGATGCTCCACAGGGGGGCGGAAAGGGGGGGGGGGAAATTAGAACTCGGGGCGGTAACGGGACGCAGCGCACCGGACGGCGTCATGATCTCCGGGGCGTGGGAGGTCGGGGCATTAACGTTTACCACCGGCGTTAACCTGCAAGGGAAGTTCGCGGACGTCGGTACTTTCGCGCACCTGGTCGGAAAGCCATTAGTGCCCCGTTATCGCCCCCCCCCCCCCGGAGGCGCTAACGGCAGACCCAAAGGAGGCCAATTTCTCCGCCAAAGCCACCCACCGCCTGGATCCAGCAGGCCTCGTCGTGCTGTAAGTGCCGGGTTTCACAGATTGTGTGAAACCCATCCACATCCAGTTATAAACAAAATAGAGGTTAAAGAAGAAGCTTCCAGCCTCATTATAATATAGAAATTGATGTCCCACCCCCGGGGTGCAGGTTGGATGCCCCCTTCCTGTCCTGTACCATCCCACCACCGTTAAAACCAGGAGTGGGCGGGTTAGATTCATGCTCCAAACTCCCGCTCTTTTTTTAGCATTAAAATTCCCACCAAAGATGGGTCTCGAGGAGGTGTAAATCAAATAGCAGAATCAGTATTTCCGGAAATAATGCGAGCCGAGGTTATGCCCTGATATTATTGAACTCAGTGTTGAATCAGGAAGGCTGTAAAGTCCCCAATTGAAAGATGAGGTGCAGTTCCTCGAGCTTACGTTGAGCTTCGTTGGAACAGTGCAGGCGGCCATATTGACCAATATCGATAGATTTGTTGCTCATGTCTCTGGAGTGGGGCTTGAACCCACAACCCTGTGAACAAGAAGTAACAAGAAGGCAGAGTCCTACCCACTGATCCACAGACAAAGAAATGAAAGAAATACTTGCAGTCTGTTGCCGCATTTCCTGACTACCGGAAGCCCCAAAGCACTCGACAGCCAATGAAGTACTTTTTGAAGTGTAGTCACGATTATAATGTAGGAAACTCGACAGCCAATTTGTGCACAGCAATCTCCCACAAACAGCAATGTGAAAATGATCAGATAATGGGGGGAGAAATTGCGGGAGGAAGCTTATTTCGGGCAAACGTCTCCGACCGAAAAAAAATTTACGGAAATACCTGGTGGTCCCGGAGGAACGTAGGATTGCTGTCGGAGGCATAGGTTGGCAGTCCAGCATATGGGAACATGTCTTCCAGTTTCGTATTCGTATCCTGGGATCACGTGGGCCTGGACTACCAACGAACATTGATAATAATGGTAACTCCGCTTATACGAGCTCCCATTACTATCAATGAGAATACCTCCCAAAACAAGAAACACAACACAATAAATGAAAAAAAAACACCTCACATATTTAAAATGGATTGAAATTGAATGGAATTAAATGTTTTAGAAAAAAAAAAATGTTTTTCTGAAACATTTCAATCGAGTTAAAAATCAACTTACCGTAAAAATTAGTGATTAAATTAAATTTTTCTAAGTTTTAAAACTCTTTCATTTGTAAAAGTAGGCTATACGCCTGCTTTTAGCAGGTATGAGAGCTTGAAGGACCTTCGCCGGGCAAGAGTTGGGCAAATAGCCTAATTTCTGCCCACGAAGGCCCTCCTCCCCGGGAATATGTGCGGTCTGTCCAGAACTAGGGGGATTACTCTCTGGATCATGATGTTGATGATGGAATGGATTAGGCGGTGTTCCATCCAGCAGTCATCGGCTCCTGTCATGGCGGGGTGATTTGCGCGACCTTGCGATCCCTTGCTCGAACGATGACATAGTCGAGCAGGTGCTAATGCTTGGAGTGAGGGTGTTGCCACGATGCCTTGTACTTGTCCCTCTGGCGGAACAAGGTGTTGGTGATGACAAGGTCGTGTTCGAGGCATTTTGGCAGGAGCAAGGTACCGCTAGAGTTGGTTTTCCCTACCCGCTCTCTGCCGATCACGCCTCCCCAGAAGTCTGTGTCCTTACCGATTCTGGCGTTGAAGTCGCCGAGGAGGATCAGATTGTTGTTCGTAGGGACGCGGGACAGGGATTATTTGAGGTTGGAGTAGAATACATCTTTGGCCTCATTTGTTGTGTCAAGTGTTCGGGCGTAGGCACTGATAACGGTGGTGCACTGGTTCCGGGATAGGGTGAGTCGGAGAGTCATGAGACGTTCGCTGATCCCGCAGGGGGAGTCTCTGAGGCGGTACACCAGCTCGTTCTTGATGGCGGAATCATATCTATGGAGGCGACGTTCTTCCTCCGGTTTGCCTTTCCAGAAGGTAGGCGTAACCTTCACCTTGTTCTTTGAGCTGGCCTTCCCCTGCCCGCTGGGTCTCGCTTCGGGCGGTGATGTCGACATCGAAACATCTAATGATGGCGGTGCGGCGTTCCAGTCTGTCGCTGTTGGAGTTGTCGATGAGGGTCCTGACGTTCCAGGTCCCGAACTTCATTTGAAGGGTGGAAGATGCCTGTACATGAGGCATCTTTAATGTGGGATGGCCGTTGCACACTGGCTACCACACAGGCTTAGCAGAGCGAGGTCTTGGTCCAGTGGCAAGGGGGTCCAAGGGAGACTAGGCACTTTGAGCGCAGTTGCCGACGGCGGGATGTGAGCCGTGAGCTCGGCGCTGAGCAGCGCCCTTTGGTGAGGTGAGAGAACCGAGGCTTGACTGAGGGCAGGCACTGGGATGGTCAGTTTGTAGCAAATGTAACACCCATTTTTTTAAAAAGGAGGGAGAGAGAAAACGGGTAATTATAGACCGGTTAGTCTGACATCAGAAGTGGGGAAAATGTTGGAATCAATTATTAAGGATAAAATAACAGCGCATTTGGAGAGCAGTGACAGGATCGGTCCAAGTCAGCGTGGATTTATGAAAGGGAAATCATGCTTGACAAATCTTCTGGAATTTTTTGAGGATGTAACTAGTAGAGTGGACAAGGGAGAACCAGTGGATGTGGTGTATTTGGACTTTCAAAAGGCTTTTGACAAGGTCCCACACAAGAGATTGGTGTGCAAAATCAAAGCACATGATATTGGGGGTAATGCACTGGCGTGGATAGAGAACTGGTTGGCAGACAGGAAGCAGAGAGTCGGGATAAACGGGTCCTTTTTGAAATGGGAGGCAGTGACTAGTGGAGTACCACAGGGCTCAGTGCTGGGACCCCAGCTCTTTACATTAGACATTAATGATTTGGATGAAGGAATTGAGTGTAATATCTCCAAGTTTGCAGATGACACTAAACCGGGGGGGTGGTGTGATCTGTGAGGAGGATGCTAAGAGGCTGCAGGGTGATTTGGACAGGTTGGGTGAGTGGGCAAATGCATGGCAGATGCAGTATAATGTGGATAAATGTGAGGTTATCCACTTTGGTGGCAGAAACACGAGGGCAGAATATTATCTGAATGGTGGCAGATTAGGAAAAGGGGAGGTGCAACGAGATCTGGGTGTCATGGTTCATCAGTCACTGAAAGTGGGCATGCAGGTACAGCAGGCGGTGAAGAAGGCAAATGGCATGTTGGCCTTCATAGCTAGGGGATTTGCGTAAAGGAGCAGGGAGGTCTAACTGCAATTGTACAGGGCCTTGGTGAGGCCTCACCTGGAATATTGTGTTCAGTTTTGGTCTCCTAATTTGAGGAAGAACGTTCTTGCTATTGAGGGAGTGCAGCGAAGGTTCACCAGACTGATTCCAGGGATGGCTGGACTGTCATATGAGGAGAGACTGGATCAACTGGGCCTTTATTCACTGGAGTTTAGAAGGGTGAAAGGGGATCTCATAGAAACGTAGAAGATTCTGACGAGACTGGACAGGTTAGATGCGGGAAGACTGTTCCCGATGTTGGGGAAGTCCTGAACCAGGGGACACAGTCTTAGAATAAGGGGTAGGCCATTTAGGACTGAGATGAGGAGAAACTTCTTCACTCAGAGAGTTGTTAACCTATGGAATTCCCTGCCGCAGAGAGTTGTTGATGCCAGTTCATTGGATATATTCAAGAGGGAGTTAGATTAGGCCCTTATGGCTAAAGGGATCAAGGGGTATGGAGAGAAAGCGGGAAAGGTGTACTGAGATGAATGATCAGCCATGATCATATTGAATGGCGGTGCAGGCTCAAAGGGCCGAATAGCCTACTCCTGCACCTATTTTCTATGTTTCTATGTTTCTATCAGGGGACGGCCATTTAAGACTGAGATGAGGTGGAATTTGTTTGGAATTCTCTATCCCGAAGGGCTGCAGATGCTGAATCGCTGAGCATATTCACAGCTGAGATAGATAGATTTTGGGACTCCAGGGGAAAATCAAGGCATAATGGGGATCGGACAGGAAAGTGAATTTGAGGTCGATGATCAGCCATGATCTTATTGAATGGCGGAGCAGGCACTAACGACCATATGGCCGACTCCTGCTCCTAATTCTTCTGTTCTTATGTTCTTTTGACAGAGCGCAAAAGCCGGTTCTCTGCGCATACACATCGCGCAGCGAGAACCGGTATTTGCGAGGTCTCTTCGGGCACGCGCGCGCATCGTACGCACCTGCCGAGCTTGCAATTTTGAGCCCAATGTGTTTTAGATGTTGATTGAGGGATGAACATTGGCCAAGACAGCAGGTACTAGCCTGTGTATTTTAATGCAAGCGAACGCGGGCATAGGGTTCTCACACGGATACGATAAGCATCAGTTAACTTACAATGTCAACAGTAGTTTCCAACACTTACGCTAAACATGCTTCCAATTGACCTGTCTTTTTCGAGTGATTTTTAGGGTTTAGCACCAGGGTACATTTCATACATGAAGTATTTTAATACAAATTCCATAAGCCATTTTACACAGGAGAGTTGACTGAAAGCAGTCGTGACCTGTGGTTGACACTGAACTGTTCGGTGTAATTCAGGCGTGAAGGCACCAGGAGTTAAATTTCGGGAAGAATTGTGAGATAACCCCAAAGAGATGATCTTTTTTTATTTGTTCCTGGATTTTGAGTATCGCTGGCAAGGCCAGCATTTATTGCCCATCCCTTGAGAATGTGGAGTGTGAGCCGCCTTCTTGAACCGCTGCAGTCCGTGTGGTGAAGGTGCTTCCACAGTGCTGTTCGGGAGGGAGTTCCAGGACTTTCACCCAGCGACGATGATGGAACATCGATATATTTCCAAGGTCAGGGTGGTGTGCGACTTGGAGGTGGTGGTGTGCCCATGCACCTGCTGCCCTTGTCCTTCTAGATGGCAGAGGTCGCGGGTTTGGGAGGCGCTGTCGAAGGTGCTGCCCACAGCCAAGGGAATTAATTTAAAAAATCTTAAATTGTGATTATCAGATTATCTGGTCATTATCACATTGCTGTTTGTGAGATCTTGCTGTGTGCATATTGGCTGCCACATTTCCCGACATTACAAGAGTGACTATACTTCGAAAAATACTTAATTGGCTGTAAAGCGCTTTGGAGTATTCTAAGGACTTGAAAGGCACTATAGAAATGCTAATTATTTCTTTTATTTCTGACTTATTTTCTTTCATTCTGTCTTTCATTTCAAAAGGTGCACAGTTCCCATTTCACAATTATTTCATCAACTTTGATGCTTTTCTTACAAGCCAATCTTGGCATTCACAAGCTAACAAAAACACATTGTCCACTTGCTTGCATCTTTGTAATTATTCCAATCATGTTTTCTGTAAAAGGTAATTTAATTTGTACTGCAGCACTCTGGCAGACAATCCTGCTTCCAGTCTCGGGGATCACTGGTTGACTGATTCTGAATGTAGCGCGGCTCTGAAACACACAGATGGATTCCTGGGAATGGGGAAGTACAAAATAAAATTAACCTTTCACAGCCCAGAACCGACAAAACCCAACGGCGGCAAAGCTAAACGGAAGTGAGATGCGGCAAGAATCAGTGCTTGGCCCGTAGCTATTTACAATCTGTATTAATTTCGTACACGTGCAAAGTCTCTCATTAAAAATCCGGTTAGCAGCCTGCGTGTGACCTCCAGACAACTTAGCGGGAACGTTGTTGGAGGATCATGAGCCAATGTAGGTTAACAAGCACAGAGTTGATGGGCAATGTTCCCTATTGATACGTCCTTACTATACAGTATAAATACACACGAGGCCCATGCTTGTGAGAAGGTCAGTCTGTGACCTGTCCTTTATTTATTAAGTGATGGAAGTGGGTGGAGCTTCCCCTTTTATACCTGAAGGTCCAGGTTAGGAGTGTCTCCCACAAGTTCACCACCTAGTGGTCATTGTTCTCACAGTGTACAACTTAGGTCAGGTTATACATGGGTTACAATGCTGGTTGAATACATGACACCTATAATTTATTTTGAACCTGCATGTCTCCTTTATAAGGGCCATTCAAAATGCCGTGTATGAGCAGTTTTACATGGAAAAGCTGGCAAGATGAAGGGACCCCGTGCAATGTATCCACGTTTGCTGGCGATACAAAGCCAGGTGGGAAAACAAGCTGTGAGGAGGACACAAGGGGCTGGATTTTTTGGGTCCTTTGCGACCCGGGTTTCACCGGGTTTAGGCGCTCCGCGGCGAGAAATGGGGCGGCGAGGTCTGTTGCGTCGGGTGCGCGATCCTCGGGTCGTGTTTTGCGCGGCGCTCAGAAGCACCGCCGGGGAGAGCTGTGCCGGGTGTCACACCGCCTCTCCTTGCAACACCGGCAGTGGTTTCGACTCGCGCCCGACCCGTACACCCCGAAACGCGCCCCGCGATGACCCGCCAAGGAAAACACAGCGGGCCAGCCCTGCCGGCGGCGGCGGATAAACGGCAAAAAAGGTAGGTTCCGGTGATCATTCTTTTAGTTATTTGTTGCGATTTGCGTTGTAAGGGTGCGGGCAATGTTTTTGGAATGTTTTTGTGACATCCCCCCCCACACCCCCACAAGGCCTCTCTCGGAGCGCTCCCGGCCCCGCACTTTAGTTGACGAGGTTCCCGTATTTGCGCCGCAAAAGTTGTACAACGCCTCCCTTTGCGCTAGCGCAGAGCCCAGATGCCAAAAATTTCTCCACAGAGCACAAACTTTCCCGCGCCGCCTCCATTTTCGCCCCGAAAACAGCATAACCGAAATTCCAGCCCCTTTAAGGAGCCTGCAAAGGGATTGTAGACAGGTTAAGTGAGTGGGCAATAAGGTGGCAGGTGGAGTATAATGTGGGGAAATGTGAGATTATTCTCTTTGGTAGGTAGAATAGAAAAACATAATATTTTGTTTAACTGGTGGTTAAATGTTGGTGTTCAGAGAGATTTAGGTTCCTCGTACAGGAAACACAGGAAATTAGCATGCATGTACCACAAGCAATTAGGAAGGCAAATGGCATGTTGTCTTTATTGTAAGGGGTTTGGTGTACAAGAATAAAGATGCCTTACAACAACTGTACAGGTCTTTGGTGAGACCACACTTTGTGTACTGTGCACAGTTTGGGTCCCTTTATCCGAGGACAGATATATTTGCCTTAGCGGTGGTGCTACGAAGGTTCACTCGATTGATCCAACAATGAGAGGGCTGCTCTTTGAGCACAGATTGAGTAAAGTGGGCCTATACCTTCGGGAGTTTGGAAGAAAATGAAAGATGATCTCATTGAAACATTGAAACCGATTACACAATCTAAGACAATTCTCCAGTGCAGGACTAAAGAGTATCCCATTGTCTAGTTCCCTGTTGTCTATCCCAGTTCTGACGGTGTCATTTGAAACGTTAACTCTGTTCCTTATCTGACCCGCTGAGATTTCCAGCATTTTCTGTTTTTATATCCCATTGTCTAGAACCTGGCCTATATTTTCTTCAGTGGTGGACCAGGTCATCTGTCTCATTGCTGTTTGTGGGACCTTGCTGTGTGCAAATCGAGAGCCATGTTCCACTGCATTAATATTACATGGAAAAGCTTTGGATTTCCATTGGCTTGAACCAGGACAAGTTCAACAAACCTACAGTCAGATCCAATGCACCGCAATCAATATTTCCTCACAGAAAGAAAGAACTTGCATTTCTATAGCGCCTTTGTCAGCCTCAGGAAGTCACAAAGTGCTTTCTTTGCAGCCAAGGAGGTACTTTTGAGGTGTAGTCACTGTTGTGATGTAGGAATGGCCACATTAACCAATGGCTCATAGCTATGTCTTCTTTTTTTTTCCCAAACAGAAACATTCCATTGGGCCCTAAATTAATGGCCTTACCGCCCTCTGCTGCCGACTGCCGCCGAGTTTCTTCGGCGGTCTCCCCTCGTAGACAGATTCCTCTTGGTCTGTTGATGGTGGGAGGGGAGTACCGCTGGGAACTGCCCGCTGATGCCCGCTGACGGCCGAGCCGCGTACGTGACCTCCCGCCCGCCGAGCTGCCATATTGATGCGGGCGGGAGCCGGCGGCAGCAGGGGGAAGGACCTCCCTGGGCCTGACTCAATCCTCGGCGGCACCTTGACGAGATTTGCATTTGCCGCCGAGATTGAGAGCTCCCGCCCACTGCCACCCAGATTGACGGCGTAAGCCATTAATTGGCCGTCGGGCGGTACTGCCATCTCTTTTAGAGGGATCTTCCTGGCAAAGTACCGCCGGGTCTCTTGGCAGCCATCGGCGGTCCTTTGGGTGGCACGAGGGCAGTGGGGTCTTGGCTTCCACCAAGTTCGGGCCCTTACTATTTTAGGAGAAATGTGGACTTTGATCTAAGCCTCAATTGACCCTGCAATGTCCTATTAGCCTGTTTCTACTTTGCATTTTGACTAGCCCGTATCTCACACTCATCAGCTTTTCAAATAATTAAGACGTCAATGGTTGAAGTACTCCATGATTAAACTTTCCAGATGCATTCGTAAAGGCACCTGCCTCTGAAAAATTGTGCCGTTCATGCAATCTTTTCTTCAACTCATCGCTTCACTTCAAGTAATTCATTATGTGATTGCATCAAGCCGATTCCATGTGACAAGGTGCTAAGTAACAGTATTTATTGCACTTATTTTTTTCTGGCAACCTTTCATTGCCTCACTGCAGAATTTATTTACTTACATAAGAACATAAGACATAGGAGCAGGAGTCGGCCATTTGCCTCCTCGAGCCTGCTCCGCCATTCAATAAGATCATGGCTGATCTGATCTTGGCCTCAGCTCCACTTCCCTGCTCGTCCCCCATAACCCTTGACTCCTCGAAAAATCTGTCTATTTCCACCTTAAATATATTCAATAATCCAGCCTTCACAGCTCTCTGGGATAGAGACTTCGAAATAGTCACCACTCTCTGAGAGAAGAAATTCTTCCACATTTCTATTTAAAATGGGCAACCCCTTATTTTGAAACTATGGCCCCTAGTTCTGGATTCCCCCAACGAGGGGAAACATCCTCTTTGCATCTACCCTGTCGAACCCCCTCAGGATCTTATACTTTTCAATAAGATCACCTCTCATTCTTCTAAACTCCACTGAGTATAGGCCCAACCTGCTCAACCTATCTTCATAAGACAACCCCCTCATCTCAGGAATCAACCTCGTGAACCTTCTCTGAACAGTCTCGAATGCAAGTATATCCTTCCTTAAATAAGGAGAACAAAACTGTATGCAGTACTCCAATGCTCTGCACAGTTGTAGCAGGACTTCCCTACTTTTATACTTGGGCCACATTTATACGTCATAGCGTATAAATGTGGCCCAAGAACTCTGTGATCAGGCCACTAGCATGACTGTCGAAATCATTTGCGACTGGTTTCGAGCTCCAAAAGATGGCACAAGGAAGCATTATGACTTAGAGTTCTATGATGAGGAGAAATGGGGATTATTCTCCTTTGAGCAGAGAAGGTTTAGGGGAGCTTTAATAAGACCGTTCAATGTTATGACGTTTTGTTAGACTAACTAAGGGGAAAGTATTTCCACCGGGAGGAAGGTCGGTAACCAGAGGACAGGGATTTACGATAATGGGCAAAAAAAACCAAGGGGGCGATGAGGAGCAATGATTTTTACACCGCGAGTTGTTGTGATCTGCAATGCACCACCTGAAAAGGTGGTGGAAGCAGATTCAACAGTTACTTCCAAAAGGGTATTCGATATATACTTAAATAGGAAACATTTGCAGGTCTGTGTGGAAGGAGCAGGAGAGTGGGACTAACTGGATAGAACTTTCATACAGCCAGCACATATACGATGGGCTGAATGGCCTCCTACTGAGCTGTACGATCCTATGATCCTATGTCTGTTATGTGAATGATGGTGAATCGCGTTTGTCAAGAAAGAAAGAAAGACTTGCATTTATATAGCACCTTTCACGACCACCGGATATCTCAAAGCGCTTTACAGCCAATGATGTACTTTTGGAGTGTAGTCACGTTTGTAATGTGGGAACCACGGCAGCCAATTTGCGCACAGCAAGCTCCCACAAACAACAATGTGATAATGGCCAGATAATCTGGTTTTCTTTTGTTATGTTGATTGAGAGATTAATAATGGCCAGGACACCGGGGAGAACTCCCCTGCTCTTCTTCGAAATAGTGCCATGGGATCTTTTACGTCCACCCGAGAGGGCAGACGAGGCCTCGGTTTAACGTCTCATCTGAAAGACAGATAGCAGACAGAAGAGTCTCGTACAAACTCACTGACATGGTCATTATAAATTTGGTCTGATCACAGAGTTCTGGCAGTGAGATAAACAAGAAAGCCATGGTGTACAGATGTGGCCCAAATAAATAAACATGGAATATGAGCTCAACCCATTGATGAATGAACAGCATCTATGACTATATTTTAAAAACTACATAAAACATGACCCCGAACACTAAAAGCGCAAACACAGATTTGCAATGACTGTAACCCATGTCATTTTAATCTGGCTCCTTTCTAAAGGATAACTGCAGTAAACTGGTCCAGGAATCCAATTCATTGTTTAACGTGCATGTGCATTCATCAGATTGACAGATGACAGCTGGAGTCTGTGTCCAGTAACTGTATAAAGTAGTCACAGGTCAAGTGTTGCTCTCTGCAGCCAAAATGCCCCTCCTCCTGACAAAGCCAATTAACAGTTGTCTCAGAAGAGCCCTCCTGCTGAATGGGCAAGTCCGTGTTTCTCATACATTCTGTCACAGTGCCCTTTCCCCAGCAGGGTTCCCAAGTTCAAGGTAGTGCCACACTGCAAGATAGTTCTGTGCTGTCAACATCTGTCCATGAGGAATAGCCAACCTTATTTTTCTTGTGAACATTAATAGCCGTCACTTCTGCTTGGGATGAATAGGAGCAGGCATCACTGAGGTAGGAGAGTAGCTCTCGAATGCACTGCGACCTAGCTACACAATATAACTTCAGTGAAGAACTGGTGCTACGGTAACCTTGAGTGTTATACGTCCTAGCTTGTTAGGGTTATAGAGTTAGACAGTAGGATTATAGAACCCTTGCCGCGGAGTCAGAAGGTTGTGGGTTCAAGTCGCAGTCCAGGGACTTGATTACATAAATCTAGGCTGACACTCCAGTGCAGTGCTGAGGGAGTGCTGCACTGTCGGAGGTGCCGTCTTTTCGATGAGACATTAAACCGAGGCCCCGTCTGCCCTGTCAGGTGGATGTAAAAGATCCCATGGTACTGTTTCGAAGAAGAGCAGGGTAGTTATCCTGGTGTCCTGGCCAATATTTATCCCTCAATCAACATCACAAAAAAAACAGATTATCTGGTCGTTATTGTTATGTTCAGAATAAAACCACAGGACTGTATCGCAAGCTCAAACTGTTGTGACCTTGGTCTCTTTATTCAAACTCCAGAATGGGGAAGCAGCACAGTGAATCACCTTTTATACCTGCTTGCCCCAGGGTGCACAGGTGACCCTCAGGTCTCCCACAGGTGTGCCCCCTAGTGGCAAGTCAAATATTTTGGTAAGGTTTACATACATACATAAAAATTATCACATTGCTGTTTGTGGGAGCTTGCTGTGCATAAATTGGCTGCCGCGTTTCCCACATTACAACAGTGACTACAGTCCAAAAGTACCTCATTGGCTGTAAAGCGCTTTGAGATGTATAAATCCAAGTCTTTATTTCATTAGATCCCAACTAACGGAATATAAAACATTGGCGATAAAGTCAGATGTAGAGAGAAGGGAGCTTCTCTGTGTGACATGATTATTCACACTGTGTTTGCTCTGAGTTTTTCAAAGCAGTGAGTGTTAAATAAGAAATCTGTGATGCCGAGGACTAATCTAACAGTGGCAGCAAATTAATTTCAACGCTTGTCAGTCAGGTGACACGTCCCCCCCCTACCACCCTCCCATCCTGCATTCTCACTGTCTAAAACCAACTGCAAGATCAATTCTCACCTTTCAAAGGTAGCATGCTGAAGGTTTGAAAATGCAGTTCCTCACACTTCAAAGAAAGAAGCACTGAAGTATCAGGACCCAGCGTGCCTAGGTAAGACATGGCATGGCTAGACGCAGAGTGACCCTCCCTTTATTCTGCCCCGGCAATAACCTCAGAAGAGCATCGCCTCTGAACCAGTGCAACATGACTGAATAGAATTGAAAAGTAGGGAAGTTACGCTGAACCTGTGTCGAATCTTGGTTAGACCACACTGCGTACAGTTCTGGTCGCCATACTATACAAAGGATATCGAGGCACTGGAGAGGGTGCAGAGAAGATTTACAAGGATGATACCAGGAATGCGAGGGTATACATATCAGGAAAGGATGAACAGGCTGGGTCTCTTTTCTCTTGAAAAAGTGAAGGCTGAGGGGTGAACTAATAGAGGTCTTTAAAATTATGAAATGTTTTGATAGAGTGGATACAGGGAGAATGTTTCCACTTGTGGGGAAGAGCATAACTAGAGGCCATCAATATAAGATAGTCACCAAGAAATCCAATAGGGAATTCAGAAGAAACTTCTTTACCCAGAGAAGTGGTGAGAATGTGGAACTCGCTACCACAGGGAGTGGTTGAAGCAAATAGGATAGCTGAATTTAAGGGGTGGCTGCACAAGCATCTGGGGCATAAGGGAATAGAGGGTTATGCTGATAGATTTCGATGAGGAAAGACGGGAGGAGGCTCGAGTGGAGCATAAAAGCCGGCATGGACTGTTTGGGCTGAATGGCCTGTTTCCTGTGCCATATATCCTATGTAATCCTGTGTAACATAACTCCAGTGCCTCACACTAGTCATTCTGTGGTCTCTCGCAATGTTAAACAAAGATTGTATCTGTCAGGAGTTCGATTGAGTCTGCCCAAACACAAAGGAGCCAGGACAAACAGGAGACTTTTATCCTACCAGTGAAAGTTAGATTTGAGTCACCATCTCAGAGGGTAAGAGACCAGTGTGCAGCAGGTCAGGCACTATTATATGCTTAATGGCTAAATGAACAGCCTGTATGGCACACTGGGCTCTCATTTAGATATGAAATTAGAGCACGAGGTGCCATGAAGGATCAGTGAATCATAAGAACATAAGAAATAGGAGCAGGAGTAGGCCCTATGGCCCCTCGAGCCTGCTCCGCCATTCAATAAGATCACGGCTGATCCGATCATGGACTCAGCTCCACTTCCCTCCCCTCCCCATAACCCCTTATCGGTTAAGAAACTGTTTATCTCTGTCTTAAATTTACTCAATGACCCAACTTCCACAGCTCTCTGAGGCAGCGAATTCCACAGATTTACAACGCTCTGAGAGAAGAAATTCCTCCTCATCTCAGTTTTAAATGGGCGGCCCCTTATTCCAAGATTATGCCCTCTAGTTCTAGTCTCCCCCATCAGTGGAAACATCCTCTCTGCATCCAGCTTGTCAAGCCCCCTCATAATCTTATAAGTTTCGATAAGATCACCTCTCATTCTTCTGAATTCCATTGAGTAGAGGCCCAACCTACTCAACCTTTCCTCATAAGTCAACCCCCTCATCCCCGGAATCAACCGAGTGAACCATAGAATCATATAACAAAGAAGGAGGACATTTGGCCCACGTGCATGTGCCGGCTCTTTGAAAGAGCGATTCAATTAGTCCCAGTCTCCTCTCTTCTTTCCCCTAAGCCCTGCAAACGTTTTGCCTTCAAGTATCTATTCAATTGTCTTCTGAAAGTTACTATTGAATCTGCTCCCACTGCCCTTTCAGGCAGAGCATTCCAGACCATAACAACTAGGTGGTTGGAATGCTTTACGTTGCTAAGCCATAATGCACCCTAAATTGCCTCCTTCTCCAAAAACAATTTTCACTGCCATCGCTCAACCTTAAGAGTACCGAATCAGCTCTTATCAAAGTCACAAATGATATCCTATGTGACCGTAACAAATGTAAACTATCTCTCCTCATCCTTCTCGACGTCTGCAGCCTGTGACATGGCTGTCCACTCCATCCTCCTCCAACACTTCTCCATTGTAGTCCAACTGGGTGGGACTGCACTCACCTGGTTCCATTCTTATCTATCTAAACATTGCCTGAGAATCAGCTTCTCTTCCCAACCCCACACTGTTACCCAAGGATCTATCCTTAGCCCACTCCCATTTCTCATCTATATGCTGCCCCTTGGCGACATCCTCCAAAAACACAGCATCAGTTTCCACATGTACGCTGACCACTCTCAGTTCTACCTCACTACCACTTCTCTTGACCTCGCCACTGCCTCTATATTGTCAGGCTGCTTGTCTGACATCCAGTTCTGGATCAGCAGAAATTTCCTCCAATTAAATATTGGGAAGACCGAAGCCATTGTCTTCGGTCATCACCACTACCTCTGTTCACTAGCTATTGACTCCATCACTCTCTCTGGCATTTGTCTGAGGCTGAACCAGACTGTTCGCAACTGAGGTGTTATATTTGGCCCAAAATGAGGTTCCAACCACATATCCACAGCATAACTAAGACCGCCTATTTCCACATCGCCCATCTCTACCACGGTCTCAATTCATCTGCTGCTGAAACCCTCATCCATGTCTTTTTTACCTCTTGACTTGACTATTCTAATGCACTCCTGGCTGGCCTCTCATGTTCTACCTGTAATGTAGCTCCACCTATTGGACTACTGTGGTAATTCAACTACTGATGTTTAACAATAAAAGCAAGTTCTTGTAGAGCCATCTTGTATGTATGTGTTTGCGATGTCATAAAGAATATATCATATTGGTGACGTAGGATAGGATAATTGGATTCTCTAGCTGAAAATTTTGTTGGTGGATGATTCAGCCAACTGACAGAGAGAATTTGTGAGTTTCTTTGTTTTGCAGAACAGCTAAAACTCCAAGGTAAATTAAAAACACACTTGGCAGAACTGAAGAGTCCAGATGGCTGCGCCTATGGGAATAATAGGGCGCTTAGGTGAGTTCCATCACTACCCACAGACCTTTGGAGCATATGCGGGAAGCCAGAAATGTTTTTCACAGGAAATAATATCGTCAAAGTCCCAGATGATGAAAACGGTAACTGAGTGGTGTTAGAAAGAAAATGGGCTATTTTCTTGACTGAAGCAGGTCCCGAGATGTATGAAACCGTGAAAAATGTGCTTGTTTTCGTCAAGCTGCTGGACAGGTCACTGACGGAGATTACTACAGTCCTGAGCCCCTGGAAATTGCTGAAAATTATTGTTTCGGAAATCGAGATCAGTTAAATGACGAGAATATCAGTGAGTGCATTGTAGCTTTAAAAAAGCTATCCATTCACTGTCATTTTGGAAACTTTCAGGACCGACCATTGCATGATTGCTTTGTGGGATAAAAATGAAGCAATCAGAAGAAAGTTGTTGACAAACCCTAACTGGACTTTTGATTTAGCTTGTCAGACAGCTATGTCAATGGATATGGCCGATCAATACTCCCGAGAATTTCATGCCATTTCCAGTCATCAGCCAACCGAGGTGAATTGCCTGCAGTTTAAAAGAAAAAGGCAGTTAGGACCCAAGGCCTCAGCAACTGGCCAAGGTAACAGTGCATTGAAGTCCTGCTATCACTGCCTGGGACAACACATTGCTCAAAGTTGTCAATATGTGAAGGGAGATTGTTTCATCTGCAAGAAAACAGGGCATCTTGCGAAGGTGTGCTGACTGAAGAATAAAGCGATGTCCAATGCTAGAAGTAGAGATCCCAGAGACTATATAGCATAGAAGAGAAGCAACAGAAGGAGGAGTTTCTGGAGATAAACATCATCAGGAGCATGAGGGTTCCGAACAGCGATTTGTGAAATATTGTAATTGAAGTAGGCGTTGCAGGAACCAGAATACCCATGAAATCGTCACTGGTGCATCCACGAGTATAATACCAGAATCGCTATATCTCGACAAGTTGAATGCAGAGCTGCGAGTCTACCCAGGAAAGAAAATGCCAATGGTAGGATATACCAATGAAATACAAGGATCAGTTTCAGAGCTTCGTAGTGACAGGAGACAAGCCTGCCGTGATAGGTAGAAATTGGTTGGGATCACTGAAGCTGGATTGGAATGAGATTTTTCGTGTTGAAACGAGATTTGCATTGAAAGATAATTCATCAAGCAGTATCCAAAGGTGTCCTGCGAAACAGACAGTTTGATCCCAGACATCAAGGCAAGAGTCAGAGTACAGAAGGATGCAAGACCAGTTTACTGCAAGCCATGTTTCGTACCATATGCACTCAAGGAGAACATTGAGCAAGAACTCAAATGACTAGATACTGAGAACATTATCTCTGATAGAATCTAAGTAATTGGGTTCCACTCATTGTTGTCGCACCTAAGTCAGATGGTAATGTTGATACTATGTCCAGGTTGCCATCCCCATCACAAGTTACACCCAATGGGGAAGAAGTGTTTTATTTTTAATACATTGATGAACTGTCAGTCACAGCTGAAGAGATTGGTAGAGCAACCAAATGTGACCAAATATGTCAAAGACATATGATTAAATAACAAAGAGCTGGCCAAACCTGCTATCAGAGAAAGATATTCATCCATACTTCGTTCGTAGGAATGAATTATCAGTGGATAAAGCTTGTATCATGTGGGGTGCAAGAGTGGTTATTCTAAATAAGTTCAGATCCAAATTGTTCGGAGATCTTCATGACCAGCAGCTGGGAATGTGCTTGATCAAGAGTTTTACATGCAGTTATTTATGGTGGCCAGGTCTTGATAAAGATACAGAGTACATCATTAGTCAGTGTACAATATGTCAATCGATAAACAAGAAACCTCCATCAGTACCATTACTGTCATGGAGATGGCCTCCCAGGATGTGGCAAAGGTTACATATAGATTTTTCTGAGCTAGAATTGTTCATTGTGATTGATAACCATTTGAAGGGGGGGGGGGGTTTCCGATGTAGAAAATAGCAACAAGTAAAACACTAACAATTTGCTAAGATTTCTTTCTTCATATGGCCTCCCAGAAGAAATCATGTCTGATAAGAGGCTGCAATTTTGTTCAGAAGAATTTGTACAGTTCATGAGCAGAAATGGTGTGAAACATAGCAAGGTTCCACCGTACCACCCTGCTTCAAATGGTGTAGTAGAGCGCAGAGCACAAATTGTTAAACGCGCCCCCAACAAACAGATATTGGATCCAAATCCAAAGAAATGGCAGTTGTCATTGGATCACAAACTAGAACATTTTCTAATTACTTATTATAATCATCATCATAGGCGGTCCCTCGAAATGAGGGTGACTTGCTTCCACGCCAAAAAAGGATGAGTTCACAGGTGTTTCAATGAAGGACCCAAACTACATCCTCAAGGGTGGAAGATGCCTGTGCGTGGATCTTTTTAACATATGGTGGCCATTGCACACCAGCCACCACACGGGCTTGACAGAGCTAGGTCTTGGTCCTGTGGCAAGAGTTAACCCAAGACGACTGGAGACCAGCTCTGATAAGTATTCACTTATTGTAATACTTCTTATACAACTACTGGTAGAACACCAGCAGAGTTGTTTCTAAGATGACAGCCACGAACCAGGTTCTCATTGTTAAATCAAACTAGGCTTTTATCAGGCGCAAGAGTTTTCAGGACATTTGCTGGGCAAGATATGGGCAAATACCGCAATCTTGCCCATGCGAATATCCTGGCTGTGGAGATATGGAGAATCTGTCAAGCTCCAGCTCCAGCTTGACAGATCAGAAAAACTGGTTTTCAGTGCATGCGCATTGTGCGCCGAAAACCGGCTTTTGCGATGCCTTCCCGGGTCCATACACACTCAGTACGGACCCGAGAGGCCAGAATTTCTGGGCCAAAGTAAACACTCAAGCCAAGGAGGTGCGGCAGATATGAACTGCAAGGATGATTCTTAGCATCAGGGGAATAAATTACAAGGAACAATTAGGGAAACTACGGGGCAGAAATTGGTCTGTCTTGCGCCTCCCATTAGTGCCTGCAGGGGCAGTAACGGGACACTAAGAGGTTACCAACCGGGTGTGGCGAATTCACCGATGCCCGCAAACATCCCTGGTGATTTTGCATTAGCACTAACACTTACCGCCTTGCTCTCTTGTGTCCCGTAGATCGTGACATCATCGCCACGTTACCGCGCTGGGTGTAATATTCACTTCTGCCCCGTGCAACATCGTCAGACATCCACAATGGCTGCATGGGGCAGTTGTCACTTTGGCTGGCCGCTTGGGGAGTGCCAATTAGAGGCAGTGGTGGTCAGGTAGGGCAAAATCTATTTATCGCCCCATTCTGGTGCCTCCGGATTTCTTTTGCCCCCGCGATTGCTCAGCCCTGCACTCTCTCTTAGAGTAGTTGGGGCTGCATGTAGCACAGGTGCCGTGGCCCAATAGACACAGCCTGAAGATTCATTCAACCCAGCATTGGCCTTCCTCGTTAAGTGAAATAAGATGGCAGCGCTGCCTGTACATTGCTCAGCGCTCTGCTGATACTGCTCCTCTCACTCCCTTTAGCACTCTAAGGGAAGTGGTAATGCTTGATGTAGCGCTCCACTTCCTTCTTGGAGCGCTGGACCGGAAGTTCCCAACTGAAGCAAATCTTTTCCGCCTGGCGATAATTTTGCGCTGCCTGAAAAGTTATCGCCCCAAACAGGGCGCTACATAATTTCTAGCCCTAAATGTCTTTAGTCTTGGAAGGAGCTGACTAAGGAGGAATCTCATAGAAATATACAAAAGATATTAAATGGCATTAATAATTTAGAGGACATCAAAGATATGCCAAGTGATTAGAACATGGAGCTTAAATTAATGGTGACAGGAAGGTTTAAGACAGAATGAAGTCCTTTGCTTAAAGGGTGCCGTATGCTGTGGCTCGGTGGATAGCACTCTTGCCTTTGGTGTCTGGAAGTTAATAATTCAAATCCCACCCCAGAGACTTGAGCGTAAAATCCAGGCTGATATTCCAGTGCCACACTGCCAGAAGTGCTATTGTTCAGATGCAGTGTTAAAGCTGTGGGGCATGGAATACACCACAGCTGGTTTGTGCACAGCAATACATTCTGAATAGTGGCACAGGTCATTTTTACATTCCCTGAACAGGCGGCGTAGAAATGAATTCTTGGCTGGGGGCGGCGTGTAATGGGCACTAGCGCACTGGCAATGAGATAATGACCAGGTAATCTGTTTTAGAGCTGTTGGTTGAAGGACGAATATTGGCCAGGACAACGGCCTTCAAAATAGTGCCATGGGATCTTTCACGTCTACCTGAGAGAGCAAACGGGGATTTGGTTTAACATCTCATCTGAAAGACGGCAGCTCCGACAGTGCAGCGCTCCCTCGGTACAGCAGTGGAGTTCAGGCTAAATCTTAAGCTGGAACCGCTGGAGTTGGACTTGAACCCACAACCTTCTAAGTCAGAGGTGAGATTGCTACCACTGAGCCAGCATGTGTTCGACCCAGTATTGTCCTAAAATGGCCAATACAATGCTCTGTATTTCATATATATATATATAAAATATAATATATACTCTCAGGTTTGGATCAAGTATTACACATGGACAACGAAAGTAATGTCTGGCCCACAAGACTGAAGAATAAGGTTGACCTCAGTATTCTGAGAGCAAATTCAACAATTAAGGAAATAATTTCTCTCCCACAGCAGAAATCCTATTTCAGCTTATTCTTTCCTTGTTACCTTAAAGCTGTGGAACTCCTGCCTTCTATTCCCTTACAGTAGGCAAGGTTTAAAAACCCAGTAAGGCGTTTGCTTTCTGAGTGACCTTATTTTCTCTTCTTATCAGTGTCCGGCCTCACAGAATACTCTCCACTTGCCTGGATGAGTGCAGCTCCAACAACACTCAAGAAGCTCGACACCATCCCGGAGCTCGCTTGATCGATACCCCATCCACCACCTTCAACATTCACTCCCTCCAGCATCTACAAGATGCACTGCAGCAACTCGCCAAGGCTTCTTCGGCATCACCTTCTTCGGCAGCACCTCAAAAATCCACAACCTCAACCGCCTAGGACAAGGGCAGCAGGCGCATGGGAACACCATCACCTGCAAGTTCGCCTCCAAGTTGTACACCATCCTGACTTGGAAATATATCGGCCGTACTTTCAGCGTCAGAGGTGAGTGGAGAGGCGTGAGTCCAGGGTCGGCGAGAGGCCTATAAAAGGCCCAACTCAGCGGCAGTCGGGAGCAGCGTCGGAGGTGCGTGGAGTGGCGTGAGTCCGGGGTCGGCGAGAGGCCTATAAAGGCCGCGAGATCAGCAGTCGGGAGGTGCGTCGCTGAGGTGTGAGTCCGGGGTCGGCGAGAGGCCTATAAAGGCCGCGAGATCAGCAGTCGGGAGGTGCGTCGCTGAGGTGTGAGCCCGGGGTCGGCGAGAGGCCTATAAAGGCCCAGCTTGTGCAGCTACAGGGAGAAGGCAAAAAAGAAGTAGAAAGAAACAGAAAGGTGACGTCACAGCCAAGGGGGTAAGTGATTGGCTGGTGATGGGTGAGTAGTTTTTCTTCTTTCTCTTCGACAACAGTGAGTAAACTTTCGCATTGTTGTTGACAATTTAAGTGTATCTAAGGGTTAAGTCATGGCAGGAGAGCTCGGTCACGTGATATGCTCCTCCTGTACCATGTGGGGACTCAGGGACACTTCCGGTGTCACTGACGACTACGTGTGCGGGAAGTGTATCCGCCTCCAGCTATTGACGGTCCGCGTTGCGGAATTGGAGCTCAGGGTGGATTCACTCTGGAGCATCCACGATGCTGAGAATGACGTGAGTAGCACGTGTAGCGAGTTGGTCTTACTGCAGGTGAAGGGCCCACAGCCAGATAGAGAATGGAAGACCAGCAGGAAGAGCAGTGCAAGTAAGGTAGTGCAGGGGTCCCCTGCGGCCATCCCCCTGCAAAACAGATACACGGCTTTGAGTACTGTTGAGGGGGATGACTCATCAAGGGAGAGCAGCAGCAGTCAAGTTCATGGCACGGTGGCTGGCTCTGCTGCACAGGAGGGCAGGAAAAAGAGTGGGAGAGCGATAGTGATAGGGTATTCAATGGTAAGGGGAATAGAGAGGCATTTCTGCGGCTGCAACCGAGACTCCAGGATGGTAGGTTGCCTCCCTGGTGCAAGGGTCAAGGATGTCTCGGAGCGGGTGCAGGACATTCTGAAAAGGGAGGGTGAACAGCCAGTTGTCGCGGTGCACATTGGTACCAACGACTTAGGTAAAAAAAAGGGATGAGGTCCTACGAGACGAATTTAAGGAGCTAGGAGCAAAATTAAAAGGTAGGACCTCAAAAGTAGTAATCTCGGGATTGCTACCAGTGCCACGTGCTAGTCAGAGTAGGAATCGACGGATAGCTCAGATGAATACGTGGCTTGAGCAGTGGTGCAGCAGGGAGGGATTCAAATTCCTGGGGCATTGGAACCGGTTCTGAGGGAGGTGGGCCAGTGCAAACCGGACGGTCTGCACCTGGGCAGGACCGGAACCAATGTCCTCGGGGAGTGTTTGCTAGTGCTGTTGGGGAGGAGTTAAACTAATATGTCAGGGGGATGGGAACCAATCCAGGGAGACAGAGGCAAACAAAATGGAGACAAAAGCAAAAGACAGAAAGGAGATGAGTAAAAGTGGAGGGCAGAGAAACCCAAGGCAAAAAACACAAAGGGCCAATGTACAGCAAAATTCTAAAGGGTCAAAGGAGTATTCGGAACCCAGGAGAGGGCTCTGAGCTAATTAGAGTGGGTGAGAGCTCAGATGAACAGGACCCCAAGAAAGAATTCAAAAGGCAGGAGGCAACAGAGCAGAGTAGCACTGGGGTAAGTTTAAACCACAAGGTGATAGGAAGGGACAATATGTATGAATATAAAGGGGCTGCAGGAGGGGTCAAAACTAAAAATTATGGTTTAAAAACCAGTATTAAAACACTCTATCTAAAGGCACGCAGCATTTGAAATAAAGTAAATGAGTTGACGGCACAAATCATTACAAATGGGTATGATTTGGTGGCCATTACAGAAATGTGGTTGCAGGGGGGGCCAAGATTGGGAATTAAACATACAGGGGTATCTGACAATTAGGAAAGATAGACAAGAAGGGAAAGGAGGTTGGGTAGCTCTGTTAATAAAGGATGATATCAGGGCAGTTGTGAGAGACGATATTGGCTCTAATGAACAAAATGTTGAATCATTGTGGGTGGGGATTAGAGATAGTAAGGGGAAAAAGTCACTGGTGGGCGTAGTTTATAGGCCCCAAAATAATAACTTCATGGTGGGGCGGGCAATAATCAAGGGAATAATGGAAGCATGTAAAAAAGCAACGGCAGTAATCATGGGTGATTTTAACCTACATATCGATTGGTCAAATCAAATTGCATGGGGTAGCCTTGAGGAAGAATTCATAGAATGCATACGGGATTGTTTCTTAGAACAGTATGTTACAGAACCTACAAGGGAGCAAGCTATCTTAGATCTGGTCCTGTGTAATGTGACAGGAATAATAAACAATCTCCTCGTAAAAGATCCTCTCGGAATGAGTGATCACAGTATGGTTGAATTTGTAATACAGATTGAGGGTGAAGAAGTAGTGTCTCAAACAAGCGTACTATGTTTAAACAAAGGGGACTACAGTGGGATGAGGGCAGAGTTGGCTAAAGTAGACTGGAAACACAGACTAAACGGTGGCACAATTGAGGAACAGTGGAGGACTTTTAATGAGCTCTTTCATAGTGCTCAAGAAAAATATATTCCACTGAAAAAGAAGGGTGGTAAGAGAAGGGATAACCAGCCGTGGATAACCAAGGAAATAAAGGAGAGTATCTAATTAAAAACCAATGCGTATAAGGTGGCCAAGGTTAGTGGGAAACTAGAAGATTGGGAAAATTTTAAATGACAGCAAAGAATGATTAAGAAAGCAATAAAGATAGATTATGAAAGTAAACTTGCGCAAAACATAAAAACAGATAGTAAAAGCTTTTACTGATATATAAAACGGAAAAGAGTGACTAAAGTAAATGTTGGTCCCTTAGAAGCTGAGAAGGGGGATTTAATAATGGGAAATGTGGAAATGGCTGAGACCTTTAACAATTATTTTGCTTCGGTCTTCACAGTGGAAAACATAAAAACCATGCCAAAAATTGCTGGCAACGGGAATGTGGGAAGGGAGGACCTTCAGATAATCACTATCACTAGGGGGTTAGTGCTGGACAAGCTAATGGGACTCAAGGTAGACAAGTCCCCTGGTCCGGATGAAATGCATCCCAGGATATTAAAAGAGATGGCGGAAGTTATAGCAGATGCATTCGTTATACCAAAATTCTCTGGATTCTGGGGAGGTACCAGCGGATTGAAAAGCAGCTAATGTAACGCCTTTGTTTAAAAAAGGGGGCAGACAAAAGGCAGGTAACTATAGGCCGGTTAGTTTAACATCTATAGTGGGGAAAATGCTTGAAGCTATCATTAAGGAAGAAATAGTGGGACATCAAGAAAGGAATAGTGCAATCATTCAGACGCAACATGGATTCATGAAGGGGAAAATCATGTTTAACTAATTTACTGGAATTCTTTGAGGATATAACAAACATGGTGGATAGAGGTGTACCGATGGATGTGGTGTATTTAGATTTCCAAAAGGTATTCGATAAGGTGCCACACAAAAGGTTACTACAGAAGATAAAGGTACGTGGAGTCAGAGGAAAATTATTACCATGGATAGAGAATTGGCTGGCGAATAGAAAGCAGAGTGTCCGGATAAATGGGTCCTTTTCAGGTTGGAAATCAGTGGTTAGTGGTGTGCCACAGGGATCGGTGCTGGGACCACAACTGTTTACAATATACATAGATGACCTGGAAGAGGGGACAGAGTGTAGTGTAACAAAATTTGCAGATGACACAAAGATTAGTGGGAAAGCGGGTTGTGTAGAGGACACAGAGAGGCTGCAAAGAGATTTAGATAGGTTAAGCGAATGGACTAAGGTTTGGCAGATGGAATACAATGTCGGAAAATGTGAGGTCATCAACCTTGGGAAAAAAAACAGTAAAAGGGAATATTATTTGAATGGGGAGAAATTACAACATGCTGCGGTGCAGAGGGACCTGGGGGTCCTTGTGCATGAATCCCAAAAAATTAGTTTGCAGGTGCAGCAGGTAATCAGGAAGGCGAATGAAATGTTGGCCTTCATTGCGAGAGGGATGGAGTACAAAAGCAGGGAGGTCCTGCTGCAACTGTACAGGGTATTGGTGAGGCCGCACCTGGAGTACTGCATGCAGTACCTTACTTAAGGAAGGATATACTAGCTTTGGAGGGGGTACAGAGATGATTCACTAGTCTGATTCCGGAGATGCGGGGGTTACCTTATGATGATAGAATGAGTAGACTGGGTCTTTACTTGTTGGAGTTCATAAGGATGAGGGATGATCTTATAGAAACATTTAAAATAATGAAAGGGATAGTCAAGAGAGAGGCAGAGAGGTTGTTTCCACTGGTCGGGGAGACTAGAACTAGGGGGGCACAGCCTCAAAATACGGGGGAGCCAATTTAAAACCGAGTTGAGAAGGAATTTCTTCTCCCAGAGAGTTGTGACTCTGTGGAATTCTCTGCCCAAGGAAGCAGTTGAGGCTAGCTCATTGAATGTATTCAAATCACAGATTGATAGATTTTTAACCAATAAGGGAATTAAGGGTTTCGGGGAGCGGGCGGGTAAGTGGAGCTGAGTCCACGGCCAGATCAGCCATGATCTTGTTGAATGGTGGAGCAGGCTCGAGGGGCTAGATGGCCTACTCCTGTTCCTAATTCTTATGTTCTTATGTTCATCGTCGCTGTGTCAAAATCCTGGAACTCCCTCCCTAACAGCACTGTGGCAGCACCTTCACCACACGGAACTGCAGCGGTTCAAAAAGGCGGCTCACCACCATCTTCTCAAGGGCAATTAGGGATGGGCAACCTCGCCAGCGATGCCCACATCCCGTGAATGAATAAAAAAAAGATTACAGACCATGGCCCTTCACTGGGATTTCTCAAAAAGAAAGAATATTTAAAAATCACATTTCATTTAGACGCTGTGGCATCAACAGAATTACTTCTCCCTTTTTTTGCTGTAAATCTCATTTTTATCAGCGAACAATATTACTTTGTCTTTAAATCATGAAAGACCATTGAATGGAATAGATACTCAATGAAGTTCCGCAGATAAAAAAACTGGAAAGAAATAATTTGAAGCAGTAGATGATGGAGATGTTGGCGCGATGGGGGGGCGGGGAGTTCTAACAGTAATGATTGCGGCTTCATCTAGTTTCAGAAATCCATTAAACAGCAGCTGCCTGCAGAAACGTGACTACGATTAGGCTGACAAACAGCTGGGATGAACAAAGTTTGTCGACAAGTTGGCTGCCTTTGGCAAATAATGGAATCTTTAGCTTCCAGTGTCTCTTTTGTCTGTTGACTGGCATCTGGCAAATTGCTGCAAGTAGAATAATTAACATGATCACAGATTTTTTATCTTCTTGCACAGACAATCGTAACATTCAAAACTGGGACAATCTCCCTCTGTTATCCAAGTGTTCAGTCAGACAATTAAAAAGCGTGCAGAACAAGCAAGTTCCAGTAATTAAAGATGATCGGATTTCTAATTCTCAATGTCTGGTATTTGACAATTGGGGATGAGATGGAGAAGTAAATGAGAAGGCACCTTTACTTTTCCGAATCAAAAAAGAAACTTGTGAAGCACTTTTTCCTGCCCTAATGTCCTCCACAGCCAATTAATGACTTTTGACCTGCAGGCACTGCTGTTATGTCGGATAATGCAGTAGCCAACGTGTGCAGTGAGGACCCTACAAGGACCTGCTAATCACGTTTTGTTTGAGGGAGGTATGTTGGTCAAACCCTCTGTTCTTCTTCAAATAGTGCCTTGGAAGTTTTTACATCCACCTGAACAGGACCTTGGTTTAATAAAAGAAAGACTCATAAGAACATAAGAAATAGGAGCAGGAGTAGGCCATTTGGCCCCTCGAGCCTGCTCCGCCGTTTAATAAGATCATGGCTAATCTGATCTTGGGCTCAGCTCCACTTCCCTGCCCACTCCCCATAACCTTTTTGTTAAGTCTCAAATAAGGCAATGCGATTGAGTACTGTAGATTGAGTAATTGTGACCTTAGTCTCTTTATTCTGATTCCAGAGTGCTTATATACAGTGCTCCCAAGGGATGCTGGGATCCCTTGGGACTCCAACAGGTACGCCCTCTGGTGGTGGTAGAATGCTGGTTACAAGGTGTTGCATAGATAACATCACTCCCCCCGCCAAAGTCAATAGTACACTTATTTACAGGGTGAGGCGATCTGGGGCTTTCTGCTCTCTAGTCAATCTTCTCAGTACAAACACAGGTGCAGGTGAGTTGATTGAGCCTTCGCTGAGCTGCTGCGCAGCTGGCCTTGCTGGGCTGCTGGGGATGATGAGTTCAGCTTTGTGATCAACCGTGATGTCGGTTGCCACTTTTGTGTGTGTCGGAGGGTCGAAGTTGGTGGTGTCCTCTTCAGGTTGCTCGTGGCTATCTGTGAATCGCAGTTTGGTTTGGTCCAAATGCTTTCGGCAAGTTAATCCATTTGCAAGTTTGACCTCAAACACCCTACTCCCTTCTTTGGCTACGACAGTGCCAGCAAGCCATTTGGGACCTTGTCCATCGTTGAGTACAAATACAGGGTCATTGACTTCAATATCACATGACAAATTTGCGCGATCATGGTACATGTTTTGTTGATGCTGCCTGCCCTGGACATGATCATGGAGATCAGGGTGGACTAGAGAGAGCCTTGTTTTGAGTGTCCTTTTCATGAGCAGTTCGGCAGGGAGAACCCCGGTGAGCGAGTGGGGTCTGGTGCGGTAGCTGAGCAGGACTCGGGACAGGCACGTCTGCAGGGAGCCTTCCGACACTCGTTTCAAGCTTTGCTTGATGGTTTGGACAGGCCGTTCTGCCTGGCCATTAGGTGCGGGCTTGAACGGGGCAGATGTGTTGTGCTTGATCCCATTGTGGGTCATGAATTCCTTGAATTCAGCGCTGGTGAAGCACGGCCCATTGTCGCTGATGACAAACATGGCTCGTAGGTTTTTGATGGTGGCAGTGGATGTGCTTACAGACATTATTACACACACAATCCATTTTGAATAAGCATCCAGAACAACCAAGAATATTTTGCCTAGAAATGGGCCAGCGAAGTCAACGTGGATCCTAGACCACGGTTTCGAGGGTCATGACCACAAACTTAGCGGTGCCTCCCTGAGTGCATTGCTCAGTTGAGAGCAAGTGTTTCATTGGCACGTGCAAGACTCCAAATCTGAGTCAATGCCGGACCACCACACATGGTATAGCTTTCACAATTACCAAGCCTGGGTGGGTACTGTGTAGGTTGTGTATGAATGTTTCCTTGCCTTTCTTAGGCAAAACCATGTGATTACCTCAAAAGACAGTCCGCCTGTATGGACATTTTGTCTTTGTGCCGCTGGAACGGCTTGATCTCTTCATGCATCTCCGCCCGGACGCTGGAGCAGCTCCCATGGAGGACACAGTTTTTTACAAGGGACAGTAAAGGATCCTATCTGGTCCAGGTCCTGATCTGGCAGGCCATAACGGGTGACTTTTCATTTTCAAATGCATCCATCACCAAGAGCAAGTCTGCAGGCTGTGCCATTTCCACCCCGGTGCTGAACAATGGGAGCTGACTGAGAGCATCAGCGCAGTTCTCTGTTCCTGGCCTGTGGCGGATTATATAGTTATATGCAGACAGCGTGAGCGTCCATCTTTGGATGCAAGCAGAGGCATTGATATTAATACCTTTGCTCTATAATAATAGCGATATGAGCGGCTTATGGTCAGTTTCTAACTCGAACTTAAGCTCAAACAGATACTGGTGCATTTTCTTCACCCCGTAAACGCATGCCAGAGCTTCTTTTTCAATCATGCTGTCGGCCCTTTCAGCCTTGGACAAATTCCTGGACATATAAGCGACCGTTTGCAATGTTCCCGATTCGTTTGCTTGTTGTAACACTCACCCAACCCTGTAAGAAGACACATCACAAGCTAACACTAAATGTTTACATGGGTCATACAGAACAAGCAGTTTGTTGGAACATAACAGATTTCTGGCTTTCTCAAAAGCAGTCTCTTGTGATTTCCCACATACCCAATTATCTCTCTTGCGTAGCAACATGTATAGAGGTTCTAGCAAGATGCTTAACCCGGGTAGGAAAATACCAAAATAATTGAGCAGCCCAGGAACGACCGCAGCTCCGTCACATTCTGTGGTCTCGGCGTGTTCTTGATGGCCTCCGTCTTGGCATCGGTGGGTCTGATGCCGTCTGCCGCGAGTCTTCTCCCTAAGAACGCTACCAGGAAAACACACTTCGATCATTTCAACCTGAGTCCCACACGATCTAGCCAAATTAGAAACTCTTCCAGGCTCTGCAAGTGTTCGATGGTGTCCTGACCTGTGATCAATATGTCGTCCTGGAAGACCATGGTGCGCGGAACCGACTTTAGCAGACTCTCCATGTTCCTTTGAAAAATAGCTGCTGTCAATCGAATCCCAAACGGGCATCTATTGTAGATGAACAGACCTTTGTGCATGTTGATGCAGATGAGGCCTTTCGAAAATTCCGCCAGCTCCTGCGTCATGTAAGCCGAGGTCAGGTCCAACTTGGTGAATGTCTTCCCTCCTGCCAGCGTCGCAAATATGTCATCTGCCTTGAGTAGCAGGTACTGGCCCTGCAGCGAAAAACAGTTAATCGTTACTTTATAGTCCCCACAAATTCTGACCGTGCCATCGCCCTTGAGATTCGGATTGGCCCATTCGTTGAACTTAACCGGCACGATGATGCCTTCTCGTTGCAACCTATCCAGCTCGATCTCCACTTTCTCTCACATCATGTATGGCACCGCAACAGCTTTGTGGTGGATGGGTCGTGTATCGGGAACCAAGTGGATCTGCACCTTCACCCCAGAGAAATTTCCGATGCCTGGCTCAAACGACGACGGAAACTTGCTCAAAACCTGGGCACATGAGGCGTTGTCAACGGACGAAAGCACTCGGATCCAGCGGATTTTTCCCAGCCAGCTTCTGCCGAACAGTGTGGGGCCATCTCCTGGTACAATCCATAGTGGCAGTTCTTGCGCCGCTCCATCATCGGAGACTTTTACTGCTGCACTGCCAATTACAGGGATCAGCTCTTTCGTGTAAGTTCTCAGCTTGGTATGAATAGGGCTCAGCTTGGGCCTTTGTGCCTTGTTGCACCACAGTCTCTCGAAGGCCTTTTTGCTCATGATAGACTGACTCGCACCCGTGTCCAATTCCATGGATACTGGAATTCCGTTCAGTTCAACTTTTAACATGATTGGTGGACATTTTGTGGTGAAGGTGTGTACCCCGTACACTTCTGCCTCCTCGGTTCGAGTCTCTAGTTCAGTTTGATCCGCCATGGATCGGTCTTCCTCTGCAACGTGGTGGTTTGCAGAGTTTGGAGGTGTCCCATTGTTCCACAGCCTTTGCACGCATAATGTTTGAAGCGGCATTGATGGGCTTGATGATCAACTCCGCAGTGCCAACAAGGTGTTAATTGCCTCGCATTAACGCTTGATGTCAGAGTCTGGGTCATCTGAGGTCGTGCAGCTGCAGGCGTGTATGTTCTGCCATATACATTCCTGCCAGAAAATGACGTTACTTTGTGTACAGTGCTAGCAAATGCATCTTTATGCTGCGAAATTTGTTTGGTGTTATCGCTGGTGGACATAAATGCCTGGGCTATTGTTATGGCTTTGCTCAAGTTCGGTGTTTCAACAGTCAATAGTTTGCGAAGGATAACCTCATGGCCAATGCCAAGCATAAAAAAGTCTCTTAGCATTTGCTCCAGGAATCCATCAAATTCGCAATGTCCTGCAAGGCGCTTTAGTTCAGCGACGTAGCTCGCCACTTCCTGGCCTTCAGACCGTTGACACGTGTAGAATCGATACCTTGCCATCAGAACGCTCTCCTTCGGATTTAGGTGCTCCCGGACCAGCGTACACAGTTCTTCCTATGATTTGGTTGTTGGTTACACCGGAGTAAGAAGATTCTTCATGAGGCCACAGGCTGTTGCCCCGCAGACGGTGAGGAGGATCGCCCTTCGTTTGGCAGCGTTCACATTTCTTTCCAGCTCTTTGGCCATGAAGTATTGGTCGAGTGGCTCCACGAAGGCTTCCCAATTGTCACCTTCTGAGAATTTCTCCAGGATACCGACAATTCTCTGCATTTTTGCGTGGTGGTTCTTTATCTATTACTCGTCGCCAGTTGTTAAGTCTCAAATGAAGCAACATGACTGAGTACTGTAGAGTTGAGTAAATGTGACCTTAGTCTCTTTATTCTGACTCCAGAGTGCTCGCACAGCATGGGAGGCCTGCTTATATACAGTGCTCCCAAGGGATGCTGGGATCCCTTGGGACTCCAACAGATGCGCCCTCTGGTGGCGGTAGAATGCTGGTTTCATTATGTTGCATACATAACACCTTTATTCCCTTATCGTTCAAACATCTGTCTATCTCCACCTTAAGTATATTCAATGACCCAGCCTGCACAGCTCTCTGGGGCAGAGAATTCCAAGGATTTACGACCTTCTGAGAGAAGAATTTCCTCATCATCTCAGTTCTAAATGGGCGACCCCTTATTCTTAAACTCTGCCCCTTAGTTCTAGATCCCCGAGTGGAAACATCCTCTCAGCATCTACCTTGTCGAGCCCCCTCGGTATCTTATATGTTTCAATAAGATCATCTCTCGATCTTCTAAACTCCAATGAGTATCGGCCCAACCTGCTCAACCTTTCTTCATAACACAACCCCTTCATCTCACTTTTGAAGTGCAGTCACTGTTGTTATGTCGGATAATGCAGGAGCCCATGTGTGAAGTCTGGACCCCAGTAGCACCTGCGTATCACTTTTTGCTTGAGGGAGGTATGTTGGTCAACCCTTTGTTCTTCTTTGAATAGTGCCTTGGGAGTTTTTACATCCCCCTGAACAGGCTGATGGGAACTTGGTTTAATAAAACAAAGACTTGCATTTATATAGCATCTTTCACAACCTCAGAATGTCCCAACGTGCTTTCTAGCCACTGAAGTACTTTTTAAAGCGTGGTCACTGTTGCAATGATGAAAAAGCAGCACCAATACTTACACAGCAGGCTCCCACAAACAGCAGCATGTTAATGACCAGATAATCTGTTTTAGTGAATTTGATTGAGAGATAAATATTGGTGCAGGACACTAGGGAAGACTCCCCTACTCTATTTAGAAATAGTTCCACGGCATCTTCTATGTCCACATGAGAGGGCACGAATGGGGCCTCAGTTTAACGTTTTGTCGGCACCTCCGATTGTACTGCACTGCAGTGAAGTGTCAGCCTCGATGTTGCGCTCGGTTTAGCGTCTCTTCCAAAAGGCAGGACCTCCGACAGTGCAGCACTCCCTCAGCCCCGTACTGGAGTGTCAGTCTGAGTCTTGTGCTCAAGCCTCTGGATTGGGACTTGAATCCAAAACCTTCTGACTCAGAGGCTACCCACAGAGCCACAGCTGACACTTTCATTCAGGTGCTGGGAGCTGGAATCATAGGGGGCAAAATTGGTGATCGAACATTTTGAGGCGCTAACATCGCCTGGGCGCTAATTTTAGCGCCGGGCGATATTTAGTGCCAGCGGTAGCAATGTTGATTTTTTTAGCACCCCAAGAGTGGAGTGGAGTGGAGTGGAGCACTATGGGAAGCGTTCCACACTTCTCTTCGGGCGCTAAGCGAGCAGCGCAACTGAAGTCCTGCTCACTATAATACCATCAGAGTAGCGCTCAAAGGGGAGCTTAGCTGGAGGACCTGAAAACTCTTAAAAAAAAAATTGCAAGGGAGCTAAATAAAACATCACAAAGATCAAAGAAAGTGAAATCAATGCAAAAAAAAACCCGTAAATCAATTACCTAAACCTGACCTGCTACACTCATCGCTTTCAGTAGCGCCCCCCAGGAACACTGTGAACGGCAGCTTTTTCTCTGCCGTGATTAATGGCAGGTGGTAAGGCGGGCAAAAACATTCGAGTTGGCTTCCTTGGCGCTACCGGGGCACTGCACACTGGCGAAACTTTCCCTGGCGCCAAGCATTAGCACCGCCGTTAAAACCCTATCCTAGTTCGCGAGCGGCGCTATTACCGCTGCACGCAGGCGATCACCCGTTAGCGCCCGGTAGCGCCCTTCACCAGCACCAATAGGTGGCGCTAATCCAGTCAATTTTTTACCCCGTAGAATTTTTTAGCGCAGAAGAAGTTGCTGGCACCTCTGTTGCCAGACGCAATGGGGACTTGTTGACGTTCCCCTGCCTCGCCCTGGGGCCTTTAGCTAGCGCGTCGTTTTGGTACCCTGCTTCCTGTCAGACCCTTGATCTTTGAAGTTTGGACTGTTGCCATTTTACACTTGCCGCTGCTCAACAATTCTGACTTTGAAAATGCAATTTTGGAAGTCATTATATAAAAAACATTGAAGGGGATGGCTTGTCACACTGTTTGTGTGGGCTGACTCGCAGGAGGACTCTATTGGGCACTAATTGCCTGATTAGCATAGTGCACACTCAGGAAGAAGCAGGTAATAAGAACCATGCGCCGTTTCCAGGTGCCGGTGTGAGCAAGGCAAGTCTGAAGCACACGCTAGAAAGCTTCGAGATTCTTCCTCAGAGCTGTCAAGGGAAAAAAATGCAAGCTTGGAGTTGGAGCGGCGGAGGCACTGTACGTGTGCCAGCACTGGAAATCTGAAAGGATGAACATAAAATGGTGGCCAGGGCTGGCTCAGAACAGAGAGGCTAGCATTGTTAGCTGGAATTCTGGTGAACGTACAAAGTAGGATCTAACCATTATAGCTGAGGTGCTCTTGCAGAGAGCCGGCACGGGCTCGACGAACCGAAGAGCCTCCTTCCATGCTGTAAGCATTCTGTGATACTATGATTCTAACCTTACTTTCTCTTTCAATGCCGACTGTCCGGCTATACCAAGCCACCAACTTCTGATATTCGTTCAAGTTTAAACTTGGACGGTATCTGGGGCGGGAGGGGTGGCTGGGGTGGTGGTGGAGAGTTACATTGCCTACTTGACACCAGAGGCGTATCATTGGTCTTGTGGATAGAATAACTGCCTGATTTTCATCTCCATTCCTAAGCCGGTGGGAATGAAAGTCGGGGTGAGGATGGGGTTTTCGATAATGGACGACTGAGAGGTCGCAAGATTGTCGCATGGTGAAAATCCTGTCACCCCTTCACCGAAGAGCATTTTAGCAGCAACGACACCGGCACGGGATTGCGGCGGTTCAAGAAGAACGTTCACCACAACTTTCTCAAGGGCAATTGGAGAGAATTTATTTTCACGCAGCGAGCCGTTGCGATCTGGAATGCACTACCTGAAGCGGTAGGTGGGAACAGATTCAATAATGACTTTCAAAAATGGAATTGGATAAGCACTTGAAGAGGAGAGCAAAAAAATGCAGGGCTGCGGGGAAAGGGCAGGGGGAGTGGGACTAATCTCTTTCCAAGAGCCGGCATGGAAACGATGGGCCGAGTGGCCTCCTTCTGTGCCCTACCATTCAATGCTTCGGTGATTCTAGGAACGCGGGATGGACGGCAAATGCCGGCCTTGCCAGCAATGATCACATCCTGAAAATTGTTTTGAAACATGCCAGTTTTATGCGTGGTTGGCAAGTTCTAAATTTGCCTCCCAGTTATTTTCGCCACTGATGACGTAAGAGGTGGGGGAATGATGCTCCATAGTGTTTATTTCCATTGTCTGAAATGAAACATCTTCCATCCATGAAGCATCCTTGGTGAGGCCACACCTTGAATATTGTGTTCAGTTTTGGTCTCCTGATCTGAGGAAGGACATTCTTGATATTGAGGGAGTGCACTAAAGGTTCACCAGACTGATGGCAGGACTGACATATGAAGAAAGACTGGATCGACTGGGCTTGTATTCACTGGAATTTAGAAGAATGAGAGGGGATCTCATAGAAACATATAAAATTCTGATGGGATTGGACAGGTTAGATGCAGGAAGAATGTTCCCGATGTTGAGGAAGTCCAGAACCAGGGGTCACAGTCTAAGGATAAGGGGTAAGCCATTTAGGACCGAGATTAGGAGAAAGTTCTTCACTCAGAGAGTTGTTAAACTGTGGAATTCCCTGCTGCAGAGAGTTGTTGATGCCAGTTCATTGGATATATTCAAGAGGGAGTTAGGTATGGCCCTTATGGCTAAGTGGATCAAGGGGTATGGAGAGAAAGCAGGAAAGGGGTACTGAGGGAAGGATCAGCCATGATCTTATTGAATGGCGGTGCAGGCTCGAAGGGCCGAATGGCCTTCTCCTGCACCTATTTTCTATGTTTCTATGTTTCCATGGTCCTAGTACCATAACCACGAAGCTGCTGTATCTCCGACCTCACCGTTAAACATCAAATTCCCTCAGTTGTTACGTGTTGAACTTCTTTATAACGCTTACCGGATCCGAAGCCAACAAATGCTGTTGAAAGTTGCTCGGCCACTGTCAACAACGCTTCGGGGTGACGTCAGGTGGCAAGATGGACAACTCCATCGGCTCGATTTTCCGGTCTTCTTTGCTCCGTTTTTTGCGCGGGAGCGGCTGCAATGGGGGCGGTGAGGTCTTCTGGGTGGACAGTCAGCCCCGCAGCGATCGTATGGCATCTGGTTTAGCCGCAGCACGGAGCAGCACCGCCCAGAAGAGCTGCGCCCGGTGTGCAATGTCCCTGGTTGTAACACCGGCGTGAGTTTCTTCTTCACTTCTTCACTCAGAGAGTTATTAACCTCTGGAATTCTCCATCACAGAAAGTTGTTGAGGCCAGTTCATTAGATATATTAGTTAGATGTGGCCCTTATGGCTAAAGGGATCAAGGGGTATGGAGAGAAAGCAGGAATGGGGTACTGAAATTGCATGATCAGCCATGATCATATAGAGGGTTTAGTAAGAAGGAGGAACTGAAGGAAATCCTTATTAGTCGGGTAATTGTGTTGGGGAAATTGATGGGATTGAAGGCCGATAAATCCCCAGGGCCTGATGGACTGCATCCCAGAGTACTTAAGGAGGTGGCCTTGGAAATAGCGGATACATTGACAGTCATTTTCCAACATTCCATTGACTCTGGATCAGTTCCTCTGGAGTGGAGGGTAGCCAATGTAACCCCACTTTTTAAAAAAGGAGGGAGAGAGAAAACAGGGAATTATAGACCGGTCAGCCTGACATCGGTAGTGGGTAAAATGATGGAATCAATTATTAAGGATGTCATAGCAGCGCATTTGGAAAGAGGTGACATGATAGGTCCAAGTCAGCATGGATTTGTGAAAGGGAAATCATGCTTGACAAATCTTCTGGAATTTTTTGAGGATGTTTCCAGTAGAGTGGACAGGGGAGAACCAGTTGATGTGGTGTATTTGGACTTTCAGCAGGCTTTCGACAAGGTCCCACACAAGAGATTAATGTGCAAAGTTAAAGCACATGGGATTGGGGGTAGTGTGCTGACATGGGTTGAGAAGTGGTTGTCAGACAGGAAGCAATTGTAGGAGTAAATGGGTACTTTTCACAATGGCAGGCAGTGACTAGTGGGGTACCGCAAGGTTCTGTGCTGGGGCCCCAGCTGTTTACATTGTACATTAATGATTTAGACGAGGGGATTAAATGTAGTATCTCCAAATTTGCGGATGACACTAAGTTGGGTGGCAGTGTGAGCTGCGAGGAGGATGCTATGAGGCTGCAGAGTGACTTGGATAGGTTAGGTGAGTGGGCAAATGCATGGCAGATGAAGTATAATGTGGATAAATGTGAGGTTATCCACTTTGGCGATAAAAACAGAGAGACAGACTATTATCTGAATGGTGACAGATTAGGAAAAGGGGAGGTGCAACGAGATCTGGGTGTCATGGTACATCTGTCATTGAAGGTTGGCATACAGGTACAGCAGGCGGTTAAGAAAGCAAATGGTATGTTGGCCTTCATAACGAGGGGATTTGAATACAGGGGCAGGGAGGTGTTACTACAGTTGTACAAGGCCTTAGTGAGGCCACACCTGGAGTATTGTGTACAGTTTTGGTACTTGAGGAAGGACATTCTTGCTATTGAGGGATTGCAGTGAAGGTTCACCAGACTGATTCCCGGGATGGCGGGACTGACATATCAAGAAAGACTGTATCAACTGGGCTTGTATTCACTGGAGTTCAGAAGTATGAGAGGGGATCTCATAGAAACATTTTAAATCCTGATGGGTTTAGACAGGTTAGATGCAGGAAGAATGTTCCCAATGTTGGGGAAGTCCAGAACCAGGGGTCACAGTCGAAGGATAAGGGGTAAGCCATTTCAGACCGAGATGAGGAGAAACTTCTTTACCCAGAGAGTGGTAAATCTGTGGAGGCCAATTCACTAAATATATTCAAAAAGGAATTAGATGTAGTCCTTACTACTAGGGGGATCAAGGGGTATGGCGAGAAAGCAGTAATGGGGTACTGAAGTTGCATGTTCAGCCATGAACTCATTGAATGGTGGTGCAGGCTCGAAGGGCCGAATGGCCTACTCCTGCACCTATTTTCTATGTTTCTATATTTCTATGAATGGTGATGAAGGCTCAAAGGGCCGAATGGCCTACTCCTGCACCTATTTTCTATGTTTCTATGTTTCTATCTAAGATACAGTGGAAAGAACCAAGAAAATTCACCTGAGCAAGGTCCTCTTATATGAACATAAGAACATAAAAAATAGGAACAGGAAGAGGCCATTTGGCACCTCAAACCTGCTCCGCCATTCAATAAGATAATGGCTGATCGGATAATGGACTCAGCTCCACTTCCCCGCCCGCTCCCATAACCCTTTACTCCCTTATTGCTCAAAAATCTGTCTATCTCTGCCTTAAATATATTCAATGACCCAGCCTCTACAGCTCTCTGGGGCAGAGAATTCCACAGATTTACAATCCTCTGAAAGAATAAATTTCTCTTCATCTCAGTTTTAAATGGGCTGCCCTTTATTCTGAGACTATGCCCCCTAGTTTTAGTTTCCCCTATGAGTGGAAATATCCTCTCTGCATCCATCTTGTCGAACCCCCTCATTATCATATGTTTCAATAAGATCACCTCTCAATCTTCCAATGAGTATAGGCCCAACCTACTCAACCTATCTTCATAAGTCAACCCCCTCATCTCTGGAATCAACCTCGTGAACCTTCTCTGAATAGCCTCCAATGCAAGTATATCCTTTCTTAAGTACGGAGACCAAAACAGTACGCAATACTGTATGTGTGGCCTCACCAATATCCTGTACAGTTGTAGCATAACTTCTCTGCTTTAATACTCTATCCCCCTTGCAATAAAGGCCAACATTCCATTTGCCTTCCTGATTACTTGCTATGATAACAACAACAACTTATATTTATATAGCACCTTTAAAATAGTAAAACATTCTAAGGAGTTGCACAAGGAGTGTAATCAGACACAACTTCACACCGTGCCACACTAGGGGCCCAAGTTTCCACAGGATAAAAAACGGTCGCCCCTCCGAGCTGGGCGCCCGTTTTTCGCGCCTAAAACGGCGCCAGAAAAAAAAAGCGCTATTCTCGAGCGCTTTGCAGCTCCTTGTCTGTTTGGCGCGGCGCCCAGGGGGGCGGAGCCTACACTCGCGCAAATTTTGTAAGTGGGAGGGGGCGGGTACTATTTAAATTAGTTTTTTTCCTGCCGGCAACGCTGCGCGTGCGCGTTGGAGCGTTCGCGCACGCGCAGTGTGAAGGAAACAATGGCACTCGGCCATTTTTGTAGTTCTTTGTAGCTGTTTAATTTTTGAACATTTTTTTATAAAAGCACATTGCCATCAGCACATCAGCACTGAGGCTACCCTTCTCACTGTCTCCTTCCCCTCCCCACCCTCCACGGCAACAAATGGCGGTTTCCTCCCCCTCTCTCCCCTCCGCGGCGGCAACAAACCGCTGTCTCCTTCCCCTCCCTCCCCTCCGCGGCAACAAACGGCGGTTTCCTCCCGCGGGAACGAACGATGGCTGAAGCACTTTCACACAGGTAGGAAGATGGTTTATTTAATCTTTTCTTTGCTTATAAATGTTTATTCAGGTTGGATTTATTTGTATAATATTTGTAGAAGTATAAATAAGGATTTATTGTAGAATTTAATGAGTACCCTTCCCCCCCCCCCACCTCGTTCTGGACGCCTAATTTGTAACCTGCGCCAGATTTTTTAATGTGTAGAACAGATTTTTTCAGTTCTACAAAAATCTTCACTTGCTCCATTCTAACTTAGTTTGGAGTACGTTTTCACTGTGGAAACTTTGAAATCAGGCGTCAGTGGCCGGACACGCCCCCTTTTGAAGAAAAAATTCTGTTCCAAAGTAGAACTGTTCTACCTGACTAGAACTGTTCTACCTGACTAGAACTGCAGAAAAAAAAATGTGGAGAATTGCGATTTCTAAGATAGTCCGTTCTCCACCAGTTGCTCCTAAAAATCAGGCGCGAATCATGTGGAAACTTGGGCCCTAGGAGATATTATGACAGAGGTAGGTTTTAAGGAGTGTTTTAAAGGAGGAGAGAGAGGTAGAGAGGTGTGGAGGTTACGGGATGGAGTTCCAGAGCTTTGGGCCCAGGCAGCTGAAGGCACATCCACCAATGGTGAAGCGATGAAAATCCAGTATGTGCAACAGGGTCACAAATTGGCAATAGTTTGGTTAGGGGCCATGGACGCTCAGCTTCTGCAGCCTATGTTGCTGCACACTGTACCTATCAACTGAAATAACTATCCTCTTGAAAATAACTAGGCTTTGATTTCCAAAATAATATTTTGCTGCATTATCAGCAACAACCTGCTTTGCTACAGCGCCTCTTACTTAAAAAAACATCGCAATGTGCTTCAAAAAGACAAAATCAGAGCTGAAATGGAAGTGGAGGTGGTATGGGTTGACGAGGTTACATTGGTGGCGGCATTGTAAGTTGGGGAGGTGAGGTAGTAAGGTTGAGGCAGTTTCGGGAGAAATTTGAGGAGCGTAGTGCAAAGATGAGTTAAGGCGCTGTTGCCAGTCCTGGAACAGAGGGAAGGTAGATAGAAAAGGAACCAGAGTTAGGCGCGCTGAAATAGAGGCAGTGCTGTTTTATTGAAGAAGCAGTTAATAGCTTTAATTGACAGACAGTAGAGCTGGCCTTCCAAAAAGGTTCTGATCAAATGAACTTAAGGACCTTCTTCATCAAAACCTATCATGTGATCTTGAGAAAAAAATGGATAATGATGACAGATACTTCTTGCAGAATGAACATACAATTATTCATGAGCATATAATTATTGGGACAAAAACCAAGTCAATGAAGTTAAGGTTGAGATTTGACAAGTATAAGGAAACTAAGACGACTGAAAATATGTTGTTCCTTGACCGAGCCCTTGATCAAGTCGGTTGATTTTCCAGGAGCTGTGTAATCTGTCACTTCCATTAGTTAAGAGAATGCTTAAGATGTAGCCCGTGACTGTCCTAACCTCAACAGCTTTCAGGTCGTTGAACGAAAGTACAGCCCATTCGCATGACTGCCAACTTTCTTACAGAGACCGTTGATTTCTTCGACGGTAACTGATACATAATTTATATCACTTATGAAAGCTTGTGTTGAGCACATAGTTGCCTCAATCCATATTTAATCAGCCTCCTGTGAATTAGATGCGTTTCAAGTGCCGCACTTATGATGACATGATTATGAAAGCAGGTCTCCTCATGCATTCATTTCCATATTGGTTTCCAGAAAGGGTTGTCAAGTGAATTGCACAAGCAACAACCACTTTAAGGTACCATTAGTGCCCTGCAAACCTTACCAGAGAAACCGAGATCTCGGCAAATCGTAACGGATAAACCTCAACCCCAATCAGCTGAGGTTCTGCCTCCAAGTCTGCTTAGCAACAAACATCTGCATAAGTTCAGCTACAAATAAGACATAAGAACATAGGAATTAGGAGCAGGAGTAGACCATACAGCCCCTCGAGCCTGCTCCACCGTTCAATAAGATCATGGCTGGTCTTCCATCACAACTCTACTTTCCTGTCCGATCTCCATATCCCTTGATTCCCCTAGCCCCCAAAAATCTATCTATCTCAGCCTTGAAAATACTCAACGACTCAGCATCAACAGCCCTCTGGGGTAGAGAATTCCAAAGATTCACAACCCTCTGAGAGAAGAAATTCCTCCTCATCTCAGTCTTAAATGGCCAACCCTTATCCTGAGACTGCGCCCCCTAATTTTGGACTCTCCAGCCAGGGAAACAACCTCTGAGCATCTACCCTGTCAATCCCCCTCAGAATCTTATACGTTTCAATGAGATCACCTCTCATTCGTCCCAACTCCAGAATCTAGTCAATCTCTCCTCTTGGGCAACCCCCCATGGCTCAGGAAGGCAGACTCTGTTTAAAGCATTAAAATAAATAACTACCTTTGACGTACTCTAAAGTCAAAGTTTTCTTTATGCTATTTCAGCAGAAACACCTCTGGTTAAATATCTGAGAGTGGAATTGGGTACAAGCGCATTAAACGTCACAACAGCAATTCGTACCCTTACATTGTGTAATTACATAAAAGTCCAACAGAGAGAGTCTAGTCCTGGAGATAAAGCTGACATCCATTTGGCAAATTCTAAGCTAAGATACAAGAGGACCAACAAATATAGATGTGCATTCTGAAGATACCTGTGAAAGGACATGTTCCTCTTCAGATTTATTTCAAATCTAGTTCCTCGCACTCTATAAATCTATATTCACTCTGTGTCGAGGAGATCTAGGTGTTCCATATGAAGAAGAGGTATGTATATCTCTGATTCCTTGTGAACTATCCATGAGGGTTCAATATGGGTGTCCCTATAAGAACATAAGAACAAAAGAAATAGGAGCAGGAGTAGGTCATTCGGCCCCTCAGGCCTGCTCCGCCATTCAATAAGATCATGGCTGATCTGATGTTAACCTCAACTCCACTTTCCTGCCTGTTCCCCATAACCCTTGACTGCCCTATAGTTCAAGAATCTGTCCATCTCCACCTTGAATATATTCAATGACCCAGCCTCCACAGCTCTCTGGGTTAGAGAATTCCAAAGATTCATGACACTCTGAGAGAGAAATAAAGGGCATAGACAAGAGATGACATAGCCACAGATTCTACAAGAGGGCATAGACAATTTGGAAGAGGAAGTGTGAATAGACAATTTGAATATAACTATTTTACACAGATTGGGGTGAATATACTGTTCAACGAGATGGGGAGAGCTGATTGTATTGGCACCTTTGAGGGGCACTTAATAACATAAGAAATAGGAACAAGAGTAGGACATTTACCCCCTCGAGCCTGCTCCGCCAGTCAATAAGATCATGGCTGATCTGATTTTGGCGACAACTCCACTTCCCTGCCCACTCCCCATAACCCTTGACTCTCTTATCATTCAAAAATCTGTTTATTTCCACATTAAATGTATTTGATAACCCAGCCTCCACAGCTTTCTGGTGCAGAGAATTCCAAAGATTCACGACCCTCTGAGAAAAGAAATGCCTCCTCATTTCCGTTTTAAATGGGCGACCCCCTTGTTCTGAATCTATGCCCCCTAGTTCTAGATTCCCCCACGTGGGGAAACATCGTCCCTGCAACTACCCTGTCAAGGCCCCTCAGAACCTTATTTAATAAGATCACCATTCATTCTTCTAAACTCCAATGAGTATAGGCCCAACCTGCTCAACCTTTTCTCCTAAGACAACCCCTTCATCTCAGGAATCAACTTCGTGAACCTTTTCTGAACTGCCTCCAATGCAAGCATATCCTTCCTTAAATAAGGAGAACAAAACTGTGCACAGTACTCCAGGTGTAGTCCCAACAACGCCTGGTACAGTTGTAGCAGGATTTTTCCACGACCTCTAATATTTGGGGAAATATTTGATAGAAGAGCAGAAGAGGTTTTCTAATCAGTGGGACCAGCTGGATGAACTTCAATGATCCATCCTGGTCCTGTATATTCCTATGTTCCTAATATTCTGAGTAGTCTAACGATCTATAGCTATCTCCGCTCCTCAAGCAATCTGGAGAAGCAACGACCCAGTACAATGCGTTGGAATTGCTTCCGACACCCAAATCCTGTTTGTCCGAAGCCCGATAGATTGAAGTCGAAAAAAAATCCTTGAATCCTGAACCTTGGCCCCAGGAAACTTTGCCAAAAGCTGGGAATGTTCTTGCCACCAACTTCCTTAGCAACAACACCCACTGTGTGATGAGCATGTACTTGGTTAGTGACATCTTCAGAGGCAAATTGTGACAGCAGGCAGCTCACTCATGAACAACTCCTGTCGAGGTTTTTCAATGTTGAATTCAGGGAATTTTAATTTTGGAAAGAATGTGTTCCTTTTATTTCTCTCCTATCTAAGCAGGTCAGGTGGAACTGAGCGCTTAATGCTAGTTTGATGATTATAATTAAATGACATTTTCCATTTCGAGAATGTCAACTCGACATTCCAATAACATTCTGAAATAATGTGCAACTTGCTCCATAACATTTTATTCAACAGGCCGGCGTGAGAGAATTATTGTACCGTGCTGATTATAATTTGTTTTTGTGTATGCGTGTGCGAGTTTTTTTCCCCCTCTTTAGAGCAAAATAAAAATGGAGCTGAGAGTTCAGAACAAGGACAGGCTGGGGAGGAAGATTGGTAATGCCTCATTTGGTGACATTTATCTGGGTGAGTTATTGAACAATGGGATATATATTTGGACAGGTTATTGTTCATATTTTTACTGAAGGAAAATTCCGATCAATATTACTTTTTAATCAAAGAATTTTCCATTGTAAAAAGTGGTATTTGCATTATCCCTTGGCACTGTCACTGTATAGATTGTCAAATTTGGCACAGGCAGTTCAGGCCTAGCAATTCGATGGTGTCACGCCGGCATTTCTTCCAGGCACGAAATGGGCACCTAAGCATCCAGCATGGTGGGCGGGGCACATGCCCTCATTACTCACCAGCGTTACGTCGCCCGCCATATTGGTAAAGGCATAAAAAGAGGCGTCCAGGGCCGGAGCTTGAAATGGGGACAGGATGCTTGTGAAAAAAGGGGACAGGATGCTTGTTTGTGGCCCCCACCCATTGCAAATTTGGAGTGGTCTGAACGCAAGTCTACAGGTGGCTTAACCATTCGTTCTTAAAGGGAGCATTGGAGGCCACCTGAACGTGGAGCTTCTCCCATTTCCATTGTAATGCCAGCTTTCCCAGTGTCAGCCCATAAATGATCAGCTTTTATCGAGTTTGGTTTTATGACTTGCCATGGCAGGAAGGGCGATTCCCGACTTCTGATGTTGCTGATCAGTTGAAGAAGTGGGAGCTCGGAGCACCGCAAGTCCGGGGTCGTCTGAGAGGCCTATAAAGGCCAGCGGGAGTCGAGCAGTTCGAGCAGTCAGTCGAGGAGGCGGGAGCTCAGAGCAGCGGGAGTCCGGGGTCGTCTGAGAGGCCTATAAAGGCCAGCGGGAGTCGAGCAGTTCGAGCAGTCAGTCGAGGAGGCGGGAGCTCGGAGCAGCGCGAGTCCGGGGTCGTCGGAGAGGCCTACCGGTGCAGCTGCAACTGGGAGAGAAGGCAAGAAAGAAGTCGAAAGAAATCGAAAGGTGACATCACAGCCAAGGGGGTAAGTGATTGGCTGGTGATTGGTGAGTAGTTTTTCTTTTTTCTTTCCTATATCAGTAAGTAACCTTTAGCATTGTGTTGCCAATTTAAGTGTATCTAAGGGTTAATTCATGGCAGGAGAGCTCGGACACGTGTTATGCTCTTCCTGTACTATGTGGGAAGTCAGGGACGCTTCCGGTGTCCCTGGCGACTACGTGTGCAGGAAGTGTATCCGCTTCCAGCTCCTGACAGACCGCGTTGCGGAACTGTAGCTGCGGGTGGATTCACTCTGGAGCATGCACGATGCTGAGAATGACATGAATAGCACGTTTAGTGAGTTGGTCTTACCACAGGTAAAGGATACACAGCCAGATAGGGAATGGAAGACCAATAGGAAGAGAAGTGTAAGGAAGGTAGTGCAGGGATCCCCTGCGGTCATCCCCCTGCAAAACAGATACACCGCTTTGGGTACTGTTGAGGGGGATTACTCATCAGGGGAGAGCAGCAGCAACCAAGTTCATGGCACTGTGAGTGGCTCTGCTGCACAGGATGGCAGGAAAAAGAGTAGAAGAGCTATAGTGATATTGGAATTCAATAGTAAGGGGAGTAGATAGGCATTTCTGCGGCCGCAACTGAGATTGCAGGATGGTATGTTGCCTCCCTGGTGTAAGGGTCAAGGATGTCTCGGAGCGGGTGCAGGACATTCTAAAAAGGGAGGGTGAACAGCCAGTTGTCGTGGTGCATATAGGTACCAACGACATAGGTAAAAAATGGGATAAGATCCTACAAGATGAATTTAGGGAGCTAGGAGTTAAATTAAAAAGTAGGACCTCAAAAATAGTAATCTCAGGATTGCTACCAGTGCTACGTGCTAGTCAGAGTAGGAATCGCAGGATAGCTCAGATGAATACGTGGCTTGAGGAGTGGTGCAGCAGGGACGGATTCAAATTCCTGGGGCATTGGAACCGGTTCTGGGGGAGGTGGGACCAGTCCAAACCGGAACCAATGTCCGAGGGGGAGTGTTTGCTTGTGCTGATGGGGAGGAGTTAAACTAATATGGTAGTGGGATGGGAGCCTATGCAGGGAGACAGAGGGAAATAAAATTGAGTCAGAAGCAAAAGATAGAAAGGAGAATAGTAAAAGTGGAGGGAGAGAAACCCAAGGCAAAAACCAAAAAGGGCCACATTACAGCAACATTCCAAAGGGGCAAAGTGTGTTAAGACAAGCCTGAAGGCTCTGTGCCTCAATGCGAGGAGTATTCGGAACAAAGTGGACAAATTAACTGTGCAGATAGCAGTTTACGGTTACGATGTGATTGGCATCATGGAGACATGGCTCCAGGGTGACCAATGCTGGGAACTGAACATACAGAAGTATTCAACACTTAGGAAGGATAGGCAGAGAGGAAAAGTAGGTGGGGTGGCGTTGCTGGTTAAAGAGGAAATTAATGCATTTGTAAGGAAGGACATTAGCTTAGATGATGTGGAATCGGTATGGGTGGAGCTACAGAATACCAAAGGGCAGAAAACGCTAGTGGGAGTTGTGTACAGACCATCAAACAGTAGTCGTGAGGTTGGGGACAGCATCAAACAAGAAATAAGGGATGTGCCAATAAAGATACAGCAGTTATCATGGGCTACTTTAACATACATATAGATTGGGCTAACCAAGCTGGTAGCAATGCGGTGGAGGAGGATTTCCTGGAGTATATTAGGGATGGTTTTCTCGACCAATATCTCGAGGAACCAACCAGAGAACTGGCCATCCTAGACTGGGTGATGTGTAATGAGAAAGAACTAATTAGCAATTTTGTTATGCGAGGCCCCTTGGGGAAGAGTGACCATAATATGGTAGAATTCTTTACTAAGCTGGAGAGTGACACAGTTAATTCAGAAACTAGGGTCCTGAACTTAAGGAAAGGTAACTTTGATGGTATGAGGCGCGAATTGCCTAGATTAGACTGGAAAATGATGCTTAAAGGGTTGACGGTGGATACACAATGGCCAACCTTTGAAGATCATATGGATGAACTTCAACAATCGTACATCCCTGTCTGGAGTAAAAATAAAACAAGGAAGGTGGCTCAACCGTGGCTAACAAGGGAAATTAAGGATAGTGTTAAATCCAAGGAAGAGGCATATAAATTAGCCAGAAAAAGCAGCAAAACTGAGGACTGGTAGAAATTTAGAATTCAGCAGAGGAGGAAAAAGAGTTTAATTAAGAGGGGGAAAATAGCGTTCCAGAGGAAGCTTGCCAGGAACATAAAAACTGACTGCAAAAGTTCTATAGATATGTGAAGAGAAAAAGATTGGTAAAGACAAACGTAGGTCCTTTGCAGTCAGATTCAGGTGAATTTATAATGGGGAAAAAAGAAATGGCAGACCAATTGAACAAATACTTTGGTTCTGTCTTCACGAAGGAGGACACAGGTAACCTTCCAGATGTACTAGGGGACCGAGGGTCTCGTGAGAAGGAGGAACTGAAGGATATCCTTATTCGGTGGGAAATTGTGCAAGAGAAATTGATGGGATTGAAGGCCGATAAATCCCCAGGGCCTGATAGTCTACATCCCAGAGTACTTAAGGAAGTGGCCCTAGAAATAGTGGATGCATTGTTGATCATTTTCCAACAGTCTATTGACTCTGGATCAGTTCCTATGGACTGGAGGGTTGCTAATGTAACACCACTTTTTAAAAAAGGAGGGAGAGAGCAAACGGTTAGCCTGACATCAGTAGTGGGGAAAATGTTGGAATCAATCATTAAGGATGAAATAGCAGTGCATTTGGGAAGCAGTGACAGCATTGGTCCAAGTCAGCATGGATTTATGAAAGGGAAATCATGCTTGACATATCTTCTAGAATTTTTTGAGAATGTGACTAGTAGAGTGGACAAGGGAGAACCAGTGGATGTGGTGTATTTGGACTTTCAAAAGGCTTTTGACAAGGTCCCACACAAGAGATTGGTGTGCAAAATCAAAGCACGTGGTATTGGGGGTAATATACTGATTGCAAGACAGGAAGAAGAGAGTCGGGATAAATGGGGCCTTTTCAGAATGGCAGGCAGTGACTAGTGGAGTGCCGCAGGGCTCAGTGCTGGGACCCCAGCTCTTTACAATATATATTAATGATTTAAATGATGGAATTGAGTGTAATATCTCCAAGTTTGCAAATGACACGAAACTGGGTGGCGGTGTGAGCTGTGAGGAGGATTCTAAGAGGCTGCAGGGTGACTTGGACAGGTTAGGCGAGTGGGCAAATACATGGCAGGTGCAGTATAATATGAATAAATGTGAGGTTATCCATTTTGGGGGCAAAAACACGAAGGCAGAATATTATCTGAATGGCGGCAGATTATGAAAAGGGGAGGTGCAGCGAGACCTGGGTGTCATGGTTCATCAGTCATTGAAAGTTGGCACGCAGGTACAGCAGGTGGTGAAGAAGGCAAATGGTATGTTGACCTTCATAGCAAGGGGATTTGAGTATAGGAGCAGAGAAGTTTTACTGCAGTTGTACAGGGCCTTGGTGAGACCTCACCTGGAATATTGTGTTCCGTTTTGCTCTCCTAATCTGAGGAAGGACGTTGAGGGAATGCAGCGAAGATTCACCAGACTGATTCCCGGGATGGCTGGACTGTCATATGAGGAGAGACTGGATCGACTGGGCCTTTATACACTTTAGTTTAGAAGGATGAGAGGCGATCTCATAGAAACATATAAGATTCTGACAGGACTGGACAGGTTAGATGCGGGAAGAATGTTCCCGATGTTGGGGAAGTCCAGAACCAGGGGACACAGTCTTAGGATAAGGGGCAGGCCATGTAGGACTGAGATGAGGAGAAACTCAGAGAGTTGTTAACCTGTGGAATTCTCTACCGCAGAGAGCTGTTGATGCCAGTTCATTGGATATATTCAAGAGGGAGTTGGGTATGGCCCTTCTGGCTAAGCGGACCAAGGGGTATGGAGAGAAAGCAGGAAAGGGGTACTGAGGGAATGATCAGCCATGATCTTATTGAATGGCGGTGCAGGCTCGAAGGGCCGAATGGCCTTCTCCTGCACCTATTTTCTATGTTTCTATGTTTCTATGGTCCTAGTACCATAACCACGAAGCTGCTGTATCTCCGACCTCACCGTTAAACATCAAATTCCCTCAGTTGTTACGTGTTGAACTTCTTTATAACGCTTACCGGATCCGAAGCCAACAAATGCTGTTGAAAGTTGCTCGGCCACTGTCAACAACGCTTCGGGGTGACGTCAGGTGGCAAGATGGACAACTCCATCGGCTCGATTTTCCGGTCTTCTTTGCTCCGTTTTTTGCGCGGGAGCGGCTGCAATTGGGGCGGTGAGGTCTTCTGGGTGGACAGTCAGCCCCGCAGCGATCCTATGGCGTCTGGTTTAGCCGCAGCACGGAGCAGCACCGCCCGGAAGAGCTGCGCCCGGTGTGCAATGTCCCTGGTTGTAACACCGGCGTGAGTTTGTGATCCTGCCCGACTCATCCGCCTGCAAGCAGGCCTTGCAATGACCACTTGGGAAATCAGGGCGTAGAGGCAGGTAATGAAATGCTAAGATATGCGTGATTTTTCTTTTTAGCGATTTGTGTTGTGGTGGCACGGGTAATGTTTTGCGAATGTTGTTGTGGTGTTTTTTTTAGGTTTCTTCCCCCGCCCCCACCATCAACCTCTCTCGGAGTGCTCCTGGGCCAACTCTTGAGAAGAAATTTCCCATCCTAGCACTAAGAGAGATGTACAACGCCTCCCTTAGTGCTGCAACACCTGACGCAGGGCCCAGATGCCCAAACTTACTTCCTGAAGCACAAACTGTTAACGGGCGCTAACTTTATCGCCCCCACCATCATTATCACCCCAAAAGCATAAAAGCCTAAAATTCAACCCGGGTTGTGGACGTCTAGTCTTACGCTGAACGTCCTCAGATGGAAGGTACTATGCAAATATATGGAACGGTGTCTATTTGTTCCCCAACCATATTGTGAATTCATTTCTCATGACGGCCCTGCAGAAAAAGATTAATCAACTGGAACTTTCCGCAATACCTAGATTGCTTTTCCGAATGAAATACAATTTATGAAAAGAAATGACAGGCACTGTAGACATGTTTAACAATTTCAACGGAAGTGCCAACCTCTCTCAGTTGATTGCACTTGTTGACTTAAAGCATAATCCAGTGTTTATATTGGTTACACGGTCTAAGACAATTCTCCAGTGCAATACTAAAGAGGATCCCGTTGTCCAGAACCTGACCTGCATTTTCCTCAGTGGTGGATCTGGTCATCTGCCTCATTGTAGTTTGTGGGATCTTGCTGTGATCAAAATGGAGAGCCGTGTTTCCCTGCGTTAATATCACAAAGAATGTTCAGCACAGAATTGGGCCATTCTGCCCAACTGGTCCATGCTCCACACAAGACTCCTCCCACCTCTCGTCCCATAACACTATCAGCATGACTGTAATATAGAGCCATCATGTGACAAGGTCACCTGACAAGTTCCTGTGTTAAGATCCATCTTGTGTGTCTGTGTGTTTGTGATGTTGTCAGGAAGCTATCACATTGGAGGATGAGGATAGGATTTCCGGATTCCCTAGCTGAAATTTGTGTTGGTGGATGATTCCTGCCAACAATAGAGAGACTTGGATAGATTCTTTGTTTTGTAGAACAGCTAAAAATCCAAGGTAAATTTCAAGCACATTGTCAGAGTACAGATGGCCGTTCCTATGGGAATAATAGGGTGCTTTGGTGGGTTCCATCACGAACGAGCATATGTAGAGCAGCTAGAAATGTTTATCACAGCAAATAGTATTGGCAAAGTCCCCGATGATGAAAACCGTAACTGAATTTATTTAAGAGGTAGATAGATAGATTTTTAGACACAAAAGACATCAAGGGGTATGGGGAAAAAGCGGGAATATGGTGTTGAGATAGAGGAGCAGCCATGATCATATTGAATGGCGGTGCAGACTCGAAGGGCCGAATGGCCTACTACTGCTCCTATTTTCCATGTTTCTATGTAACCGGGTAGTATTAGAAAGAAAACAGGCTATTTTCCTGACTGTATGAAAGCCAGAAAAATGTGCTGGTTCCTGTCAAGTCGAAGGATAAACCACTGACAGATTCTAACAAGTTAGAACAGCTCTACAGTCCTGAACCTCTGGAACTTGCTGAAAGTTATTGTTTTGGAACACGAGATCAATTCATTAACGAGAGTATCAGTGAGTACATTGTAGCTTTAAGAAAGCTATCCATAAACTGTCATTTCGGAAACTTTCAGGACCGAGCTTTGCGTGACCGCTTCATTTGTGGGATGAAAAATGAAGCAGTCAGAAGAAAGTTGTTGACAATCCCTAACTTGACTTTTGATTTAGCTTGTCAGACAGCTATGCCAATGGATATGGCCAACCAATATACCTGAGAATTTTGCACCATTTCCAGTCGTCCGACAACTGAGGTGATTCACCTGCAGGTTAAAAGAAAAAGGCAGTTGGGCCCCAAGGCCTCAGCACTGGCCACGGTAACAGTGCATTGAAGTCATGCTATCGGTTCCTGGGACAACTCATTGCTCAAAGTTGTCCATATATGAAGGCAGAGTGTTTCTTCTGCAAGAAAACAGGGCATTTTGCAAAGGCATGCCGAGTGAAGAGTGAAGCGATGTTCAGTGCTCTAAGTAGAAATCCCAAAAACTACATAGCATAGAAGAGAAGCAAAAGGACCAGGGCATTCTGGAGATACATGTCATCAGGAGCACGAGGGGTATCTAACAGCGATTTGGAAAGTATCATCATCCAAGTAGATATTGCAGGAACCAGGACACCCAGGGAAGTCGACACTGGTGCATCTGTGAGCATAGTACCGGAATCACTATATCTCAACCAGTTGAGTGAGTTTCCACTGGAGAATTCGAAGATAGAGCTGGAAGGTTATTCGGGAGAGCAAATCCCTGTGTTAGGACGTATCATCGTATTGGTGAAATACAAGGATCAATTTCAGAGCTCGCCTCTCTTAGCACTGTCAGGAGGCAAGTCTGCCATGATAGGTAGAATTTGGTTGGAGCTGGATTGAAATGAGATTTTTCATTTTGAAACGAGATTTGCATTGAAGGATGATGTCATCAAGAGGTGTTCAAAGGTGTTCTGCAAAATAGGCAGTCCAAATCAAGAAATCAAGGCGAGTGTCAGGTAACAGAAGGACCGCTGGACCAGTTTACTGCAAGCCACGTCCCGTACCATAGGCACTCAAGGAGAAAGTTGAGCAAGACTAGAGACTGAGAACATTATCTCTAAGGTAGATCTAAGTAATTGGGCTACACCCATTGTTGTTGTTACCTAAGTCAGATGGTTAGGTAAGGTTGTGTGGTGATTATAAAGTAACCGTCAATCAGGTTTTAGAAGGTAATCTCCCCAATACATTGCCAAATGTAGAAGATTTGTTCACAAGCTGACTGATGGCCAGATCTTCTCAAAGTTACATCTGACAAATGCCTACATACAACTTGAACTAGATGAGGAGTCCAAGTCATGCTTGACAATAAATACTCATCAATTTAATAGGCTACCATTTGGAGTGTCTTCTGCCCCTGCCATATTCCATGGGGTGATGAATCAGCTGTTGCAAGGCCTGGAATGGGTAATATGTTATTTAGATGACATGCTCATTTCAGCACCAAACAGGCAAATCCATAATAATGTATTGAATCAAAAGACTAGAGAAGCACAAGGTATGAGTGACTGCTCACAAGTGTGAGTTATTTCAAAACTCAGTGGAGCACTTGTGGCACAGAGTAACATAGAAACATAGAAAATAGGAGCAGTAGTAGGCCATTCGGCTCTTCGAGTCTGCATCACCATTCAATAAGATCATGGTTGATCCTCTATCTCAACACTATATTCCCACTTTTTCCCCATATCCCTTGATGCCTTTTGTTTCTAGAAATCTATCTATCTCCCTCTTAAATATATTCAGTGACTTGGCCTCCACAGCCTTCTGTTGTAGAGAATTCCACAGGTTCCCCATCTTCTGAATGAAAAAGATTTTCCTCATCTCGGTCCTAAATTTCCTACCCTGTATCCTGAGACTGTGACCCCTTGTTCTAGACTTCCCAGACAGGGGAAACATCCTCCCCACAATGTTAAAGCCAAGGAAGAGGCATGTAAATTGGCCAGGAAAAGCAACAAACCTGAGGACTGGGAGAAATTCAGAATTCAACAGAGGAGGACTAAGGGTTTAATTAGGAGGGGGGAAATGGAGAATGAAAGGAAGCTTGCAGGGAATATAAAAACTGACTGCAAAAGCTTCTATAAATATGTGAAGAGAAAAAGATTAGTGAAGACAAACGTAGGTCCCTTGCAGTCGGATTCAGGTGAATTTATAATGGGGAACAAAGAAATGGCAGACCAATTGAACAAATACTTCGGTTCTGTCTTCACGAAGGAAGATACAAATAACCTTCCGAAGGTACTAGGGGACAGTGGATCTAGTGAGAAGGAGGAACTGAAGGATAGCCTTATTAGGCGGGAAAATTGTGTTAGGGAAATTGATGGGAATGAAGTCCGTTAAATCCCTGGTGCCTGATAGTCTGCATCCCAGAGTACTCAAGGAAGTGGCCCAAGAAATAGTGGGTGCATTGGTGATCATTTTCCAACAGTCTATCGACTTTAGATCAGTTCCTATGGACTGGAGGGTAGCTAATGTAACACCACTTTTTAAAAAAGGAGGGAGAGATAAAATGGGTAATTATCGACCGGTTAGCCTGACATCAGTAGTGGGGAAAATGTTGGAATCAATCATTAAGGATAAAATAGCAGTGCAATTGGAAAGCAATGACAGGATCGAACCAAGTCAGCATGGATTTATGAAAGGGAAATCATGCTTGATGAATCTTTTGGAATTTTTTGAGGATGTGACAAGCATAGTGGACAAGGGAGAACCAGTGGATGTGATGTATTTGGACTTTTAAAAGGCTTTTGACAAGGTCCCGCACAAGAGATTGGTGTGCAAAATCAAAGCACATGGTATTGGGGGTAATATACTGATGTGGATTGGGAACTGGTTGGCAGACAGGAAGCAGAGAGTCGGGATAAACGGGTCCTTTTCAGAATGGCAAGCAGTGACTAGTAGAGTGCCGCAGGGCTCAGTGCTGGGACCCCAGATCTTTACAATGTACATTAACGATTTAGATGAAGGAATAGAGTGTAATATCTCCAAGTCTGCAGATGACACGAAACTGGGTGGCGGTGTGAGCTGTGAGGAGGACGCTAAGAGGCTGCAGGGTGACTTGGACAGGTTAGGTGGGTGGGCAAATATATGGCAGATGCAGTATAATGTGGATAAGTGTGAGGTTATCCATTTTGCGGGCAAAAACACGAAGGCAGAATATTATCTGAATGGTGGCAGACTAGGAAAAGGGGAGGTGTTAACGAGACCTTGGTGTCATGGTTCATCAGTCACTGAAAGTGGGCACGCAGGTACAGCAGGTGGTGAAGAAGGCAAATGGTATGTTGGCCTTCATAGCTAGGGGATTTGAATATAGAAGCCGGGAGGTCTTAATGCAGTTGTACAGGCTTTAGTGAGGCCTCACCTGGAATATTGTGTTAAGTTTTGGTCTCCTAGTCTGAGGAAGGACGTTCTTGCTATTGAGGGAGTGCAGCGAAGGTTCACCAGACTGATTCCAGGGATGGCTGGGCTGTCATATGAGGAGAGACTGGATCAACTGGGCCTGTATTCACTGGAGTTTAGAAGGATGAGAGAGGATCTCATAGAAACGTATAAGATTCTGCTATGATCACTCCTTCCGAGAGGATCCTTTACTTGGAGATCATTTATGAATCATGTTTCCTTACACATTACCAGATCTAAGATAGCCTGCTCCCTGATTGGTTCCACAATGTACTTTTCAAGGAAACTATCCCGGATACACGCTATGAACTCTTCCTCAAGGCTACCATGGGCAATTTGATTTGTCCAATCAATATGAAGATTAAAATCGCCCATGACTATTGCCGTTCCTTTTTCACAAGCCTCCATTATTTCTTGATTTATACTCTGTCCAACAGTGTAGCTATTGTTAGGGGGCCTATAGACTATGCCCACCAGTGACTTCTTCCCCTTATTATTTCTTATCTCCACCCAAACTGATTCTACATCTTGATCTTCTGAGCCAATATCATTTCTCACTACTGCATTGATCTCATCCTTTATTAACAGAGCTTCCCACATCCTTTTCCTTTCTGTCTATCCTTCCAGATTGTCAGATACCTCTGAATATTCAGTTCACAGCCTTGGCCACCTTACAACCACGTCTCTGTAATGACTATCAGATCTTACCCATTTATATCTATTTGTGCCGTCAACTCATCGATTTTGTTACGAGTACTGCGTGCATTCAGACAAAGAGCTTTTCATTTTGTTTTTTCCCCCATTTTTCCCTGCTTTAAATTAGTTTCTGATACACTCTTATGGTTATACATTCTGTCCCTTCCTGTCACACTCCGGTTATCAGTTCTCCCAGTGCCACCCTGCTCTATTGCCTTCTCCTTGCTCTTTGACTTTTTAAATGTCCGCTCACCTGAACCCTATGACATATCTAAGGAGATCAAGCTAGCATGTGACACCTCTCTGTATGGAGTTGGGGCAGTGATCTCTCATGTACTACATAGTGGGGATGAGAGACCAATTGCTTTTGCTTCACGCACTCTCAGTGCCAGTGAGCGTAATTATGCGCAGATCGAAGAGAAGCTTTGGCATTAATTTTTGGGGTCAAGACGTTCCACAAATACCTGTATGGTCTTAAATTTACCATCGTTACTGACCATAAGCCCCTGAAAGCAATCCTCCATCCAAATTCCCCAGTTCCAACCTTAGTTGCAGCCCAAATACAGAGATGGGCTTTGATTTTGTCAACATATATATATGATATTGAGTACAGATGATCAGCTGATCACAGTAATGCTGATGCTATGTCCAGGTTCCCTTCCTAATCACAAGTTACACCCAATAGGGAAGAAGTGTTCTAAATTTCATACATTGATGAGCTGCGAGTTACAGCTAAAGAGATTGGTGCCCAAGGTGTATGATTACATAGCAAAGGGCTGGCCAAACCAAGTATCAGAGAAAGAAATGCATTCATACTTCATTGATAGGAATTAATTATCAGTGGATAAAGATGGTATCATGTGAGATGCAAGAGTAGTTATTCCAAATAAGTTCAGGTCAAAATTATTCGGAGATCTTCATGACCAGCATCTGGGAATGTGCTTGACCAAGAATTTTGCATGCAGTGACTTATGGTGGGCAAGTTAGGTAAAGATATAGAGTACATCATTAGTCAGTGTACAACATGTCAATCGGTAAGCAAGAAACCACCATCAGTATCATTACAACCATGGAAATGGCCTCCCAGGGTATGGCAAATGTTACGTGTAGATTTTGCTGAGCTAGAAGGACAACAATTGTTCATTGTGATTGATAGCTATTTGAAGTGAGCAGAAGTGTTTCTGATGCGGAAAATAACAACAAGTAAAACACTAGACATTTTGCGAAGATTATTTTCTTCATGCGGCCTCCAGGAAGAAATTGTGTCTGATAATGGGTCGCAATTTTGTTCAGAAGAATTTGCACAGTTCATGAGCAGAAATGGTGAGAAACGTACCAATGTTCCACCGTACCACTCTGCTTCAAACGGAGCAGAAGGATGCATCGTACAAATGGTAATACGTGTCCTCATCAAGCAAATGTTGGATCCAAATCCAAATAAATGGCAGTTGTCCTTGGACCACAAATTGGGAAATTTTCTGAACACCAGCAGAGTTGTTTCTCAAATGACAGCCATGAACCAGGTTCTCGTTGTTAAAGCCAAACATGGCACAATCAGTAAAAGAGAAACAAAACAGAAAGAGAATCGTGATCGAGGTACAGTAAGAGAGAGAAGTGTGAAATTGAATCAGAAGGTGAGAGTGAAGAACCATCACCATAAATGGTTAAAGTTGTTACCAGGAAGAGTAGTGAGGATATGTGGACCACGCACATATTTGGTCAAGGTGTTTGATCATGGAAAGTTTAGGTTTGGTCAAGTTGATCAAATTTTGGTACGGGAAGGAGTTGAAAGTTGGAATGATTCGATTACTTCTGATGAGTCAGATAGTCTTGTTACAAGTAGAGTACCGGTAGCAAATCCTGCATCAGATTTACTAGAAACAAGTTCAAGAGAAAGTCAGAATTTAAGTCTGAGTCCGAGTCAGGTAGACAAACAGTCTGAAGTTGTAGAGAGTCAAAATGTAAATCAAGGGTTACCCTTAGAGACAGGATGGACTGGAACCTCCACTTTTTTTGCATGCTTAACGCCCACTTAACACCCATTTAACCGCTAAAATGACGTTTAATGCCCAGATATTGCCCATTTTGGCACTAAATGGAAACTGACGGGCATTTTTAGGAAACCTATCGGCGAGCGTTACTTTCCTTGTGTGCTTAATGGCAGGAAAAAATATTTCCACCTGCCCACTTTTTTGGGGCGGAATCATCAGAATGGTTGAAATCAACGCCCATAATACGGCCCGGTGTTAATTTCCACACTGATTTAACACCAAGATGCAATAATACCGCCCATCCACTTTTTTTTGCCGTAAAGAGCATATTTACCGAAACTAGCTGCCATGAGATCACCCAACGTCATTTCACCACCTCGCACACATATCGCGCACAATATCGCTCACCCAAAAAAACACCCAGAAAAGTGGAACTAATTGGAATGAAGCACAGCATTATGGACGCCATGTTCTACATCACATGTTGCATGCTTTAAAAGGCTGCTGTGCTTCAACCTCGCGGGTATTCAGATGTACTCTGCAGGTCATTGGAGTTGATATGAACATCTCTATAAACATCTTGGCCATACTGTGACCAGTTGGAATTGAATATGAGTCTTTGTCGGGACATTCCTTGTTTGTGACCAATCGGTGGAAAACAGAGAGCTACTGCAATGGGGCCTGTCCTTTCTCACCCTCTCTTGGTGACCAATTACATGCAGCAGAATCAAGATCGCCGAAGGTACGCTCCACTGCATTATTTGCCCAATATAAGATGTGACAGACTGATGAGGAGGACCAGACGTTACCCCCCCACTGCAAGTACAAGGAAAAGCATACTTACATCGATTTGCCCGACACCACCTGCCTTCGGAGACTGCGCTTCCACAAAAAGGTTATCACTGAGGTATACCAGCTGATAAGGGCAGATCTGCTGCCTGCCAGCATCATCAGTACTGCACTGTCCGACGAGGTCAAAGTCATGTTGGAACTGTCGTTCTAAGCCTCGGGTTCTTTTCAGGCCACAGCTGGAAACATTTGTGGACTTTCTCAGCATGCCTCACATCGCTGCATTAGACAGGTCACTGAAGCCCTGTACGCACACAGGAGGGACTTGATCAGCTTCCCTATGACCAGGGAGGCACAGAGTGAGAGAGCTCTAAGATTCTCCAGAATTGCAAATGTCCCTGAGGTGCAGCACATCGCGATGCGGGCACCTTTTCAGGATGCAGAGGTTTTCAGGAACCGCAAGGGATTCCACTCCCTGAATGTCCAACTGGTTGTCGACCACCAGCAAATTATTATGGCAGTGAATGCTAAATATCCGGACAGCATCCATGATGCTCACATCCTAAGTGAGAGTACTGTATCTGACTTGTTTAACAATCAGCCACAAGGTCAATGTTTGGTGACAAAGGATATGGCCTCGCCACCTGGCTGATGACCCCCGCTGTGTGACACCCACACCTAAGCCGAGAGGCGATACAACGAGAGCCACAGAGCAACTCGTAATATCATGGAGAAAACCATTGGAGTACTGAAGCAGCACTTTAGATGCCTGGAACACTCAGGAGGCGAGCTCCAGTACCATCCTGAGCAGGTAGAACAATTCGTGGTGGTATGCTCCATGCTGAACAACTTGGCTATCAGGAGGGGATAAGAATTGCCTGATGAGTCTGACAGTCCACCTCACCAGAGAGAGGAAGAGGAGGCGGACGCTGACATCGGGCTAGACAATCAGGCTGATGCTGAAGCCATGCTCCCAACCCCCTGTAGACCGCATGAAAGGGCCCGTGGTGGCATGATAGCTGCAAGAGGCAGAGAGGTTGTTTCCACTGGTCGGGGAGACTAGAACTAGGGGGCACAGCAACAAAATACGGAAGAGCCAATTTAAAACCGAGTTGAGAAGGAATTTCTTCTCCCAGAGGGTTGTGAATCTGTGGAATTCTCTGCCCAAGGAAGCAGTTGAGGATAGCTCATTGAATGTATTCAAATCACAGATAGATAGATTTTTAACCAATAAGGGAATTAAGGGTTATGGGGAGCGGGCGGGTAAGTGGAGCTGAGTCCACGGCCAGATCAGCCATGATCTTGTTGAGAGGCGGAGCAGGCTCAAGGGGCTAGATGGCCTACTCCTGTTCCTAATTCTTATGTTCTTATGACATACATCAGGAGCTCATCAATGATCGCTTAGCTTGACAGAACTTTGGTTTTATTTACAAAGCTGACACACTGCTGGGTGTGCAGGTCTTACATCAATGGTGGGCATCACCAAGATGACAGTTAAAGTTTAAGTCGATTGAAGTTAAGTGTAATTATACCCTTTGATGTTAAGGAATCACCAATGTGTAACGGTGCAGCTATCTGAGCCAATGCGCTACAAGGTTTTGTTAAATAAAAAACATTTAAACCGAACATTAGTCTGAAATCATCAGTATTTCTGTACAAACCAACCTCCCCTGTCACCCCCTCCCTCGCTTCTCCTCCCCACCGCTACCCCTTCTCCTTCCCCTTCCCCTCCTGACTCCAAGCTGCCTGGCCGAGGAGCTCCTCAGGCGATGCTTCATTCGGGGTGGGGGCAAGGGGGGGGCGGGGTGATGGCCGAAACACTGCTTGGATGGATATGGGAGAGGAAGGTCCTAAGGTGAGAACGTGCTCTGAGCCAGAAACAAGATGTTGCTGCTGGCTCTCATGTGTGGTTGGCAATGGGGGTGCGGTACCTTGGGGTGCAGTGCCACACTCCGGGACCACTGGGAGCCCTCTGCCACCACTGTTCTTGGCTACCAGCTCCAGGGCCTCCTCCCTCCCTTCCATGTTATATCCTATTTGTTGGACAAAAAGTTGGTGTCTACTATGTTCTTGGTGCTTTGTCGGATTTTTGCTGCTGGTGAATCTCCCTCGTGCCTCCCACAACAGCTAGACAAGCACACACCACAGCCACACACGCTTTCGGCGCCTCTGAGCTCCCTCTCTTTCTCCTCTTCTGCGCATGTCATGATGACCCTTGACCAAAAAAATGTAATGCTCCCGCCCATTTCATATCACTCGCGGTAACGCCCATTTTCAAAAATGGAGACTAGGTGCTTTGAGAATGGGCGAGAAGCTGGCCATCTGTAAACCCTTTTTTACTGCCCAGGCCGGAAATATCGTTGGGCGATAAGCACATAAGTGGAGTTTCTAGCCCCATGTTTGGAAAGTTCTGTTCAAGAGAGAAAGTATCCTCTGCGAAACAGAAAACCATTGGTTAAGTTTGATTTGTAAATATGGCAAAATAAGTCCATATCTTTTGTTGTGTATAACCATGCACGTTATGTATGATGATTATTTCTTATGATTATTTCTTCATTAAGGAGGGAGAAGTGTCAAATTGGGTTCCACCTGGTGAAGTAATGCTCCACCTAGTAGAATATTGTGGTACTGCAACTGCAGCTGTCATCACAATACTAGCATTATGTGACAAGGTCACCTGGCAAGTTCCTGTGTTAATAGCCATCTTGTGTATCTGTGTGGTTGTGATATCATAAGGAAAATATCACAATAACCTTCTACTCCTTTCGCATTCATGTGTTAATCTAGCTTCCCTGCTAGATTTGGTTTATTCTCCAGATTGAGTAGTTCGGGGTTATACTCTCTGCAGTTTAAAAAAATTAGAGGTGATCTCATTGAAACATACAAGATTCAGAGGGAAATTGACAGTGTTGATGCTGAGAGGTTGGTTTCCCCTAGCGAGAGAGTCTAGAACTAGGGGGCATAGTCTCAGGATAAGGGGTTGGCCATTTAAGACTGAGATGTGGAGGAATATCTTTACTCAGAGGGTTGTGAATCTTTGGAATTCCCCGCCCCAGAGAGCTGTGGATGCTGATTCATTGATTATCTTAAAGGCGGAGATAGACAGATTTTTTGGACTCGAGGGAATCAAAGGATATGGGGATCGGACGGGAAAGTGGAGTTGAGGTCGGTGATCAGCCATAATCTTATTGAAAGGCAGAGCAGGCTCGAGGGACTGTAGGGCCTACTCCTGCTCCTAATTCATATGTTAGAACATTAGAACATAAGAAATAGGAACAGGAGTAGGCCATACGGCCCCTCGAGCCTGCTCCGCCATTTAATACGATCATGGCTGATCCAATCATGGACTCGGCTCCACTTCCGCACCCGCTCCCCATAACCCCTTATTCCCTTATCGGTTAAGAAATTGTCTATTTCTATCTTAAATTTACTCAATGTCCCATCTTCCGCAGCTCTCTGAGGCGGCGAATTCCACAGATTTACAACCCTCTGAGAGAAGAAATTCCTCCTCATTTCTGTTTTAAATGAGCGGCCCCTTATTCTAAGATCATGCCCTCTAGTTCTAGTCTCCCCCACCAGTGGAAACATCCTCTCTGCGTCCCCCTTGTCAAGCCCCCTCAAAATCTTATACGTTTCGGTAAGATCACCTCTCATTATTCTGAATTCCAATGAGTAGAGGCCCAACCTACTCAACCTTTCCTCATAAGTCAACCCCTGTCTGGAGTAAAAATGAAACTGGGAAGGTGGCTCAACCGTGGCTAACAAGGAAAATTAGGGATAGTGTTAAATCCAAGGAAGAGGCATATAAATTGGCCAGAAAAAGCAGCAAACCTGAGGACTGGGAGAATTTTATAATACAGCAGAGGAGGACAAAGGGTTTAATTAGGAGGGGAAAAATAGAGTATGAGAGGAAGCTTGCTGGGAACATAAAAACTGACTGCAAAAATTTCTATCGATATGTGAAGAAAAAAAGATTAGTGAAGATAAACTTGCAGTCAGATTCAGGAGAATTTATAATGGGGAACAAAGAAATGGCGGACCAATTAAACAAATATTTTGGTTCTGTCTTCACAAAGGAAGAAACAAATAACCTTCCGGAAATACTAGGGGACCGAGGGTTTAGTGAGAAGGAGGAACTGAAGGAAATCCTTATTCGGCGGGAAATTGTGTTAGGGAAATTGATGGGACTGAAGGCCGATAAATCCCCGGGGCCTGATAGTCTGCATCTCAGAGTAATTAAGGAAGTGGCCCGAGAAATAATGCATGCATTGGTGATCATTTTCCAACAGTCTATCAGTTCCTATGGACTGGAGGGTAGCTAATGTAACACCACTTTTTAAGAAAGGAGGGAGGGAGAAAATGGCTAATTATAGACTGGTTAGCCTGACATCAGTAGTGGGAAAAATGTTGGAATCAATTATTAAAGATGAAATAGCAGCACATTTGGAAAGCAGTGACAGGATCGGTCCAAGTCAGCATGGATTTATGAAAGGGAAATCATGCTTGACAAACCTTCTGGAATTTTTTGAGGATGTAACTGGTGGAGTGGACAAGGGAGAACCAGTGGATGTGGTGTATTTGGACTTCCAAAAGGCTTTTGACAAGGTCCCACACAAGAGATTGGTGTACAAAATTAATGCACATGGTATTGGGCGTAATGTACTGACGTGGATTTGGAACTGGTTGGCAGACAGGAAGCAGTGAGTCGGGATAAACGGGTCCTTTTCAGAATGGCAGGCAGTGACTAGTGGGGTGCCGCAGGACTCAGTGCTGGGACCCCAGCTATATACAATATACATTAATGATTTAGATGAAGGAAATGAGCACAAGTACCCCCAGGTTCCGCTGTATTGCAACACTTTGCAATCTTTCTCGATTTAAATAATAACTTGCTCTTTGATTTTTTTTCTGCCAAAGTGCATGACCTCACACATTTCAACATTATACTCCATCTGCCAATTTTTACCCATTCACTTAGCCTGTCTATGTGCTTTTGCAGATTTTTTGTGTCCTCCTCACACATTGCTTTTCCTCCCATCTTTGTATCATCAGCAAACTTGGCTATGTTATATTTGATCCCTTCTTCCAAGTCGTTAATATAGATTGTAAATAGTTGGGGTCCCAGCACTGATCCCTGCGGCATCCCACTAGTTACTGATTGCCAACCAGAGAATGAACCATTTATCCCGACTCTCTGTTTTCTGTTAGTTAGCCCATCCTCTATCCATGCTAATATATTACCCCCAACCCCGTGAACTTTTATCTGATGCAGTAACCTTTTATATGGCACCTTGTCAAATGCCTTCTGTAATCCAAGTACAGCACACCCACTGGTTCCCTTTTATCCACCCTGTTTATTACATCCTCAAAGGATTCCAGCAAATTTGTCAAACATGACTTCCCCTTCATAAATCCATGCGGATTCTGCCTGACCAAATTTTCCTTTTCCAAATGTCCTGCAACTGCTTCTTTAATAATGGACTCCAACATTTTCCCAACCACAAATGTTAGGCTAACTGGTCTATACTTTCCTGCTTTCTGTCTGCCTCCTTTTTTAAATACATTTGCAATTTTCCAATCTGCTGGGATCTCCCCAGAATCCAGGGAATTTTGGTAAATTACAACCAATGCATTCACAATCCCTTACACTATTACTCTTAAGACCCTAGGATACAAGCCACCAGGTCTAGGGGATTTATCTGCCTTTAGTCCCATTATCTTACTGAATACCACCTCCTTAGTGATTGTGATTGTGTTAAGTACCTTCCCCCCATAGTCCCTTGACTATTCACTGTTGGGATATTTTAGTGTCCTCTACTATAAAGACTTATACAAAATATTTGTTCAGAGTTTCTGTCATCTCCATGTTCTTATGTTGTTACCTTCCCCTTGAATACATCAATAAGTACTCGATTAGTTGTGAAGCACTGTGGGACATCCTGAGGTCATGAAAGGCGTTGTATCAATACAAGTCCTCTCTTTCTTTTTATAACGTATAGGTGTCAGTTCTCAGAATGCTCGTGTTCACAGTGCGAATGAGTGATAACACAGTTACCTGTAAGCCACACCAAGAAAGATCCCTGAAAGACATCAGATCCCTGAGGCAATCTCACAAATGGTCCAATTTTCAGAATTCAATTTTGTAATAGATCTCCCCCTAGTGTACTACTGCTCCACCTAGTGGACTACTGTGGTAATGAAACTACTAGTGTAAATAATAAAGGATCAAGTGGCAAGGTCACATGCTGAAAGTTTTCTGTTAAGAGCCATCTTGTATAGTGTGTTTCTTAGTGATGTCGTAAGAATATATCACAAATTTCACTGTCTACAATGGAACATTTTGTTTTGCTAGTCCAGTACCATAAACGCCAGCTACCAAAAGCCATCGCCTTGAAAACTCTTCAAGCCGATGTTGGTTGTCTGAATTGCAATTAAAAAGAAATAATAATAATTCTTGGAATGTGGGCATCACTGGCATTTACCCCTAAATACCCTGAGTACTGAGGTTTAGGGTCCAGAACATGGAGGTGGATATAGGCCTATTGGCTAGGGTTTCCAATCCCTAAAGGACATTAGTGAATCAGTTGGGTTTTTACAACAATCCGATTGCTTCTGTGTCACTTTTACTGATACGCTTTTTTTAAAATTTCCAGATATAAAAAAAAATAATGTAAATTTGCATAGTGAATATGAACTCCCGTTAACTGTATTATTAACTGTGACTACACTTTAAAAAGTACTTAATTTGCTATAAAGCGCTTTGAAATGTCCGGTGGTCATGAAAGGTGCCATAAAAATGCAAGTCTTTTATTAGATGGCACCACTGTCTTTCGGATGAGGTCAAACCGAGGCCCCATCTGCCCTCTCAAATGGCCGTAAAAGATTCCACGTCACTTTTTGAAAAAGAGCAGGGGAGTTCTCCTTGGCATTCTGGCCAATTTTTAATCCCTTATAATAACAGATCTATCTGCTCATTATCACGTTGCTGTTGTGGGACCTTGCTTTGTGTAAATTGGCTGTCGTGTTTCCTACATTACAATGGTGACTACACTTTAAAAAGTACTTCACTGGCTGTAAAGGGCATTTTGGGAGGTCCTGAGGTTGTGAAAGGCGCTATATAAATGCAAGTCTTTCTTTTATTGGTACAGGTCTCCGGATTACACATCCAATAATACAGCCACCACACTACTGCAATGTCCCCGTGTTCCATGTCTCATCACTGAACACCCTTGATGGTCTCAAAAACAAATCTCTAGAAATCAGCTTGAGTTTGTGCACAGATACGACTTGTGATAATGCTCTGGTGCGCACTGTATTTAGAAACCGGCACAAGACGAGAGTGCTCTTTTAAATAATTTTCTTCTGTTGCCCATTAAAAAAAACAGCATTTATTTCCAGATCAGTGGAATGTGAAAAGTAGAGAAAATAAGTTTAAAGGTGATCGTACATACATCATACACATCACCATACTTTGCAGAAATAAGCCTGTGGAAAGTTTCATTTCTCCCTTCTGCTGTCTGGTGTCGCAAACTGTTTTCAGGACTGAGCATTTGCAGTTCAACAAGTCCAGCAGTGAAGTGGTTAAGCTCCGAATCGACAGAATTGAACGATTGATACAGGTTTTACGCTTTGATGTGCTTTGGTTCAAAGGAGTCTGTATTGTTTCCATCATTTTTTTGCAAATTAATTCATGGAATGTGGGTGTCACTGGCAAAGCCAGCATTTATTGCAGAAAACTAATTACTGCAGAGAAAGTGGTGGAAAGCCGCCTTCTTGAACCGCTGCTGTCCATGTGGTTTAAGGTGCTCCCACAGTGCTGCTCGGGAGGGAGTTCCAGGATTTTGACCCAGCGACAATGAAGGAATGGCGATATATTTCCAATTCAGGATGGTGTGTGACATGGAGGGGAACTTGGAGGTGGTGGTGTTCTCATGCGCCCACTGCCATTGTCCTTCTAGGTGTCTTTCAAGTTTGCAGTTTTAGGAGCTGCTGTCGAAGAAGCCTTACCGTGTTGCTGAAAAGAGAAAAGACTTGATTAATGGGTCAGGCGCAGAGCCTTAGTCAGAACTGGAAACTGGAATGCAAGTTGCCACCTTTATAGAATGTTATAGCTCTCTTTAGCCGTGGGTTGAGGCTATAAAGAAAGCTGGAGCCGCATGCCACCTGCAACTTCCAGCGCGAGCTGGTCCAGGTATGCGACGGCTTCTGGGTGACTGGGTGACATCATCAGGACCCAGGTCGTCGTTTGGAGCATGGGCAGAACATCGGCGGGGCACTGGTACAGCAGAGGAAGGGAAAGTCATGGCGGAGGTGCGGCAAATGTGGGTACGGGGCCCAGAAGAGCCGAGGGCCCAGGGGCAGCACAGGCCAGCTCACACTGCGATAAGTGTGCGCACTAGGTCCGTGCAGCGGAGCAGGTCTCCAGTCGTCCTGGTTAACCCTTGCCACTGGATAAAGGCCTAGCTCTGACAAGCCCGTGTGGTGGCTGGTGTGCAACGGTCACCACACGTTAAAAAAATCCACGCACAGGCATCTTCCACCCTTTCAACTGGAGTTCAGGACTGGAACATCGAGTCCTTCATTGAAACATCTGTGAACTCTTGTGGAAGCAAGTCATCCTCGCTCGAGGGACGGCCTATGATGATGACCGAGTTGCTGCAGTACATCTTGTAGATGCTGCACACTGCAACCATGGTGCACCCACACAACCATTACACGACTGCATGTCTCTAACGGTGGTGGAGGGAGTTACTGTCTCAGGTGGTGAATGGGGTGCAAGTCAAGTTGGCTGCTTTGTCCTGGATGGCGTCGAGTTTCGGGAGTGTTGTTGGAGCTGCACTCATTTGGGGTTTTCCCCGGATTTCAGAGAAGCAATCCGACGTCCCAAATCCGGAAACCTCTGGGCGGAGTCTCGGGTATTTCCTGATTTCGGAGCCGAAAATCCGACGTCTCGAATCCGGGAACCTCGTGGAACTCTCCGGTCCGGTACCCTTGGCACCTGACCGGTGCCGGACCAGAGAATTTTCCGGACCACGGGAGGTCACTCCGACCCTGTACTGGCCGGGTCCTGATGACAGCGCTCGGGCTCCTGAATGCCTCTGCCATGCTTCGGCTGCAAAACTCGGGTCTCGCTCCCGCTCTGCGCCAACCCGACTTAGGAAGGAGCACCGGAGGCAGCGGGGATAAGAGGAGTCAACAGCCTCAGGAGACAGTGCGCCGATCCAACCGAGGAGGAAACGTTGGAGGAAGAGCAACCTCGAGGCCGGGCTGGACCGCGCCGGACTGCATATATTTTTTTGGGTGCCCGCTTGGAGAAAAGTATGTACAGCTTAAAAGTCCGGTTTTCGGGAAATATTTCCGGATTTCCAGACAAAGACTCTTGCAATCTGCACAATGTGCAGTCTTCGGAAAATTACGGTTTTTAGAACTCCGGATTTCGGATGTTCTATCGGTATTGGCCAGGACACTGGGAAGGATCCCTCTTCAAATGGTGCCATGGGATATTTTAAGTCCACCTGAGAGGGCAGAAGGGACCTCGGTTACACGAGTCATCCAAAAGTCAGAACTTCCAACAGAGCAGTGCAGTACTCTCTCAGTAAGGACGAAGAACGAGGCCATCTGGTACGTGGAGCCTGTGCCAGCGCTTTGCAAAAGCACTTAGCATTAAAGCACTGACCACACTCGATCAGCTCCGCTGGGCAGGCCACATTGTCCGTATGCCAGACACGCGACTCCCAAAGCAAGCGCTCTACTCGGAACTCCTTCACGGAAAATGAGCCAAAGGGGGGCAGCAGAAACGTTACAAGGACACCCTCAAAGCCTCCCTGATAAAATGTAAGATCCCCAATGACACGTGGGAGTCCCTGGCCCAAGACCGCCCGAAGTGAAGGAAGTGCATCCGGGAGGGCGCTGAGCACCTCGAGTCTCATCGCCGAGAGCATGCAGAAATCAAGCGCAGGCAGCCAAAGGAGCGTGCGGCAAATCTGTCTCACCCTCTCTTCCCTCGACGACTATCTGTCCCACCTGTGATGGGGACTGTGGTTCTCGTGTTGGACTGTTCAGCCACCTAAGGACTCATTTTAAGAGTGGGACAGATAGTCGTCGAGGGAAGGGAGGGTGGGACAGATTCCGAGGGACTGCCTATGATGATGATGATGGCTAGTCCCACTCACCCACCCTTTCCCTGTAGACCTGCATATTTTTTTTCCTCCAGGTACTTATCCAATTCCCTTTTGAAAGCCATGATTGAATCTGCCTCCACCACCCTCTCAGGCAGTGAATTCCAGATCCTAACCACGCGTTACATAAAAAACTTTTTCCTCATGTCACCTTTAGTTCTTCTGCCAATCACCTTCAATCTGTGTTCTCTGCAACTGTACAGGGTATTGGTGAGGCCGCACCTGGAGTACTGCGTGCAGTTTTGGTCACCTTACTTAAGGAAGGATATACTAGCTTTGGAGGGGGTACAGAGACGATTCACTCGGCTGATTCCAGAGGTGAGGGGGTAACCTTATGATGATAGATTGAGTAGACTGGGTCTTTACTCGTTGGAGTTCAGAAGGATGAGGGGTGATCTTATAGAAACATTTAAAATAATGAAAGGGATAGACAAGATAGAGGCAGAGAGGTTGTTTCCACTGGTCGGGGAGACTAGAACTAGGGGGCACAGCTTCAAAATTCGGGGGAGCCAATTTAAAACCGAGTTAAGAAGGAATTTCTTCTCCCAGAGGGTTGTGAATCTGTGGAATTCTCTGCCCAAGGAAGCAGTTGAGGCTAGCTCATTGAATGTATTCAAATCACAGATAGATAGATTTTTAAACAATAAGGGAATTAAGGGTTACGGGGAGCGGGCGGGTAAGTGGAGCTGAGTCCACGGCCAGATCAGCCATGATCTTGTGGAATGGCGGAGCAGGCTCGAGGGGCTGGATGGCCTACTCCTGTTCCTAATTCTTATGTTCTTATGTTCTTATGGTTCTCGACCCTTCTGCCAATGGGAACAGTTTCTCTCTATCTACTCTGTCCAGACCCCTCATGATTTTCGATCAAATCTCCATTCAACCTTCTCTGCTCCAAGATAAGCAACCTCAGCTTCTCCAGTCTATCCACGTAACTAAAGACAGTGCAATGAAACTTAACTTAAACACAGCGAGAATGTAGAAAAGAGAAAAAGTCATGTGGGGTGAAATACTGGCCACTCAGGAGAAGTACTGGAATTGTAAGTGCATCAATAAGAGATAAGGAATTTTGTGACAGAGAGAGAAAGGTTGAAGGCTCGAAGTGAGAGAAAGAGTTCCAATGAGATGACAAGCTGTTTCTAACATTCCAGATGAGAAGAGATGATTTAGAAGAGCATTCTAATTATATGAGCAGTATTCAAGTCTGGGACTGGCCTAGACTTCATGGAGAGTTGAGATGTCGAGCGGAAAATAAGGATTCGGCACAAAAGAGGAAATTGGAAATGACTCCAGTGATGGAGGGGCATTCTCACACCTTAAGAATAAAATGAAAAAGCATGGGCTACAGTTTCCTCGTTTTTTGCATGCGTAACGCCCACTTATCGTCCATTTACCGCTGAAATGAGGTATAACGCTCAGATAGCGCCCATTTAGCCACAAAATGAAAACTGTCGGGCATTTTTCGGACACATCGCCAGGTGTTACTTTCCCCATGTGCTTAACGGCGGGAAAAATAATACCGTCCACCTACTTTTTTTGGGCGGAATCATCAGAATGGCCGAAATCAACGGCCATAATATCGCCCAGCGTTACTTTCCGCACGGAATTAATGCCGAAATTCAATAATACCTCCCGCCCAATTTTTTTTGTCGTAAAGAGCACATTTGGCGAAACTAACACCCAGGAGATCGCCCGGCATCACTTTCACCACCTCGCACACATATCGCCCACAATATCACTCGCCCAAAAAACGGCCAGAAAAAGTGGAACTGTTCTGAACTAAAGCCAGCGGTGTGGCTGCCATTTTTAAAATCACAGGTCACTTCATTCAAAAGGCTGCTTCAACTTCGGGGGAGTTTGCATTGACTCTGGAGTTCTTCTCAGGTGAAGTGACCATCTCAACAGACATATTTTCAGACTCTGGACTATTGGGGGTTTACTCTCAGTGTATTTTAGTAAGGAAATTATTGCTTCTGATCAATCGCTATTATACTTTCATTGCAAAGGGGCTAGCCATTTCTCAGCCTGCACCGATTAATACGCAGATGCTGCAGAGTGCAGATGGCTCAATGTGTGATGCACATCATTATGTCCCCAATTTATGACGTGCAAGAATGAGGAGGAGGGCAAGACAAAACACACCCCGCACGTACAGGGAAAAGAGGTCTTACCTCGCTGTGTCCGACCACACCTGCCTTCGAGACGGCGCTTCCACAAGGTGGTGATCAGATAATATGTGAGCTCATCAGGCCACATATGCAGCCTGCCATCAGGACATCAGTGTCGGTCGAGGTCAAGGTTACCGCGGCACTGTCTTTCTACGTGCCCGGTTCCTTTTGGACATCCGCGGTCGAGATTTGCCCTCTGTCTCACCATGCAACCCATCACTGCATTAAACAGGTCACGGAGGTCCAGTATGCGAGAAGAATGGACTTTATCAGCTTCCCCATGATCACAGAGGCTCAGACTGACAGAGCTGGAGCATTCTCATCATCATAGGCAGCCCCTCGGAATCGAGGAAGACTTGCTTCCGTTCCTGAATTGAGTGCTTTTGTGGCTGAACAATCCAATACGAGAGCCACAGACACTGTCACAGATGGGACAGACAGTCGCCTAGGGAAGGGCTGGGTGGGACTGGTTTGCCGCACGCTCTTTCCGCTGCCTGCGCTTGACCTCTTCACGTTCTCAGCGTTCAGACTCAAAGTGCTCAACACCCTCCCGGTCACGGAATCAATGAAAACAAACACGCCTTACATCCCGGATGCTGTTCCTCCACTTAGGGTGGTCTTTGGCCAGGTCTCCAGGTGTCAGTGGTGATATCGCACTTTATCAGGGAGGCTTTGAGGGTGTCCTTGTAACGTTTCCGTTGCCCACCTTTGGCTCATTTGCCGTGAAGGAACTCCATGTAGAGCACTTGCTTTGGGAATCTCATGTCTGGCATGCAAATTATGTGGCCTGCCCGGCGAAGCTGATCGAGTGTGGTCAGTGCTTCAATATTGGGGATGTTAGCCTGGACGATGATACTGATGTTGGTGTGCCTGTCCTCCCAAGGGATTTGCAGGATTTGCGGAGACATTGTAGGTGATATATCTCCAGGGACTTGAGGTGTCTTCTGTACGTCGTCCATGCATCTGATCCATACAGAAGGGCGGGTATTACTACAGTCTTGTAGACAATGAGATTGGTGGTAGATTTGAGGGCCTGGTCTTCGAGCACTCTTTTCCTCAGACGGCCGAAGGCTGCAATGGTGGCGGTGTTGAATTTCCGCATCAATGTCTGCCTTTGTTGATAAGAGGCTCCTGAGGTATGGGAAGTGGTCCATGTTGTCCAGGGCCGTGCCGTGAATCTTGATGACTGGGGGACAGTGCTGCATGACGAGGAACGGCTGGTGGAGGACCTTTTTTTACTTACTGATGTTTAACGTAAGGCCCACGCTTTCATATGCCTCAGTAAATACATCTACCGCATTGCTAAGTTTGCCAGGGTGCAGGGAGTTATACAGTACACTCATATCGCCATGCGGCCATCTTCTCAGGACCCGGAGCGTTTTCATAACAGAAAAGGATTTCACTCCCTGAAGGTCTGTTATGTATTAATGCTTGGGGGTCATCAGACACCAGAGGGTGCCGCGGTCGGAGGTCATCAGGCTGTACGCATGTGGCATGTGTGCTTGGTCACCCGTATATAAGCTGGGTGTCTTTGTCACGCTGGTACTCTTGGACTGGAATAAAGATGGATCAGGTTGCACCTGAGTGAGTTTCCAGTAAGCTGACTCTTGTGTCTTTACAATTGGCGACGAGATAATTTAAGAACCTTCACATGCACAATGGGCACTGTTGAAATCCTGGAGAGATTCGTGGAGGGCGAGGATTGGGTGGATTTTGTCGACTGCCTAGATCAGTATTTTGTGGCCAACAGCATGGAGGCAGAGGCCTACACACTTATGCGCAGGTCAGTTCTCCTCACAGTTTATGGGCTGAAAATTTTCGGCCTCATGAAGAATCTTCTCTCACCTGTACCTCCGGCAGAAAATGATTATGAGGAAAGGAATTGTGTACGTTGGTGGGTAAACATCTGAAGCCAAAAGAGGGGATGGTCATATCACACTTCTGTTTCTACACGCATGTTCGTGCGGAGGGCCAGGACGTGTCGGGATTTGTCGCCGACCTGTGAGTACAAGATGGCGTCGTCTTCGGGCAGAGCTGCTTACGTGAAACCTGCCGCTGCTCAGAGTCCGCCAACTGGTTCGATCCAGATTTTAACCTGTTGGCATTGTGGGATCAATCATTGGCCTCATCTGTGTCGGTTCAGACAATACTCATGCGATGGATGTTCGAAAGTGGGGCATCTTCACAGGATGTGTCCAAAACGGAGCAGGCGTGGTGCGGCTCACCACGTGGCTGATGAGGACCAGTTCAGTGATGGTCCGGATACACAACCCGAGGAGGAAATGAATGGATTGTATTCATTCCTGAACAAGAGCCAGCTGATAGTCGTTACTGTGAAGCTGAATGGCGTGCCTGTATCGATGGAGCCGGACACGGTTGCGAGCCCGTCGATAATGAGCCAAAGGACATTCGATAAGCTGTGGGACACTAAGGCTGCGAAACCAAGCTGAGTTCCGTCAATGCCAGGTGACATATGACGGTGTGGTTCACGAGCTACCATTATGGATCATCCCAGGTAATGGTCCAATGCTGTTCGGCAGGAATTGACTCGAGAAAATCAAGCTGAACTGGAATGATGTCAAGATGTTGTCCTCGGTGGATGATACTTCGTGTGCTCAAGTATTGAAAAACATTTGTTTGAACCGGGCATTGGTAATTTTACGGGAGCCAAGGTGAAGATTCACCTAGATGCCAATGCAAGGCCTGTCTATTACAAAGCTCGGTCTGTTCCATACATGATGAGGGAGAAGGTTGAAATTGAGCTCGACAGACTCCAGCAACAGGGTCAAAAGTAAGAAAGAAATAAAAAGTAATTGAAGGGTGACGTCACAGCCAAGAAGGTAAGTGATTGGCTGGTTGAGTGGTGAGTAGTTTTCCTTTTCTTTATCTTTTTTCTTGTTCTTAGCAGTAAGAAACCTTTGGCATCGTTGCCAAGTTAAGTAATTTAAGGGTTAAGTCATGGCAGGAGAGTCCAGACCCATGTCATGCTCCTCCTGTGCTATGTGAGAAGTCAGGGACGTTTCCAGACAACTACATGTCCAGGAAGTGTATCCAGCCGCAGCTCCTGTCAGACCGCATTGCAGCATTGGAGCTGCACATGGATTCACTATGGGCCATCCACGATGCTGAGGATGTCATGAGTAGCACATTTTGTGAGTTGGTCACACCACAGATAAAGGTTACACAGGCAGATAGGGAATGGGTGACCATCAGGAAGAGCAGTGGAAGGAAGGTAGTGCAGGGGTCCCCTGCGGGCATCTCCCTCCAAAACAGATACACCATCTTGGGTGCAGTTGGGGGAGATGATTCATCAGGGGAAGGCAGCAGCAGCCGCCAAGTCCATGGCACCATGCGTGGCTCTGCTGCATAGGAGGGCAGGAAAAACAGTGGGAAAGCTATAATAGTAGGGGATCCTATTGTGAGGGGAATAGATAGGCGTTTCTGCGGCTGTAAACGAGACTCCAGGATGGTATGTTGCCTCCCTGGTGCAAGAGTCAAGAATGTCTCAGAGCGGCTGCAGCGCATTCTGGAGAGGGAGGGTGAACAGCCAGTTGTCATGGTACATATAGGTACCAACGATATAGGTAAAAAACGGGATGAGGTCCTACAAACTGAATTTAGGGAGCTAGGAGTTAAATTAAAAGATAGGACCTCAAACGTAGTAATCTCAGGATTGCTACCATTGCCCCGTGCTAGTCAGAGTAGGAATTGCAGGATAGCTCAGCTAAATACGTGGCTTGAGGAATGGTGCAAGGGGGAGGGATTCAAATTCCTGGGACTTTGAAACCGGTTCTGGGGGAGGTGGGACCAGTACAAACCGGACGGTCTGCACCTGGGCAGGACCGGAACCAATGTCCTAGGGGGAGTGTTTGCTAGTGCTGTTGGGGAGGGTTGTAACTAATATGGCAGGCGGATGGTAATCTATTCAGGGAGGCAGAGGGAAGTAAAAAGGGGGCAGAAGCAAACGGTAGGAAGGAGAAAAGCAAGATTGGTGGGCAGAGAAATCAAGGGCAAAAATCAAAAAGAGTCATATTACAACATAATTCTAAAAGGACAAGGAGTGTTAAAAAAACAAGCCTGAATGCTCTATGTCTCAAAGCGAGGAGCATTCGTAATAAGGTGAAGGCATTGACAGCGCAGATAGCTGTTAACGGATATGATGTATTTGTGATTACGGAGACATGGCTCCAGGGTAACCAAGGCTGGGAACTCAACATCCAGGGGTATTCAATATTCAGGAAGGATAGACAGAAAGAAAAAGGAGGTGGGATAGCGTTACTGGTTAAAGAGGGGATTAACGCAATAGTAAGGAAGGACATTAGCGTGGATGATGTGAAATCTATATGGGTAGTGCTGCGAAACACCAAAGGGCATAAAACGTTAGTGGGAGTTGTGTACAGACCACCAAACAGTAGTAGGGAGGTCGGGGATGGCATCAAACAGGAAATTAATGATGCGTGCAATAAGTGTACAGCAGTTATCATTGGTGACTTTAATCTGCATATTGATTGGGCTAACCAAACTGGTAGCAATACTATGGATGAGGATTTCTTGGAGTGTATAAGGGATGGTTTTCGAGACCAATATGTTGAGGAACCAACTAGAGAGCAGGCCATCCTCGACTGGGTCTTGTGCAACAAGAGATGATTAATTAGCAATCTGGTCATGTGGGGCCCCTTGGGGAAGAGTGATCATAATATGGTAGAATTCTTCATTATATTGGAGAGTGACACAGTTAATTCAGAGACTAGTGTCCTGAACTTAGAGAAAGGAAACTTTGACGGTATCAAACGTGAATTGGCTAGAATAGACTGGAGAATTATGCTTAAAGAGTTGATGGTGGATAGGCAATGGCAGACATTTAAATATCACATGGATGAACTTCAACAATTGTACATCCCTGTGTGGCGTAAGAATAAAAAAGGGAAGGTGGCTCAACCGTGGCTAACAAGGGAAATTAGGGAAAGTGTTAAATCCAAGGAAGAGGCATATAAATTGGCCAGAAAAAGCAGCAAACCTGAGGACTGGGAGAAATTTAGAATTCAGCAGAGGAGGACTAAGGGTTTAATTAGGAGGGTGAAAATAGAGTATGAGGGTAAGCTTGCAGGAACATAAAAACTTACTGCAAAAGCTTCTATAGATATGTGAAGAGAAAAAGATAAGTGAAGAATAATGTAGGTCCTTTGCAGTCAGAATCAGGAGAATTCATAATGAGGAACAAGGAAATGGTGGACCAATTGAACAAATACTTTGGTTCTGTTTTCACTAAGGAAGACACGAATAACCTCCCAATAATACTTGGGGACCAAGGGTCTAGCGAGAACTGAGGGAAATCCTTATTAGTCTGGAAATGGTGTTAGGGAAATTGAAGGGACCGAAGGCCGATAAATCTCCAGGGCCTGATAGTCTGCATCCCAGAGTACTTAAGGAAGTGGCCCTAGAAATAGTAGATGCATTGGTAGTCATTTTCCAACATTCTATAGACTTTGGTTCAGTTCCTATGGATTGGAGGGTAGCTAATGTAACCCCACTTTTTAAAAAAGGAGAGAGAGAGAAAACAGGGAATTATAGAATTATAGACCGGTTAGCCTGACATCGGTAGTGGGGAAAATGTTGGAATCAATTATTAAAGATCTAATAGCAGCGCATTTGGAAAGCAGTGAAAGGATCGGTCCAAGTCAGCATGGATTTATGAAAGGGAAATCATGCTTGACAAATCTTCTAACATTTCTTGAGGATGTAACAAGTAGAGTGGATAAGGGAGAACCAGTGAATGTGGTGTATTTGGACTTTCAAAAGGCTTTTGACAAGATCCCACACAAGAGATTAGTGTGCAAAATTAACACACATGGTATTGGGGGTAAGGTATTGATGTGGATAGATAACTGGTTGGCAGACAGGAAGCAAAGAGTAAGAATAAAAAGGTCCTTTTCAGAATGGCAGGCAATGCCTAGTGGGGTGCCACAGGGTTCAGTGCTGGGACCCCAGCTATTTACAATATACATTAGTGATTTGGACGAAGGAATTGAATGTAATATCTCCAGGTTTGCAGATGACACTCAGCTGGGTGGCAGTGCGAGCTTCGTGGAGGATGCTCGGAGGCTGCAGGGGGACTTGGACAGGTTAGGTGAATGGGCAAATGTATGGCAGATGCAGTATAATGTGGATAAGTATGAGGTTATCCACAGTATGGTAGAGAAAGAAGCTTTGGCCTGTGTGTATGGGGTAAAAAAAATGCACCAGTACCTATTTGGTCTTCGTTTTGAACTAGAAATGGATCACAAGCCATTCATTTCATTGTTTGCGGAAAACAAAGGTATTAATATCAATGCATTGTCCCACATTCAAAGGTGGGTGCTGATATTGTCTGCCTAGATTACATCATCCATCATAGACCTGGTACTGAGAATTGTGCCGATGCACTGAGTCATCTGCCCTTACCCACAACTGAGATGGCGATGCCTCAACCTGCAGATCTACTGTTAATAATGGATGCATTTGAGAGTGAAGGACCCCCTGTCACTGCTCAACACGTTAGGATCTGGACCAGCCATGACCCTATTTTATCGGTTGTGAAACGGTGTGTACTCAGTGGTAATTGGTCTGCAATACCTATAGAGGTGCATGAGGAGACCAAACCTTACAACCATCGCAAGGATGAGCTGTCCATTCAGTCAGGCTGTTTACTGTGGGGTAATCGTGTAACTATGCCGAAGAAAGGTCGAGAAGAATTTGTACGTGAACTTCACAGCACTCATCCTGGTATTGTCATGATGAAGTCCATTGCTAGGTCTCATTTATGGTAATCTGGAATTGACTCTGATCTGGAATCATGCATGCATCAGTGCAATATTTGCATGCAGCTAAGTAAAATACCAGCGGAATCTCCACTGAGTCTTTGGTTATGGCCATCCAAACCATGGTCGATTTGATAATGACCAGATGATCTGGTTGAGGAATAATTATTGGCCAGGACACCACAGAGCACAAAAATCTAGGCTGACACTCCCGTGTAGTGCTGAGGGAGTGCTGCACTGTCGGAGTCGCCGGCTTATGGATGCAATGTTAAGCCGAGGCCCCATTTGTCCTCCCAAGATGTAAAAGATCCCATGGCACTATTCGAAGAAGAGCAGGGGAGAAATCCCTGGTGTCCTGAATCAACCTCAATCAACATCACAAAATCAGATTATCTGGTCATTATTACATTGCTGTTTGTGGGAGCTTGCTGTGCGCAAATTGGCTGCCGCGTTTCCCATATTACAACTGTGACTACACTTCAAAAGTATCACATCAGCTGTAAAATGCTTTGGGACAACCTGAGGTCATGAAAGGTGGTTTACAAACGCGAGTCTATATTTTTCACAGAAATACACTGCTATTGCATCCACAGCATGTGTCTGCTGAAGAATATATTTACCTAAAAAAAAATACATTCCCTACTGTGACTAAGATTAATATGCAGCTTACATTTATACTTCCTGAGTAGTGCAAAAGATCATTGGATTTTTGAACAACAGTGTTCTATGGAGGGAGTGCGAAGCAATTACGTTATCCTGATAAAAGACAGACTTGGATTTATATAGCGCCTTTCACGACCACTGGATGTCTCAAAGTTCTTTACAGCCAATGAAATACTATTGAAGTGTAGTCACTGCTGTAATGTAGGAACTGCGGCAGCCAATTTGCGCACAGCAAGCTCCAATGTGGTAAGGACCAGATAATCTGACTTTGTGATGTTGATTGAGAGATAAATATTGGCCAGGACCCCGGGGATAACATCCCTGCTCTTCGTTGAAGCAGTGGTGTGGGATCGTCTACGGCTACTTTGAGAGAGCAGACGGGGCCTCCGTTTAACATCTCATCCGAAAGATGGCACCTCCGACAGTGCAGCACTCCTTCAGTTCTGCACTGAAGTGTCAGCCTAGATTTTTGTGCTCAAGGGCCCAAATTTCCAAATTGCCGATTTTTGGCGCTATCGAAGAATAACGGGCGTTTCTTTAGTGAGCGAAAGCGCCAAAAAAAAGTCCGAAGTTTCGCCATAATTACCTTTCATTTTGGCGCAGTGCAGAAAGACCTCTGGCTTTGAGGGTGGAGCCGAACTTCTGCGCCGAAAAAGCGAGGCCCTGTCTGCGCATACCCAAGCATTTGGGTTTCCAGGGCAACGTGTAATTGTAGAGCTTCACTCTGCAGCTAACCCATGCTGATTTTTCCCATGCCCAACCGCTGAGGTTTCCAGCATTTTCTGTTTTTATTGCAGATTCCAGCATCCAGTATTGTGCTTTTGTAACCGTGCTGTACCTGCCCTGGGCGTGTTTTGATGCTGAAACTCCCCATCCCAGCCGACAGCTCGCAACTGGCCCCCGAGTGTCGCCACTATCCCTGGTCAAATGACCCCCGCAATTGCTGCTCCTATCCCTGGCCGAATGGCCCCCCATTACCGTCACTATCCCTGGCCGAATGGACCCCCCGCCATTACCGCCACTATCCCTGGCCGAATAGCCCCCCATTACCACCACTATCTCTGGCCAAATGACCCCACCCATTACCGCCACTATCCCTGGTCGAATGCCCCCCCCCCCGCCATTACCGCCACTATCCCTGGCCGAATAGCCCCCCATTACCACCACTATCCCTGGCCAAATGACCCCCCCATTACCGGCACTATCCCTGGCCGAATGACCCCCCCACCCATTACCGCCACTATCCCAGGCCGAATAGCCCCCCATTACCGCCCCTCTCCCCGGCTTGGCTTCCACCTTCCCCCCAGGCTTCTTTGGAAGGTGAGCGCCGAGCTCCTGTGTCCGGCCGAGGGAGTGATCCTGCCAGCCAGCAGCCCGAACTTGTATGCCTCCAGCCCGGTGAACAGCGGTTCGGTGGTGGAACTTCAACTAGCAATTTACTGCAATAAATCAAGTTTCTCTTTTCCCTCCGCACAAACAAACATTTTTAATTAGTTTGGATATTACTTTAAATTTACTCATGTGTTGTTAGACACAGAGGACATAGTGGTTCGATCACCACACGTTGAGAAGTAGTCGATGATGTGATGGCTTTGGACAATTCTCTATCGGAGGGGAAAGTATGCAAGGGGGATGGAATATAAAGGTAGGGAAGTCCTGCTACAACTGTACAGGGCACTGGTGAGGCCACACCTGGAGTACTGCATGCAGTTTTTGTCATGTATGCAACCATCTTGCAATGGTAATCTTCATGTAACCGTAACCTTCATGCAACTCCTGTACAGTGTACTTATACCCTAGAAATGCACACCCTGAACTTGTGGGAGACACTCCTCACCTGGGTTTCCAGGTATAAAACGGGAGGGTCAGCTCTCCTTGGTCCTGGGAATAAAGGTTATGGTCACAGAGTGATCGTGTCTGCTAGACATGCCGCGTGTGAATTTGCAGTCAGGTGCTGGGATACCATATTTGGCGACGAGAAACGGGAATCACTGAACCACGAGGATGGCCACCAGTAGCACATAGGACCATTACTGTGTGGGTGAGGACTGGGACGACTTCGTAGAAAGGCTCCAGCAGAGCTTTGTCATGAAGGGCTGGCTGGGAGCGACAGCGGCTGACAAGCAGAGGGCGCATCCACTGACCAGCTGCGAACCATAGACGTATGCGCTGACGAAAGACCTGCTCGCACCCCAAAAGCCAGCGGACAAGTCCTTTGAAGAGCTCAGCCAGCTGATCAGTGAGCATCTCAAGCCGGCGAGTTGCGTACACATGGCCCGGCACTGGTTCTACGCACACCGGCGTCGGGAGGGATAAAACGTCTCGGACTTCGTTGCGGACCTGCGGCGCTTGGCCCAGTCTCTGTAAGTTCACAGACGCCTGCAGGGGGGGAGATATTAAGGGATTTTTTCATCGAGGGCCGGGATGAAAAATGCCGGGATTTTTAGGAAGCTCATAAAGACCAAGGATTTGACTTTAGAAGGGGCGGCATTGATAGCTCAGACCTTCATGACAGGGGAAGAGGAGACCAAGCTAATTTACATGAGCAGCCCTGGTCCCAACGTGGCGATGGACCAGGGAGTTAACATGGTGAACGCAGTTTGGGACCCCACAGGCAGGCAAGGGCATTTCGAAACCGCCGCAGCAACAGGTTCTAGGTTGGGCCCGCAACAGAGACAATAGAAAGGGGATTGGCAATTCACGCCATCACGAGGAACAATGCGTCCCGCAATGCGACCATTAACACCCACCGCCAGAGTACTTAGAAACAACCAAAAGGGCAAACAAATGCCTGGTAATAGTTCCTTTGTGAACAACAATCTCAGTTCATGCTGGAGGTGCGGGGGCAGACACACTGCGAAAAGCTGCAGGTTCCAGCAATATACCTGTAGGATTTGTAAAGTCAGTGGACACTTGGCCAGGATGTGCAAAAAGGCTGTAGCGAGGCTAATCTGTGAGAGAGAGGAACCAGACGAGGGGTCTGCAATGCAGGATGATGCCTAGGGAAAAGACATGGATGCTGAAGTTCAGCGGGTTCATGTGGCTGACGTCCACAGCTCATACACTAAAACGCCACCCATGATGATGAAAGTCTTATTGAATGGCATCCCAGTGCACATGGAGCTGGATACGGGAGCTAGCCATTCACTCATGAGCGCCCAACAATTTGAGAGACTATGGCCACACAGAGCTAGCAGGCCCAAACTGGAACGCATTGAGACGGGCGTACAGCAAAGAGATCAGCCCAGTGCTGGGCAGTGCAAACTTGGTGGGAACACATAATGGATCACAGAACTGGCTGCCACTCTGGATTGTCCCAGGAAATGGTCCGTGCTCTTGGGGAGGAGTTGGCTAGCTGAGATGAATTGGAAATGTGGGGATGTGCACGCCATTTCATCTGTGGAGCTAAGTTCATGTTCACAGGTCCGACAAAAATTCGGGTCACTGTTTCAACCCGGTGTCGGAACGTTCAAGGGCACTAAAGTAGTAATACGTATCACTCCGGACGCCAGACCAGTGCACCACAAAGCCAGAGCGGTGCCGTATATGATGTGTGAGAAAATTTAAAGTGAATTGGACAAGCTGCTCAGAGAGGGCATAATTTCGGCCGTTGAATTCAGCGACTGGGCAAGTCCCATCATTCCCATCCTTAAAGCAGATGGCTCGGTCAGGATTTGTGGCGATTACAAAGCCACCATCAACCGAGTGTTGCTGCAAGACCAATAACCGCTCCCGAGAGCAGCGGACCTTTTTGCCACGCTGGAAGGTGTCAAGCTGTTCACGAAGTTGGACCTCACTTCGGCCTACATGACTCAGGAACTGGCTGAAGAATCCAAGCTTCTGACCACCATCACGACACACAAGAGATTATTTATCTACAACAGGTGTCCGTTTGGCATTCGTTCGGCGGCAGCTATCTTTCAGAGAAACATGGAAAGCTTGCTCAAATCCATTCCTGGGAGGATCTTATTCCAAGACAACATTCTCATAACGGGTCGAGACACCGAGGAACACCTCCACAACCTGGAGGAGGTGCTACGCTGAATGGACCGGGTAGGCTTGCAGCTGAAAAAGGCCAAGTGTGCGTTTTTGGCCCCAGAGGTCGAGTTTTTGAGCAGGAGGGTTGCCGCAGACGGGATCTAGTCCACTGAATCAAAAACGGAGGTGATCTGCCGGGCGCCCCGGCCCAGCAACACGTCGAAGTTGCTATAATTCCTGGGACTTTTGAACTATTTCGGGAACTTTCTGCCAAACTTAAGCACATTGTTGGAGTCGTTACACATGTTCCTGCGCAAAGGTTGTTAATGGCTTTGGGGGGACTGTCAAGAACGGGCTTTCAATAGGGCGAGGAACCTGCTGTGTTCTAACAAACTGTTGACTTTGTATGACCCCTGTAAAAAATTGGTTTTAACATGCGATGCATCATCCTACGGGGTTGGATGTGTGATGCAGCTGGGTGATGATGACGGCCGACTCCAACCGGTGGCTTATGCCTCCAGGTCACTCTTCCAGGCAGAGCGTGGATACGGCATGGTTGAAAAGGAGGCACTCGCTTGTGTTTACGGTGTGAAAAAGATGCACCAGTACCTTTTTGGTAGACGGTACGAGCCAGAGACGGGCCACAAGCTGTTAACATCCTTGTTGTCCAACAGCAAGGCTGTCAATGCCAATGCGTCAGCTCACATACAGCGATGGACCTTCACGCTGGCTGCGTATGACTACACCATACGGCACCGGTTAGGCACCGAAAATTGCGCTGACGCGCTCAGCAGGCTCCCACTGGCCACCACTGAGGGGGCGTCGGAGCAAAGCGCTGAGATGGTCATGGCCGTTGAGGCTTTTGACACCGCAGGCTCCCCCATCACAGCCCGCCAGATCAAACTCTGGACCAACAGAGACCCCCTCCTATCCATGATAAAGAAATGTGTCCTGACTGGGGATTGGGCGCCCGCACACAGGGCATGCCCCGAGGAGGTCAGACCTTTTCAGAGATGGATGGATGAGCTCTCCACCCAAGCCGACTGCCTGCTATGGGGCAGCCGGGTAGTCATGCACCAGAAAGGAAGGGAAGCATTCATTAGGGAACTCCACAGCGAGCACCCTGGCATCATGCTAAAGAAGGCCATTGCCCGGTCACATGTATGGTGGCCAGGGATTGATTCAGACCTGGAACACTGGGTTCGCAGGTGCACGATGTGTGCCCAGCTGGGCAATGCCCCCAGGGAGACCCCACTCAGCCCGTGGCCCTGACCCACCAGGCCATGGTCACGTATTCACGTAGACTATGGGGGCCCGTTCATGGGCAAAAAGTTCCTGATCGTTGTCGATGCATACTCAAAATGGATCGAGTGCATCATATTAAACTCGTGCACGACATCCATCACCGTGAAAAGTCTGCGTACGGTTTTTGTGACCCACGGATTGCCGGATATCCTGGTCAGAGACAATGGCCCGTGTTTCACCAGCCATGAATTCCAGGAGTTTATGTCAGACAATGGTATCAAACACGTCCGGACAGCGCCGTTCAAGCCGGCTTCCAATGGCCAGGCGGAACATGCTGTCCAAGTCAAAAAACAGGGCAGGCTACGCATCCAAGGACCCTCCCTTCAGTACTGCCTATCGCGCCTCCTGCTGGCCTACAGGTCCCGCCCGCACTCGCTCACGGGAGTCCCGCTGGCGGAACTCCTCATGAAACGCACGCTTAATACGCGGCTGTCCCTCATTCACCCAGCCCTGGCAGACATTGTTGAGGGCAAGTGCCAGTCCCAAACCGAGTTCCATGATCGAGGCTCAAGGGGGAGGTGTATAGAAGTGGTTGACCCAGTATTTGTTCTTAACCATGCTTTGGAACCCAAGTGGCTTGAGGGCACTGCATTTGGCAAAGAAGGAAATAGGGTCATAGTGGTCAGACTAAACAATGGGCAGATATGCCGCAAACACTTGGACCAAGTAAAGAAAAGGTTCAGCATAGACACAGAGGAACCTGAAGAAGAGCATGAGATGGCAGCCACACCACTGCCAGTGGACGAGCAACAAGGACAATCCACAGCATGCACAGTCCCTGCGGCCAGCCCGGACAGGCCGGAATCACCTCAAGTGACAGAGACGCGTGCCGAGGCTCAGCCACCAGAGTCACAACTGCGGCGCTCCACGAGAGAGCGTCGACCACCTGACAGACTTAACCTTTGAGACAAAAAGACTTAAGGCGGGAGGTGATGTCATGTATGTAACCATCATGCAATGGTAACCTTAATGTAACTGTAACTTTAATGCAACTCCTGTACACTGGACTTATACCCTAGAAATGCACACCCTGACCACAGGGGGTGAACTTGCGGGGGACACTCCTCACCTGGGTTTCTAGGTATAAAAGGGGAGGTCCCACCCAGGGTCAACTCTCCTTGGTCCTTGGAATAAAGGTTAAGGTCACAGAGTGACCGTGTCTGCTATACATGCCTCGTGTGAATTTGTAGTAAGGTGCTGGGATACCACAGTTTTGGTCTCCTTATTTAAGGAAGGATGTACTTGCATTGGAGGCATTTCAGAGAAGATTCACGAGGTTGATTCCTGAGATGAAGGGGTTGTCTTATGAAGAAAGGTTGAGCAGCTTGAGCTTATACTCATTGGAATTTAGAAGAATGAGAGATGATCTTATTGAAACGTATGATTCTGAGGGGGTTCGACAAGGTAGATGCAGAGAGGATGTTTCCCCTCATGGGGGAATCTAGAACTAGGGGGTATAGTTTCAGAGTAAAAGGTCGCCCATTTAAAATGGAAATGAGGAGGAATTTCTTCTCTCAGAGGGTCGTGAATCTTTGGAATTCTCTGCCCCAGAGAGCTGTGGAGGCTGGGCCATTGAATGTATTTGTGGAGAGAGATAGAGTTTTGAATGATAGGGAGTCAAGGGTTATGGGGAGCGGGCGGGGAAGTGGAGTTGTGGCCAAGCTCAGATCAGCCATGATCTTATTGAATGGCGGAGCAGATTTGAGGGGGCAAATCGTCTACTGCTATTCCTATTTCTTATGTTCTTATGCACAGAGATAGACCTGGAGGACTGGGGAACTGATGTAAAATGTACAGTGAGGACCATCTGAGAAAGAGAGAGATGTTGGTGTTGAAATCGTGCCAATTGGGTGGGGGCAGGGAGGGCCGGCGCGTCATTGGGGCAGATGTTTCATTGTGTATGAAACACAAAAAGTTAGTATGCAGGTTACAGCAAGTAATCAGAAAGGCCAATGGAATGTTGGCCTTTATTGCAAGGGGGTTGGAGTATAAAAGCAGAGAAGTCCTGCTACAACTGTACAGAGTATTGGTGAGGCCACACCGAGAGTATTGCATACCGTCTTGGTCTCCATATTTACGGAAGGATATACTTGCATTGGAGGCGGTTCAGAGAGGATATACTTGTATTGTAGGTTGATCCCTGCTTAACAGGGCGGTGGGGTGGGGGACCTGCAAAGAAAGATAAGTTAAAGGTCCTTTAATTATTTTTTTAATTTTAACATGGCAATTCGGGTTAAAACTGTCTTGGGAATGGTTTGTACGTTTTTATTTACTTTAAAGAATTTTTTTTTTTAAGTTTTCCCCCCTCCCTAGGCCCAACCACAGCCTCAGACTAAAATTTTGTACTTACCGTCCATTCCGGTAACGATTGTCCATTTGTCGAACTTTCCACTTACCCGCCAAGAAAATTGCCAAGAATGAGTGTGCAAAGCCCATTTTCTTGCCGGGCGATCAGTACTACTTACTTTTACCTTCAAAATGGAAATTCTCGCCAGCTTTTTTCGCCGAACGTTAGCGGGCAATCGGGGCATTGAGGGCCTTTATGTAAAGTCTGGCCCATAGTCTCAGAATAACATCCGCCACTGAATAATGGGTCTGTGGGATTTCGGGAAGGTTCTTCGCAAAGGAGGTGACTGAGCCGATCTAGCGTGGGTCCTCAAGGTTCCGGAGGGAACTGGCGACGGCGTTGACTTTGGCGAAGGCTTCGCTTGCCTGGAGACCCAGGGTTCACAGTTAGCAACTTGGATGCCCAGAAATAACTGTCACCAACATTAACAGCCGAATGTTTGAACGACATTTGTCGGTCCCATATTGTGGCAAAGCTATAACCTCTTTAAAATAAATAAGAATTCGAAGCTGACATTCGCAGGAGGGTCTACCAATTGATTGCCCAATCCATGGAGCAGAATGATACATCCTGCGATTCCCAAGAGTGTTAAATTCTATTTGATTCAGTCAGCGAGTGTAGAGGTTGCATATTACACACACATACATGTGGTCCTAAGGGCAGAAAGATGATTAACGCAAGAGATCGCAGTGAAACTTTTATGCCAATTAAATTCTTTTATTTCCACTCTTCTCCCTGCCCTCTCCTGAAGGTACTGGATCTTAACGGCATGTTTCCGTTCTCCATTAGACAGGGCCTCGTGCCCATTTTTCACATGGGAGGCTAGAATGTGAGGGTCGAACGTGGATTGCATCACGCTCAAGTGGCTTCCTCACCTCGTCATCCATGGAAGACCCCTTCTCCAGCCAGAGTGACTGGCTGACAATCAGGGGTGGGAATCCTCGCATCAAGTCCTGCTCACCCATCACCCCATGTTCACTGGCCTACATTGGCCCCCGGTTAAGCAAGGCCTCGATTTCAAAATTCTGATCCTTGTTTACAAATCCCTCCGTGGCCTCGCCCCCTCCCTATCTCTGTAATCTCCTCCAGCCCCACCACCCCCCGAGATGTCTGAGCTCCTCTAATTCTGCCCTTTTGAGCATCCCTGATTTTAATTGCTCAACCATTGGTGGCCGTGCTTTCTGTTGCCTGGGCCCTGCTTAAACCTCTCTGCCTCTCTACCTCTCTTTCCTCCTTCAAGACGCTCCTTCAAGCTTACCTCTTTGACCAAGCTTTTGATCACCTGCACTTATTTCTTCTTATGCGGCTCAATGTCAAATATTTTGTCTCATAGTACACCTGGGAAGCGCCTTGGGACATTTCACTGTGTGTAAGGCGCTATATAAATACAATTGTTGTTGGCAATCTATTCCCCACTCAACTATTACGTCAAGGAATACTGATTATGATAGGATGATAATATCAGTGTAAGGAAGAACTTGCATTTATATAGCGCCTTTAACGGCCTCAAGACTTCCCAATTTGCTTGACAGCCAAAAAAGTACTTATTGAAGTATCACCACCGCTGAAGTGTAAGAAACGCAGTAGCTAATTTGCACACAGTCAGATCCCATGAACAGCAAACTGATAATGACATGCTAATCTGTTTTTAGTGATGTTAGTTGAGGGATAAATATTGGCCTGGACACTGCGGAGAACATCCCTGTTCTCCTTCAAAATATTGCCTTGGGACCTTTTACGACCACCGCGGTGGGGGCGGGGGGGGGGTGGGGGCCTTGATTTAACATCTGATACAAACGACGGCAGCGCTGAAAGTGTAACACTCCATTGGTGCTGCACTGGGAGTGTCAGCCTTGGGTGTGTGCTCAAGAACATAAGATTAAAGCGAAGGCAAAATAGATTAAAGGTTTAGGACGGTTGATGGACAGTGGCGTACATTTAAGAAGATATTTCATAACTCTCAAGCAAAATATATTCCAGTGAGGAGGATCACAGATGCGAAACGTTAACTCCGTTTCTTTCCACAGATGCTGCCTGACCCGCTGAGATTTCCAGCATTTTCTGTTTTTATTTAGTTTGTTACTCTTCCTTATCTTGGCTGTGCAGCAAGGGACGGGGGTGGGGGGAGGCATTAGGCAAACCACCTGATTATTCTTGTCATAACATAGATATTAAACATAAGGTATCAACATTGGTGGTAGTGAGTTACCGGTGTCCTTACAGAGGCTATAACTCAAAGGCACAAGAGCAATGACTGAGATGCGGACGTTTCTCATACAGTTTGAACGGATGCAGTCCGCCTCTATCTCCCCGGGTAAGCTGGTTATTTAGTGAAATCTTGGCCTTTGAATATAAATCCACTTTCGAGGATTTTTCATGTCACCCAAACCCCTCGGTTGGAATCCAGCCTTCATCCCTTGATATCCATTATTTCATGACTTAGGCGAGGAAAAACATGCACATAGCTCACGGGTCTCTTGGGCTGGGGGGGTTCTCCCGCACAAATTACTCAGCCAGGATTCTAAGCTGCAAGTAAACAGAACATTCATTGCTTTCCGCACATGAAATCTGTGAGCTGAGCTGAGTGCACATGCTCGAACTGAGTAGGTTTCTCTGCTGATCCCGTGGGATAAACAGGCTGCCTTGTGTGGAGCTACACAACAACTACCTGGGCTGTTGACTGATTGCAACCTTCACGAAAGGGAGGGAGCGAATTAGAGCAGGAAAAGTTCAGTAAAATACTAATAAAGTCGACAGCTGCCTGCAAATAATTCATTTGATTTTCTATTCTTTTCCTTTTTCAACCTTGAACATGATGCAAGGACGGGACAGGCTGGATAGAAGCGGTCTGCGTGCCAAGGGTCTAGAACGAGGGGCCGGAGGTTGAAGATTAGACGTGAGAGATTTAGAACAGAAAGCAAGAGAAATTATGGGCTGGATTTTAGGCTTTTCTGTTTCGGGGCAATAATGACGGCAGGGTGGGAAAGTTAGCGGCCGGGAATAGTTTGCGCTTTACTATGTATATTTGGGCATCTGGGCCCTGCATCAGGGGGCGCAGTGCTAAGGGAGGCGTTGTATACCTCTCATAAGAATATAAGAACAAAAGAAATAGGAGCAGGAGTAGGCCATACGGCCCACTCGAGCCTGCTCCGCCATTCAATAAGATCATGGCTGATCCGATCATGGACTCAGCTCCACTTCCCTGCACGCTCTCCATAACTCCTTATCCCTTTATCGTTTAAGAAACTGTCTATTTCTGTCTTAAATGTATTCAATGTCCCAGCTTCCACAGCTCTCTGAGGCAGCGAATTCCACAGATTAACAACCCTCTGAGAGTAGAACTTTCTCTTCATCTCAGTTTTAAATGGGCGGCCCCTTAATCTAAGATCATGCCCTCTAGTTCTAGTCTCCCCCATCAGTGGAAACATCCTCTCTGCATCCACCTTGTCAAGCCCCCTCATAATCTTATATGTTTCAATAAGATCACCTCTCATTTTTCTGAATTCCAATGAATAGAGCCCAACCTACTCAACCTTTCCTCATAAGTCAACCCCCTCATCCCCGGAATCAACCTAGTAAACCTTCTCTGAACTGCGTCCAAAGCAAGTAGATCATTTCGTAAATTTGGAAACCAAAACTGCACGCAGTATTCCAGGTGTGGTCTCACCAATACCTTGTATAGCTGTAGCAAGACATTACTGCTTTTATACTCCATCCCCTTTGCAATAAAGGCCGAGATACCATTGGCCTTCCTGATCACTTCTGTACCTGCATACTATCCTTTTGTGTTTCATGCACAAGTACCCTCAGGTCCTGCTGTACTGCAGCACTTTGCAATCTTTCTCCATTTAAATAATAACTTGCTCTTTGATTTTTTCTGCCTAAGTGCATAACCTCACACTTTCCAACATTATACCCCATCTGCCAAATTTTTGCCCACTCACTTAGCCTGTCTATGTCCTTTTGCAGATTTTTTGTGTCCTCCTCACACATTGCTTTTCCTCCCATCTTTGTATCATCAGCAAACTTGGCTACATTACACTCAGTCCCTTCATCCAAGTCATTTATATAGATTGTAAATAGTTGGGGTCCCAGCACTGATCCCTGTGGTGCCCCACTAATTACTGGTTGCCAACCAGAGAATAAACCATTTATCCCGACACTCTGTTTTCTGCTATTTAGCCAATCCTCTATCCATGCGAATATATTACCTCCAACCCCGTGAACTTTTATCTTTTGCAGTAATCTTTTATGTGGCACCTTGTCAAATGCCTTCTGGAAATCCAAATACACCACATCCACTGGTTCCCCTATATCCACCCTGTTCGTTGCACCCTCAAAGGATTCCAGCAAATTTGTCAAATATGACTTCCCCTTCATAAATCCATGCTGACTCTGCCTGACCGAATTTTGCTTTTCCAAATATCCTGCTACTGCTTCTTTAATAATGGACTCCAACATTTTCACAACCACAGATGTGAGGCTAACTGGTCTATAGTCTCCCAATTTTTGTCTGCCTCCTTTTTTAAATAGGGGCGTTACATTTGCAGTTTTCCAATCTGCTGGGACCTCCCCAGAATCCAGGGAATTTTGGTAAATTACAACCAATGCATCCACAATCCCTGCCGCTACTTCTCTTAAGACTCAAGGACGCAAGCCATCAGGTCCAGGACATTTATCTGTCTTTTAGTCCCATTATCTTACTGAGTACCACCTCCTTCGTGCTTGTGATTGTGTTAAGTTCCTCCTCCCCTATAGCCCCTTGACTATCCACTGTTGAAATATTGTCATTGTCCTCTACTGTAAAGACTGATACAAAATACTTGTTCAGAGTTTCTGCCATTTCCATGTTCCCCATTACTAATTCCCTGGTCTTGTCCTCTAAGGGACCAACATTTACTTTAGCCACACTTTTCCTGTTTATATACCAATAGAAACTCTTGCTATCTGTTTTTATATTTTGTGCTAGTTTACTTTCATAGTCTATCTTCCCTTAATCATTTTTTTAGTTGTTCTTTGCTGGCTTTTAAAAGCTTCTCGTGGCGTAAGGATGGGAAACTCCTGTACTAAAGAGCCAGGCCAGGAGCACACGAGAGAGGCCTTGGGGTGTGGGCAGTGGGATGTGGGGAAGCTAAAAAATAACACAAAAACATTCCTGAAACATTGCCCACGTCACCACAACACAAATCGCACAAAATTTAAAATCAAAAAACACCCGCACTTACTTTTACAGTACTTTAACTCCCTCACCGCCGCCCAGGCGGTCATTACGAGGCGCGATTCCAGGCAAACGGATTGGACAAGAGTCAAAACTCGCGCCGGTGTCGCAACCAGGGGCGGTGCACACCCGGTGCAGCTCTTCCCGGCGGTCCTGCTCAGCGCCATCGCAAAACCCGACCTGAGGATCGCGGTGGTGCGATGGAGACTTCACCCGGCACCTTTCATGCCACTCTGGGGCAAAATCCCGAGCACAAAGGACCGGACAATCCAGCCCACAGTGAGTTGTAAGGCTGTGGAATTCACTTCCAAGCTTACTGATTGAGGCTGGTTCGATTGGATAAGTTAATGAAGGAAGTAGAGAGGAAGGGATATTGGACCAGAACTGGTAACTGATTAGACCGATTTGCTGATATAAAGGGCAAACAGTAATGGACACTGTGCTGAATGATTTGTTTCTGTGTTGGAACGTCTATGTATTTCCTCAGTTTTACCCTGAAAAGAAGCTTAGTGATTCTATAAAATGAAAGAAAGACTTCATTTATACAGCGCCTTTCCTGACCACCGGACATCTCAAAGAGCTTTACAACCAATGCAGTACTTTTAAAGTGTGGTCACTGTTGTAATGTGAGAGTCGCAGCAGCCAATTTGCGCACAGCAAGCTCCCACAAACAGCAATGTGATAATGACCAGATAATCTGCTCTTCTTAGAAATAGTGCCAATGCATTTTTTACGTCTCATCCGAAAGGCAGCAGCTCTGACAGTGTAGCACTCCCTCAGCATTCCACTGGAATGTCAGCCTGGATGTTTTGTGTTCAAGTCCCTTGGAAACAAGAATGCTACCCACTGAGCCGTAGCTGACACATTTGTCATGAAAGAAGTATTTAGCTATCAAATACAGCCTGCTGTTATAGGCTGACAGATATATGGAGGCCGGGCTCTCAGTGCTGTGACTATAAGTTGCAATACTATGGATCATAGAACTATAGAATGTGTTGCACAGAAGGAGGCCATTCGGTTCATTGTGCCTGTGAAAGCTCTTTGAAAGAGCTATCCAATTAGTCCCAGTTCGGTAACCTTTCCCCGTAGCCCTGCAAATATCCCTTTCACATATATATACAATTCCCTTTTGAAATTTGCTATTGATTCTGCTTACACCACCTTTTCAGGCAGTGCATTCCAGATCATAATAACTTGGCACGTCATTTTTTTTCTCCTCTTCTCCCCACTGATTCTTTCACCAATTATTTTCAATCTGCGTCCTCTAGTTACTGACCCTCCTGCCAGTGGAAACACTTTCTCCCTATCAGCTCTATCAAAACCCCTCATAGTTTTGAGCATTAAATCTCCCGTTTAACCTTCTCAGCTCCGAGGAGGACAATTTTAACTTTGCCAGTCTCTCCACATACGTTTCTCATCCCTGGTACCATGCCAGTAACTGTCCTCTGCTCTCTCGCCAAGATCTATCAAAGGTTTGATCATATTGAATGGTGGTGCAGGCTCGAAGGGCCGAATGGCCTACTCCTGCACCTACTTTCTATGTTTCTATGATTTTTTTTAAACTCCATATAGGGTCCAGCTTATTGGGCAAGGTCCATCCAGCACCTCCAGCTCGATGAGCCCGCACAGAGTCAAGAATCTCTCTGACTTTGACTGTGCAGACGAAACAGGAATATTCATGATTTTTGAATGAACTTATATACCTTTAGCAAGGTAGATTTGTGCATGGGACAATTAATTTTAATGGGAAATTCATCCAGTGCATAAGTACTTATGTCAGTGATGAGAAACTCATTCTTATCTGGTTCGTGCAGTTCTGTGTTTCACTGATATCTGTGAATGCTCATTTATCTGCAACTAATGTGAAACACAGCAGGGTTATTCTTCTGCATGTTTTAGCTGAAAGTACCATTACTTTTATCACACCCACCAACCTCAGATACACAGTATTTAAAATACATAGTCCAATTAATTCAGCATGTACCAGAAATGTACTGGGGATGAAGGACTTCAATTACATAGAGAGAGTGGAAAAGCTAAGATTGTTCTCCTCAGAGCACAGAAGTTTAAGGGGAGATTTAATAGAAGCGTTCAAAAAACATGAAGGTTTTTCATAATAAATAAAGAGAAACCATTTCCAGTGGCAGAAGGGTCGGTAACCAGAGGACACATAATTAAAGTCATTGTCAAAAGAACCCCGCAGGGGAGATGAGGAGAATTTATTTTACGCACGAGATGTTATGATCTGGAATGCACTGCCTGAAAGGAAGCAGATTCAATACTACCTTTCAAAAAGGAATGGGATAAATACTTGAAGAGGAGAAAATGTACAGCGCTATGGGGAAAGAGCCGGGGGGGGGGGGGGATGTGAGACTAGTTGGATAGCTCTTTCACAGAGCCGGCACACATGACAGGCAGAATGGCCTCCTTCTGTGCTATAAGACATTATGGGCCCAAGTTTCCACAAGAAAAAAAACACACAAGAGATTAATGTGCAAAGTTAAAGCACATGGGATTGGGGGTAGTGTGCTGACGTGGATTGAGAACTGGTTGTCAGACAGGAAGCAAAGAGTAGGAGTAAACGGGTACTTTTCAGAATGGCAGGCAGTGACTAGTGGAGTGCCGCAAGGTTCTGTGCTGGGGCCCCAGCTGTTTACATTGTACATTAATGATTTAGACGAGGGGATTAAATGCAGTATCTCCAAATTTGCGGATGATACTAAGTTGGGTGGCAGTGTGAGCTGCGAGGAGGATGCTATTAGGCTGCAGAGTGACTTGGATAGGTTAGGTGAGTGGGCAAATGCATGGCAGATGAAGTATAATGTGGATAAATGTGAGGTTATCCACTTTGGTGGTAAAAACAGAGAGACAGACTATTATCTGAATGGTGACAGATTAGGAAAAGGGAAGGTGCAACGAGACCTGGGTGTCATGGTACATCAGTCATTGAAGGTTGGCATGCAGGTACAGCAGGCGGTTAAGAAAGCAAATGGCATGTTGGCCTTCATAGCGAGGGGATTTGAATACAGGGGCAGGGAGGTGTTGCTACAGTTGTACAGGGCCTTGGTGAGGCCACACCTGGAGTATTGTGTACAGTTTTGGTCTCCTAACTTGAGGAAGGACATTCTTGCTATTGAGGGAGTGCAGCGAAGGTTCACCAGACTGATTCCCGGGATGGCGGGACTGACCTATCAAGAAAGATTGGATCAATTGGGCTTGTATTCACTGGAGTTCAGAAGAATGAGAGGGGACCTCATAGAAACGTTTAAAATTCTGACGGGTTTAGACAGGTTAGATGCAGAAAGAATGTTCCCAATGTTGGGGAAGTCCAGAACCAGGGGTCACAGTCTGAGGATAAGGGGTAAGCCATTTAGGACCGAGATGAGGAGAAACTTCTTCACCCAGAGAGTGGTGAACCTGTGGAATTCTCTACCACAGAAAGTAGTTGAGGCCAATTCACTAAATATATTCAAAAGGGAGTTAGATGAAGTCCTTACTACTCGGGGGATCAAGGGTTATGGCGAGAAAGCAGGAAGGGGGTACTGAAGTTTCATGTTCAGCCATGAACTCATTGAATGGCGGTGCAGGCTAGAAGGGCTGAATGGCCTGCTCCTGCACCTATTTTCTATGTTTCTATGTTTCTATGTTTCAGGCGCCCCTCCAAGCTGGGCGCCCGTTTTTCGCGCCTAAAACGGCGCCTAAAAAAATCCTCAGTATTCTCCACCTACCTGCAGGTCCTCTGGCCCTCGGCGCAGTCAGCACGAGCTGTGGGGGGGCGGAGCCAGGTCCCTGCACTGAAAACAGTGCCGGGACCTCTGCACATGCGCGCTACAGTGGGCGCGCAAGTGCAGTAGCTCCAGGCGCCGAACTGTGTGGGAGGGGCCCGAAGCACGCAGCCCCTAGCCCTGGCCCAATGGCCTCACTGGGGCTCCTCCCACGGCCAGCTCCTGTTTCACCCCACCCGCCGACCAGACCCGACACCCGCTCACCCCCCCCCCCCGCCTCCGGACCAGACCCAACACCCGACACCCGCTCCCCCCCCCCCCCCGCCTCCGGACCAGACCCAACACCCGACACCCGCTCCCCACCCCCCGCCTCCGGACCAGACCCAACACCCGACACCCGCTCACCCCCCCCCCCCGCCTCCGGACCAGACCCAACACCCGACACCCGCTCCCCCCCCCCCCCCGCCTCCGGACCAGACCCAACACCCGACACCCGCTCCCCACCCCCCGCCTCCGGACCAGACCCAACACCCGACACCCGCTCCCCACCCCCCGCCTCCGGACCAGACCCAACACCCGACACCCGCTCCCCCCCCCCCCCAGCCTCCGGACCAGACCCGACACCCGACACCCGCTCCCCACCCCCCGCCTCCGGACCAGACCCGACACCCGACACCCGCTCCCCCCCCCCCCCAGCCTCCGGACCAGACCCAACACCCGACACCCGCTCCCCACCCCCCGCCTCCGGACCAGACCCGACACCGACACCCGCTCCCCCCCCCCCCAGCCTCCGGACCAGACCCGACACCCGACACCCGCTCCCCCCCCCCCCCCGCCTCCGGACCAGACCCGACACCCGACACCCGCTCCCCCCCCCCCCAGCCTCCGGACCAGACCCGACACCCGACACCCGCTCCCCACCCCCCCCAGCCTCCGGACCAGACCCGACACCCGACACCCGCTCCCCCCCCCCCCAGCCTCCGGACCAGACCCGACACCCGACACCCGCTCCCCCCCCCCCCCCAGCCTCCGGACCAGACCCGACACCCGACACCCGCTCCCCCCCCCCCCCAGCCTCCGGACCAGACCCGACACCCGACACCCCTCCCCCCCCCCCCAGCCTCCGGACCAGACCCAACACCCGCTCCCCCCCCCCCCCCCGCCTCCGGACCAGACCCGACACCCGCTCACCCCCCCCCAGCCTCCGGACCAGACCCGACACCCGACACCCGCTCCCCACCCCCCCCCCCAGCCTCCGGACCAGACCCAACACCCGCTCCCCCCCCCCCCCCCAGCCTCCGGACCAGACCCGACACCCGCTCCCCCCCCCCCCAGCCTCCGGACCAGACCCGACACCCGACACCCGCTCCCCACCCCCCCCCCCAGCCTCCGGACCAGACCCGACACCCGCTCCCCCCCCCCCCCCCAGCCTCCGGACCAGACCCGACACCCGCTCCCCCCCCCCCCCCCCAGCCTCCGGACCAGACCCGACACCCCGACACCCGCTCCCCCCCCCCCCCCAGCCTCCGGACCAGACCCGACACCCGCTCCCCCCCCCCCCCAGCCTCCGGACCAGACCCGACACCCGACACCCGCTCCCCCCCCCCCCCCAGCCTCCGGACCAGACCCGACACCCGCCCCCCCCCCCCCCCCCCAGCCTCCGGACCAGACCCGACACCCGACACCCGCTCCCCCCCCCCCCCCAGCCTCCGACCAGACCCGACACCCGACACCCGCTCCCCCCCCCCCAGCCTCCGGACAGACCCGACACCCGCACCCCCCCCCCCCAGCCTCCCGGACCAGACCCGACACCGCCCCCGCTCCCCCCCCCCCCGCCTCCGGACCAGACCGACACCCGACACCCGCTCCCCCCCCCAGCCTCCGGACCAGACCCAACACCCGCTC